>NC_134119.1:22503750-23122291 GCF_040939455.1 Microcebus murinus
CATATGTAACTCACACATCTCTTCACCTTGGGAGCCAAAAGAACTATTTTGCAAGTTGCATATAACTCATGCACAGAAAACAATAAAAAATAATGCATTTTTCATTAAATTAGAAAGGATCATTTTGTTTTCAAAGTGTTTATTCTATTTTCCTAATAGAACACCATGGCCCCAAGGAAACTCTTTTTCTTTCTAGTGTGGCAGTCAGTGTGTTAAATGCCCAAGGGTTTGTACTCATTCTTGCTTCTGTTTTTCTGAAATGACAAATTCTACAAACTTTCTGAACAAGAAGGCCAAGTTTGTACAATCTTGGGAATTTATAGCCTAAGGACAAGGAGAGGTGGGCACATATAAAATATTGTAACATACAAACAAATTGTGTAAGTGAATTCATTATATCAATGAGCCTCACAAATAACTATACGGTTCTGTGATTCATTTTCTCCATGTAACAGTGCTGTTCATTCTTCTCAGTAGTCCAAAAGCGAAAACTGAAGCCTCATTTCTCTTGTGTCTTTCTCAGTGTCTTATTTCTCTCAGTTACATCCTTCCCTCAGTATGTCTCTTCCTAGGGACATATTTGTCTGACAGCTGAGTTCTTAAATTTCTTTTTCAGACTGCCAAACTGGTCTATTTGATCAGGGTATTCAAAACAAAAATAGACTTGAAACCTATGCGCTTCCAATAAGCTTTAGAAATTCTGAATGGTGATGGCAAATTTTTTTTCTTTCTGATTTGGAACTTTGTTACTCTCACAGATACTCTTGGAATTTCTGAACTACAACCTTGCATTATGTTCTGCCATTCTCGTTTAGCCACTTAAGTGTACTGATCTGATGTAGAGGGCTGAAGCTTTCAAAATTGTATTTATTTTTTAAAAGATAACATTTAGAAAATGCCACTGTAGCTATTCAATAGATTATTATTAGTCTTAGACTTAATATTTATGGTTTCAAATAACCCTGAATGAGCCTGTGACTCTCAGAATGTATAAAAATGGCAAGTGTGAGTCCTGTCTGTTGTAAGGATTGCAGGCAGGAGCAGGTTGCTTAGAATAGTGACAGTGGCTAGCTGACCTCCTGGCATCTCGATCTTATCTCTATCTGGTCCTTCTCATCCAGGTAAGTCAGGAGCTTCTCTCATCTTCATTACAATCCACAGGGCAGAGATTTTTACCCATGTTTTACAAGTAAGAAAATTAAGGGTTCTCTTTGTTGTAAAACTGTTACAATGATATATCTTGGAAGTATCCTCAGAGCTGTCAAGAATCGGCTTCCATTAATCAGAATTGCTACTGTGACCTTATTGAATAATGGAACCTTGACAGGCATGTTTCTAATATGCAAATTCCTTTATAATAATTCCGGGTACAAACTGCTGCTCCTCTAGATAGCTGAGGGCTACGAATCAAGGACAAACCTACTGCCAACATTAAGACAACTAATGTAGTTATTCTAAAAATTTAAAATTTTACAAGCAGATTGGGCTCATAAACATTTAAGTTACAAACAAACTATACTTTTGAACAGCTGGTTCCATTTCCTAGCATTGCCTCCGTGTAAGATCAACATAATAAAGATGCTCCTCTGCTTACGATCGGGTTATGTCCCACCCTAAGTTGGAAATATAATGAGTCAAAAATGCATTTAATACACCTAACCTACTGCACATCATGGCTTAGCCTGGCCTACTTTAAATGTGCTCAGAACACTTACATTAGCCTATAGTTGGGCATCTAACACAAGGCTTATTTTATAATAAAATGTTGATTATCCCATGTAATTTTATTGAATGATGTGCTTAAAGTGAAAAACAGAATGGTTGTATGGGTACTGACAGTACAGTTTCTATTGTATGTGTATCACTTTTGCACCATTGTAAACCTAAATCGTTTGTTAAGTTTAACCTTCGTAAGTTGAGGGCCATCTGTAATTGTTAACATTTTGGGATGCTTTTTATTGGTCAGGCACTGTCCCAGGCCTCTGACTAAAGGTGTGTTTCTGAAAATATAAGCAGATTAAGTATGAAGACTGCTCCCATGACCAATGTATTTGCCTCATAAAAGTATTATATAATGAAAGCTATTAAGCACTGTACAAAGTTCAAAGTCACTGTCACATGCTTCATTTTACACAGTAAAGATATGTAAAGTTCAATTTTTAAAAGATTAAGTAAACAAAGACTTCTAAAATGTAGACATCTTATAAACGATCATTACTTACTAACATCAGTGTCAATATTTTAATTTAGCATATTTAATTTTCCACATGATCAAGGATGCTTGCACAATCATTAGCTGCAATAATCATGTGGAAATTATATTAATGATATTAATGATGGAAACATACAAAGAATATTTTATATACATGGAGTTTAAAAAACATCTCTTGGGACTCTAAGAAATCTCAGTTGTTGCCTTTTCCTCTCTGTGTAGGCAGGTGATAAAATGGGGCACCAGAGACATTGGAGAAGGGGTATCATTTCATTTACAAGGGCCAGTCCCTCCCCAGAATAGTTGAGTGACAGTAAACAAAATCACCAGTGTGTTCAAGCCAACCCATGTTATGAAAATTAGACTATCATTAGTTAAGAAATTCACAAAGTAGTTGTTCTCATACAAAAACAATTCATGTAACCAAACTGTTTGTACCCCAGTAATATTCTGAAATAAAAAAAAGGAAATTATTGCCCCAATAGAAGTTGAAGCGTAAGCATTTTAAAAAGTAAAGATTTTGATATTTTTCATTATAATATAATTTTCAAAACCCACATGATCACCTTTGAAAAATAAAAAGATATAATTTATGTTGAATAAATAATTTAATAAAGAAAAAGAAAGAACAAAGAAAGCTTTTAGAAGGTATTCTATCAGTAGGTAAGGGACTGCCATTTTACTCAAAGCAAATTTCGATAAAACAAGAATTCACATATAATTGTATGTTCATTTCTATGGCCTATTTAGGACAGATCTGCACCTTCTGAAGACATTCAAGCACAGTGCATGTCACCTAGTGATTGATGCTGGGAGGTGGGCTGACGGGTGGGTGGGTGACAGGCTCCAGAGCAGCTGGCACATGATCAGGGAAGCAGAGCCACTCAGAGTGACATGGAATCAGGATTTATTAGAGTGATTCCATCTTATAAAACTGTGGGAACTGGTGCAGAAGTCTATGGAACATTGTTGCCATTGCAGGTACTTGTGGCACTCAAATAACTGCAGTTTAGGGCCAACAGTTGGGAAAGAAAGCTGGATACAAATGGGGCAAGAGGGAGGACAAATGACTCTAAGTCTGGCCCTCACCACCTCTAACCTCAGCAATTCGGTTGACCTGCAGAAGATGCTGGTGCCCTTCACTGGGGAACTGTCCTCAGGCCTTGGATTCCTACACACTGAAGAAGGAGATCCAGCCAGAGGTGGAGGAGTGCCCGGTGCCAGCAAGGTGACCCCAGATCTGACACCCTGTGTATAATGCCTAGGAGGGGTCTGGTTTTCCTACAGAGGGATCTGCAGGCCCATTTCAGTTTACACTGGCATATCCTGCTAGACTGAAATATTATGCAGGAATAAAAGATACAATTCTAGTATTTGATACACTGGGTTTTCTCTCCTAAGATTTTCTGCTCAGACATTCTGTCTCCTTACAAAGTATACGGGACTCCACTGAGAATAGGATTTAAATTGCACATCACTTAGAGAATATGATTAGAATTAGACTGTATATAATTTCATGAGCACTTTTGATTATGACATTACGGCTTTGAAGTGTGACCATTTGTTTACCTCTAGGATGTGCTCCTCAAAAAGAAAGAACATGTTCTGGTCACTATTGTGGTTTTAGTGCAAGGCACTCAGCAAATATAACTAAATGTAAGAATTTATTAATGAATTAGTGACACTGTTTTAATAGGGAACTAAAAAGAAAATGAACTATTGAGGCAACGGAGTCCTAGTATTAAAATCAACTCTGGTTTGATTATATATATTCCAATCTGTTCAGTTGTAAAAGAGATATTAAGTACTATTTTCCTAAAGTCCCATGAATAGCATTCATCTTCTTCCCTGGCATTTGCAACTGCATCTTCTCTTATTTGCTAAATATAATCTCCAGTTAGGCTATCTACACATGATGCAAAACTCCCCATGGAAGAGTCTCTACACAAAGCCCTCATACTTTAAAGCTCAGCTCAAATGCGTCCATCTCTGAGCAAGTCATTACTAACCATGTTAAACCTATGCTTTGTGTCTCACATATACATTCTCCTGAATACCTAAATATCTGTCTCCTCCAAGTCCCACTCATGTGGCTATGTGTAAACCATGCTCCCTTGTAAACTTATTTCACCTGTTTTGGGGAATATATGTTGCCTCCCAAAGGAACACTAAGTTGCTTAAGGATAGTGAGTGTACCTTTGTATACTCCATAGTTAGTGTGATCACATCTTTTGGATTTTGTAGTAGAGTCTTTAGAATTTTGTTTTGTTTAAGAAAGGCAACTTGATCATATAGAACCAAATCTAATTTACTGATATTTTTACATCCAAAAGACTTTCTCTACAAATAAATGCTTAGCCTTATTTTCTCTCCATCCAGAACTCACTGTACTATGCATGTATGTAAGTTGTTTTAAATCATGTTTGAAATAAATGCATACAAAGATCAAAAATCCCCCTTGTCACACCACCTGTTCTCATTATTTTGTTTGTAAAACTACCACCCAAGTACTCACAATACCTTGAATTTAGAAGCAGCTAAACACACGAGTCAAATGGAATTTCAAACAACTCATAACTGTGTTTTGGAGGTTCTTTAACCTACATACTATTTTTAGTATTCTTTAAGTATTCTTTAGAGGAAAGGGTAGGAAAGAGAGAGAGACAGAGCTAGCACACACAAGTTTCAAAACAAAGAGACAGAGATATAGATGCTGGTGACGAAGGTGCAGAAGGATACTGGCATTTAGAACAGGGAATAACGTCTGTGATTACAAAGTTCAATGCCCCTATGGTACTCTGTGGCCCAGAACAATCTCCCTAAGCCAAACAGTTGACCAATGGGAGACCTTGACAAGATTCTCAGTGCCCTGGTTCTTAGTTCTCTCTCTTGAACGGCCCTTGATATCATTCTGCCCCACACTAAGGGTAGTGTTCCAGTACATAAGAGATTTCTGTTATGGTACAGAATACCCTGTTGGTGCCACATACCATGTCCGCCACCTAAGAGGGCTTCTGCTGCTTAGCTGGACAGCTCCCACACATGCTGATGTCTTTTTCCCTTAAACAGCCACAGTATCTCAGATGGCCCCAAGGGGGATCGAGCTCCTGTTGCCCACATAAGGAGCCCACTCACCAATACTCCCTTTATTGACCTTCATCCCATCTCTGCCTCACTCTTCCTATACTACTCACTATGGTTCTTGGAATCACTTCCAAATAAAGCTCTTGTATGCAAGTCCTTTTCTCAGAATCAGCTTTAGCAGGATTCCAAATCAAGACCTACGGAAAGGGGCCAAATGCAATCAACTGTCTATCAATGGCATTCTCCTCTTACAGCACTTCTTTCCTCTAAAAATTTTTAATGTTTTTTTTTTTAATTCAGGACAAGATAGGACCCAATAATCTGTTAATTTCCTTCCTTTCCCCTCATCACAGAGAAATAAAGCACCTACCAGAATTCAACTACAGATGCTCCGTAAACCTCAGACAAGCACCTACAGCATAAGGACTTTGTGTTTGTTTCATGAATGGAGGAATCAATAGATCAATCAATGGGGTACCGTTTGTGCACTTCTGGAAAAGATTTAAAGAAAGAAGTTAAAGCATTATTACAACTTACTCTTATTGCATTAGATACTCTTCAGTGGATAAAATGAATACACTGCTAATGTTCATTAGTCCATAATAAAAATAGAGAAGTCCCAGTTTTTCTGAATGGGTGATTAATTAGCAAGTGAAAATTGATCTAAAACAATTCCTATGGTACTTTCAAGGAACATACCACTTGCCTGGGAATCTCCTTAAAATGCATATTCTGAGTCAGTAGGTCTCAGGGACAGGATCCCTGATTCCACCTTAGAAGATTCCACATTTCTAATAAACTCTAAGATAATGCCAATGATACTAGTGCAAGGAACACACTTTGAAAGATGTAAAGCTGTGAACACATGCTGTCCCATAAGGCAGCCACTATCCACATATGACTATATAAATCTAAAATTAAATAAAATTAGAAATTCAGTTCTGCAGCCACACTAATCATGTTTCAAGTGCTCAGTAGCCACATGTGGCTAGTGGCTATCATAATGGACAATATCGATCGATATAGGATATTTCTAGCAGTGCCTAAAGTTATATTGGATAGAATTATTTTAAACATCAGGGAAATGTTCTCAGATAGTATTTTACTTTTCCCTGATTTTTGGTTATTTTAATCCTTCCTTTCTACTTTCCTTATTCCCTGCCCCCCTCTTAATACCTGATACTATGTTTATGGAGTTTTTTCTTCTCTGATACATCCATATAGGATTCTGAAATGGGGGGGGTACTCTAAGACATCGTGTGGATACACTTCTAAAATAGTTGAAGTTCCATGGGTCATCAAAACTGTGCCCTTCCCAACTCTCCTTATTTCTTATCTGGTTTTTGTAGATTTGGTAAATAAGAAATATTCAGTAATATAGTAGGGGCAAATACATTAAATTTGATACAGCTTGAATGTCCTCTTTGCTTAGTGTACTAACTTTAGCAATAATTTTTCTCAATTTTATTAACTAAAATAAAAATATGTATAATCTTAACATCAACATTGAGAAAACAGGGCTCTTCTTTATAATGGAAAACAGATTTTTGGGGTTTTTGTTTTCCTGATAGTGCTCTTCCAACCTACCTTTTCATGAAAATGATACTTTTTATTGACTCACACAATCATTTATCTTTCCAATAGATGAAAATGCCTTAGAAATATAATATTTGTTTTCTTCTCAATTAATCTGTTAGAGTCTCAGGAAATCAGGGCTGGCTATATGATAACAATCTTTATGGAAAATAAAGATATACCCAAAGATCAAATACAGCATGAATTGATTATAATTAAATACAATTTAATTTAGAAAACTACAATTGACAGAATACACTGCAGGCAACACTTCAGTGGAAGGGAATAGTGATGGCACTAGTTCAATCACTCTAGCTGTTGAGTTTTTAAATCTAATTTGAGACAGGGAAAGTTGCAAAAAACATATAAGATTCATATGTGAAAACGTTTCTGATTCCGCAGAGAGAGAAGAATCTAGAATTGAACTGTCTGTTGGGTGTTCTTCACCTCTGTGGTAAACTGCAGTGATAGAAGCCTTCTGATGTTAGTCCTTTCCTATATAATTAGGGTACCTTGAAAGGGTCTCTGAAAAGTAGCATTTACTGAGGGATTCAACTCCAAGATCTGTAACAAATTCAACAGAATACTTGGCCTATTTCAAATGTTGGATAAATGTTGTGCACATTAATTATCAAAACTGCTAGCGGAAGAAGATCTTCAGATTTTAAAGTTCCTTTCCTTCCTTACACTGACAACTTGAAAAAGAAAAATCCGGACAGCTCAGTGCTCTATGTTTTTATTTTTAAGTTTGTACAATTAAAATAAATCTGGAAGACCCTCTATTTATCGAGGGTTTATTGTGGCAGTACACTCCTCTATCTTTGTAAATGGGAGGAAATTAAGTAGTACTTGACTACTTTAAACAACAATAGGATAACAATATGATAAGGTAAGACTTTATTGTATGATTTATTATTTACAATTTAAACAGATATAATATTAAAATTATGCAAATTATTAGAAATCAAATTCATAAATATATAATAAACATCAAACATTTTATAGAAATGTTTTATTTCATAGGTACCATTTTGGTACCTATGACACAAAATAAACTTTAATGTTTCCATAATTATCTACAGAACTTGGTCAAAGTCTCTAGCAAATAAAATAAATATTGGAACTGGAATTGCCCAATTTAATCCAATTCACTAAGTAAATTACCCTTTAAAATGTATATTGATTTTTTCTTCTTTTTTTTTGGTCACAGATGATCACTGTAAAAATGTTAGAAAACACTGAAATGCATCAGAAGAAAAAAAATCCCTCATTTTACCAAAACCCAAATATAACAAGCTAATGTGTTTCCTCCATTTTTTTTTTGCAATGTACATGCAAATATAGATGTGGTTTTAAAAAATCAAGGTCAAACTGAACAGCAACAGGGACAACCCGATAGACACATACAGACAGCAGCTATAATCTTTATAATCTTATCATCTTTATGCATTGCCCTTCATATGTGCTACCTCATGAATCTTCATGATAAACGTGTAAAACCGTCAGTAGTGTTATATCTGTTTTACAGATGAGGAAGCACAGGAGGTTAAATAGTGGGCCTGTGTCCTCTATGAGACTATAAACTCCTATAGAGCAGGGCCTGGATGGTTATTCATCTCTAACTTCCCACTTCTCTTACTGTATAATTTGATCACATCTTAGATAATCAATGAACAATAACAATGAACCTGTTATTGTATACAATAACATTATAATAACAATGAACCTGTTATTGAAATAAAAGCCATTTAGAAGAAGAAAGCAGTGTCTTCTTGAGTGGTGGATGGGATTATTGTTTTCAATTATTCAATCTTTAAATCTGGAACCCCACAGTGGGGTCAGATACGTGGTGTGTACATCTCTACCCCACTCACTTTGTGTCTGACCATATCATTTTAGCCAGCAGGATATGGTGGAAGGAGGAGTGTGCCAGCTCTTATCCAGGGCCTTAACAGGCAGGGAGGATTTCGTACACCTTTTGCACTTCCTGGCATTGCCATGGGAAGAACAGCCTCAAGTAGGTAGTGGCTCAAGATTATGGAAACCATAAGAGAAAATCTGAACATATTTTGAAATATGGAGTCAAACTCAGCTAGCACACAGCATAACTCAGCATAACATAGTTGACATAACAAAGCACACCATACATACCCGAACAAGAAAATACATGCATGTTGTAAACTACTGAGTTTGAGGAGTTTTGTTATGTAGCTTTATTACAGCAATAACTGACTAATATACCTTGCAATGTATTCATTACTATGCAATAACTAGGGTAATTTGACCTATAATTTTCTTATTTATATTTGTCAATTTCTTTAATGAAGAAATTGTCATCATTCTACTTGACAAGGTCATGAAGGAAAATGCCTTTGGATTTTCAGGTAGCAAATCCACATGCTCTTTTGTTATAGACTCAGACAGTTTAACTCTAGAAATGGAAAACAGAATCTCTGAATTGTACCCCAAATAACCTGCATAATAGGACTTAAAAACAGCAGCACAGTAGAAGTCTTTATTCTTTTATTAGGTCAATAAAGACTAAAAGGCTGAATTTATGATAAGCTGACAACAGGCTGTAAGTCTTACGGACAGACCTCTAAATGTTTCACTGTTGTTTTAGAGTAGCACTAGCCAATAGAACTATAATGTGAACCATATATATACTCTTGAATTTTCTAGTAGGCACATTGTAAAAAAAAAAAAAGGTAAAAATGCATTGGTGACATTATTTTTAATACTATATTTTATTTAACCTAATATTTCCAAAATATTATTTGAACCTGTTATTAACACATGAAGATATTAATGATATATTTTTCATTCCTCTTTTCCTATTAAGACTTCAAAATTCAGTGTGTATTTTAAATTTACAGTACATTGAATTTGGACCAGCCACATTTAAAATTTGGTTGGTGTTTTCCATAATGGACAGTGAAGTATTAGATGATGTGATAAATTATCTATTTCAATGTATTAGTTTCCTGTGGCTGCTGTAACAGATTGCCACACATTCGGTGGCTTAAAACAACAGAAATCTATTCTCATAATTTTAGGGATCAGTCATCCAAAATTAAAGTACCAGCAGCGTCATCCTTCCTCTGCAGGATCTAGGGGAGATTTATTCCTTGCCTATTCCAGCCTTTGGCAGGTCAGGCATTCCTTGGCTTGTGGCTGATCACTCTAATCTCGGCCTCCATCTCCAGACTGCCTCCTCGTTTTCTGTGTCAAATCTCACTTGTGTGTCTCTTACAAGGACACTTGTCATTGGATTTAGGGTCCACCTGGAAGATCCAGGATGATATTTTCATCTCAAGATACCTAATTACATCTGTAAAGACCTGGTTTCGAATAAGGTAACATTGACTGATTCTTGGAATTAGGATATAGATACATCTTTTTTGGAACTACCATTCAACCCACTACAATTAAAAATAACAAATTAGCTAAGAAATAAAGGCAGACTTCACGGGCTAATGGGGAGTGTGAGTCATGAACCAAGACTTATAACTGTTCATAACATGAGCATCAAACTCAATAAAAATAGAATAAGTAAAATATTTAAACAAATAAATGACAATAAAAGGATAAACAGTATATTATGTATTTCCATGGCACAACAACCAGAAGGGTGTGAATGAAAAAAGGAACATTATCAACTTTTGCTGAGGATGTGGAGAAGAAAATCCCTCTTAAGCTCTTAGTGGGAATGTAGATTAGGGCGACCACTTGAGAAAAATCCTTGGCCCAGGTGAACAAACCTGTACCCTATGACTCAGCAATTCCACCCTTGGGTGTTTGTGTCCACCAAGACTCGTATGTTAGGATGTTGAAAGCAACATTATTTATCATAGCATCAAACTGGAAACTACACAAATGACTGTCAACTGTATGACACATAAATAAACTGTTGTCTATTCATACAATTAAATGTTCTCTACAGCAAAGAGAGTGAGCAATCTACCATTACACACAACAATATGGCTGAATCTCATAAATATAATGTTGAGTGAACAAAGACAGACGAAAAAGTACACACAGTATGGATTTATTTATATGAAATTCCAGTTTTTATTAATTCTAATTTTGGTTAGCTATCATGGTAATGGATTCAGGATCATTTTCCTCAGACCTAACTCATTATCAGTACCACCCAAATAAAAATATGTTAAATCGGATCAAGGAGTGGACTCTATCCCCTTTTTTCCATTATTTTGCTTTATTGTTCTTCATAGTTCATATCACTCTTTTAAATGTCCTTATTTGTTTGTTCATTGTCTTTCATTACCAACCCCTACTCTTAACAGAAGTTCCACATGAGTAGTCCTTGTCTATCCTTGCAGATGTCAAATTTAGCTCAAGAATATAATATTTGTAGACCTCTCTGATTGCTAATGAGTTTATGTGGAATGGAATAAGTCCCCCATATAAAAGTTCCATAGCATAGCAAGTTCTGGTTACGATCTTCATTCTGCTACAGCCTACTTGTGGGAACAGGGTCATAAGCAGCTGCATGCCATCCCAGCAGAGTCCTTTCCCTACTACCGTAGGGAAAAGACTCCGACCCCACCCCATACGCACTGCCTTTTTTCTAGCTTTGACTTCAGTTTCTTGCATCCTCAGCTAATTTAGTTGGGACCATATGGTGGGTGAATGTGGGTTGATCTCTCCCTATCAATCTATAACCCGTTAAAATGCTACTTGTTTCTACAAAAAATTTAAATTTTCATGTTCAACACTATATGAAATACTAAAAATTAGATGTATTAGATGGTAAATCAACTATACTTTGAAATCTAAGCCCTTATTCAAATGGAACCTGAATGATTAATATTAGTAATGTTATTAGCAATAGAACAATAATAATTATTACTAGATATGCATGACTTTAAGTGTCCCAAACAGAAAGCAATATATTCGCGGCATGAGCAGAAAGGCTGAAGAATCTGATATGAAGTAGTTTGTCTTAGATGCCACAGCTGCATAGTGGCACAACTAGAAATAAACCCAAACTTTTTTTTACAGTGTGATTTCAGCTACTTAGACAAAAATGCTAATATGATTAAAGATGTAAAGCTATCTAGAGTTAAGAATCAAAGATTAGAGCTATCTAAAGAATCATTGTATTCTCTAGAATACAATGTAAAAGAATCATTGTATTAAACATGTGTTATATTCAACTACCTACTGCTTTCCACTATAGACACTTAACTTTGAAACCAAACACCATAACGCATCCAAGCATCTGATTTAAAATATCTGAAGTCTAATATTTATGTCATTGCATTTGACAAAATTCAACACCCTACTATGATAAGAATGCTTAAGAAAATAGGCATGGATGGTACTTAGCTAAAAATGATACAAGCCATATGTGACAAACCACAGCCAACATCATACTGAATGGGGAAAAATTGAAGCCATTCCTACTTAGAACCGGAACCAGACAAGGTTGCCCTCTATCACTACTTCTATTCAACATAGTGCTGGAAGTCCTTGCCAGAGCAATCAGACAAGAGAAGGAAATCACAGGCATCCAAATGGGGGCAGAAGAGTTCTTATCACTTTTTGCTGATGATATTATCTTATATCTAGAAAACCCCAAAGATTCTACCCTAAGACTATTGGAAATAATAAATAAATTCAGCAAAGTCTCAGGTTATAAAATTAATGTATCTCTTTTTAAAAAATAAAATTCCAATTCAGAATAGTTTTACAGTAACTGTTTTAACTTTTCTTCTATTTATTTATTTATTTTAGACATGGGGGTATTTCTATGTTGCCCAGGCTGGACTGCAGGTCACATGAGCGATCTTCATGCACTGCAGCCTCAAACTCTTGGGCTCAAGTGATCCTCCCACCTCAGCCTCCCAAGTAGCTGGGAACACAGGCAACCACCATGCCTGGCTACAGCAATTATGTTAGATTTCTATAAACAGATTTACAGAAAAGTTGCAAAAACAATAAAGACAATTCTCCTATACCTCATATCCAGTTTCCCTTGTTGGCAATATCTTATATCAGTATGATAAATTTGTCACAACTAATGAACCAATTGATACATTTGTTTGTTTGTTTTTTACTAAAATCTATACTTTATTCATATTTCCTTAGTTTTGACTGAATGGCCTTTTATGTCCCAGAACCCATTTTAGGCCACCACATTGTGTTTAGCTGTCATGTCTTCTTTGGGTCATGTATTCCATGAGTATTTCTCAGACGTGCCTTGTTTTTGAAGACCTTGATAGTTTTAAGGAGTCCTGTTCAAGGTTATTTTGTAAAAATATCCCTTAATTTGGACTTGTCTGATGTTTTTTATCATGATTATGGAATTGTCAGCTTTGGGGAAGAAGACCACACAATAGTGTCGGCCTTCGGTCATATCAAGGTTACATACCATCAGCATGACTTGATACTGAAAATGCTGACCTTGTTCATCTGGCTGAGGTAGTGTTTGTCAGATTCCTCCACCAAGACAGTTACTTTTTTCCTCCTTTCCATACTGTTTGTAAGGTAGCCAGTATCCAAAGCCCTCACTTAAGCACTGGGAAGTCTTTTCTTCCACCCTGTTGAGGGATATTAGCTACATAAATTATTTGGGAACCTTGTGTATGAGAGATTTGTCTATCTCTCTCATTTTTTTAAAAAAATATTTTTATTTCTAATTTATCTATCTGTATCTGTGTTTAATTAAACATGGGTTCATACTGACGTCTCATTCTAGTATCACATAATTCATTCTAGCCTCCCCCACCTAGGTTGCCTGTAATAATTAAAATATCAGGAGGCAGCTGATTTCATAGTTTCAGAAGTTAGACTGAAAGTTAAAACAATTTTCTTAGTGTTTTCAGGGGCTTAGAAATAGAGTCCTGATTCTTTTCTTAGTCTAAGAAAAGTCTAAGTTTTCCTACTCTGAAACAATACCACATCCTAACCATGCATTAAAACATCCCTAAAAAATGGACTCTAAAAACCAGAAATAGCCTTGCTAAGTGAATCCCTCAAATGGAATTACTACAATTCTCACTTTTTCTTGGAATTCATTGTGAAGTTGGTAAAACTAAAGGACAGAATTTGAACAGAGCCTTTTTCTTTTTTTGTATTTTGTCTATTTTCTACTGCTTCTTCAGTGAGTTTTCTTTCTGAAAGGGCTCTCTGCTTGACAGGCTATTGTGCAGATGGAATGACCTTTTGATGCACTGCAATACTGTAAGGTAAACCTCAAACCATTTGACTCGGGGAAAAAAAAGCAGCTCAGGTCTCCATTAGCAAAGAGAGAAAGCATAGTGTACCCCATATGTCTTTTGTTGCTTTTCAATACATAAAACTCATCCTGAAATTATTGTGTTGAAAACACTTCACATAAGACAATTTTCTCGCAAATGCATACACCCTTTGTTGATAACTGAGGTTAAAATTTAAAACATTGCCTACTTGTTCCTTCATTTTTCCTTAAGGTTGGGCTTATACATTGACACCAGTGAGTTGAATAAATTCATGTTTTCATTGCAAGCAGAAGAGTTTACTAAAGAAAGAAACAAATAGCTTTTACCACTACGGTTTTCATTGATTTAAAAATGGAGATCTAGGCAATTTAGTTTCTTCGATTACTCTATATCCACATCTTTTCCTTCTTAAATCAAAGCAATCGTACATAGAAGAGTATGTAAGGTGAATCTGCAATTCATGCTACAAAATGCAGCATGACTTGACTTGGGCCTGTAAGTCCTTCATCACATATACAGGCAGTGATGTGCTGGTAAGTGTTAATGAGCATCTATCAAAAAAAGAATAAAAAGAGCCCTGATTAGTAGTGTTTGTCAATTTGTGTGATATAAATACCCCCAGGGCCAATTTCAAGCTATCAACATGATGTCACTGAGCACAGATGTGGGCAGAGATGTCAGTAGCATCATTACACAGCATTCCCACCACTTGGATATAACAGTTATAAATAACCCTGAGAGCATAGATAATAATAAAAAATAACGAGGAAGGGATGAGTTTTAGTATTACATTTTTAAACATAATGTATTTAGGTGAAAGTTTATGTAGTTTTATAACTGTGTTTAACAACTGACTGTAAACTGGTACAAGCCAAATCCAATTCACTAAAGCCTACAGGGAAGGTGCTTGTTTACTGGATTATCCAGATGGCTTTGATTTCAGTGGAAGCAACCACCTCTCAGAAGGAAACTGGGGTAGATTGATTGCAAAAATGGTCCGAATTCTCCACTTTCCCTGTATCCATACCCTTTTGCAACATGACTGCAGCTCCTTCTATTAAGGGCTAGCAGGCTATTTCCCTACCCTTAAATCTGGGTTGACCTTTTAACCCGCTTTGGGTTAAAGAACATGGCATAATTTGAAAGAGTGCTGTTTGAGTCTAGGCCTCAAGAGGCCTGTATGCTTACACACTGTCTCTTACTCCTCTGCTTTCACCATGAAGACACCCCCAGGTTGGTGACACCAGAAGAGTGCTAGTTTCCAGGGAGTGGTATGCAAAGCACAGGGAGGTAAGTAGACACCACCTGGGAATAGTCTAGAGCCAGGCAACCACCAAACATGTGAGAGAGCCCCGTGAAAATAAGCAGAGTCACTTCATCAACCCACACTGAACAGAGACACATAAGTGAACCCAGCCTAAGCCAGAACTGCTCAGCCCTGTTCTACAGAGTCACTAGTAATAACATATGCCACCGAGCTTTGCAGAGGTTTGTTAGAGTTTGAGAGTAAGACTGATTTCTGCCTTCTGTATGAAGAACTAAAAGAACCACCATTTGAATATTCACTGGGAACAAAGAGAATTCCTGCAAATATCAGAGGAAATAGAGTTGTCAGGTAGGATTTAGGGGTTGAGAAAGAAATACTGCTCTCTTTACTAACCTGGAGACATGCAAATCAAGAATGGTGGTTTTGGCACATTATTCAAATCCAAAACTCTAGTCATAATCAGCAATAATTCTGCCATTTGAAGTGTTTAAATCATATTTCCAAAATATTCTTACTATGTTTTTGGGGATTCCATACTGAACATACCTTTCAAAGAATTAACACTTGCTTTTTGAAAAGTACTACTAATAAATACTAATATTTCTGAAGAAGAATTATTAAAAGAATCTTCATATTTTTAAATTTAGACTCCTCAAATCACAAAATGTCACCCTGGCCATCACAGCATTTTGAGACAATGAAGCCATCTGATTCCATCCTTCAATAGCAAACTGATATTTCCCTTGCAATATTAGTTTTCTGAGGAGTTTGATATCCTGCTTCTCATGAAAGTAAGGGAAAAAGGAAGGAATGAAGGGAATGCAAACTAAGCTTAGGAATTATACCTTTCATCCCCTGTGCTAGGTGCTTTTTTATCTCTCATTTTCTGTTCAGTGCCAGGAGTTGTGTTTTACTCAGAGAAATGCAAATCATTGGACATTCAAGGCAAAATTGGGATTGGTTAGAAAAAGTTTCAGAATGGAAGAAACCTAGGAATTTTGTGATCCCATATGTCAATTGTACATGATAGAAAACTGATTTTGTGCCACATACATGCAGCTATTTGGCTGAAACCCAGAAACAAAAACTTAGCTCAGTTAACTCTTTAGTATAGAATATCCATTACATGAAATCACAAAACCCACTGATTTCAATGTTGACGGCCAATAGTCCTTAAATTAAAACTTGTCTGCAAAGAAAAACCTATTTTATTTTACTACAAAATTAATGTCTGAATTTTACTTAATAAAATTCAAAAGCAGATAATTTCTATCCATATATAAAAATTTATTAGCCATAAAACAAGCCTGATTTAACGCAAAGTCCAATATAAATTCTGAATAAAGGAAATTATAGACAACCCATGATTCTCAATCTGTGAGAAAGAAATAGTCCTAGTTTTGAATAGAATGGACACTCAAATTTCAAAGCTACATATGAATGAATTACCAGTGGACCATTTCCACATATGTATAGTCTCCCAAAGACACTGAATTCCATGAATATATCTATTCTAGGTGCTGAATAAAATTAAGCTTCCAAAAGGAATCCCGCTTGTACCCTGAGGTCTGTAGTGGCCATTTCTGCAGTCCACATGCTGTCTTGTTTCTGAACATCAAGATTTCATTTAAGTGCTACCTTCTCGGTGAAGCCTTGTTCATCTTTCCCCATTCCCCCCATCCTAACTCCAAGCCCACTATTGACAATTAAAATCCTGTTATCCCAAAATAGCAGGATTCTTTTGCATCCCAGCTATATCATTTACCACATTTGACTTTGTATTGCAACCCTCTGTATACTTTGTTGTTTCCCAGTTTTAAGTGTAACAACCATGACAACAAAGGCCGTTTTTTTTCTCTTTTTATATCATTTGAGACCTAACGCAGGGATTTTCCTATGGGAGATGTTTAATACTTTTATTAAATTAAATAGTTCTAATTCACAAAGAGTTAAGAATCTAATAAAATGATATCATATGCAATATTGACTGTTTGCCTAAGTGCAAAGGGATGAGAATTTTACCAAATCATCAAAATATATTAAGTTCATAGACAAAGAAAAAATAAATATAAAATTTGGAAATGAGATGGGAACATTATCTTTGCTACAGAGAGTATGGCTATATATCTGTTAGAATGAGAATAATCAAATGAAAAATATTAAAAAGAAATTCAGTGAAGTACCTAGATACACAACGATATGTTTAAAATTAGTTTTCCTTTATTTAATAAAAGGCAGTTAGAAATATAAATGAAAGCTTTACTTAGAACATTAATGTGATGGAATACTCAGTAAAAAATTAACATTAACTGTGTAAGATCTTTATGATAAAGGCCTTAAAACATTAATAAGAGACATAAAAGACAACCTGAATATAAATGAAGATATACTTTCTACTTGATAAAAATAGTTAGTATGCTAAAAACATAAACTGCTACTACATCAATCTCATCATTTAATGGAATACTGGTAAAAAAAAATCAACAGAGTTTTTAGGAGAACAATATAAATTGATTCTGAAATTCATTTGAAAATTAAAATAAATGTAAATAAAAACTAAGGAAGGAGGACTATCCCTACCAAATAATATATATTGTAAGGCTATAATAATTAAAACACTTTATTACTAGTCCAAAATATATTGAAAAGTCAATGACACCAAGGGAGAAGCATGGAAAGACATAGTTGCTTTCAGGACATAACCAAGAGAGCATTTCAAATCAGTGAGAAACATGGATTATGCAATAATTAATGTTGGACAACCAGGCAGCCATCTAGAGTTAAATAAAATTAATACTGTGGTAGACATTACTAGCTCATTAATCATTGGTTCTCTTTTCTTCCCTGGGCATACTGGAGTCTATGTTTCCCAGCCCTCTTGCAATTGGGTTGGGCCATGAAACTAGATATGACCAATGAGACATGAGCAGAAGGGATGTGTGTCACTTCCACGCTGGGACACTGACAAGCCCCTTTTGAATCTCCAGCTACTTCTTATCTCCTGTCATCTACCAAATGCAAAGTCCTCTTGCTGAGATGGCAGAGCCCAAGAAAGAAACAGCCTACATCACTGAGGAATTTTTACTCATTGCTACCTTGTAATATTTTTCAGCTCTTCATAGATTGTTTAAGCAAGAGATATATTTTTGATGTGTTATTACATTGACACTTGAAGGGTTTTTTGTTTGTTTGTTTTTTATCATGGACTACCTTAGCCTATCCTGACTAATAAAGATTCCTTTGTCACTATCATAAAATAAGATCCAGGTGGCTCAAAGATATAACCAGAAAAACTAAAACCATGAAAATACTGGAAGAAATCTCAAAATGTTTTTTTTTTTATTATTTTAGAATAAATAGGTCTTCTAAGTAGCACTAGGAATTGGAAACAGATAAAGAAAAGGGTTAAAAAATTTGGCTACAAAACATAATTATGAAAATAAAAAAATCCAAGGTCAGGCCGGGCGCGGTGGCTCACGCCTGTAATCCTAGCTCTCTGGGAGGCCGAGGCGGGCGGATTGCTCGAGGTCGGGAGTTCAAAACCAGCCTGAGCAAGAGCGAGACCCCGTCTCTACTATAAATAGAAAGAAACTAATTGGCCAACTAATATATATAGAAAAAATTAGCCGGGCATGGTGGCGCATGCCTGTAGTCCCAGCTACTTGGGAGGCTGAGACAGAAGGATCGCTTGAGCCCAGGAGTCTGAGGTTGCTGTGAGCTAGGCTGACGCCACGGCACTCACTCTAGCCTAGGCAACAAAGTGAGACTCTGTCTCAAAAAAAAAAAAAAAAAAATCCAAGGTCAAATTAAAATTAAAATCTAGAAATGTTTCTAACACATGATAGACAGCTCAATATATCAAAATATCTAAATCAAGAAAAGAACAATGTGTTGGAAAACAGGCAAAAGATATGACTAGGAATACAAATATAACATAAGAAAAGGTTCTTCTCCACTCATATTGGAAGAAATGCAAATTTAATAGAGATCTACCAATTTTTCTCCCATCCCATTTAAATTCAAGCATGGTGTTGGTAAGACTGTGAAGAAACAGGTAATCTCCAATGCTGTTTGTTGAGGTGTAATTGATACAACCTAATTTGTTGAGTAATTTGGCAACATATTTCATAATTTGAAAGGTGCATACATTTGGATCCAGCAATTTCACTTACAAGAAATTCAAATATACCCATTATTCCCAAAGAGACATTTAATAAATATACACGGAAGCATTGTCTGGTGCAGCAAAAAAACATTGTTGCTCAACTAAATGGTGAGACCAGTTATGTACCTCCTAATTAATGCTAAGAAAAATTCTGGCACATACACAGGTCGCAGACAGTTGCTGCTCATGACATTCATTTAAAGGGAAAACTTACTCAACTTAGAACATCCTTCTAACAGTTAGGAAGTGAAACTGACAGCTCTCACCCTTCTCAGATAAAAATTCAATCAGGAAATGTGACATTTTCACCCACATAATGCAGCTAAGGTATTTCCCTATGCCACCACAGACAGCTGAGAATGTCAGAAAACTTCTGACATTACGCAAGATTGCCATTACATAAAATTGATAGATTTAAAAAGCACAGGGCAGATGCAGCATTAATCTGCTCCCACATGCTTTATGGCTATTTAAAGGGCCTGTCAACATGAATAATGCACAGGAGTTATTTTTACATAAAATGCACTCCAAAATTTTAGAATGAACAACTTTATGATGGCACAGATTTCCAAAAGTGCAATTTACAAGACACAGTAACCACAAGTGTTCTTATTTTTATTTCCTGAACTTTGTGATCAAATCTATGAGATCATGTCAATTATTTAATTAGTAATGATTTGGTTTGTAATTTCCTAAGGATTTGAAAAAATAAAATGAAAAAATTAATTTTTTTAAACTTGAAAATGGCCTTCTGCAGCTACATAAAATACATCAAATGAACAAACAACAGGTTTTTCCATGGGAAATGATTGTTACAAGGAAAGAAGAGAATAGTCTTGAGAGTAAAATTTAATAGATATAATGGGTTGATAAAAAAAATCATAACTTCTGATTATTTTTTGTTATTGCAAAATAAGAATTCACTTTTTTATACAATCTGAATTTAAATTATTACAGTAGGCATTAATAGACAGACTGAACAATGAAATAGAACAGTTCAGAAATAGACTCATGTATGTATGAGAACATAATATAGTAAAAGGGGGTATCTTAACCCACCTGTACAGAAGTTGGACTTTTTAATAAGTAGTGTAAAAGACAGATTTTTCAATAAATGGTGTTGGCACAACAGAATAGTATATAAAAATAGATACAATTGGGTTTTTAAATAAATAATATTGGGGCAAAGGCAATATATGTAACCTAAACATTTGTATCCCTATAATATGCTGAGATAAATTAATAATGACATTGGAACAACTAAATACTGTGTTAGGGGAAAAGGTGGACTTAAATAGTGTTGGGACAAAAGAATGGCAAGTTAGAAATGTAAAACTGGGTTCATACCTTGAAAAACAACAGAAAAAACCTTCAAGATTTGCAAGATCTAAATAGAAAAACACAAAACTCGCCTAGAAAAAAATCTCTGGGTGAATTTCTTTATAAACCAGCTATGGAAAAAGACATCACCTGTGACTCAAAATCCAAAAGCAATGAAAGAAAATATAGATAAATTGACTCCATAAAAATAAAAAATTCCATGGCAAAAAAGCATAAGCAAAATCAAATGGCAAAAAGCAAACTGGGAAAACATATTTTTTACCTCTATGATAAAGAACTTATTCTCTTAATATATAAAGAGCTCTAAAAAATCAAGAATAAAAACACATTCTGGATGGGAAAATGTGCAAAATACACAAACACTCTGCGATGGGCTGAATGTGTCCCCTCAAAACTCACATGTTGAAGGCTAATCCCCAGTGTGATAGTATGTGGAGGTGGAGCCTTTGGGAAGTACTTAGGTCATGAGGGTGGGGCCCTCACCTCATGATGGGATCAGCGCCCTCAGAAGAAGAGGCTATAGAGCTAAATCTCCCTCTCATTATTCTCCACTATGTGAAAATTCAAAGAGAAGGCAACCATCTGCACACCAGGAAGCAAGCTCTCACCAGACACTAGATCTGCCAGCGTCTTGACAATGGACTCCCCAACCTTCAAAACTATGCGAAATATTTTTGTAATTTGTTATAGCAGCACAAACTAAAACACATTCATAAAAACGCATACACACACATGCACATACCCACACACAGCTTTTAAACATATGAAAGGATGCTAAGTTTCACTCATAGTAAGCGAACTGAAAGTTAAAGCTATATTAATAACATTTCCTACCAAATTGGCAAAAATAAAATAAAAACTTGACCATAATATTTGTGGTGAGGCTGGGAGTGAAGAGATAAAGATTCTCTCATATATTGCAGGGGGAGTAGAAAATGGTAAAAACAAAACAAAGCAAAGCAAAAAATTCTGTGAAGGAGATGTTGGCAAAACAATTCTAGGAATTTACCCTGAAACCAGACCTCTGCATATGTTAAGGAAAACACAGTTTTATTCTAATTGCAGCTTTATACATCATAACAAAGTATTGGAAACAACCTAAATGCTCATCCATAGGAGACTGATTGAAAAAAATTACAGTATCTCCATGTTGTAGAGAAAGATGCAGCTGTACAAAAGAATGAGAAAGATCCCCATGATACATCTGGAGTGGTACCTAGGTTATATTAAGTGAAATAGGCAAACCTATAAAAGGATATGCACAGAATCCTATACTTTGTATAAGAAAGGCAGGGACATTTTATATATATTTTGAAAAAGCTGGCATCTCAAATCACTGAGAAAATACAGGCTTTTTATTAAATGATATGAGAGGACTGTGTGTGTGTGTTTCTTTATTTTTATAAACAGAAACCAGAAGGTAAAGAAAAACCACAAAGTGAATAGGAATGGGTGAAAGTGTTAGGTAGATAGTGAGGGATTCCTGTCACCTCGGGATGAAAGTGGGTGCTGTTGCTTTGGTGTAGTTGTCCCATCTGGGAAGGAGGCCCCCATCTTTGTCCTGCCCCACTCTAATCTCCCAAGCAACTGCCATACCAGGGGAGGAGGCAAAACCCTATGAATCTACTAGTCATCACTTAGCATGCCAGCTGCAAAAGAACGCAGAGGACTCTGTAGCCCACCCCATGGGCCAAGGAACAGAGACACCACTGAGTCTGGAAATTGACCTAGAACAACCCGCATGCTCAGTAAGACAGTCATGCAACTCCCAACTGTCCAATCAAAGTAGTTCCATGGCAAACGCTAAGCCACTATGGAGGTCCTAATGCAGGCACCATAAAACAAGACCCAGACCATAACTAAGCCCCTTTTTGGCCCCTTCCTTCTGCTCTCCCTTTGTTACTACAAGGAGTCTGGTAGTTATCTGTGGCATATGTACCAGGCTCTGTAAACCTGTATCTTGCTCTATAATTCTATCTTTCTCTCCTCAATAAACTTCATTTTCTTGCTTTCATAATTCTGGTGCATCTGGTCACTCTTCAGTCATGAGGGCGCCAAGAACTGACATTTCAGACTAAAACCTGACAAAAAGAATATGGATGAGAATGAGACTTCTTTGAGTATGCTTATTTATATAAATTTGAGTTTTGAACCATGTGAATATTTCATACTTTCAAAATGTGAAATTAATAAAAATAGAGAATTGGAATCTATGAAATTTAATATAACTATAAATAAATGAATAAAACTGGATGGCAAATTAATAACTCTACAGACAATGATTTTAATAATCAAATTATTAATAATCAAATAATTAATCTTAGAACATATATTCTTAGTAAGAAATAGTCTAGTGAATAAAGAAAACTGCAAAGAAATGTTGGAGTTTTCTCTAGTGGACTTGTTCTTAGTGACACCAGTATTTTTATTCTAGAATTATTTTGTGGAAACTATAATAAAGAAGTAAATATATTAGTGCAGTAAGGAACCAGAATTGCCACTATGAGAAGAGACAAGTACATACATGGAAGGAGAGAAAATGAGGAAGACCCCTATGATAATGGATTAAATTGGATCTATTTGGATCTATAATCCTACTGCTAGAATTATAATTTCAGGAGATAACACTAAAGAATAAAAATGCTAAATGAAGATAAATATTTGCTTCACACTTAGTTATAATAGTAAAAATAAAATGAAAATTATCAAAATAGTCAATAGTAAATGGAGGGCAAATAGTTAATATAATTTTAAATCAATGGATTGTTATTCAGCCATAAAACTGACAAATATAAAAAAAAAAAAGATAAAACTTAAACTAATGGCCATGTCTACAATGTCTTGTTAGATGAAAAGGCTTTGATGAATACAGTTTGATCTTTTTGGAAATAAAAGATGACTGGCTATAGCTGGAATTCTTCAAATTCTAAGGAAATTTATTTAGTTTATATATTTTTTCCGATAAATTTGTTGTAGTAGCTTTAGATGTTGAGAAAATTAAAGAGATATCCCTTTCCATTTTTCTCCTCACCTTGTGCTTCAACTGTCCTTTATACTAGTGGTCCCCAACCTTTTTGACATCAGGGAGTGGTTTCATGCAAGATCATTTTTCCAAGCACCAGATGGAGAGCATGGTTTTAGGATGATTCAAGAGCATTATATTTCTTGTACAATACATACATGGAAGGAGAGAAAATGAGGAAGACCCCTATGATAATGGATTAAATTGGATCTATTTGGATCTATAATCCTACTGCTGGAATTATAATTTCAGGAGATAACACTAAAGAATAAAAATGCTAAATGAAGATAGATATTTGCTAATGACAATCTGTATTTGCAGCTACTCCTCAGCGCTAGCATCACTGCCTCAGCTCCATCTCAGATCATCAGGCATTAGATTTTCACAAAGAGTGCGCAACCTAGATCCCTAGATTTTCACAAAGAGTGCAGTTTACAGTAGGGTTCCTGCTCCTATAAGAATCTAATGCCAATGCTTATCAGACAGGAGGAGGAGCCTATCCGGTGATGTTACTGATGAGTACCAGTCTGTGGCCTGGGGGTTGGGACTGCAGCTTTATACAACTTCCCATTTTGGATACTGACCTTTATTAAGGCAATAATTCAGGACTGGTTCCTAAAATAATTAGTTTTTCTCTTCTAAGTCATACAGCCAAAAGAATTTACTTAGTTCCAAGGATACATAATTTCAGTGTTCCAATGTAGTGCTAGAATTAACAGTGCATGAAATTTTTGCCACGTGCAACTAATACCAACTAATGCTATTAAAGCAATATGTTTTGTTAGAAACATGTTGAATGGACTTGGATTCATCACAGCCTGAATTTTGTGTCAACAATGCCACACCTTACTAATGGGGGCAAAGATGCCATCATAAGAGTCAAGGTGACATTCCTGAACTTTATGCTCCCTACTTCCTCCGTAGCTATCTGGTTTTAGATACATAATTTATTGTCTAACATCTTGTTGCCAGAGAAACAAGCTCAACTTACAAAAGCGAAGCATGGTTCAGCTCAATATATTATTTTTGTTACAACTAGGTAGTTTCTCAATTTACAACCTTGCATTGGCCATGAATATTGGTAAATTAAAAGAAGAACATTTCGGGGACATGATTAAAAGAAGCTTGATGAACTTCTAGACACTTGGAACAATTTCTATGAATTTACCTGAAAGAATTTAGAATAATGTGGCACAGTTAAGTATCATGGGGAAACGATTTACAGAGCAGAGAATTGATCTACTATGACTTTCCATATTTTATACCCTAGAATAAAAATTTATTTTTTGTTTTAAAAATGGGAAAAAATAGTTTTCTAGTCACACTTGCACAGTATTTCAAATGCTCATATCCTTCAAATACATTATTTGACTTAAGGACTACCAGCTCAAACCATGAAATTTTGAGCAGCTAACCATAAAATTAAATATCGAGTCTAGTTTGTTATTATATACATGATTTATTTTTTAATAGACTTTCCAAAGGCTCTGTCAACCACTAACTCATGTGAAATATCCCACTTAATCATCTATTTTTATTTTATATATTCTAAAATATATTTCTTTTCAAGATTATGAATAGATAACTTATTTGAAAGCATTATTGACATTAAAATTGTGTAATAAAATTCAGTTTTCCTTATTCAGCCATTCCACACTCTTTGGTATATGTGTGGGTTAGAACTAATATTAGGACTTAAAATTAATTTTATTTAGATTTTTTATCTAATATTCATATTTGTAAGTAATAATATGTAGACAATGCCTTCTAAATAATCTTTAATCTTCAAACAAAATTGCAAGGAAATTGAATAATAACAGACATGTGTTTCAGAGTCCCATAAAATAAAATAAATCTCTCATTAACTCCTGTTTTAGACAGTAGAGATTTACCTATGACAAAAATAATAACGTTGATAGTTGTTTAATTTCCCAAATCATTTGTATGTGTTTCAATTCATGAAAATTCTTTTTTAACTCTTGTTAAATTTACCCTAAGGTACTGTAAGAATGAAAGAAATTGCAATTCATTCAGAGATACAAAATGATTTACTTATTTCATTTCAACTAAAGATAGTAAAATTTAATTTTTAATTAAGATTCTGTAAAAAGAAAAATTATGCTCAAGAAACAATTTTTAAGCAGATATTACAAATCTTGAAATAGGAAGGAAGTGTTTAATGTGAAAATTTAAACATTACCCTACTATATATGAATAATGAGAAAAGCTTTTTAAAAAAAATGTTGTTAAATATATCATTAAAGTGAAAATTTTGCCAGATACTAAGAAGTCTACATAATATGGATGGCAGATGCAAATATCTAAAGAAAAAAAATTGATAATATGGCTGCGGCAGGAAAGAGTCTAATTTGTCAAATAATGATAACAAACTTCAAGTCTATTAAACACATATACTTTGATCTATAGATTTAAGGATAATAATAGCTACTACTTAGGGAGCCCCTACTATAAAACATGTGAGATGGCCTTTAAACCTCACAACAACCTTGAGAAATAGTATTAGCTTTATTTTATGGATGAGGAAATCAAGACAAGAAGTTAAGCAACTTAATCATAGCCACATGGGTAATACTGGTAGGGTCTTTTAACCACAGCTGTCCCTGCAGTGTGGGGAAACAGAACCAAAGTCTCACTTTCAAGGCATTAAAATCAATTCACCTGAGCCAGAGAATCATGAAAGTTCACACACACACACACACACACACACCAAACACACACACACACACACACACACACGCACGCGCACGCACGCAC
Organism: Microcebus murinus; assembly: GCF_040939455.1. NCBI lineage: Eukaryota > Metazoa > Chordata > Mammalia > Primates > Cheirogaleidae > Microcebus > Microcebus murinus. Next base: position 22,530,418 of record NC_134119.1, read on the forward strand.
GCACGCACGCACCCACCCACCCACACCCGGAACTGGGGAAAAGCTATGGCTTTTAGAAATTATTGCTCCCCAAGTAACTTCTACCCACTTTTAATCTAAACTCATTTCAAGCTTTAAGTTAATTTAAGATCTTCCAAGAAGGCCATGTGGTAACAGTTTTAGATAAGTGATGAGATGTGAAGTCATAGAAAATTGATCTCCAGAAATAATAATCAGTAGACACTGAATTTCGCACTAGTGGTATATCGGGCTATAGGCTGATCTAAATGCCAAACTAGTTTCCATGTACTGTGAAAATATTTGTGTTTTGAATAATATGTGGGCAATGCTGATGGCTTTCTGTCATAAGCCAAGGTCTCAATTTGAAAAAAAAAAAAATATATATATATATATATATATAGGTAGGACTAATTCTAATAATGTTAAAATTAAAAACAACCCATGATATAATAAAAGACAAAATTCAACTGTGTATTATCAAGAGATCACCTAAGAACTTGATCTTCAAACTTCTTTAATTAGGTATCTGCACCATTGTGAGGACAGGCTACTCCTACACTGGTGTTCCGATCCCCATACAGCATGTGATTAACTTCATAATCTCCAGCTATCAGGGCACTTACTAATGTGATTGTAGCAGAATGTTAATCCTATGAGATGCTTATAAAAAAAGTGATTCACAGTTTAAAAAAAAAAAAAAACTAGACCCCAATCCATGCCCAACACATCAAAGGCTATGAGAATTTTTTCAATAAAGGAACCTCCAGCATTTCCCAAACTTATTTGAGCAGACAACACTTTTATCTTATAACACCTATTAGCATTCCAAGGAACTTACTTGGACAAATATTGAGTTCTGGTTTTTAAACAGTATTCTCCATCCCTGAAAAAGAGGCAGTGACTGTTCACAGAGTTATGCCCATGTATGGCCAATCGTGATGAGCAAATTCTTCTTACAACCCTACTGGTCTTAACTGAAATAGGTAATGTTTGGGTATAAATTTAAAAAATCAAGAAGCATCTGCCTACAGAAGTACCAAAAGGCATGAATAAAATGTGTGAGGTGAGTGAGAAGAATTTTCTGATCTGTTAGTCCCAATGATCCTGTTTCACACCCATCAAAAAGCAAACTGTTTAATTAGGTTATTCTGTCTCCTCAAAACCTCTATAGACATCAATTTCAGTAGTCTTTGGAAACTTTATTTCTGCTATTAACAAAGATCTGTCAAGTGGCAAGTATTCTACTACTTTATTTTGACTCTGAATTGCCACTTTTACATAAGACAAATGCTTATTCTTCAGGTATGTGAAATTTCAGTTTAGACAGCTAACAATGTTGACTACATTGATATTCAGGAAAGAAAAACTATAAAGAATTCTTTCATCCATGAAAATACCTACTATGTGTCACATTTTGCTGTGATGTAGGATTTCACATTTTTATGGTAAATAGACAGAATTCAAGAACTTTTTAGCCATTTCCCATTCAAATTTGATAAAGAATTTCTCAGAATATATTGGTATATGCTCTTAAGTTCCTTCCACTCTATCCAGCTGCCTCAAAAATTAACATATCATACACTAAGTCTGGCAAATCCATTTGAGGTATGTACGTCATTTAATTCTCACAATATTTCTACGGTGCTTATGAATATTATCTTTAGTCCCCAGGGATTATCTTGCTCATTTCCTTCATGTTATGAAGAAGAAAGTGAGGTTCCTAAAAGATGATATGACTCTACCAAGGTCGTTCTGCCAGCTACAGAGCCCAAATTAAAACCCAGTGCTCTTACTTTGTCTGTGCTGTTACAACAAAATACCTGAGACTGAGCCATTTGTAAACAATAGAAATTTATTGGTCACAGTCCTGGAGGGTAGGAAGTTCTAAATCAAGGTGCAGGCAGGTTTGGTGTCTGGTGAGGGCTGCATTTCTGTTCCAGGTAGCTTCTTGAATCCTGTGTCCTCATCTGGTGAAGGAGGAAGGGCAAAAAGGGCCGAGCACTGTGTGAAGCTTCTTTTATAAGGGCCTTAATCCCATTCACAAGGGAGGAGCTCTCATGACCTAATCACCCCCTAAATGCCCTAATTTTTAATACTATTGCACTGGAGATTAAGTTTCAACATAAATTTTGGAGAGGACACGAACATTCAAACCATAGCACTCAGGTCATCTGAAGACTCCAATAGCGCCCAGTCTACTGCAAGTGCTAAGCCTGAAAAGGAATTATAATGATATGCCCCATATTTTCAGAAAATATTCTCTTTGTAAACTCTTTCCTCTGTTCAATCATGTGTCAAATTATATACCGGTATTTCCCTCTGTTGGATCATGTGTCATATTACATGTCAAATTACGTTAGAACCTAATATCCCAAATGGATGCAGTTCAAATAATATATATGCATAATTATCTATCAGTCTCACTGAACACTAAGAAGAAAAAACCACTTAGTGAACTTAAGGCAGATAGGCAGGTTAAGTAGCAATGAGTGAGCTCCTACAGTGTGTCAAACATGATTTGCATCTTGTGGTCAGTTATAATACAAGTAACCAGACAACTCAATACAGCAGAGGAACTAAGTCAGAGGAACCAAGAAAATTTACTGGCATCTCTCAGCTAATATGTGCATTGGGATTTGAATCTGGGTCTCTTTGACCCCAAACCTTGTCATTCCATTTTAAAGGTTTTTTTTTTTTTTTTTTTTTTTTTTTTTTGAGACAGAGTCTCACTTTGTTGCCCAGGCTAGAGTGAGTGCCGTGGCATCAGCCTAGCTCACAGCAACCTCAAACTCCTGGGCTCAAGCAATCCTCCTGCCTCAGCCTCATGAGTAGCTGGGACTACAGGCACGTGCCACCATACTCGGCTAATTTTTTCTATATATATTAGTTGGCCAATTAATTTCTTTCTATTTATAGTAGAGACGGGGTCTCGCTCTTGCTCAGGCTGGTTTTGAACTCCTGACCTCGAGCAATCTACCCGCCTCGGCCTCCCAGAGTGCTAGGATTACAGGCGTGAGCCACTGCGCCCAGTCGTTATTCCATTTTAAAACAGTGCTTCAGATTTTGCTTCAGTGGTTTCATCATGCAGAAAAAGATACCAACATGTTCTTAACTGATAGTCAATTGCCCTAAAATTATTTTGATTGTTGAGAAAATCCATTTAACTGTTGGCAAATCTAGACAGTTTTCTAAATAAGAACTGTAAGTCTTGGTACAACAGCACTGCTGTGCTAGTTCTCTCAGGATAGGTGCTTGGCTTCAAAGATAAATATGCCTGAAGTTCATTTTTCTATAGTTAACATATAAAAATTAGGTTTTCATAGGTAGGTTTAAACACCAGAGCTACAAAAGTACAAATCAGTGTGAACCAATCCATAGTAGTACATGGAATTCAATTATAAATAGGTAAATTATGCAATTTGGACTTGCTTTTACCTGCTACATCACATGAACATCAGTTATACTTTATATTTACTTAATAAAGTTCATTAATAATGATAGCTAAAATGGATATGGCACATACAATGGAAGTGACCATTGTATTAAGTGCTTCACATGCACTTTTTCATTGACTACTGGCCACTGAGTCCTCAATAGGACTCAATGACTACACCCAGATTAGATAAACAAGGAGATTATTACTATAATTTAGATGGTGAAACTAAATCTCAGAGATGTGACACAACTTGCCAGGCTATAGAGCTTGCAACTGGCTTGGAGGCTTGGCTATCTGACCTAAGAGCTTGTACACTCAATGACTACAGTCTCGCAGGCACTTATAATGCACAATAACACATGCTAGATGCTCCAGGTCATATAAAAACAAGTGCTGATGATATGAAAGCAACATATCCTTCAATAAAGGCACTCTGCAAATGCAATCTGACTACAAAGTTCTATCTAATTCGGCAATTGTATTGATTACAAAGAAAAAAAATCTACTTTCTATATTAAACCAATAGCGAAATAATCTTACAGTGCTATTCCTTATAAATAAGTAAATAAAAAACTTGGCTTTGTAATGTAATCAGGGAATACTGTTTTGGGTTGAATCGTACTGTGGTACTTTGCTATGGCAGTCAGAGGGGACTAGTACAAGTACTATGGTTCATTTCTCCAAATTAAGTATAGCATTCAAGTTTAAGAAAGACTAGATTTAAAAGCGGTCCTTTTTACCAGAAATTTTGCAGGAAAATTCTCAATGCTTTTCTACATAAAATCCTTTTTTTAAAAAAGAAACCATCCATTGAAGTTGGTACTCTTTTTACATAGAGTGATGGTTCTGAAACTTAGCTGAACATTGTAATCTCTGGGGAACTTTAAAGAAAACATCAGTGTTTGAGCCCCACATCAGACATTTTAATCTAATTGATCTGGGTGTAGCCTTCACATCAAGATTTTATTAATAAAAAGTCCCTAAGTGCTTCTCATATCTCTATATGTGAACCCAAGATTAAAAACTCTGGCTTAGAAAGCGGTTCACTCTGTAGTATTAAGAAATGAATATCAGATATATCCACAAGATGGCGTATTGATGCATTTGAAAGAATTAAAATTGAGAAATGTTTTCAAAATGCAATTCTGTACCATTGCACGTAGAGCAAATTGGATTTAGATTGAAATTACACCAGATAAAAGCAATGATAAAATGAGTTGCAAACTTCTGAAAAGACCTGGGGTTTACTTAACTCATGTTACTAATCCTATCTTCAACAAGGTGTCCCCTCTGGACCATGATGAGAATGCTCTTGGCTGGCATGACTTTTACCTACAATTAACTCTGGTCATAACTGTGGCCTCCCCCATACCCTCTCTACAAACCTTTAAGGTCTTTTCGAACTCTTTGGTAGTAGGGTCCTAAGACCAGTCCTACTTGTTATAAATAATATGGAATCTTGATTCAACCGCACACATATTCACTTTACTGTATTTTACAAGTAGACATACACACATACTGAGTAATGCAGGCATTTGGTCAAATATACAAGTTTACCTGTTGATAAGAGACAAACCAATTTCTTCTAAAATTTGATAAATTATACTAATATTCCAGAAAAGACATAGCATATCTGTGATTGCTTTTAGGAAAAAAAAAAAAAGTAAAAAGCATTTAACCATTAGAGAAGACATCCTATACTTTAATGGTAGCTTTAAAAATCTCTTGTTCACTATCTAATGGCCATGAGGGTAAAGAGCAGGTATAAAGGCCAGAAGAGTTTTAAATGCAAATATCTACCAAGGGAACAATTCCTTAACCACCCCCTGCACCCCCGCCAGCATCCTGATATTTCTGCTACCAAATCTCTGACTAGTTATATAAAGGTTTTTGTTTCCAAGGAAACCACTGACATCTATGGAATTTAATGAACATAAAAAAGGAACTATGCCATATAATTTACATCTAAAGATAAATGTGAATAGTTGTCAAAACCATCACACACACACACACACACAATCATTTTGTAAATTTTTAGCCCTATTTTGCCCATTTATTAAAGATGTAAATAAATAAGATGTAAATAAACACACATTTACAGAAACAGAATGACAAAACAAACAAACTATTGGAACATGTTAGGTAAATTAAGAAACAGCTGGAGCCAAGAATAAGCATCAAAGATTGATCTTCTTAGCAACTGAGTGAAAAAGGCAGAAATCTTTATTTGGTTGTACAAAGAGTTTTCTTCTATCCTAACCCTCAAACATCTATATCCAATTTTATGATTGCAGTTTCACACAATGGTAAAATTGGTACAAAGTCAGGGAAATAGCATATAATCAGCAAAGGGAGACAATAAATAAAGCATTCATTTTAACTCCAGGCCTCATGGATGATTCATTGAAACCACTGTTGTATAACATCCAAATATCAGCTCATTATGAGATTTATATATTGGCATCCAGATTCTATGATGAGCTATTTGAGATTCAACAACCCCTAAATAGCCTATGTTGGAATATTAGTATGAAATGCTCATAATAAAGGTAAAAAGTGTAAAGCATATGCAAAATGGTATCTTTAGAAAAATTTTAAGTCTGCAAAAGTAAAGTCTCAGTAGAAAAAAAATTCTACTTGAAGAAAATTCATTTGATTCAAATTCACCATTTAACTCTCTCTTTCTTGAAATACTTGAAGTACTTTTTTTTAGTCATCTAGGATATGCTCTCTTCTGACTCTTCACCTTCCTCATTGGCTGCTCCTTCTCAGTCTCTTCCATTTGTTTTTTATTATTGTGATAAAATATACATAAGATTTACCATTGTGAACTGCATAGTTCAACCACATTAAATAGATTCACCTTGTTGTGCAACCTTCACCACCACCCATTTCTTCAACTTTTTCATCTTCTCTAACTGAAACTCTGTACCTATTAGACAATAACTCCCCATTTTCCCCTCCCCTGGCACCTAGCAACACCATTCTACTTTCTATCTCTATGAATTTGACTTCTACAGATATAGGCACACCTCATTCGATTGCAATTTGCATTATTGCGCTTTGCAGATACTGCGTTTTTTACAAATGAAAAAGTTGTAGAAACCCCAAGTGGAGCAAGCTATTGGCATCATTTTTCCAACAGCATGTATGTGTTCGCTTCTTGGCTCTGTGTCACATTTTGGTAATTCTATCAGTATTTCAAACTTTTTCATTATTATTAAATTTGTTATGATGATCTGTGATCAGTGATCTTTTATGTTAACCCCTGGAATTGCTTTGGGATACCATGAACCATGCCCATATAAGACAGTGAACTTGATAAATGTTGTGTGTGCCCTGACTGCTCCACTGACTGGCTGTTCCCATATTTCTCTTCCTCTTTTGGGGCCTCCTTTTTCCATGAGACACAACAATAGGCCAATAACCTTAAAATAGCCTCTACGTGTTCAAGTGAAAGGAAGAGTCACACATCTCTCACTTTAAACCAAAAGCTAGAAAATATTAAGCTTAGTTAAGGAAGGAATGTCAAAAGCTGAGACAGTTCAAAAGCTAGTCCTCTGTGCCAAACAGTCAGCCAAGTTGTGAATGCAAAGGAAAAGTTCTAGAAGTTAATTAAAAGTGTTATCATACTGAACACACGAATCATAAGAAAGGAAACCAGCCTAATTGCTGATATGGAGAAAGTTTGAGCGGTCTGGACAGAAGATCAAACTGGCCACAACATTCACTTAAGCTAAACCCTAATCCTAAGCTAGGCCCTATCTCTCTTCAATGCTATGACTACTGAGAAAGATGATGATACTATGTACCACCTAGAATTAAACTGTGACCTAGGTATCTACAAAGAATCCATATTACAATTAACATTACATATCTGAAATAACTTCCCTTTACCAATAGAATGAACCAGTTGTCAGATAAACATGTGAAGCAGTTTCCTTTGCATGAAACAGTTTGAAAATAAAACTATGAAATAGTTTTCAGTGATGCTGTCATGTGCAACATTGAGAAGTGACTGTCAGCAGGATGCAGTTTTCATGTACTAAAGTTGGAGGGGCCTCTGTAATCATGAGGTCGATCCTCATGGAGTCCCAAAGCAATACTAGAATTGCTTTCAAGAAGCCATGTGTGAAGTTTGACATAAGTCTTAAATCCTTTTTGCTTGCATAAAACCTTACTTTGTCTAGTGACATGATTGTTTTCTTTAAAGTTCACCTGATTTGCTTGCCTAAGGAAAGGAGTTTGAGGTTATGTAAATTTGTTCAACATCAGTTTTAGATCTGTAAGATGGAGAGCCTTGGTTTGATTAACTTCCCAATTTAAAAGGCAGAATCAAGGGCTAACAGAACTTACACACCTATAACCATGTACTCCATGTCTCCATTTCACAGATGAGGAAGTGGAGGTACAGGCAGAAGGAGCAACTTCCTCAAAGCTCGTTAATAGCAGAGCTGGCACCTGAACCCACACATCTACTTTCCTAGTTTCCGCTACTTTTTGATATACCTAAGGACTTAATACTTCCTATGAACCCTGAGGATGAAGAAATGATCTTTTCAGTATCATTTTAAAAATCTTTCTTTTATATATATATATACACACCCACAGTAAAAATTACACTTTATGTTGTGACCAAGAACATATAAACACACGAATGAAAAAAGCTTCACAAAACAACTTGCTCTGCACAAGACACTGATATTTTCTAGTCAAGTCTATTTCATTTTATGAATGCTGCACATAAGCCACTAAACTGATCTTCTGGGTCAGGAACTACTAATAGATCAGAAGCCGCAGTGATAAACATCCTTTAAAAGCAAAGATCCTTTTGAAATGACCACCCAGAAAGTACAAGATGTATATACCAAAGCACTTGGCCCTTATATGTGCTTCATAAACCTGGGAGCAAGAAAGGAAAAAATAAATACATTATAGATCTCAAAGATTGTTTCTTTTGGTTTTTACATGTGGATAAAAATCTCCTAATTTCCTTCTGATGAGAAATTTCAAAACTGGTAACTTGAACAAAGATTATATACAGAAAAGTAGATCTGGAATTGTATGAATTATGTTGTGAGTTGACATTTAAATTCATAAACAGGCCAACACATGGACACTTTTCCATTTCCTATAAATGTTATTTCAAATCACAGCAGGCACAGAAAACAGTTCATTTTCAACTTGATCTTGATTTTTTTATATAATGAGTTGCTGTGAAACACAAAAAATAATTTGAATATAAGATAAATATTTGTGGGGTGCCTGGGTATTTAGATAAATATCTGCTCCACAAATGTTCTTCCATCTTTTATGGTCTATAAGCCCCCGCAGAAAGTCTCGCACTCAATCTGTCTTCACATTACATTGCCTTTTTGTCCCAAGTTTTGAAGCTTTCCTCACTTTGTACTGATCTTTACACTTGTAATCTTTACTGTAAGTCCTGCTGCTGCTTTTGTCCTGAACAACTCAATGGTCTATTTAGTTTTCCTCCTCCGGGCCATACACCTTCTTCTACAAGGTAATTATACTGTAATCATTCTGGAATACTCTAATGAACAGCTAGTCTCTCTCCTGGCCTACATTATACAGAACTATTGTCATGTAGGAAAGCCAGAAGCTGCCAAGAGTGGCATGCAGAGGACAGCCACCATAGGGATCCCTAAAATGGAAAAAGGACTCCTGCCAGCACCTTGGAAACCAGATCTGTGAGAAAACGGGCCACCTCGTCCTTGGTGACATTAATTGAGCAGCTGCATGAGACTTCACCTGAACTGAGCATTTGTATTGAAATTTTCAATACACTCCAGTCATTTTAAATAAACTATCTTTTGATTTCTCCAGTTTGAGCCAGGGTTTTCTTTGGCAACTTAAAGCTTGCCAAATCTTAATGTCAACTTCTTTCCTGCCTGTCAATCCACAAAACCCCTTTCAGCCAAACCCCTCCCCTCCGATCCCTCTTCCTAACATAAACTTTTCTAAATTCAGTGAAATGAGAAGTGGCTTCCTGAAAATCTGACTTGAAATTTTTAATGGTAAAGGCAACAAAAAATAATGATGATAATACCAACAATAGTGGCTAATATTTAGTGAGTGCTCATTATACCAGCAGTAAGTTAAGGCAGCAGTGCTGAAATTTCGCTACAAATTTGTTTCTCAAAACCAGGAGGCCCACATCACACCTGTAACGATTTGATTCTTGTGGCACTACAGAGTATTTGGGAGTGGAAAACAGGTACCAAAATTTTTTTAAAGTTTTCCAGCCCATCAACAGTTAAATTTGAGAACTTCTGTGCTAAAGGTTTGCTAATTAATTATTTCATTTAACCCTTACAGCAATCGTTTGACATAATTATTGTTATTATCACCTTTTAGCAAATGAGGAAGAAATATGTGTTTCAAGAAGGCCACACAGGTAATATTCAACAGAACTAGGCTTTGGAAATACTGTATTAAAGTAGAGCAAAGTTCTTAAACACCAGCAAGGAATAGTAAGGGAAAAAACAGTCAAAGCCAAGAGTATTCTGAGTGTTAAAAGCCCATCCTCAAGTATTTCAGGATCTAATAGTGGTTTATCAGCTGAGCACAGTACAGATCCTACTTCTGTTCATTTGTCAACATTCAGTAGACATTTATCCAACCGCATCCATAAATGAAACACTTAACTGATAAGCAAGCTGTGTTCTACAAAACAAGAGACAGATTCAAGCCTGTAAGAAACTCTCCATGAGGCAGAAGAATTGACCTTGACTCCCAATGTGTGGAGACAAAGCAGGATCTGATACACTATAGGCGACTATCTTTAACCAACATTGATACTGAAATTTTAAATTAGGCCAATAAACTTGCATTAAAAGGCAACCTTTATAGCTATGTTATCGACATAGTTCTTAGAACTAATAGGCTGACTTGAAACTTGGCTGAAATACTGTTGGGAGAAGAAAAAAAGTTCTTTCCCATACTGAAAACTGTGAACAATTTTGAATCATTAACAAAGCACTAATTATGATAAGCCTGATACCACACTGAAAGACCACACTATTGAAGTCCCATATTACTAGGAGATGAATGTAATTAATGCAACAGTTTCATAAGAAACACTTATAGAAGCCTTCTTGAAAACAGTACTAATTTTATTTTTGATATTTCACTGTATTCATTTTAACCCTTTCAGTAAAAAAAGCAACAGCTGTATGTTTGTTCTATGGTAGAATTTGTTAGCACCTACTGTCTTGTTATGTCTCTGAAGAATAATCATTCCAGGTAATTTTTTTTTCTGGCATCTCCAAAGCAACAAATCATTTTAGATGTTGAAGAAAGTATTTTGACTTTTAAAAGATAAAAGTTGTGGGAAGACACTCAAATAGGAAATCACTAGTTTTTTAATTCAATTACAGAAATAGGTATTGAGCTCTTAAATGTACTCTTTATTTTCCAATAAGCTCTCTGCTAGAAATGAAGTATTTAAATTTTTAATATAATAAAAATAGTTTTCAACTTTGATGATGAGCCAACACGTCTTGCTACTATACACTACCAGATAATCTAAGTTAAAGAAAATATGTATGTTCTTCATCCAACATTCAGAAACAATCCTCAAAGAATAAACTGCAACTAATTCTTTAAACATTTCTTCGGCAAAAATTTTCAAACAAAAACAAATGACACTGCATAAACTGACCTTTGGGTCTTCACTAGTAACATTCACAGACTAAGACTATACACCTTTTGGCTTCAGGGATAAAATTATTTCAATGGCAAAGCATTTGAGCTACATCTCCATTCATCATGTCTAAAGGTTAGTTCCCTTATGCTTATGAGGTTCAAAAAATTTTTTCAAATAATTTTAAGCACATTTTAACCATTTAGAATGACCCAATAACCTTGCCATTTTTTTTATTTCAAACAAAAATAAAATTAGAGAGAATAAAGTAAGCCCCTATGTCCAACTGCCCATATATTGTTGTCATCTTTTAATAAAAGTGGAAGTATTTAGATCATACTGGCTGTTGTGTTTCACAGCATTGACAACAGAGAAACTTTTAATCGAGGCAATGAATTGATATCATGGCACAGCTAAATAATCCAGACAGCATCTGGTGCATGCACAATGCTCTGCCTCCTACCTTGGGAGCTTTGGCGTGTCTCCCACATCTGGCATCCTTGACAAGGCTGAGATCCAACAGCTCTGTCTCCTAGAAGGCAAAACATATGAAATTGTTAAGCAACCACACGGATCTTTTTTTCATTGTTTTATGTCATTGCCATCACTTTTAAAATAATAATATTATCTTGAGACTTGCCTGCAGATTTCTCTGCAGTTGGGATATATATTTTCCTCTTATATCACCTCTCAGTTGAATCGGAATGAAAAGAAAAAGATGGCTAACTGCTAACCGCTTACTTTAATATATATTCTAATACATTTTCAAAGCATAAAGCATGTGGTATGGGTCCCTAGTCTATCTTACAAGACATTCCTAAATCTTGATGAATCAGGCCTTCGTGTTTCACCATTGAAAATAATCCTTGGAGTGACTCTGTGTGTAAGCAAGGGTATAAGGGTATCTTGGGGGGGGAGGGTGTGTGGAGGATTAGGCAGGAGAGTGGAGGGAGATACCATCATCAGCTCACACACACTCAGTTCGTCTGGCCAAGGCAAAGATACAAATCTGCCTCCTGTAATGCCCCCCTCCACCCTTTTACACACATACCTCATGCCCTGATCTTTGCATTTATTCATTATCCATTATCGAATACCTGTAATATGCAAGTTACTCTAGGGTTTACAAGACAAAAGATGTGATTGCCTCTTTGGATGGACTTGACATCAAGCAGGGACATAAAGAAATGTATATGTGTAAGACAAGGGAAAGTGTGTTAATGCCAAATTTAAAGTTTCTGGGGGGTCAGTGGAGAAAAGACAGTTTTTTCCCCCTACAGGCTCAGAGAAAAATTCACAGAGCAGTCATTAAACTTGGAGAACAGAAGTAGGGAGGAGGAGGGCTCATCCCAGTTGGAAAGGACTACATGTGCAAATACCCAGACAAGAAAGGATCGAAGGTTTGGGCTGAACCTTGAGGTATTCATGGCCTTGAGACACTTAGAGACCGAGAACATTGCAGGGAAAGGGGTAGGGAGGAGAAGGACAGAGAGGCATCTAGGAGTAGAGAATAGCAAAAGTGCAGGGACAGAAGCAGTGTGGAAGGGGATTCATGTCAGAGGACATTCAGTATTCCATTTGGGTGGAGCACAGAACTCATGACGAGAAGTCATGGGAGATGATACCAGAAAGGGATATGGGTCAAAGTATGGAAACCCTGCAAGTCAGGCTAAGCACACTGAGCCATGACGTTGAGGATGAACATATTGCCAAGTTACACAGTAGACTCTACCACCAGCCAGATAGGGTTGTGGTAAAGTGAGAAGAGTTGTCTCAAAGTGACTCCAGATGTCCAACCTAGGCTTCCTGTACAATGAGTCAGTTGGGTGTGGGAATCTAGTCCCCTTCTCCCAGCAGAAGGCACAGCATCATGATTCAGCTGCCAAGAGATCCTCTGGATGAGAGTGACTATAACTTCTCATAGCCCCGAGGTTCCTAAGTACCAGAAGCTGGTGTTCTCAGGCAATTTCTTTAAACAGCGGCACCCATTCCAAATGTCTGGTTTATAATGGTCTGCTTATTTTCCTGCATGTACATTTCTAGTGTAAAAAGAGTCAAATCGAAGGTGGAGCCCCTCTGCTGGAATGAAAACTCATCCAGCAGGTCCAACAGAACACCTGGCCCCACCACACCTCTCTGTGGGATAAACAGATGACAAGAAACAGTACTTCTCTTCGCTTGCTCATCCTGATCTTGTAAGTTTCCTTTTCCCCATTTTAGAGGATTCCTTAGCCCATTCCGTTCTGTGTATGACCCTATGGAAATCCTCAAGATTGGGAGATATTGGTTAGAGTAGTTTATCCAAGCGGAAATGCCAGTCATTAATTTACTTGAACAGTATTTATTGAATGTGTCAGGTATAGGCCAGTACTGAGCATTAACCAAAACATACAAAGATAAGATCCCAGTTTTGAAAAGCTCTCAAACTAATCATTATCCTCTAAAGGAGACATTTCAAAGTGCCCTGCAGACATGGGCTACAGTGATCTATGGCATCTTTTCAGCCAATACACACAAAGATGAGGAGTTTGCCAGCCTAATAACTGTGTGTGTGTGTGTGTGTGTGTGTGTGTGTGTTGAAGGGGTGGTTTCAGAGAGCGAAAACAGCAAGTGAAGTGCATGGAGGACTTGTCTGCAATGAATTACTAGACTTGGGATATGCAGCAGAGGTATATGGAGCATTAGCAATAATCACTTTCGGATTTAGTGGTCAGTACATGGGTGTCCTATTTATAATTATTCATAAAACATTAACATTTCTGTTTGATGTACTTTTCTATATATGTTGTATGATTCTTTTTATATATACATATAATAAAAATATCAGACACACAATCTGTTTACATAATTGAATAGCAACATTTTCTATTCAAGGAAATTCCTCCCAGTTGAACAAATAATAGACTTAAACTTTACTTGTTTGATTATAGACACAAAGCCCAAATTGAGTTCACAAAGAACTAGACCTTAACAGGCGTCATTTTACAGACTTTTATATTACACTTAATGAACACGATTTTCTACTCTCAGCTCCAGAGGAAAATGTTCATTCCCCAAGCCACGGAGGGGTAGTTAACGCCTGCTGCCTTAGGGATTCATTCTGATACCACAGGCACGAAGAAACTCCTCTCACCCGTGCGTAAAATTGTGTGTGCAGGAAAATCACCACAGGGCACTATCAATGTGGGTAATATGGCATGGGAAAGACCCGGGTGGAAAGCTGCCCATGGATTCGTTTGGCTAGAAAGCGACGATTAAAATAGTCTCTCCCATTCTATTAACATTCCACAGCCACCCCTCTGGAGTTTAACTACATGCTTTTCTCTTCTCCACTAAGAAGAAAACGAGGAACCCAATGCACAGGACCAGAAAAGTGTTGCTCATGTCATTAAAACTTTTTCTAGGCTAATTTTCTCTTGTTTATAGATTTCATAACCCACTTTCATTATAATAATGCAGTGAAATGATCCCTTTCTCAGCTCATTTAAGAGTTACTGTTTTCCAGCTTGGTGGAATTCCCTATTCCTCTTTGCTCCTTTCTTTGAGAGGGAGGTCACATCATATATCAGCAAAAAAACTGGGTTTGAGTAAGAGCCTTAAAATTAATTAGTCATGTATTTGATCAATTGCTCAATCATTCTAACACACTGAGTATCAATTTTATCATCTATTAATAACTATGGGCCGGCCATGGTGGCTCATGTCTGTAATCCCAGCACTTTGGGAGGCTGAGGCAGGAGGATCGCTGGAGGGCAGGAATTCAAAATCAGCCTGAGCAACATAGCAAGTCTCTGTCTCTATAAAAAAAGAAAGAAAGAGAGAGAGAAAGAGAGAGAAAAAGAGAGAGAGAGACAGAAACACAGAAAGACAGAAAGACAGACAGACAGACAGACAGACAGAAAGAGAGAAAGAAAGAGAGAAAGAGAAAATGCTGAGTATGATAATAACTTGACAAAGACTTTGTACATCAGAGTCACTTAGATGGCTAAATAAAACACAGATTAGCTGGGCACCACCCATCAGAGCTTCTTATTCAGTTGAGTCCAAGGCAGGCCTGAACATGCAACTCCAATAAACTTCCAGGTGAGGCTGATGCTGCTGGTCCAAGGACCATACTTTAGGAACCACTGATGTATACTTACTCATGGGGTTGTTTTTCTAAGGCTTTTTATGTGAACATGATTGATGAAACTATATATTACTTACATTATATGAAAAATCTATAACTGTCCTTTCTTTATATAGGGAACTGTCAAATAAAAATATTATACCTACTGAATGCCTAATGGTGAATAATCTAGATTTTGATTTGACTTAATTGTAAAAAAACTATTGAATGACAAATGCCATCAACTCCTATTTTAATAAGTTTCCTTAGTACTAAATTTTACCCTACACAAGCAGATGTTTATAAGTGTTGAGAAACCCAAGTGATCATTGGAATTGTTTTATGTTTGCTGAAAATGTTCTACTATATAACATTTGCATTATTCTCCGTAACATTAGAGACATCTTTAGAAAAGTAGAAGAAATTTGTTCTCTCTAACCCCTAAGCCCATCCAATAATGAAAAGGGATTGAGGGTATCCAAAGCTATGTAACCTACCTGGATCAATAAAGGAATGCACTAACACCCCCCTTTACTTCCAATACCCACAATGATACCCTGGCAAAGCTTGAAGGCCACACTCTCAGGACACCTGATACACCCACTGAAGTGTTGACAGATGCCTTCTCCTCTTGTCAGTAAGAATAAAAGTGAATTAACAATAATCAGGGTTTGGGGTAGGTTTTTTGTTTGTTTGTTTTGATATTTTGAATGAGTGATGAGAAAATGGAGACAAGCAAGCTAAGGGAAGACTAAATTGTCTTTGATGTTTACTATTCAGCAGGAAGATTTCAATCCATCAGCCACAAACATACTGTGAGGTAGATGAGCCATGAAATCCACTTCAAACTCAGGAAAGAATACAATTTAAAACTCGACTCTTTCCAGAATACCAATTTCTGTGCATTGTTACCAAATTCCATTAGTCACCCAATATAATAATGTGCTTCAAGTTCACACAATATATAATCAGAGCAGCAATTACAGTCACAAACATTTCACAAAGAAGATATTAATGGCCGGGTGTGTGTGGTGTGATTATGTATACCTCCACATGTGGTATATTCATTAAATAGTTCAATCTCGATTTACCAAAAGTAGAATACATTAGAATATTTTATTGACTGCCAAACATCCTTAAAATGCACAATATTTTCCTTTTTTTTTTTTTAAAGATCTATTTTAGAGTCCTTTAATGAATGGTTTTAATTTAAAGAGAAACAGATGGACTTAGACTCAACTCTTTGTTCTTTAACTTTATTCCATTTGTGAGGGAGTGAAAAATCTGTGCAATGTACCTCTCAAAGAAATCCCTACACTGTCTGCCACCTGGTCTCTTGTCTTCTTTGTTCCCTAGGCATGACTTTTGTCTTTATTTCCACAGCCTGCAATGGAGACTCAGTGTAGGAAACACCAATGGAAGCGAGATGCCCAAGTCATCAATAACAACCAACGCAGAGAAAAGAGAAAGACGATGCATCTGGCTTGCTTTATTTAAACACGGTTAGGTTTAATATAGTGCAAATTTCATAGAACTAGGAGGCAGAAAATGTACATTATCCCTTGGAATTATCACTTATTATCAATGCAATAGCAAGCAAATGACTACAGATGTTCATGCATGCCTTGTATCCTCATCTGTCAAACACAGATGTAGATGCCAGCAACATCTTCCTCATAGGGCTGCCTGCTGCTAAATCAACTGAGATATTAAACTTAGATTTCCACTTAGCAAGTGGGGAGTACTGCATACATATAAATTCTTACGCTTGCAACATTTCCCATTCAAAATGAAAAGAAGATCCTAGGAGAAAAGTCAAAAGTTGCTATAAAGCATCTAGAAGAAAAATGTGGAATGCAACTAAACAAAAGAAAAAAGATCTGAAAACCTAGTACTCTGTAGATATTTCACAACAACTTAAAACCTAAATAAATGAAGCAACTTCTAGAGAAAACTTATTTTCACTTTGATGTGTCTCATTTAAATGCAAAATAGGATTAACATTTGAAGTGGGAAAAAGCAATGAGATCGTTTATGTGTTATGGGCTGTACTGTAACTATCTATTGACATGGGGCTTTCCCACTTGGTGTGAATCCCTTGACAAAAAGACCTTGCTCTTTCATATGTCCCTTTGTACTATGCTTGACATAGAGTCCAGCACAGAGGCTGTATTTTATCTTGGTTTACTCAATGAATGACACCCTGCTGAAGATTTAGGTGTTGTCAGACTCCGGCGCTAACAGGAATACAGTACATAAAACATCAGTCAGACTCACCTTTACCCAGAAAACCAATCAGATCCCTAACTGTTACAAGCAACCTAGGAACATAGACAATTAATACAGTAGTGTGAACTACCTTCCATGCTTTCATATTCCCTTAAATATCACCAAATAATGGTGAAAAAAGTAGGGGATCCAATGCCTGTGAATGTTATCTCTTCTATTCTTGAGTATGAATGTTATCCCCCTGGCCCTACTTTCAGATTCTTTGGCTCAATAGTATTGGCAGGTATATGAATGGTAGATAATGGGGAAGATATCTTTTCATACTTTTTTCTTTCCTTGCTTCTTTCATTGTCCCATTGCCTTTCCTAGGGAGATGAGGAATTCACCAAGGTCTGGAGTTCATGTATTCTTCCAGGAGTCAAGGTCAGAATACAGGAAGATACTAGATCAAAAAGCCAATTTCTCTTAACACATTTGGTAATCCAAAGGGACTTCTCAGAGAGGTGCAAATACAATAAAAACTTAAAAATTATTTAGATGAGATTAAAAGTTCCTACTACTAAAAACAGCAAAGTCAAGTAATATAATTTATAACTCTAACAGTCAACATAACTACTAACAATAAAGAACCAACAATGTACCAAGAATTTTAAGAGATGATTTACATGTACTATCTCATTAGTCTTTGGAACCACGCTGTCAAGTAAGAACTGTTTGTTCTCTCATTCTCCATTTTGCAGATGGGAAAACCAACAGAGAAGTTAAATGACTACTATTGGTCAACCGCACAACTTAATCACAAATGTCAACATTTTTGCTTACGTGTGGTAGGCAGAATTCTAAGATGGCCACCATAATTCTGGCCTGGTGTCCATGCCTTTGTATAATCCCTTCCCTCTGAGTGTGAGAAGGGCTTGAAATTTGCTTCTAACCAACAAAATATAGCAAAGGTGACAGGCTTCTCATTCCCATGATTACTATACAATATGGCAGAAGTGAGGCGATTTTTCAGGTGTAATGAAGTTTCCCAATCAGATGACTTAAAGATAACCAAAAGAGAGAGAGAGAGAGAGAGAGAGAGATCCTGGGTGAGAGTTTCAAAAGATGGTCTAGGAGTGAGAGACAAAGGAGCAGCTATGTTGTGTACTGCCTGTGACAAGGAAGGCCTCTGGGTAACAACATCAGTTCCACAACTGCAAGAAACAGAATTCTGGCAACAACATGAATGTGCTTAGAAGAGGAACTTGAGCTCTAGGCAAGAACAGAGCCCACTCATATGGGTGGGGAACCTGTGGCCTACTAGGTCCTTCAGTGCAGCCTTTTTACTGAATCCACATTTTACAGAACAAATCGTTCTATTAAAAGGGGTGCAACAGAGAAAGATGAAGCTTTTCTTTCCCCCTTTGGTGCTTAAAAAAGGAACAAGCTTGAAATTAGAAGGCCACAGGTTCCCCCAGCCCTCTTGGCACTCTATCCAGCATAAAGGTGACTGCAATGCTGTCACCATTACTCAATATGCTTAATCAGAAACAATTACTATAATAGAATCATAGACTGTTGGAGCTGAAAGAGCTCAAACGAGAAAACCTAACTCCAGAAAAAATGTCAATTGCCCAAGAGCACTGAGACTGAGTAGAGGATAGAAAAAGAATTCATATGTATCCAAATCTACCTTTTATCCTATAGATTTATTTTTCAATATCAATAAAGTAACAGGAGTATTGAGTAATCTAAATAAAAAAATAAACAACTTAAGTCTTTGCTCATGTATAATAAAAGTATCATAATAGAATATAATGCTCATTTTCAGAGGCCATGTCTATAATAAAGCAATGTGAGATACATTGGCAGATATCTAGCTAATTTATTCTTTGTAGATTATCCAGTGAGATAGTTTAGCTTCTGGTTGTGCAAAAGCCAAGTTTTCTCCTCTTACTTCTTTCTTTAGCAACCTGATAAACTTTTATATACCCACCTAAGAATAAAATATTTCTTAAGTTGAAAGTTAAATCCAGCTTAACATAAAATTACATTGATAGCACCAAAGCTTTTTTAAGATATAAAATTAATAAAACTTAATTTTAACAGCATTTATGGTAGAGCTGGATGCATCTGTGACTCCAAAGGAAAAAACTGCCACACTTGCCTCCAAGATTCTAGGACACCTTAGGAAATATCTTTTGCATTTTTTTTTCAAACGATGAATGAAAAACAGGTGAAATTTAAGATGATAGTAACTGGCTTCATTTTAGCCTTATTATAAAAACAGAATAAAAAAGCTCCATAATCACCATGAAAATCTATCTATATATATTCTAAAGATAAATAATGTCAGGAATATATTGGGTCTTTATGGGTCTTTATGAATATTTGGGTCAATATGGTTTATTTTCCTAGTACCTATTTATTACCAGGCATTTCTTGGAGGGATTCGCCACATTTTTGTAGACAAATAATAATAGTGCATTTGTAAATAATCAGAGGCTTTTTAAAGAAAAATAATCAAAACTGTGGTGACAAAGATTCCATTGTCACAATTTTCTATTATTGCCTGTGGTAAGCAAAAGTCCTCATTTTGGGATAATCAGATTAACCAGAAACACCCATCATTTTGCAAATAGTTTCGTAAGTGCTAAAAACCATCTTCATGAATATTTTGGGTGAGCATAGAATCTGATTTTCATAAAAGGTCTTTTGAAAAGAAATATGAAAATGATATAGATTCATCAGGCAAACAAGCTGTTTCCACTTGAAAAGTCCAGATGATATAAATGTAGCCAGATTTTCCCTTTGAATCATCCAAAATGTTATCTCTGGTTTACACCTATTTTACTATGGCTGAACAGACATCCAAGCTTTTTTTTATCTGCCAATGCAAGCTGCTTCTATTCCCTCAACCCTACCTTAATATAATATTTGAACATACCATTTATCTGTTTCTATGACTTAAATCCTTTCATTTCTCCAGACCAGTGGTTTTCAAAGTGTGCTCCTTTGACCAACTGCATCAATATCACATGAGAACCCTAGCTCTACTAGATCAGAACCTCCGGGAGGGTCTAACAATCTGTGTTGGGTGATTCATCTCAGCATGATTCAGATGCAACCTGATATTAATTGCCCTAGATATTAACTAGGGCTAGAACTTGTAGGACATTCTGACACTTGGACAGGGTATCTAGGTCCATTTATAAAATAACTACATCAGAGTCCTAATAGCAATGAGAGAACTGCTAATAAATCTATTTGGGAAAAGTCTTCTTCAGACTACTGTGTTCATGAGTAACTCCAGTATCACTGTAGATTAAAGCCGCAATTTCCACGTTGGGCCTTGGAGGCCAGACATTGTCAAGGAGAGGTTCTCAAGAGGCTTGGCTGATTTCCACCTTCTGATTCAGCCTTGTGTAAGATAGATACATGTGGGCTGGCAACCAATGTATTTCCTTTTCTCTCTGATTACACAGTCATGGTATGTCTGGTGATTTCCCTATTTTCTGAAGTATAGGTAAAATAGCATTTATCCTTTCCTTACCTTAATAGACAGTTTTTAATCTCTACCTGGATAGTCTGGTTTTTCTCAAGCTATTTATTCCAAAATATATCACAAATTTTTCTTCTACCCGAAGGTTTGCATTTTGATGACCTTTTCATCTCAGATGGCATCCTGAATATGCAAAGAATTAATCTATTTTCCAAAATGAGATCTTCTAAGTTGTCAAATGTGTAATAATATTTCTTTTCCCAACCCCCTTTCAAAGAAAACTTGCTTCTTGAGTTTTCCTCACTTTTGATCTTCTGGCAAGACAGAAGGAATCCAATTGAGTCTTTTCTAATGCTAATTTGTAGGGGTTAGGACTAGACAAGTCTAATGTGGAATATCGTGCTTAATTGAATTTTCATGAGAAGAACATTTACTGAGTCAACCAATAAATCAGCCCCCAGATTTTGCCCAAGTGCTGTATATTCACCAGAAGTAAACTCTCCTTTTCATTCATTTGTTGATCAATCTCAACACTAATGCAAGTACACAAAATGAGGCTAGCAGTTCAGATCAAGTACTACTAACGATTGAAAAAGTTAACTAAATCCAAGGCCACTTTTCAGTTAGCCAGGAAATTTGCATAAAGCTTCTGTAGGAAACTCACCTTCATCCCTGCTGGGCTCCTTTACTGATCAGACACCCATCCCCAATGTCTACTTGGTTTATTCCTATCAACTGACACCTGTGGTCTTTGACTACCTTTGGCTTCCTGGAGCCACTTCACCCAGCTGTGCTGAGAGCAGGAGGTGCCTGGAAGGCTATATACCCCCAGTGTGACAGGTGCAGGGATGTGAAAGCCTTGCCAGCAACCTTGCCTTGGGGCAGAATGACCTCCAGGTCTAATTTATGCTTTGGAGCTTTCTACAGGTTAGGTTGAGGTTGGACTCCACCTGAAACCTCACCCTCACTGTCCTACCTCTTCCGCTCTCTCATTGTTGCCTCCTGGGAGTACCTCCTTAAGAAATCACTGGCACACAACCCCTCACAAGTGAGTCTGTTCAGAGAACATGATCTAAGAGAGCTATCATCTGTAAATAATAAACTTAGAAAATAATGCCAAATATTAAATTATTCTGAATCACAAACTATGTTTTAAATTACATTTATTTTTATATTACTTACTTTTTTTGGCTTTTGATAGATTTTTGAATGTTTTTGAAATTAAAAAAAATATCTTTACCAATAGTTTCAATCATTATGATATACCCAACTAAACAAGCTTTCTTTGAGACACTGAGTTTGCAGTCACTGTACATTGTATTTTATTTTGTATTATCCTTAATCAAATTTTAAAATATATTGACAATTTCCTGGGAAAACATATGGGTACATACCATCTAAGCTAATGCACAAATAGTTTTCCCAAAAGCTTTGTCACATCATAATCTGAGACAGTACCTGATTTTAAAAGAGGAATATTTCTTGCTAACAAAAAATTAAAAGGCATAAAAAGCATCGGTTTCCCTGATCACCAAACCAAAGTTCGTTTTTGTCATAGAGCTAAAAACAAATACGGTCATAGCCACTGTATTTTACTTTTTGGTAAAAATTTATTCTGTTTTCTACTACCTACTCAGCCTTCCTGTGCTTAAGAAAAAAAAAAAAAAACCTATCCTTAACAGAACATATAAAACTTTACTCCAACGATAAATAAAAATGATTCGATTCATCAAAACTTTTTACTTTAAAAACAAATAAAGATGATTTTTTAAAAAGGTTTTGTGTCAGTAACAATATTTTTCTAGGCATTTCCACAAACTCTATTAATTTAGTATTACCACCTCTTTGGGGACAGAGAAGGAGGAAGTAAAAAGAAGTCAAAGTCAGACCCAGAGTGGGATAGGAACAGATCTCAAAGAAAATGCATGGGAAGACTGGGACATTAAAGAGGTCCTGTTCTTGAGGGGACACCCTGTAGGAAGATTGAAAAGAAAAAAAAAAAAAAAAGACCTAATAATCATTAAGAAATCAAAGTAAATATTTACTGCTAGGATAAAATTCAAGGACAAAGGAAGTGTCTACATAAAAGTTACTCACCAGAAATCTTGGCATAACTCAGAGATGGCACAGATTTAGAAGAGACAGATGAAATCAGGACTTACAAATTTATAGGAATAAACTTTAGCAGCTAATGTGGAAGGGAGGGGATTTTTATGACCTTTCTGTAAGTTAATGAAAAATTGAAATGTTTTAAAGAGAGAGTGTGGGAATTTAAGCTATCACAGAAAGATGTGGACAGATTTGAGAGGTGGGCAGTGGATTAGCTGTCAAGAGGAAGTTTAAGTAAATAATCCTGTTGGAATTCGTTAGCTTCTGAACAGTAAGCAATGGAGCAACATGCCTGTATGCTTCATGTTTGCACTCCATGACACTGAGAAAGGAAATAATATTGTGTAAAAACTCTTTTACAAGGCTTTATGTTTACTACAATTACTGCTTCCTTCCGAAGAGTAGGGTAAAATCAAAACAAAGAAAAGTAACTAATAAAAGTCATTTGTCTTCTTCCAACACACACTTGATTTGACCTTCATGAGAAATTCCCTGAGGAATTTTTGCATTTACTCCCTTCCTTAAAAAGGTTGAAATGTGGCAACATGGTGCAGTTTATCTCTATAAATTGGTGAGAAGCATAGAATCTTTAAAAAAATTAATGGATAGGAAATTGGAAATGAGACAATAAGAAGAGACAGTGTTAAGGAAAGAGAATGGTAATGCAAGTGACAGTCCAAAGACACTGAATGAAATTGCACCCTGAAGACAAAGTACATGAACGAAACAGGTTCTTGGGATAATGTGAAAAATTAAAGCAAAAATATTTAAGAGGGTTTTTTTCCTATTATGTCATATACTTTTCTGTTACATATCATAAATACTTTTGCAAAGAAAGGAAGGAAGGAAGGAAAGAAGGGAAGGAGGAAGGAGCAAGGTGGGAAAGAACAAACCATGGGGTATGCCAGTGCTGGTTGTTTTGTAACCCTATGGCAATGGAGTACAACCAAAGCAGACAAGCTGGTGGCCCCACAGGCTGGCCCCTCTTAGACAAAAGTTAGAGCAGAACAGAGAAACGTAAGATAGTGTAAGGTGGGAAAGGGAAAAAGACAGCCAGACAGTAGGGAAGCCTCCCTTCCATGTCTCTCATGAAGACTTGCTGTTTGATGAGGACAGCAGTTGTGGCAACACAGTCCCCTGAAAACTCACTCTCCAGGTGCGGAGGGAGAGGTGCATTTGACCTTGGGTTTCTACACATGCTTAGGCATGAACTTGACTTTGTCAAAGCAGAAGAGCACCCTGAGAACAGAGAAGCCATAGAATGCTGCCAGAAAGACAACCACAAAAAAAAAAAAAAAAGAAGAAAGAAAAAAACAGCCCTTGGATGAGTTTTCTGAAATATTAAATTGGGTGATGAACCAAGAAGCATCTGACAGTGGCACTATGCCCAATAGAAGTGCCATCGGCAGAATGCAGGGCAGAATTTCTTTGCATCCTTTCCTTCCTTCAAATCAAGACATTCTCCTTTTCAATGCCTCCTTATAAATATAGCTAAGAAAAAATAGTAATCATATCAGAATTTTTCACCAAGGGCAAGATAGTCATAAGAAATAGTCATTAGCTTTTTTAGTTGCTCGAATATTACCTGCCTGGTCTGTGAGATATCTTTTTGTTCCAGATCATTTCCCCAAATAATCATATTATTGATTAATATCATTCACCTTTTGAACCTGAGTCCTATATGCCGATTCCAGGCAGCCCCAGACTTTCACAAAAGGACCCGCTGTGACTTTTATTCATTCATTCCACAATTTATAGTGTTATGATAAAATACTTTATCCTCTAGATTTTAGAACAACTGAATTTCATAATCCCTTTTGAAGCCTAAATATTGACCAGGGTTACTGCCCGTGAGTTATAATTTTTCTAAATAAATAACTCATGAATTCTTATCACAGGCTTTGAGCATACAAGAGGACAGATTACTTTTTCATTATTGCACAATATATTTCTTCTTGCTCGGATGAAAGTAAAACCTAAAAATAAATCTTCCTCAGAATTACTTCCCCTGAATTAAGAAAGTAAATACCCAGGCAAAACATTTTTAAATCCATTTAGCTCAGACCCTGAACTCATATTTAGCGAAAATATTCCACTTTGCTTTTCATTAAAGTCTTCCATGATTTTCTTGCAAGTTTCCTTAATATCTGGGTGACTTACTCCCTGTACGTCTTTGGCCTGAGCACTCTTATCACTCTAATAATCCATTTGTCTTCTTGCAGGCCCCATTATAAAAACCTACTATGTTTCACAACCTAGGGTATTTGAGTTTTCAGTTTCAAGTCAGATGAATCACATTTTCTCTATGTGGGTCAGTCAAAATTAAGTACAGAAGTCTCCACGTACCAAAATTGGTACTATTCTGCTTTATGATTATGGAATTAAATTAACCTGAGTGTTAAGCACTGTATGTCTTTCGGCATTGTGTGTGTGTGTGTGTGTGTGTGTTTTAATGCAAAACCTGGGGCATATCAAGCAGTCCAACCTCAGAGAGATGGCATAGATTGGCTACCTTTCTCCGTGCCTTTGGCATTATTTGGTAGAAAGATCAGTGGGTTGCAAAGTAAGGTCCCTGGGTCACTAGCAGCACTATCAGATAGGAACCCATTAGAAACACAAATTCCTGGGACCCATCCCAGACGTCCAGAACTGGAAACTCCAGGGGGTGGGGCCCAGAAATCTGTGGCATGATAAATCCTGCAGATGATTCCAGCATTCTCTCAAGTTCAAGAACCACTGGAATGGACACAGATTGGTAACAAATATCACGTGGCTATACCAGGGTTTTTCGTTCTTAATAACTCCCTTACTTATAAACACGCATATTTACTTTTAAACGCTCAGGAAAAGCATGTTATCTTATTTAAATAAAATACCTAATGTTTATGATGATCAGTTGCTATTTTTAACAAAATATGTCAGTAAGTAAAAACTGTTATGCTGGAAGACAGAAAGAGAGAAAGAGAAAGAGAGAAAATATCACCTCAAATACAAATAAAAATAAATTCTAGGCACTAAGGAGTCTCACTTGATATCACATTCGTTCTGCAAGGCTATTTTTAAAGAAGAAAAATACAATATGATGAGGATTTTTGTTGCATTAAAGGTCATTTAGTGCTGAGACTTGAGTTAGTGATTTCTTCAATGTTATTTTAGTTATATACAAGCATTCTCAAATGCTTTATAAATATTTTCCGATGAGATTATCATTCAACCATTTAAAGGATATAGAAAACTGAGGGTTAACTGTCCCTGTTACACTTGGTGATTATTGAAGGAGGCTTTTTATAATGGCACCATGCTTCATTCCATACGGATGAGTGGATTTGCATAGGTCAGCATTAATGGGCCCATGTAGGGCGTAAGGCAGAAGTGGCTGATTCTTCACACAAATTTGTACTTTGCCTTACATAGTTTAGAGAATAGCAGGGAAACTGCTGCTTAACCATGAGCTGCATTTTACAGTACCCCTTACTTGCGTTTAAAGAGGGCCATGTGATGAGTTCTCACAAAGGGAATGTAAATGGAAGAGATGAGGGTCATTTCAGGTCTTCTTTCCCCCCTGCTTCTGTACACAGAGGACAAGGAGACCCTAGGGAAATATTGGAACTACTAGATTGAACAGAGCCTAGATTCCTGAATCAACAGGTATAAGAAAGCCACCTTTATGTCAAAAACACCCACACTGGACTCCTAAGAGAATGAGAAATACTTTCAATTGTGTTAAGCCATTGAAATTCTAGAGTTTTATTTTTTACTGTAGCTAGGATACTCCAGTTAATACAGGGATTATATGACCTTTTTTTTCCCCCTATAAAGACAAATACCACTATCTCAGATCAAATGTCATGGGCACAAAGAATGTTAGAAAAGGGAAAAAGACCATTATAAGCAAAGAACCAATTCCATCCCCATTTTGTAGGTGGTAGATGGTGAAACTGAGACCCCTATATTTCAAGTAATTTGAGACCACACAGTTAATCGGCTGTACAACTAGGGTTCCATTCCATAACTGTAGACTCTAATACCCCAAATACACCAACACACCTGGCTTAACTGACTTCTCTGACTTGGTAGATGGAATTCCATTGAATTTACAGCAAGCATGCCCCAATATAAGTAAGATCAGCTGAGTTCACTTAAATGTTACACTTGTCCTGAAACATTCTGTTATATTCCTAGGTCTATAGGAATTGCTACTGCTACTAATTAACTGACATCCGTGACAAAACAAAACAAAACCAAAAACTATGATCTCAAATGCCAACTCTGTGGTGGGAAATAATAGTACTAGCATATAGTGCTGTTGTGAGGGTTACCAACAATATATAAAATAGATATAATATAATGCCTGGCACCTAGATGACAGTCCATAAATATGACACCTGGTTACCCTCACTCTCCTTCTCCCAGAGACCCAATATTCAGCTCCAAACTGTATCATAGCCTCCACTTTTTGTTCTATCTACATTTAGTACCAAATTTAGTTTACTAATAAACAAAAAGTTGTTTTCTTTGCCTTCTGTCATAGGATTTTCTGGACAGAGCATGTCCAACTTAAAAATTAAGGCAAGAAAAAACCCTGAGCACCACTTTATACTCTGTGATTCCTAAATTGGTATTTTCTTTCCTAGTGTTCTAGCAATGGGGATATATTCTCCTGGGGAATCTTATCCATTTCTCTTTCCTACCCTACTGTTTTCTCTTTTGTCTATTTTTTAATTTTGTTGTTAGTCCTTCTGATGTTTCCCTTCTGTAATTTTCTGTGTCTTTGGTTTTTTTCCTTGATAGATTGTTTTTATTGTAATAAAATATACATAACACAAATCACCATTTTAATCATTTTGAAGTATACAACTTAGTGTCAGTAAGTACATTCACACCATTGCATAACCATCACCACCATCCATCTCAGAACCTTTTTACATCATCTCAAACAGAAAATCTGCACACATTAAGCAATGACTTTCCATTTCCCACTTTCACCCCACCCCCTGGCAGCTACTTTTTGTCTTGGTCCTTTTACAAATTAACCTTTTGTTCCAAAATGGTTTCAGATTTACAGAAAAGTTGTATATAGAATTTCCATATATGCCACATGCAGTTAGTTCCCCCTATGGTTAACATCTTACCACAGTATGATACTTTTCATATAATTAATAAACAATATTGATACTTTAATATTAACTAAAGTTCACACTTTTTTTCCTATTTCCTTAGTTTTGATCAACTGTCCTTATTCTGCATCAGGACTCATCTAGGACACCACATTGCATTTTTAGGGTCTCCATTCTGTGAGTATCCCAAAGGGTTTTCTTGTTTTTATTACTTTGACAGTTTTGAGGAGTACTGGCCAGACATTTTGTAGAATAGCCCTCAAAATTGGTGTATGAAGTTTTTCTCATGATTAGAGTAGGGTTACGAGCTTGAGGAGAAAGACTACAGAGATAAAGAAGGGACATACCACCAACATGACCCAATCTTGATGAGATCACCCTTGGTTACTTGAGTGAGGTAGTGTTGGTCAGGTTTCCATACTGAACAGTTACTCTTTACTCCTCCTCCCCCAACTTTCCATACTGTGCTTAGTAGGAGGAAGTTGCTGTGTGAATCACTTAAGGGGAGACAGCTATGTTTCATCTCCTTGAGAAGCCATCATCCATATAAATTGTATGGATTCTTCTATACAAGAGAATTGTCTATTCTTCCCATTTATTTATTTAATAACTGATTTGTAATAGTATGACCTCGTGGACTCTATTTTATACTTTGGGGTTACAATCCAATATTACATTTTTTTTTATTTTGTTGCTTAAATTGTTCCAGCTTTGACCCTTCAGAGTTCTTTTAGGTGGTTCCCTATGTTCCTTTGACATATTCTCCTTGTGTTTTCTGAGCATTTGCGTACTTCCTGGAACTGTTAGATGCTCCAGGCTCACCTTTTAAATTCCCTTCCCTAGCTCTAGAATCAGACATTACTCCAAGGAACCCTGGTTCCTTTTATGGAAGAACGGTGTTAGAAACCAAGATCAGGGGCTAGTTATGCTCAGTGATACTCAAGTAGACTGTTTCTAGTTTGGAAATATAGGTGTGTGTACAAACCTATACATACACATATCTATAACTCTTATTTATCCATCTGAATATATATTAAGCTAAACCTGAGTTCACCCTGATGTCTCCAACTCTAGACTATGAATACATGGATGATTCTAGCCCCCTCCCTTTGCTGTATAATCACCCACTCCAACAGTGAGAACTCTTACTCCCACCATCTACCATCCACCTAATTACTCAATTGCAGTGTATATTGTATAGTGAACTCAGAATAATTTTTGTGTTAGGTATGAGCTGTGTATAAATCCATGCTTTTATACTTAAACACCCAATTGTTCCAGCACTATTTTATGCAAAGACTGTCCTTTTTCCATTGAATTGTTCTTATGCCTTAGTAAAAATACCAGTTTACTATACTAATTAGGGTCTATTTTAGTGCTATCTATTATGTTTCATTGACCTATGTGTCTATTCTTTTGTCAACAGCATGCTTCCTTGATCCCTGTAGCTTTACAGTAAGTATTAAAAATCAAATAATGTGAATTCTCCAACAGTTCTTCCATTTTAGCATTGTGTTGGCTATTCTCAGTGCTTTGTATTATACATAATTATTAAAACAAGTGTGTTAACATCTAAAAAAGTGTTTACTGGGATTTTGATTGCAAGTGCTTTGAATCTATAGTTGAATTCAGAATAATTGACATCTTCACAATGTTAAATCTTTCCAACTATGCACATGAAATATGTCCAAATCTCTTTGGAGAGACTTTGTCAGAGTTTTTTAGTATTCCACATACAGATCTTTGAACATATTTTGTTAAATTTATGCCTAGTATTTCATTTTTTGGTGCTATTTTAATTAGTGTTTTTTTTTATTAAATGTCAGGTTCCAATTGTTCATTTCTAAAATCTAGAAAAAATTGACTTTTGTACATTGATCTTGCATTCTGCTATCTTGCTGTACTCATTTATTATAGAAGGTTTATTTGTAGATTCTTTGGGTTTTCCTACATAGAAAATCATGCCATCTGCAAATAAAGGCAGTTTATTTCTTTTATTTTCTTTTTTCTTTCTTTCCTTTCTTTCCTTCTTCTTTCATTTGGGTCTTTTTCATGCTCCCATTCTCTTCCTCCTTAACGGGACCATGTACTTTTTCCACAGCCCATTCTGACCTCCAAATTTCTCCTTCTCAGAATATTGATCTTCCACCTCATCCTATAAAACCTGCTGGTCACATTGCTCCATCTTGCTTAGCTTTTCTTTAACAACCACCATTTCACTCTACCCTTTTAAATGCCCTCATTTTCCAGTCTCCATTAGCAATGATGCCAGCAAATAACCCGAGTGTTCTGCGTTGCTTTTTGTCCTCTCCAGATACAATCACTACACTGCAATCACTCACTTATCTCCCTTGACCACAGAACTGCAAGACAAACAGTAAGGACATTTCACAGAAAAAATTCAGGTATTAATTGTACAGTTTTCCTGAAAATGCCACCAGTGGAACTGTGAGGTCTACCATGGTAACGTATGCACTCTATCAAGGCCGGCCGAAAGAAATGAACACCAGCAAAAGATCCCTTAACTGGAATTTTGACTGGAAATATGTCGTATTAAGATGACAACCTAAAAGTCTTTTATTTTATTGACAATGGATTCACTCACTATATCCCATTTTCCCTTCGTCACCTGTCTAAGCTTCACAATCCAGTTGTCTTTCAGCTATTCCGTCTGAACTCCTGAGGATTTTATTTTCTGTGCTAATCTTTTGTTCCCTGCACCATTGGTTCTATTCAATTGAACTATTAGACAATGGAGTGTTTTATATTGTTGTGTGTGTATATAGATGTGCATATGTACTTATGTGTCTACACATATAACATATATATTAATATATTGCATATACCTTTTAAATGCTTTGTTTCTTCACTTTAAAGAAAGTCGCTTGAGGGTCAAAATGCCATTTCATACTTCTTTGCAATCCATACACAATCAATTACATTTGACTGCTTGATTTTTGTTTTTAAGCAAAGATATTGCCCTAGTTTCAGCATGAACTGGGGAAATAAAACGAACTGCTACATATGAATTAAGTGTCTTCTGATCCTACTTATAATCATGGTTAATATGTATCAGCTAAATCCAGCTTTAAAAGAAAAGGCAAAATAAAAAAATTAAGTGAAATAAGCAAAATTAAAAGAATAAGCAAAATTAAGAGATTATTTCTCTCTCACATGAAGGAAACATGAAAGTAGGAGTCCAGGCCTGGTGGGGCTACATCAGCTTCTTCTGTCTGAAAGCCTCTCAATCTCCAGCATGTAGCATCTACCTAATAGTGGAGACGGCTACTCAACACAATTCATATTGGCAACATTTCAGCCTGCAGCAGGGAGGGAGGGATGAAAAAGGACATGTCTCTTCCTCTAATAAAAGGTCCCAAAATTCTCATGGGATTCTGTTTACATTTTGTGGGCAGAATTTAGTGTCACAGGCACACCTAGCCGCAAGGAACACTGGGAAATACAGGTGGAGAATAGCTACTAGGTCAATTGCAGGCAGGCTTCCTCTATTAACAAGAAGTACATTTCTTCCTCCAAGTGTTTGTATCAGCACAACTTGCATGTTCTACGATAATTACATAAGCACTTGCCAAAGACAATGGAGTCACTGATTGAATAATTCCTTCTCTCTTTGGGATTGCCCTATGACTTGCTTTCTAGATTACTCTGCTCCAGAATATCATCTCTCACTTATGACTAGGAAGACCACTTCTCCAACAGAAGCTTGCAAAGTGCTTACAACCCAATACTTATAACCCAAATACTACTCCCAAATACTCCCAGTCTTATTAGTCTATGAAATGATTGTCTTCTAACCACTTGAAACTAACGCAATCCTAAAATTTCATAGATTTTTTTTTCATAGAATTAAGTTGAAATTTAACTCGCAAAATTCATCATTCTTTTGTTTCATCTTACCTTTAAGGCTTAAATCCACCCATTTCAATAGTAACTTTGTAAGCAGCCCTAAAAGAAACGGGCTATGGCAATATTTTGATGGGCAACTCTATTCATATTTTTTTGGTGATTCCAATTTCCCCAATATAGCTACATTCTTAACTCACCAGCAAATAAACTAAATACCTCTATCCATTAGTTACCCAGTGTCACCCAACTAATGGAAATTTCTAATAAAATCAATCCAAGGAGATATAAAAGAAAGACACACATGAAGTTTATTTTAGACACATCATCTAGCTCCAATTATATTTTTTGCTCATCAGAGTTCATGTCCATGGTTTCTTTGCTAGTTAGCTAGTATTATCAGAAGAAGGCACCTGCTTTTTTAAAACTCACTTGCAACAAATTATGAAATAGAAATATTCATATGTCTGTTTCCCATTATAAATCCTAGAATTTTAATCATACAAAGTGCTTGCTCTGACATGCTTGTCTTTTATTCCATAAGTAGCAAAATCCAGAGGTAATTCCTGAGGTAAAACAAGTTTGTTTCTCTTAATCAGCATATTCTTAATCCTTTCCTGTTTGTGGATTTACACAGGAACCCTTTGGAGCTGTTTTGTGGCTTACATCAAAGCCAAGGCTGTCCTGGGAGCATGGGCTATTTATTTCCACAGTTTCTATATTTAGCACTTGGCTTTGTTTACAGTCATCTCTCTTCTACCTCCCCAAATCCTTTAAAATTCCCATTTATTTCGAAAGTCTATATTCTCCTTCTATCTTTCTAGCTAGCTAGCTTTCCACCAAGCTATGCATTTACTTCTTGAGCTTTCTTCCAAATGATTCCTGTCTTTCCTCTTTGATTTCTTTCTGGAGAGGAAGGCAATTGCCTTTTGGAACTAAAGAAGTCTTTCAGAGACACAACTCCCACTATTGTTGCTTTCTTTGGGATTCCAAAAGGCAACTGCTGAACACAGTTTGAACTCTTCATATAGGGAAAGGTTTTTCACCCAAAACTTCAATGGATTTATTTAAAGGTGCATTGAAAAAAGTGAACATTACTTTTGTTTTAAACCAGGTTAAGAGTCCTGGGACAGAATTTTGCTGGTCACTGCCTTGAATAATGTAACAACAAATGACAAGATTAAGGTGGTGTGTGTTTAACTGTTTAAATTATAACTCATGATTGCTTTGAGAAACAGTACACTGTGGGCTGTATAAACTAAAAAGAAGAGAATGTTAGGAAACAGTATAAATTAAATCTTTATTAAGCCAGGGGCCTTGCTCTGGTGCCCATTTCTTACACCTTTAATTCTCATGACTGATCAAGAACAAGATCAATATAACATTCTTAAAAATGTCAAAATCAGAGTTATTAATTATGCAAGCCTTAAAAATCAGGTTTACTGCTGGGCGAGGTGGCTCACGCCTGTAATCCTAGCTCTCTGGGAGGCCGAGGCGGGTGGATTGCTCCAGGTCGGAAGTTCGAAACCAGCCTGAGCAAGAGCGAGACCCCGTCTCTACTATAAATAGAAAGAAACTAATTGGCCAACTAATATATATAGAAAAAATTAGCCAGGCATGGTGGCTCATGCCTGTAGTCCCAGCTACTTGGGAGGCTGAGACAGAAAGATCGCTTGAGCCCAGGAGTTTGAGGTTGCTGTGAGCTAGGCTGACGCCATGGCACTCACTCTAGCCTAGGCAACAAAGCGAGACTCTGTCTCAAAAAAAAAAAAAAAAAAATCAGGTTTGCTGAACTATCTTTGTCATGTACAGGCCTTCCATCACGGGTAAATACAAAGGATTGAATTGTATGGACAGGAAAAAACTGACAAAGGGAGAATATGGAAGGGGAAAATCTGTTAGCAGGAAAAAGTTGAAATTAGTTTAGTCAAAGCTATAGTTTAGGGGACATTGTGAATAATTTTACTACCTCCATCTTTATAATGTCAGGCAGTTATATTCAATAAGTTATTTTTTTTTAATGTAATAGAAAAAAAGTCTGGGACACTATGAAACCCCCTGTATAATTTTGTATCTTGCTATGATCTAACATAAAACAAGAATATCTTTGACCTTTCTACTTTATGCCAGGACCAAACTCAACCTCATCGGACTCCTCAAAGTATAAACCACGACATCTTCTTTCTTCTGTCAGTTTAGATGCTTGAGAAAGTTGTCCTTTTAAAAATCTGGCTAAATTTGGGCAGAGAGGAAATACATCATGAACAGAACAGAGTCTTCATTTTGCAGAATACCTCTACTCTCCCTTGTGCTTGCATAAGTTTAGGGAGAGACTCAGCTTTTGCCCACTGCACTTTCAGGTTCCCTACAGACTAATGGTCCCCAGCAGGGCTCAGTTTTGGTGCCGGTTTTCCCCCCTCTCCCCTGCACACCCAGCTCAGGCATTTGGCAAAATCTGGAGACATCGTGGTTGTCGCTCTGGTGGGGTGACATCTAGTGGCACCTACCCCTGGCATCTAGTGGCTAGAGGGCAGGGGTGCTGCTGAACCTCCTATGCCCAGGGCAACACTTCTGACAGCTGGAGGACAGTGCCTGGACCAGAAAGGGGGTCCGGCCAGGCAACTACATAATTTGCTACCCAAGGCCTCCAATTCCACAGACCTGAGGAGGGGCTGTGGCTCATTAACATGGACATAATCAAAACTAAACTATTTTTAAACATCAGGCCTGATGAATTCTTGGCTCGCTTTTAGGATTAGGGTCATTCAGTAGTATTGATGGAGAATAACAACGTTCTAAACCTGTGGTTTGTCTCCTGACATGAACAGTATCGGTCAAGGGTACTAATGGGTGAAAACACAAAAGGAAAGAAACAGTAAAAAGAACTCAAGTGTCAAAGTGCAATCCATTTCAAATCTTTCAAATGCATGTGTGTAAGAACATAAAAAACCCAGAGCAAACAGCCCAGCTCTTTCCTTTTATTCCTATGAAGGCATCATGAAGAGTGAATGAAGAGCCAAGTTCGACAGTTTTGAAGCATATTTACTTTTTAAAAACTCCAAAAATATGGAAAATGAGTATACAGTGTACCAAGTATACTAAAAAAATAATTGCCAGTTTGGTTAGAGAAGTGTTCTGCTTTCAATTGTCTTAGGTCACACTTGCAAGAAGAAAGTAGAGATCATTAAGGCGCAAAAATTCCTCTGAGCATGCCAAATCTGCATCAACTGTGCTCAGTTTTACCAACCCTTATATCCTTTCTTCCCCTAACTGTCATGAATGTTCAAATATTTGCCTGCAGCAAATACCTCCCTTCTCCCTCACATGCACATTCTTAGGAAAACCAAAGAAAAGGAAAACTGAGATGAGTTAGGGTCCATTGCTTTTGGGGACATACCACCTGATTTTCATTGGGCTTAACAAGATTTAGTTTAAGATTTGGGTAGGCTTCCATGTGTGGGCTTAACCCATGTGGTGTGGGCACTAGGAGGGGATACACAGAAGATGACATGACTTCTTTGGTGGATGGCTGGAGTAGCTATGTCACAATACTAGGAGATGAAGCTAGAAGGGAAGACTGAAGCCACATAGGGCTCAAATCCCATCAGAAGCCTAGAAGAATTTGGGCATGAATGGATGGATAATAAAGGATGTGGATGTACACAGATAAAGCCAGAGCATCATACAATAGAGAAATCAAATTTTAGCTCAGACCCCATAAATAAAATGACTGTTCCCACCCAAAGAAGCAGAATAAAATGTTCCCTTTTGTACTTGTGTGCAAAGAAGAAGGTGGACTAAGGACATGATGCCCAGTTGGCGCAAACTGCGAGACCAAACAAACCCACAAAATCCAACTCTCGGGTTGGCTAGTAATGCTGGAAGCTAGCATCTGGCAGCACATTCTGGAGGCAAGTCAAGCCTCTTTATGGACTGCACTTGGAGTATTTACAGCTTCAAAGAAAAGGAATTAGGACCAAGATCCCTGCAACAAAACAAACATCACCAACAACAAATAACCCTTGCATCTAGCAGCAGCCCGGAAAAGAAATGGTGTGGGGTCTCAGAGAATAGAATTAACAAAAATAGGGCAGAGCAATGTGAAGGTCAGGTCAGAGCAGAACAGAGCAGCTTCTCTTGCCTGGCACTGGACTCAAGACACTGGACATGGAGGTTGGCAGCGGAATCCTGATGTCAACCAGTATGTCAGCCAAACCTGATGTCCTACAAAGTGTGATGGCTTTGTGGTTGGTATTATGTTTTAGCTATAGATTACTAAAATGTAGATGTCATTCTATAGTATATGTTTATTCATTTTCAATAACTGCTTTTGTAGTCTGCACAAGTCCCTGAAATAGAGTATCAATAAATCACTTATAAATATAGGTATATGAACTGGGTGGGCTGTATCTCATAGTTTCTATTAAGATAACCCAGGGATGCCTGTTTCTGTGTTTAAAGCATGCCAAAGGGTCTGGAAGTGTACTAAATGATCCACTGAGGATCATTAGCTGTTTTATAAACAAGATAAGAAGTGCATGAAATAATGATTTTTAGAATTTTAAATAACAAGTCTGGTGATAGTGAAATAATGAGGTAGAGGTGGCAGGAAGACAAGTCAGAGGCTGCTCCCAGAATCTAGAATGGTGGTTATCAAAGTGTGGGGCCCAGACCAGTAGCATCAGCATCACCAGGGAACTTGTTAGAAATGCAAATTCCTGGGCCCCATCTGAGGCCCACTGAATCAGAATCTCTTGCCATGGGGCCCAGAAATCTGTTTTAACACGGCCTTTGGGGATTTGGGTGCATGGTCTGGTTTGGAAAGTGGTGGTCTAGGATCTTGCCATGCAGTATGTGCTCCCTGACCAGTGGCATCAGCATCCCCTGGGAGCAGGTTAGAAATGCAGAATCCCAGGCCCCATCCCGCACCTGCTGAGTCACAATCTGTATGTTATCCAGAGCCCCAGGTGCCTGGTAGGTGCGTTCAGTTTGAAAAGTTGACTACGAAGTGAATAAAATCCTAAAAAGTAAGAATAGCTGTGGGAATGAAAGGCAGGCGCAGACTGCAGAAACGTTTGGGGCAATTAGTGAACACCTCACTCAAATACTTGATTTATAATACACTAGTATAAAACTACTCCTTGGATATCCATGTAGCTGGATTTACTGGCCTGTTAGGATTCAAACGCCCCAGCATCTACTATAGCTGAATACTCTTCCTCCTGTGGGGCTACATATCAGCCTGTCTGATTGTTCTCTTCCAGAACAAGAAAGGTTATATATAACGCCATTAGTGTAACACTTCCGATGAGTTTTTGGTCTCTTTTTGGGGGGCGGGAGAAATAACAGGCAGGTGATGAGGGTTCCCCAAGGACCCACCACTCGGGCAGAGATGGAATTTGATGAGAACAGGTTA
Organism: Microcebus murinus; assembly: GCF_040939455.1. Classification (NCBI taxonomy): domain Eukaryota; kingdom Metazoa; phylum Chordata; class Mammalia; order Primates; family Cheirogaleidae; genus Microcebus; species Microcebus murinus. The sequence continues at coordinate 22,567,841 of NC_134119.1, forward strand.
GACCCAGTTCAGGGTGTGTGGGCAGGTTGGCTCTCACTCAAGGCTGCTGGGGCTTGCCAGCAACAGATCAACAGTTCACAGGAGCGCTAACAAGCTGGAGTGTGTGCTGCGGATTCATGTAATGAAGGCAAAGTTCAGCCCAGAGGCAGAACCAAACAGGTGGGAAACACCTGCTCTCTTTAGCTGCAAAATGCTTTACAACCTGCTTTTCCTTGCCAATAATCTGTGAAGGCTATGGCTTTAATGATTAAGTGGAGAAACTAAGGAAAGATAATACAGACCAGCTCATCTTCCTTATTTTGTTTTAATTAGGAACTCATTTTAGTTCATCCCAGATTATCGATTCCTTAATGAGTAAACTAACATACATCTTGTTATTTCTAAACTTCAAATTTTAAAATTTTATATTCTTACTCTAAAACTATACGAGGCCCATACTGTGCTTCTGTATCATTTATGACTGCTTGTCACACTCCACGCAGAGACAGACACCTCCCTGCACGACCTATGACTGCCTGAGCCGTCACAAAGCCAGACCTTTAATCTCTCAACACTCCAGAGCAAACAAAATGTTAGTTCTCTCAGCTGGTGTCACTGAAGATGTTCTGTCCCACCAAATATCCCTTTGTGCACTCAGGAAGCATGAAGCAGCAGCTTAATTTAGTGGTTTTCCTCGCAATGATTTTTGTCACAGATCTTGGCATCAGAATGGATAGGCTGGACACGCTTGAAGCTCTGGCATAGCGGGGTGGGGGAGGGGGGTCAGGGGCAATATATGTAACCCTAACAATATTTGCACCACCATAATATGAGGAAATAAGAGAAGAAAAAAAGAATGGATAGGTCTGAATCCCTGTTATGCTACTTACAGCTTTGGGACCAAGGGCAAGTTGTCTAATCCCTCTATCCCTCAGTGTCTACATATATAAAATGAAGATACTAGTTCCTGCTTCATAAGATTACCATGGATATCAAACGGGCTAATGCAGGAAAAGTGCTTAGGGCAGTAACCGGGATCATAGCATGTCATTAATAAACATCAGCTATCGTTATCACCAAATGTGCAATTTGATTGTTACCAACTTCCCCATGGAAGGTGAACACATATGTAAATAAACGAGAATGTCAGATATAGATAATGCTGTTAAAAATAAAAAGTGGGTAGAGAGTGAGGTCAAGGGTTGAAAGAAGCTGATTTGGTCAGGATGGTCCGAGATTGGGATGGGCTCTGCAAGGAGGTTATTTCCATGAGAATAAGTAGGAGTATAACTGTGAAGACCTGAAAGAAGAGAGTCCAGGCAGAAAAAGCAGCAAGCCCAGTGCCCCAGAAGCCAGAAGAGGGTCTTTCAATGAAGAGGTCGGGCCACCAGCCACATCCAGTGATGCTAAGGAGTCAGGTGAGATGAAAACAAATGACAAGGTGCTGGACATTGACAACTTTTTCGGCATAGTGGTGGGGACAACAGCCATAGTGGAGTGTGTTAGGGTGAGAATGGGAGGGCAGGTAGCAGAGACTATGGGTGAAGACCACTCTCTAAACAGCTTGGCAGTGAGTGAGAGCAGCAAAGTCAGAGAATGAGTAGTAGACAGTGATTTCAAGCTTGTGAAAAGGAAGTGCTAACTAGAGAGAAGGCTGACATGAGTAAAGGCATGGAGAAGATTCGCATCAGGATATGTGTGCTGGGGCCTGGTCAAGGTGGGACAAGGGAAAGGAGAGAGGTCTAGATGCAGCCTTGGGATACTCAAGTGTGATGATACTGAAGCCAGAATCAGAGGGAAAAGTGTGAAGAGCTAGACTGGTTCATGGGCATCATGCCTGAAAACTACAAGACAAAGGAAGAGTCTGGAAGAAAGTGGGCAGCTGGTGGCTGACATCTTTTAAGATAAAAACAAAGACCATTCTGTTCCCAGGGCTCATGAAGTCCTCTATATCGTGACTGGGAAAGGCTCCCTGGACATCCATGAGATCACGGGAACATCAGGAACATAGGATTACAGTGTTCTGATACTAGGCACGCAGTAACAATTCATTTTCAAAGGGGAGACAGTCTTTATGTGTTAAAACTAGAGTTTAACAATATATCAAGGTCTTTGAAAATGCATAATGGAGATCTATTTTTACCATACAATCCTTAAACTTTAATCCTCATCTTGGGAAATATAAAATAGGAAATCCAAATAACCCCAGATCAAACTGGCAGGAACTTTAAAGTCTGCAGTAGGAATGATACCTCTGTCATCTCAACTGTGTCTCAGAGTAACAGATCATGGCTGAGCCTTGGAAAGGGAGGGGCCTGGGCAGGAATTCCTTAATTTTTTAATTAAGGGCTCTCCCACCCCTGGGGCAGGGGGAGAGCCAATCCTACATAAGGACAACAGGAGGGGTTGTGATGGGAGTCAGCATTTACTGAGCATATGCTATGTGCCAGCCCCTGCGCCAAGCTCTTTATTGGCATTAGCAATTGCATTAACTTTTAATACAGCGTTCTCATCCCCATTTTACAGGCAAGGAAACAGAAACTTGGAGACATTACGTAACTGGCCCAAAGTGACACACCTATTAAGGGAGAGAACTCACACTCCGAAGCTTCAGTGATGAGAGGATCAACCAAGCAAATCACCAAAAACAGAAGAAGGAGATTTTGTGAAGCTAGATGAATACAGTGTGGGTGTGAGAGAGAACAAGCAGAGATGAGGTCAAGGTGCAGGTGGGCTGAAAGCCAGTCCCGGAATTAATTCTGTAACACAACCAGTCTGCATGGTGTAACTCTTAATGGAAGGTTGGCAGGCGTTGCCAGGCTGAGGAGTGGTTCTGGGAGTAAATGAGCCTGGCCCGCTGGCAGGGGTGGGATCAAAGCCCTCTCCAACGTGCTAACTCTGTCATTCCACTGCCTCCCATCCCCAGCCTGTCACTGTCTCCCACTCTTTCCAGCGCAGTGATATATACGATTGTAGAAGTGCCCACAGGAGGTGCAGATGACAGCACACCTTTTTAATCTGGGCCATCCCTGTTCTCATACACCCCTGGTGAGAGTGTAAAGTGACACAAACACTTCAGAAAACTGGGAGTTTCTAACAAAGTAAAACAGACACCTACCCTGTGACTCAGTAAGTCAGTCCCTTCCTAGGTAATTGCCGAAAAGAAATGAAAACTTATGTCCACAAAAAGACCTGTACAAGATGGATCAGGGCAGCTTTACTCATAACAGCTCAGAACTGGAAACAGCCCAAACATCTATCAACTGGAGACTGGATGCACAGACTGTGGTAAAGTCATACGAAGAAATACTTGACAGAAGTAAAAAAAGAGCAATGCAACATGCCACAACATGGGTGAATCCCAAAAATAGTACGTTGCGTGAAAAAAGCCAGACACACAAAAACATACCATGCAATTCCACTGAGATGAAGAACAAGAATATGTACAATTAAGCTGGGTGATGGGATAACAGTTATCTCTGGGCATTTTGTGTGTATGGTGTGAGAAGAATGAGAGGTATTGAATGGAAGAGGGCACAAGAGAACTTTCTGGGATCATGAAAAAATGTTATATATTCATCTATGCTGTGGTTATACAGGTGTATAAATCTGTCAAAATTCATTGACTGATATATTTGAGATTTGTGCATTTTACTGTCTATAAACTATATCTCAAAGAAGAACCATTAATATGCAAGATCAATTTTTTAAAAATGTCCTTGTTTTGATAGCTGGGTGAAGAGAATCTCTTCATTGATGACTTTCAAATTTGTCATCCTTGTCCCAGCTCTGCTAGTTACGCTTGACTATCACCACACATCATAAAATGCAAAGAGAATCAAAGAAACAGAGAACCCTCACCAGAGCTGCACTTCCTATCTGAAAGTTATTATCCTGATACTGGATCATTTTAATGCTTTCTTCCTGAAAAAGGATATTGATGAAAAGACATACATCCATGAATAGTAACAAAACAATTATAATGCTAGGGCCCCACTGGTGGAATATACTCTCACAGAGAAATAGGACAGTATCTGAACTTTGCTGATGAATACGCTGAGCTCTGGGAATAATTAGCATGCCTTTCTTTGTTAAAATCCTGCCCTTTATCTTATGATATTTTCTCAACCATTGCAATGTATTACCTGTCGTTAAAGTTTAATAAACTCAAGTATTCAGAATATAGAAACATATATCCCCTGCTAATTAGAACTGTGAGTCACTCTAGAAGGAGCATCATTGTCCCCTACATCTCTGAATCTTGGATGCCTGGCTTAGGACCACGGTTTTGGTCACAGTCACCTTCTTAGGCATCATCCATCTTTCACTGTTGATCCTCCTCTACAACATCTAGCAATGGTCACTATGTGCCCAAAACGGCACATGTCCTAGCCATGCACAGATCTGGGACTTACTCTTACTCATTTCACATCTCCTTCTCATTTTCCTTACAGAAAAACATTTCAAAGAGTTAACATGAAGTCTTAAGCATAGTTAAATTACCAAGAAATATGTCTCTTTGGAAAACAAATCACTTATCCCAATTAATTTCTTTCTTAAGAGAAAGACTACTTGGGACACTAGGTGTAATTTTGCAAAAAAATTTTTAAATTACTCAAACCAACATTGAAACTCAGGCATCCTTTAGTTTTAGAAAGTGTCAGCAAATTATCAGCGTGAACTTACAAAAGTCTCATATGCATCTCACAAGTACTATTTTAGGTCTTGTTTAATAAAATTTAAATTGGTTCCTTGTCTAAGGCAATTCAACAAATAAGTTAGAAATTAAAATGCAGTATATTTATGCTCTCAAAGGCTAAGAAGTGTTTATTTAAAAGACTAAATTATCAAGCAAAAATGGTAACCTAATGGGACTAAATTGAAAACCCACTATTTTGGTATAAGTGTAAGGCAATATCTTATTTTGCATCATCCCAATGAATTGTTCCAATGTGGTTATAATAGTTGAGATCACCAACTCGGAAGCTAGACTACTTGGGTTTAAGACCCAATTCTACCACTTACTAATTGGGTGACTTTGGGCCAAATACATAATTTCCCTACACTTCACTTTCCTTATTGACAAAATGTGATAATAATGCCTATTCCATAAGTCTATATTTTGAATTAAATACTTTAAGGTGTATAATAAACTCCTTAAAGCAGTGCTTAGCATACAAGTTTTATTTAATTGTTCTTAGCCATGATTATTATTATTTTTATTCTGGTTCCTTCCATTACAATTACTAGCTGCATAATTTAAATGTAATACTTATATTAGTAGCGGAACTTAGACATATCGAAATGATCCTAAAATAGATAGTTACATATTTTTCTAGATAAAGATATATGAAACCAGTAGAAGTTAGGGAATATAATATTTAAGTATTAAAATAGAAAAGGTTATGATTATAGTTATCATCATAGTGTTAGAAAAAAGACAAAAAGAAAAAAGGAAAAAAAAAAAAGAACTGATGAGTAATGGTGAGGCAGCAAATAAAAATACCTGTATATAATCAATATTCTTTTCCACAGATATTTATATATAATCAAGATAAAATAAAACTTTAAAGCTATAAGGACATTTACTCAGTATTTTAATCCCAATCCAAGACAAACCTCTATTCTTAGCATCCCTAGGGATGTTCACTTAGACCCTATTCCTCAAAGTCCCAGGACTTTGGTGGTCCCAGGACTCCCATTATCTGGTACCTTGTTAGAAATGCAGAATCTCCCACCCCACCCCACCCCCAGACCTACTGCCATCACAACATGCATTTTAGCAAGATCCCCAGGAGATGTGCATGGATATGAAATTTAGAGAACTGCTGGCCTATGTTATTGTTCTCATGACAAGCTCACTACTCATGAGGCAGTCTGTTCCACCACTAGATATTCCCAATTTGTAGAATGTCTTCATTCTATAGAGTCCACACTTGCCTCCCAGTTTAATATATAGGCCATAACCTCATAAGTAAATGTATGTGTATGATATAAAATATGTATGTATGTATATAGGTTTAGATTTTTTAAGTTTGCATAGGAAAACTTCTGGCAGAATAACACTAGCAACCAAGTTTTAAATGTGTTTTTTGCCACTTCTTTCTGTGACTACCTTTTTTACCCTTTGGTCTTAATTTTGTGGACTGGAGAATTCAAGATCAGTTATAAGAATTCTTCCTCAGAGAGATGAAAATAGCTGCCTGCCTCCCTTTGGACTTTTTTTTCCTCTAGGCTAAAGGCCCCAAATGTTCCCAGTGGATCCTGCTGCTCTACCTTACCCTTATGAACCCTCCCTGCTATCAACAGGCCTCTTACAAGCAGGGCCAGAATCTGCTTCTCCCTGATCAGCATTACTGTAGGCAATCAGTTGTTCTCCAGGAGTCCTTTCTTCTTGGCTAATAATTTCTCCATTTCAAAATGTCATTTTAACAGTCTTAGAGAAAAATTAGTTCCTAAGTCACATAAATTACTATAATGCTTTTCTTCTGCAATTTTCCAAATGTACTGGAGATGCCAGGAACGAGAGCCCCATATCTGCCTTATAACGGCACTAATTGCACAGAACTCAATATTCATTCCTGAAGCCGAGGGGATAATGATAATGTACATCATGCTTGCAGGAAGATAATGCTGGGGGACCAAGCAACCCCCAAGACAGAAGGACAAGCACTGATGGGGTAACAGATCTGCTCGTGCACGTGCAGAGACACTCAAGTGTAGCCAACAGGGGCAATCATGACATATGCACCGAGCTTCTAAAGAGAAGGTGACAAATGATATAACATGCCAGAAAATAAAAATAAAGGGCAAAACTTTAAAGGGAACTATTTAGTAAGGTAGGCAGAATTGTGTGTTAAGATTGTCTCTCTTATGGTTCAGTACCAAGGCAGTCTAGAACAGAGCTCCCCAGCAAGTCAGCATGTCATGAATGGCTGCGACAGATCTGCCTGGGTTAGGCCTGAGCAGTACTGGTCCCAGCTGGTCACCTCCAGCATCACCAGGTCTGCATATGCATTATATTAATATTTTTCCTATGCATGCTATGTCACCCCCCCAAAAAAATAAGCACTGGTATAAAAAAATATTATTTTTCCATCAACTTCCAGGATAACTTTGAAAACACATAGTACAGCAGTGGAACAAAGAAAACACCCTCCAGGCAAAAGGAAAAAACATTTATTGTGCAAGCATTGATGGCCTGATTCATTATAGCTTAGTATTGCCTTAATCCGTGCAGATAGCATTTGGTACAGAAATATTAATAGCTATGGTTATAGGAAAGTTGATGAAGACTCTGAAAGTCAATGTCTGAACTTTGAGCCCTTGCCAAGAGCACATGAGATTGTTCTGTAATGGCATGCTAACCTTGATACAAGGACACAAGCATCCATGCGTGGAAAAGCTTGGGGCGGAGGTAGGTACGGGCCACACACTAGCCTAGGATGTGATACAGGAACAAAAGACCACATAGAACTGGAATGACCACTGAAGAACTTGGACCTGTTTCAGGATAGTAACATCTCTCTAAGTCACTGCTGGCAAAGGGTTCACCAATTCTTTGTCCAGAAGGGACTGGAATTAAAACTGGAACTATATGAGTTAGAGCTGAATATTCACTTTAGTGTTTTATTTTGGAACCAGTTATTTATTCAGCCAATAAACCAAGAATATATAAATATATGGGTCAGTATGTTTACCACTCAGTAAATTATTTCTAATATATTCCACTGTATAGTTCCAAATCTTGTTAACAAGTTATTTTTGTCACATTTATGAAGCCCTGGGAAGGAAAAGAATATTTATACTGAATGCCTGTTATATGCCAGTGATTATAGTAAATGTTTTATGTATATCATTCTATTTAATGCTTATAAATGTATGAGGTTGATGATATTATTCCCATTTGCAAGTGAAAGTAGTGAAGCTTCGGGGTGGGGGGTTATTAACTTGTCCCAAATCATACAGCTATTAACAGAAAGACGTAGCTCATTTTCTACTCCAGTATTTATTCCACCACAACATGCTACCTGAGAACTAAGAGAGTCTTGTTGTCCAGAGTATATGCCCTAAACGATGTATCTGGTAAATGGGACCCGAAACAGAGCAGGAGCCAGACGGGTCTCTACCAGTTTAAGTACATGTCACAAAGAGCACAGTGACAGTGTTTGCACCTGTGGCTCCAAATATGCTTCTAAGACAGGGTTTCTCAACCTTAGTACTATCAACATTTTGAGCCAGATGTTTTGTTTGTTCGTTTGTTACAGGGGACATCTTGTGTATCGTAGTATCCCTGGTCTCCTCCCACTAGATGCCAGTAGCATCCTCCCACAAGGTATGCCAACGAAAAATGTCTCCAGTCATTGCCAAATATTCCCTGGGGATGAGGGGCACAATTGCCCCCAGCTGAGAAACATTTCTGTGAGGCCATGAAATAAAAATTTTCTTCATCGAAAAGCAATACATAAAACATTGCTAAGTTCAAGGACTTGCTTAGCATTAAGGCCTGGACATTAATAGAATCCCCAATTCTCTACTCTGGACCTACATTAAAGCAAGAACATCTTTGTCCTGTGCATTTAGTGGTAGGTAGACTAAGTGACTCTAGCTGTTCTCCCAGATAATCCTCAAAATCTCATTGCCTTAATTCACTGCCAGATTGTTCCTTAACTCATTTTACAATCCAATGTGGGCATTCCTAGTCAGATGGCTTTCCTGCAGGTGGCCATGCAGGAACTTGGGCTCCAATGTCTTTGGCTCCACCACCCTCAACACATGACTGGAATTCCCTCCATTCAGTTGGGGGTAAGGAAAAGATGGCGATGAAATCACATCCTCTCTGTAACCACATCAGCCTGGATGTGACACACGTCACTTTTCTCACTTTGGACTGATGAGAGATGATCATGTAGCCCTTCACCAAGAAGACTTTTGCTGGCAATAACCCTACGCCATGGAAGGGCATATGTATTTTTAGTGATTTTCTAGCCATCTGTGCCCAGCTATGCATCTTTCAAAGCAAGTACATAAATATTTCAGTCAAATAAGAACTCTGTGAGGCAAATATGATTCTAATCACATGTGTTATTTCCACATTTTATACATGGTACAGTTTGGACATAAATAGTTCCGACTTGGGGGTTGATATACGAGGGCTAGAACTCCACAATTTGACTCTGAGTTGAGATTTCCTCCCTCAGAAGGCAGATAATGCATATTCCATACAGGCAGGGAGTACCATTACCCAAAGAGGAACAGTGGAGCAGTTATAAGCACTTTCACTGGAGTCTGACTGAGTTCAAACCTTGGCTTTGCCAGAGTTGTTTCATGTGAACGTAGGCAAGTAATTTAGTTTCTCAGTACCTTCATTTTCTCAAGTAGGAAAAATTGTTGTTACCATACTATAGGATAGTCATGAAGTTTAAATGAGAAGCTACATGTAAAGCACTTAAAATAGCACCCACTAAATTTTGGTCATTGCTATTATGTCACAAGGGATAACTAACACATGATCTATAAATATACACAAATTTCTGGCTACTATATATCACACTTAAATTCTGTTTTGACATCCATTTAGTTTTTTTCACCTTAGCCTGTTTACAAAGAACATTGGCTTTGGCAGATTTGCTTAATTCTACAGTAGAAAGTGGGAGAGAAGGCATCTGGGAAAGCAAGTGTCAATGAATCAGCATAAATCCTTCCCCACAACTGGAAAGCAGCCCAGAGTCCAAGCCCCACTGACAGAAAGTCAGTGGAATCATGTTCATTTAAATACCAAGGGCAGCAGGGAGCATGACGAAAGAAGGAAGCAAGGTCAAATGTCTTGTGTGTTCTTCTGCCAGTTCAGCAGCCAGAAATTCTAGGGCTAAGAACAGAAACCTAGCACCCAACCTCACACTCCGGGTCATGGTCTTGAATCACCTGGTCTTACAGATGAGGAGACAAAGGTCAGTGGTTAAATGGGAGGCATGAGTCCAAAAACCTCATATTTCTTAATTTCTTGGACCAACTGTCTTATGTGTGCTGCATTTGTATGTGTCACTTTATATTCCATAATTCTACAGAGTGAAGTGATATGACGCTACATAACGTAAACACAAAATGTCTACAGACCATCTTTCAGTAGGGTGCCAAGTTTTCACACACACACAAACACCTCTTTAAGGGAAATTTCCCTAAACTGAAGGTGAGTTTCCACCTTCAAGGAGCATGTGGCTTCATTTATTTAGTGAAACAAAACAAAACAACATTGCTTTACCCCAACAACAATCTCTTTGTTAAGAATCAAAATATCCCAAAGCCCCTCTTTCAGTTAGATGCCTAATAACTGAAGCTGTAATGGTTTGGTGGACGCAGACACCACGCTTCAGTAACTTCTGTCAAAAAGATGGCGCGTGAAAAACTGCTCACATCACTGAGGCACAGGCATGCCCCTAACCACAAAACCTTGCAAAAGTCATCAGCCTGCCAAGAGAAGAGTCTTTGCTTTCAGCAGACTAGTGTAAAAAAAAAAAAAAAAAAACAGAAAAACAAAAAGCACGAAACAACAACCTCAAAATGTCAGCTTTGGATAATCCCCTTCTCCCGATTTTAATGTAGGAAAAAAATTCACATGCATTGACTCTCATTCTTGCAGTGTATAAATTTTGCTTTAAGAATACAGTGGGGTAAGCATAATGTTCCCAAAGCAAGTCTTTGTCTGGAAAACATTATTTTCTGATAGAATGGGTCCTCAGAGCTACTTCCTAATTTCAGCTACACAAGATTTTAATATTCTCTGGATGTTGAGTACAATTGCACTGAGTAATTTTGAACTTTGTCCGTTTTATTGACTGGGGTGGCGACATAAATATTTTTACACATGCATTTACGCATGAGTTTGTGTATGTGTGTGCATGTATGTGGATAACATTTCTGCTAGTCTACCAGTTTTGACCTATAATATTTTATATAGTGCAACCTCATATATACCAGAAGTGCCTCATGCATATTAAATGTGCAATGTGCACTGAAAACCTACCGTATGACCTGAGAAAATGTGACTTCCTATTTCTCTCCTTCATAGCTCATTCTATTTTACATTCATCATTTATGACACAGGAAAGGACCTAGATGCTGTTAGTGTGGGTGCCAATAATATAATATTCCTTCAACTCAACCAGTAACAAATGTCATCAAAATGTCCAGATACAGTCTTTCAGAATCTGTTACATGTCAATGAGTTTGTCCCCCAAGTAGACTGCAGAACATTCTGCCACCTTTGTAGGATCCCATGAATGCTATCAAGAAAACAGGAATCCTAAGCCAAAAGAGTTTTATTCATTTGCCAGCAAATAAGGAGGTTGGCAGACTCCTGTCTCAAAGTACCAACATCCTGCTGGATATGAGAAATTAGCACTGGTCTGATGCAACTGAACCACTGAAAAGAGGAGAGATAATCCAATCCAGTGGATTGGATTTGAGAGCCTTCTAAGGAGCACACTTTGTTAACACAGCATGGCTTCTCTATGGCTATAAAATGCAGCTTCTTAAGTGTTTATATGCAACACTTGGAAGGACTGTGTCCTGTTACGATGGTTAGGCATGCAGGCCCTGGAATCAGACTGCCTGGGTTCAAATCTCAGCTTTAGCAGGTATAGCTATGAAACTTGATGGAGGTTTCTTAAGCTCCCTGTGTTTCCACATCCCATATAAAAAGGAAAATGAGAGCAATATCTGCCCCCTACATTTTCTATAATGATTGAGTTCATACAGTGTAAATTTTAAGAACAGGCCCAGCACAGTATAAATAATAAATGATGGCTATTATTATTAATTCAATGTCATTATTCCCATTAATTTAAGGCCCCATAGTTGTATACTACATTTTTTAGCAGGAGAAGGGAGAAGGGATCTTTACAGTGGTTTTCACCCTGGGAAAGAATTATTCCTGAACATCTACCTATTTTTTCTTATTTTCAATTATAAAATATGTCAGCATTTAATTATAAGAGGGAAATCTGAAATATAGCTTCTTCACAAATATATTCAATTCTTATTGAAATACACATTTCTGCTGTGTAGGAGATTTCATGAAATTCATAAGATGAGTCCTCATGAAGTTCTAGATTAGAAAGACCCAACTCTAATTTCAGAACAGGGTATGGCATAGCTCTGGGGATTGCATAGAGTGGCCTCTGAAGCAAACTCTAAAAGTAAACCACAGCCCAAGTCAAATGATGATTTCAATAAGAGAACAATGCTGAAAAGCTTCATTGTATACCTGGCTCTGGGCCCCTACTAGCAGAGGAAGATGTCATGTTATCAGTGCCATTATCATTGCACACGGAATTAAATATGGTAGCCTCAGAGAGGAACCTGGATCATTGAAATTTCCTGGCAGCTGAGAGGAGGAAACATTTCAGTTGTCTGCATGCAGGAGTAAAAAGGAAACAATGGCTGCAAATGTGGTGGATCAAAACAAGTCCTAGTTTTAGGCTGATAGGACAAAATGTTGCCTGTATTCAAAGTTGAGAGATGTTCAACCACTATCCAAGCACATCTGCTAGAAAAGCAAGTAAGGATTTTAAAAGCGTTCTGTGAAAGAGGCTGAGATTTATTTCCATTTATCAGAACACATGTAAAATCATTTCATCAAACTTTTCCCTTTATAGAATACTGGATATAAATACAGGAATATAGAATTACATTTTGTCATTTAAGATCCCCAAAGCTAACCAGTTGAGTGGCAGTAATGAGTTAGAATCATTGCTTGAATCTTGCATTCTCATTTGACATTGGAAGATACTGTCAGAGTCAAATAATGATTCTGAAGACACTGGGGTTGTTTGAGATGGATAGCTTCTTCTTGATTCTGTACCTAGTGTGGTGTCACACAACATCTGGTCAATCAATTGACAAGAAGTCGGTGATTAGTTGGCCATAACATAATATCATGCTTATGGTCCATGTTTCCTTCCTTGGCAATCTCCCATCACAAGGAGTCTTCTAGGAACCCTAGAGCAGCAAGAACTCTCTTAGATATTTTATTTCGAGGCATGTATCTCAGAGTATATAAAAACTCAAAACCGAGTTCACTTTGATATGGCAAAAGTAGTATATTAGAGTAACAGTGAGCTATTGTCTTATATGTATACATGCTTTAAGTATACATTTATTAGTTATCCAATAAAGAAACAAATAAAACACCCCAATATAAATGATGCAAGGTAACTGAAATTAAAATGGAATAATTAAGGCCACACTCAGGCCATGTACTTAAAAAAAGCAAAAAACTAGTCATGTGTCATATGGTTAAAAATTAAGATAAGAAAAATCAACATAGTGACAAGTGAAGCTGGCTGTGGACACTAGCAGTTCCTGCATCTGCCTCCTCTTTCCATTTTAAGCACTCTGCAGAAGCAGCAGAATTCAAATTTAAACTATTATAAAAGAATTCAGCAAGATAAATGAGAAGAAAAGAAGATTAGGTAAACAATATTTTAAAAATGACCCCTACTCATATTTTCATGTACAATTCAATCATCCCTAATCTGTCAAAAATCTGAAATGCTCCAAAATCTGAAACATTTTGAGTGCTAACATGATGCTCATTGGACCAGTTCAGATTTTCAGATTAGGGATTTGGATATACACAACTGGCATAATGCAAATATTCCAGAATCTGAAAAACCCAATATCAGAAACACTTCTGATTCTAAGCATTTGGATAAGGGATACTCAGTTTGTATTTGTATGCGTGTGTGTGTGTGTTTGTGTATGTATATATACATGTGTTTTACTGCATAGGTATATCTCGCTATATATGTATATATAACACTATAACTATACATATGTACATATATAGTATACATTTGCAGTTAGTAAAATGAACTAAAAGATAATCAGTTTTATAAGGTGGCAACTGGAAGACAATATAATTTTAAACAATGTGTGAAATAAATCACCAGCCAGAAAAGCCTTAGAAAAATACCCAGGGGCCTACATGAACCACAAGTTAGTTTGAAAATTAGAATATAGAATTTGTCATGAAGTAAACTTAGGAAAACCCTGCTATTTACAGAACTGAACTATGATGAGCAGGCTTTCCATGGCAAAGACTGCTAAGTGGCCTCCAACATCCATGTTTCCTTTCTTTTCTTCCTTTTGGCAACAGCAACCTCTGAGTATTGGTTGAACTCTTGGCCACTAAGCTACATTTCCCACCTTCCCTTGCAGCCAAGCATGGGCATCTGACTCAGTTCTGGCCAATGAGATGGAAGTATCAGTAACTCATGAAAGTTCCGCATTCTATTTTTAAAAGGAAACTATTTCCCTCCACATTCTTCTCCCTTCCCACAAATGGAATGAGGACATGGTACTGTGACCCATGTTCAGCCATATAAATAGTTTAGCATATGTTATAACAACATAAAACACACCTGGATACCTGGAAAACCACATGGGGTAAGGTCACCTTAAACTACCCACTAGTTCAGACCTTAATGTGCAAAAGAAATCAACCTTCCATCTCCTTTAGGTCACTTTTGTGGGCTCTGTAAAAGCAGCCACATCAACTTCTGGCAAATATCAGCATCTGTTTCAGTGTTATGTTTCAGTCTTGATAAGCAGGTATACTTTGGAGAAACTTCCAGAATGTCATAGAATTAAAATAAAAATGAGGATACAATGTGGCTCTGGTTTAAAAAAAAAAAAGACATCCCCCCCCTTTTTCTTCTTAAAAAAAGCAAAATACATTATTTTTTAAAAGCGAAAGCCATTAGAGGGTTACACAGACAGAAGATATGATTAGTGATAGACATTTTGTTGCTCTAGAGATTTCAAATAGCTGAACTAAGTCACTAGCAAAACTTTCTGAGGAAGTATATAACTTATACCAAGAACAATTTTGTAAGTCATGAAAAAGAAGTGTATTTTTTTAAGACTGGGTAAATCATAGGCCAAGGGAAATCATAATCTGTCGTTCCTGGAAAGCTTAAAAACAATTGCAAATTGCCTATTCTTTGGCCTTCAGCGTCATTCTGTTGTGCAAGAGGAGCTGGGCCGGAATGCAAATATTTTACCACCAGAATCTTACACTCAGTACATGGGTGAACAATTACAAGCTAGACAAATGAGCAACAACACAAAATTAATATCACATAAGTTACTTTATATTAAAATTTTACTCTGTAGAGGTTAATATATCACTACATGATTTCCCAGAAAATTAATACTTCATATGAAGAGCTGGAAGAAAACAGGTTAAGAATCTTCCAAAGTTAAAGAGACCCATATAAACACATTAGCAGATATTTATGCTTCCAAGTAGGAACACTTAACAGAAAGCAAAATATTTACTTAGACAACCTTGAAGGGCATATCTCTTTTAAAAGAATACACTTTTAATTACTCTTACCTAGATTGGAAAAGTAGGTAGAAATACTTGTAGCTTCATTCAGATTTTCAAAATTTTCTAAAATATGTTGTTCCTTGGAAATAACTTTTCCAATGGGCTATGCCCTTTCCAATTCAGGTCAAGTGTTTTTTCCTCTGTGGAGCTTTTAAATCCCCCAAAGTCAAGCCTTCAACTTCCTGAACATTCTACTACACGGCCTAACCCTACTGTTGGTTTGTCCACCCTCATTTCTGCTTAACTAGGAACTCCTGGAGAACAGTCAGACATGGAACCTCACAAGAGCATGGATACTACAGACAAGCAGAGTTCAAATGCAAGCTCCACCAAATCATATGCATGTGACCTTGGCTATATTAGCTTATCCTCCTGAGCCTTATCTCTAAAATAGGCGAGATGATTAAATGGGTGACTGTGAAGATTAAATGAGTTAACACGTGATAAACTTCTCAGCTCAGGACCTGGAACACAGTAAGTCCTGTATAAGTTGTCAAGTCATTTTCTGACTCCTTTCTTTCCTTCTTTGAAAGGAAAGGTAGATTAACACCATAGTAGGCCAAGTTCACAGATGGTATGAATCTTACAAATAAGTGTTACTTATTAAAATATTCAAAACTTTTTCAGCACAAATATAACTTCACTGAAATACTGGGATGGTCACAGCCCCACAAAATTATCTCGAAGGCTTACCAGAGATGATTCTAGAACAATAGTCTAAAGTACATCAATCTTACCCCAGAATAGCAGCCCTTTCTTTGAAGACCTGGAACTCAAAATCTAAAACACTTCTTTTCAGAATATGCATTAATCTATCTAACCAAGAAAACTGCCTCTATAATTTTAAGTCACTTATTTATTACAGAGCATCTCCCAAATGTCCTTTCTTTTCAGCCTCCCCTGTTAACTCCTATTATTCCCATTCCTGTAAATCACTGGAGACTTCTAAATGCTTGTATCATGATTGTTAGAAGAAAACTTCAGCTGAAACACCAATTTCACAGGAAAAGTACCTAAATACCTGCCTGTGTCTTTCCTGTGTCAGTACCTAATGTTATCAAAAACTTTAATGTCATAGTTTTATTCCTTGAAAATTGTTCAGAAATTCTTCCCATATGGAAAGCCCAGAAGAGCACCTATAAAATAGCCAGCACCCCATCATAATGTGTCAGTTTGTGTTTGCCAAGAAACAGCAGCTGTGACAAGGATTTAAGCATAAGTAATTTTTTATGTTTTTTTGAAATACATAGTCACACTGATGTTTATGAATTCATGAGACCAAAATGGCACTGAAGGCCAATGAAAAGTGCCTCTTGGCATCAATGACACTGTTATAAAATAAAGTGAGAAAAAATTAGTTTTCTCTAAACTACAACCCTCACACTTCCACTTCAGAATAATTCAGAAAGGTCCAATCCCTAAATTCCTGCCCTTGGAGTCCCCATATCAGAGAAGATCTGACAATCGTAGTTTTGCTCAGTGATACTTCATAATGCCTCATTCATTCAACAACCATTTTTTTTTTTTTTTTTGGCTTTGGCTATAGAATATTTATTTATTGCAAACAAAATCTGAGGTATGAGAAGCTGATCCAGAACCCACACCCGCCCAGGCTGGGGCAGTCTCCACTCACCCTACGCCAGGCCCTGGGTCCTGTGGGCCCAAAGCAGCCCCCTGGAAGACAGAAGGGCCCTGTGCACTGAGGTGGCTGCATCTTAAGCCCCCATGAGTACAACCCCCCAGGGCTGCCCGATTCCCACACGGATCAGTGCCTGATTCCTGTGCAGAGGGGAGGCAGGAGGCAGGCAGGACAGGCCCAGGCTACAGGTGGCACACACCCCACCCTCTGCCCCAACAAACATTCTAGCCTCTCAGTACGGGCACCTTCCCACCTCCCACCCAGGGGCAGCCCAGCCAGCAAGGGCGGTGGGTGGCCACCGGAGGCAGGTGTGGGAGGCTAGCAGGTCACTGTTGCTCCAAGCAGTCCTCAGTCACCCCCTGGGCGGCCAGCTCAGCCCACACGTTGTGTAGGTAGTTGGGGTCGGGGTAGCCGTGGCCTGTCACGTTGCGGTCCATCTCTGTCTTGTGGTGGATCTCGTGCCATACCACCGTGTCGGTCTCACCGGTGGTGCTGGACGTTCCGATGGTGAAGATGAGGCGCCTCTTCCAGGCTACCTTCAGGAGCTCCAGGACCTTGCCGCCCTGGGTGTTGTCCGGAAGGTAGCACTGGCGGGGAAACCCTCTGGGGGTGAATGGCTTTCCAGGGTTGGGGTGCTCGGGGCCCTGGATGCCGTGATATTGCATGATATTTATGATAAAAATTATAATTTATAGTAAGAAAGAAAATCAACCATGTGATTATTCCCTAATATGATCAACCCTTTTTGCACATTCTGTATTCAAAGTATATTGTTTATAATTTCCTTTGGGTTGATTATGGATTTAGAAGAATGTTGGGAGGGATTGTTGCCTGACTCTTCCAGAAAATATCAAAACTGAATACAGTTCTTTCAGTTATATTTAATTAGGGTGATTTCTATAATGGTGTGTGAATAATCTTTGTCAATTAATTCCATACACACACACACACACATACCCCTTTTTAGAGACTGCAACCTAGGACTAAGTTCTGTTCATAATTTTAAAAGCTCTTGTATTTAGCTGTACTAATCACAGTAGCCTAGCTGTATTATGCTTATAGCAGTCACTTTGTAGAAATCAGTTGAATTCAATGATAAAAGCAATAGTACATTATTTTTTTCTTGATTTAAAAGTCAACATCTTACTTCAGTTTTCTCACTTCACTCTCCCCTCTAGATAAATACATTTTAAAAGATATTTAGATAGAGCATAAAAATTAGCAAAAGTATTGCTGCTTTATGATCTTTAATACACTCAATTAGGCAAATTTTTTTTTTTTCAGCAATGACTGAGCATGGTATTAGGCTAAGTATGCTGGACTTACAAACTTTGGTAAGTGCCTGTGATGATTAAAGGAAATCATTATTAAATGTTAGCCTCAGGAAACTTCTGAGGGCAGATTCCTGCAGGACCTCAAGAGATTACTACCTAGATGGGCCTTGTTGACCCCCAGAACCATGATAGATAATAATGACAAATGATTGTTACTGTTTTATGGCACTAAGTTTGGAGTGGCATGTTACACAGAAATTGGTAACTGATACATTACGCACTTTATAAATACATTTTCCTAGGAATACCTTATACATTATAAAGAATCCATGACTATATTTCAGAAAGGACAGAAAACATATCGGGAAGAAAGAGAATGAGCAGATTCTGCAAGTGTGCATGTAACCAAGTTTATACTGGCTTTAAATCTCTGTTGGGACTGTGTTTCCAAAACAATCAGCTACTGGGGTTTGATTGGAAACTCTTTTCACTCTGTGAGATGGAGATCTGCCTGCACTAGGCAGCTTCTCTGAAGAGTCTCGCCTTTCTAATGAACAAGAGCTGTCCCTTCCAATTCTAACACAATGTGAGGTGTATTTTTTTATGTCAGTTCTGTCAAACCCTGACATGAAGCACAGCCCCAAACAATTCCACACGTCTGGTCAGTAGCAGCTGTTTGCTTTCCTTTGACAGACCAAGTAGGCTGCCCACTCTATCAAGTGAAGGAAAGTCCTGAAAAAGCTTACCAAATTTACACTTTCCTCTGTCATTTTTAATTCAAAACTTTGGAAGTAAATTTTTGGGCTCTTTCACTTTCTGAGAAATATCTTCTGTTGATTTGGATACCTGTTTTTCTACTTTATGTCTGATAACCTAAGGCTCTTACTTAAAAAACTAATTTAAAAAATACTTGTAGAATAAATCCTATCTTTTCATTCTATTTTTATAACCATCTTCTATCTTGGAATTTAATGAGTTTTTTTTTTTTCTTAAGGGCAACGTCAGCAAGAACCATTAAGATTTTGATGTTGTACTGTATCTACTGACTTTTTTCTTACTTTATACATTATTCTTTATCCAATGTACAAAAAACCTTCTAGGGTGGGGCTAAATGACCTTGGAATGCAACGGAAAAAGAGAAACAGAGAAGGACTGAAGGATTGACAGAGAAAGAAAAGGATAGATTGAAAATGTAATAAAATAATTAGGATAGCTTCACCAATCTAATTTTTGGCATATTATGGTAGATGTCTTCGGAAGGGTCGCCCAAGTAAAACACTCTGAGATAAGGGCCATGGCAGTGGTCTCCAACCTTTTTGGCACCAGGGAATGGTTACATGGAAGACAATTTTTCCATGGATAGGGGGTGGGGGATAGGGGAGATGGATTCAGGATGATTAGAGTGCATTACATTTATTGTGCAAACTTCTCTGCCAATGATCATCTGTATTTGCAGCTGCTGCCCAGTGGTAGCACCACCACCGCAGCTCCACCTCAGATCACCAGGCATTAGATTCTCATAAGAAGTGTGTAACCTAGATCCCTCACATGCACAGTTTACAGTAGGGTTCACCCTCCTATGAGAATCTAATGCCTCTGATCTGAGAGGAGGTGGAGATTTTACGGTGATGCAGGTGATGGGGAGCCGATGTAAATACAAAGGAGGCTTTGATCACTTGACTGCTGCTCACCTCCTGCTGTGCACCCAGTTTGTAACGGGCCATGGACCTGTACTGGTCTGTGGCTCAGGGAGTGGGAACGCAGGGCTAGGGTACAAGAAATTTATCTGTGAAATGTAATCCTAGGGCCCGGTGCAGTGGCTCAATCCTGTAATCCCAACACTTTGGGAGGCTGAGGCAGGAGGATTGCTTGAGCCTAGGAGTTTGAGGCTGCAGTGAGCTATTATCACACCACTGCATTCCAGCCTGGGTGACAGAGTGAGACCCTGTCTCAGAGAAAAAAAAAAAAAAAAAACAATCCCAGGAAGCAGTGACAGGTGAGTGGGAATGGAAGGCAGGGAAGTAAAGGAAGCCGAAGAGGGTATGTTAATGAAAGGGCCACTGTTGCTGGCAAAGAGGGCTCATTCCTTCTGGGGAGCTCTAGAACTCCAAGGAGAACATGTCTCAGATCTGCCCCAACTAAAAGCTGAGGGCCTTGGGGTATTTTTCTACGCATTGTAATTGGTGAAAGGCTGCTTCCTCAGGCTTTAATTCCCTGACACTTTCAGCCTGCCCAGCAAATAGCCAAGAACATTCCGCGGGCCTGAAAAATCTCTTAGACAGAAAGTCACAAGTACTTGTAACAAGAACCTAACACCATATATGCCAAAGGAGTATCAAAGTGACACTGACATGTCTGCTATGGTGATCAAAGTCCTCCTGCACGGGATGGTCAGGACAGAACAAGCATGTGACAGTGGCCTTTGATTTGAGGTTTTTACTTATTTGGAAACATTTTGATGATTTGGTAACACAGTTGTAGACCCTGTACTATTATCAAAGCCAGTCGAATTTTATTGTTGATCCTGTACCCATGAAGTGTTGTATATGTGATTTTTGAGAGTTATGGAGTACTGATAAATATTTAAAGGACCCTATGTCTTCTTTGGCATCTTATCAGAAGCCTGCTGTTCCTGTTCCAGGACCCATATCATCCCTCCAGTTTCTTCAAAGTTTCTCCTAATCTCCACACCAGCAAGAATGCTTATTTTAAAAGTTGATTTCCAGTAACGTATACCAAACACATAGGCAACAGAACACAGAAGTTTACTGGAGTAAACAGGACTAGAAAACAAATTTACAAAGCGCTTGGAACATGATGACAAGGGGTTTGATGAATGCCAATTAGAAGCCACCTAAAGGGCTGCCTGGGTTAAAACCTGTTTTGAATCAGAATTTTTCTCACACATGTTTACATTTTGCTATAGAAGGGAACACAGACATACTCATACAAATAAAAACCACCAAGGAGAATAGTTTAGTGAGTTATTAGCATTGTGTACCATCTTTTTTTGAACACTGCAGAATTAGCTTACAACCTAAACTGTTTCTTTCAATTATGTTTGCTAAGGCAGAAGTGCAGGATGACAGAAAAATATTGCAATCTATTACTGTTTTCCTCCTCTTCATTCTCTCTCGTTCTCTTTCTTTCTTCCTTCTCTTTCTCCTTCCCTTCCTTCCTTTCTCTTTTCTTTGTTCTTTCCTTTTTTTCTTTGTTTTATTTCTGGCTAATATTAAAACTATTTTTCATTAAAACTGTTTTGCATTCCTTGACAACACATAAATGAATGGCAAAGGAAAGTCCTATTAGATGCAGACTGGATAGGTATCAGGAAAAAGCCAGAATTGGATAAAAAAAAAAACTTATGGAAGGACATACAAGTCATGATTTGGTTTCCCTGAGCGCTGGCTCAAAGGAAGGGAGCTAGAATTACAAGGATGACCACATATGGAAGCCCTAAGTGAAGCCACAGCACAGACAAATGGTTTAGGGCTTTGACCCTGAAGCTGTCCTACCTGAGGGCAAATTTTGCCCTTGTCATTTATTAGCTCTGTTGACTTTGAGCCACACAATTAATGTCTATGAACATAATTTCCTCTGCAAAATGGGGAAGTTTACAGTGCCTAATACCTACACCATAAAAATTAAATGTATTATTAGAAGGGATTTCCTAGAACAGTAGGCATGTAACAAATAGTAAGTTTTAACTACTGTTACCAGGACTCACAGACGTTTTATAGTTTGTATCTACAGTCCTCAATTTCATATGTCTGTAATTCCACATAGTTATGAAAGATCCTAGTGTGAAAAACACAATTAATGACAATACAATAGCAACATATAGAGAAGCACACTTATTCATCCATCATATACTTATTGAAAAAGTTCTGTGCATTACGCTTTTAGGATATCCAGGCAGCCAAAAAGTCCATACCTCTGGACTTCACGTCTCATCTTCTTCACCCCAAACCTGGTGCTAACATTTTCAATGAGACTTCTACCAGCGTCATGGCATAGCATAGTGACACTATGTGTGCTGGTTTGCTCCCATGCCTTGGTGATAAATGAGGAGCATCTTTGTTTCACCAGAGTAATGCACCATCCATGGGGTCACAATAAGGAAAAGAAAAGTGTTAACCCTCCTTCCTCATCTAGCTGAGGTTTGAGTTACTGCTCAAAGTAGGCTTGTAAATAGTTGTGGTGGAGTGTGTGGACGGCCCCCGTGAACCACCCCTCTGCACCCATACTCTTTGCCTTCCAGAATTAGTCTATCCCCCCACCTCTTGATTCTAGCTAGCTTTGTGATTTTTTTTTTTTTTTTTTTTTGGCCAAGAGAATGTACCAGAAACAACAGTGTGTCATGTTGAGCCTAGACCTCAAAGGGCCTTGTGCCCTTTCACTCTTTCTCTTGGAGCCCTGCCCAATCACCGTGTGAACATGCCTGGCTAGACACATGACCCAGTCACCCCTCTCACTCAAGTCAGCTGACTGCCAGACATAGGAATGCGCCAGACCAGAAGACCAGAAGAACTGCCCAGCTCATTCCTGCTCAATTCTCCAACCTGTAGACACATGAGCTAAATAAATGCCCATTGTCTTAAGCCACTGAGTTTTGGGGTCATTAGTTATATAATATTATTTGGTGATAGATTACTGATGCAATAATAGAGGTAAAATTTCAACATTAGGTTTTGTGACTCCGAGACCCATGTTTTGAAGCTATAACAAAGCAGTCATTGCATAATTAAACAAATATATGTAGGCCTGTATAATGAACATTTACATTATAAAAAGATACATTGACTAAATGTAGATGCAATACAGCTAAACATAGACTAAGCGGAAGGTATTAGCTGCGGGAAGGGATAGTAAAAATGTATCACTTTCATCAAACAAAAGAGTGATGATTTTATAAAAACAAGGGGGGAACACTATTCTCACTTTTAACACTTAACAGATTATATAAATCATTATTTTTAAGGATTTTATTCTGACTCTCATACTTGAAAAATCAGACCATAAAAGATGCATGATGGTCAACATCTCATTGATCCAATGAAAACATTTATTTTCCCAAATTTTTCTTATCTAATTTTCAAGTAACATAATATAGCCACATGGACACAAAAAATAAACACAGAAGTATTATTTACTCTTTGATAAAAATAATAAAACTTTGTTAATGGCAATTATTCAACAAACATTTACTGTGTATTTATTAATACTATGTTTCTGTTTGGTTTTTTGGTTTTGTTTGTTTGTTTGTCTGAGGCAGGGTCTTGCTCTATTGCCCTGGATAGAGAGTACAGTGGCATGATCACAGCTCAATGTAGCCTGAAACTCTTGGGCTCAAGTGATCCTCCTGACTCAGCCCCCCAAGTAGCTGGGACTACAAGTGCACGCCACCATGCCTGACTAATTTTTCTATTTTTCATAGAGATGGGGTCTCCGTCTTGCTCAGGTTAGTCTCATACTCCTGGTTTCAAGCAATCTTCCCACCTTGATTTCTCAAAGAGCTAGGATTGCAGGTGTGAATCACCAAGCTCCGCTGTGCATCTACTATGTGGAAGACATTGTGCTAATCTCTGGGAACCCAAACATGAATAAAACAGCCTCAGATCTTTCCTGGTTTCAGGTTTATCTGTATAACTGGGAAATAACCTGGATGATGGCTATTAAAAAAAATAGTGGAGGCCGGGCGCGGTGGCTCACGCCTGTAATCCTAGCACTTTGGGAGGCCGAGGCGGGCGGATCGCTCAAGGTCAGGAGTTCGAAACCAGCCTGAGCAAGACCCCGTCTCTACCAAAAATAGAAAGAAATTAATTGACCAACTAAAAATATATATACAAAAAATTAGCCGGGCATGGTGGCGCATGCCTGTAGTCCCAGCTACTCGGGAGGCTCAGGCAGCAGGATTGCTTGAGCCCAGGAGATTGAGGTTGCTGTGAGCCAGGCTGACGTCACGGCACTCACTCTAGCCTGGGCAACAAAGTGAGACTCTGTCTCAAAAAAAAAAAAAAAATAGTGGGCAGTTTCTATAAAATAGCATTTAGTTTAGTATAGTCAGAATGTTCTGAAAGGTTCAGCAGACTCAAATACCTGTATTTGACTAGTCAAAATGGTCTTAATTCAGGTGCATCATATTAACAGGAAGTTTTATTCCTCCCCTTCCTGACAGAAAATCAAGGTAGGAGTTAATGAATTTGACATATTATGAGATCAAAAGAAAAAAAAATACATATCTCTGATGTGGTTAAAGGACTCAAATCCTGGAAGTCATATCGAACCACAAACTATATAAAAATTTATAAAATGGTTTTTCGATTAAAGACCTAGTATGAATACTAAAATGCATCGCAGAGATAAGGCTTTAGAGAAATAATGTCTGGTTATAACTGACATTTTATTTATGAATTCCAAGTTCAGTGTTGGTCTCTGCATTCTAATATAGAAGTTGAGATGTTAGATACATTTCAAAAAAAAAAAAAAAGAACGAACTCTTAATGAATTCTCAACAGAAGGAAAATATTGCCGATACTATCCAAGAAGAAATAACAAAAAATAATGAGAGTTTCAAACAAACTAAAAGACAGATGAATGGGTTATTTCATTATCATCTTTAAAATCATGAAGTTTTACTGCTACAAAGTGAATGCTAACATTTTTTATTTCTACCATGAACAAAATAACCAAAACTCTTATTAAAGTGAAACAGGAAGAGTGGATAATGATTAATGAAAGCACACACAACAGAAGCTGAAGAGCATCTCACCCTGAACAGCATTAACAATAATCTGGGTTGCATGTTGAGCACAATTTTATGTCTCAGATCTGGTCAAAATTGGGACACAAGAATGCCTAAAAATGTGTATTTTCATTTTTTAATACTAAGAATTTGCAAGTTCTCTGATTTCACAGATTTGCATGGGGTTTGGGGGGTGGAGGTTAAAATTACTCACTCAACAAATCCCTGCTGAGTACTAACTTGTGCCAAGCTAATGACGGGAGCCAGTTTGTGTGATCAGAGTGATCACAGCCCCTCTCTCACCATCGAGCTCACGGTCTATGATGGTGGATGTTGCTAAAAGAAATAATTTCCCAAATGAAACTTTGATTACAGACCTCCAGAATCAGACACTATTAGAGTGGGGCCTGGGAATCTTTGTTTTAATAAGCCCTCCAAGGGAATCTGATGCACCCTTGAGTGTGGGAACTTTGTGTTTCTAAAGCACTTATGTGCATTCAACTTTCCCCAAACCCTTAGAATCTATCCACTTTTTCTCATTCCTATTCTTTTATGTCATTCAGCATCTAATGCTCTTCATCTATATTATTGTCACAGCCTGCCTTTTTGCCCTTTCACTCATTCATTCATTCATTTAGTATTTACTGACACCTACTATGTGTCTGAAATGCATGAGTGAATAAAACAAAAATCTCTTTCTTACTTTTGGATGTGTGGGCAGGGGCATTGGTATTGACAGAAAGTAAGTAAAAAACATAAAAAAAAAAACATAATAAGCAAATTAGGAGAGAAGATGATAAATGCTATGGGGGATAAAAAGAGAGTGCTTATGTCCCCAACAGAGACTGGGGACCTGTACTAACTGAGCTGTCTCTAATCCTCCCAACAAGACCATTTAATACATGAGGAAAGAAATTCAACTTCCCAACATCTAAGAGTAAGTAGGTAGCTTACAGTCCAGGTCTTTTTGTCTCCCAAACTTCAAACTCTCTCCATGTCACTGTAGTTACAGCTTTGATACCTTGGAAAAGTCAAGTCTAAGGTAGAGATTTGTATGCAGGGATTTATTGATTAGTTATGAGATCAATACCTATGGAAGGGGAGGGGAGAGAAGAGAAGAAGGAAGGGAAGGGAAGGGAGTAGTTGGGGCAAAAGGAGAAGGCAGACTATGTTACAGTTTCTTATGATGTCTCAGCCAACCTCACATGAGCTCCGCATTGAGACCGTCCTACAGAGTTGTCTTGAATTGGGGTGAGAAGGCTGGGTCTTATCTGTATACTGGAATCAACACTCACTGGATGTGTACTGTAGGAAGGGGGCATGATTATATGCAAGGTATCTTTCCCCAGGCATGGTCAATTTCCAGAGAAGGAACTGTCAATAAGGGATGTTGAACCTATACCTAGTACCTTATAGGATTAAGTCACTGATTTACAGGGGTGACGGGTGGGGTGAAGGGTTAAAAAAGATGTGAGTAAAAGCCCCAAAACCAACTTCCTTAAGCTTTCATGGAATCCCCTGACCCAGAGCATTCAGTAATGACATACATTCTCCCCCAGAACACCCAGCAAATGTTCATCTGCAGTTCCGGCACTCTGTAGAGTTAGCAGTGTCAAAACCATAAGTGAGTCTTTGCATGGAGGGAGTCAGCTCTGCCAGATATCAATAAAGTGTACAAGTGCTTATTCAAGGAAAGTAAAACTGCCAAGATTATAATTGCTTGTAACTGGAAGTAGGCAAAGAAATTAATGTTGCTGAATAGTGTTCAACCCCTTGAGAGCTGGCAAATTTAGTTAAGATTGCATATCATTAGAAAAACTGGAGTGAAAACTCCAGTCAATATGATCAGCTCTCTCTGAAATCCACAAGTGGTCATGGTTAACATGATAAATATTTAATTCCATCACTTAAGGTTGCCCTTTGCCCTCAGCATTTAACTTCGGAGCTCTGAGAGCTTAGGCAAACACTCGGGGCTCCTTTCACCTGCCTAGTGCTCATTTTGGCTTAGCTGGCTGCCTTGGGGCAGAATCGCAGGAAATATGCAAGGCTGGTAGACATAAGAAAGTTAATGAAGATAGGAAGGTGACAAAATTATAGACTAAAAAGTGAAATGTACCTTAAGGATAGAAAAGTCTACTCTTCTCCCTCATTTTATCCATAAGAAAACTAAGACTTGAAACCCAGAGGAAAATGGTAAGTGGATTTACCCAAGGTTACACAGCCAGATCTCTTGACTTGAAGGCCACTTCACTTTCTGTTGTATCACATGGTCACTAGAGGTGTGTGATGACTCTTTAGTGTGTCAAGTTAGGTAGGGTGAACAAGATTTCCCAGAATTTCTGATTAGGGTGGGCCACAGAGACATGTATCAGAAGAGTTAGAAGAAGGAAGTGAAATGGTGGCCACATTGCTCTTCACAAAAAGTCAGGGCAGGTGTCCATTGTCACTTAGTTGATGGCTCACTTATTTGGCATGCAATTGCTCCACCTTTTTCTGCCCCTTCATGTTCTTCACCTCCTAAGTCAGATGCATGTTCAGCTCCATAACAAAGGGTGCTAACTTCTCTTGCAGGATACCTGTTTAGTCCAAGGCTGGAGGAAGTGAGAACTGACACAAGTTCCCATTTGTTTTGGGTCTTACTCATGCTCATGAGTTCCAGCTTGTCTTTAATCTCTCCTACTTTACATCCATTTCCCTTTCCTGCATACATTATGCTCCAGCCTCAGATGTGAAGGCAACAGACTTACAAAGACAACAGTTCCCACAATTGCATGAAGGTTCAATCCCTGTAACATATCCTGACTAGTGGTTCTGCATCTCTGATGGCACTGACTGACATGAGGGGCCAGTAACTGGTAAAAATAATTGCTCAAAGGTGTTCCTGGTATCTTGGGAATGGCCTACCCCACTGTTAGACCCAGGGTCACTAACCTCTCTCATTCGTCTCAACTGCCCTCATCCAAGATTTGCAAATGGATGAGTTACATTTTATTTTAATTATAAAGGTATGTTTCACTTATTTGTAATGTTTACCAGTGCTTAACAATAAAATAGTAGCTCATATTCATTCAGTGCTTACTATGTGCCAAGAACAATTCTAAGCATTTTGTGTCTATTAATTTATTGAATACTCAAAACAACCCTCGTATGGTGCCATTTTTAGCACCTAGGGGAACTGAGGCAAACAAAGGATCTACAGCTTTAATCAGCAAAGCTGGAATTTGAAGTCAGGTTGCCTGACTGAGGCCCTACTCTGAGCACTATACTGATTCTAAAGGAGAGATTTTTGTCTGAATATATGGTTTCTCACATTTCTTACAACATTTTGCCATCATTGGTATTGTTTCTATTTAATTAATATTACTACTACTTCCCCCCAGAGCTTAGAAGATGTGATTCCACTCAAAAAAAAAAAAAATTAAGAACTGGTTTGGTACCAAATACAAATGACCTGTCCCCTTCCTGCATCCATGGCAGATAATGCTCATCTGTGGTAGCACTCATCCCAACCCTTGCTAGTTACAGTTAGTGTCGGTCCCAAAACAACTCTGAGGCAGCTGTGACTAATGGACTGAAGATGACATTCATGATATTATCTCCATGTAGAGTGAAGATAATGTTGGCAGCAAGGAAAGGGAGATTAGCATAGAACATGGAGAAACCACCAGTCAATCCACATACTATTAATCTCTTACTATATAATAAGTCCACTTAGTAAAATAAAAATAAGCATAAGACATGGTCCCTGACTTTAAGAACTTATACTGCATTGAAGGAACAAAACACTGTTATACAGATAAATATAATCATTAGTATTAAATAGTAGATATAAATGTTGAATAATGACACAGATATTAGGTTTTCAGGAGAGTGTGAATTTGAGCTGGGCATTGGGAACTATTTAGGATTTGGATAGGAGAGACAAAAAGATGTTCCAAGAAAGAGAAATTATGTGAGAAAAATCAAGGAGAATTAATAGAGGCAAGAGTGTGGAAAGAAGACAGAGAAAATATGAAGTTACAACTGGAGCGTTAGGGTTTGAGCTAGTGAGTTTCATACTTCACTGGATACAATTCCATATATATGTATATTCTTTAGTAAGGCAGCTTGCCTCAATGTCTCCAATTCTTTGCTCCTTTAGTATTCACACCTTTGACATTAATCTTATAGTAACCTCCTACGCTGACCCTATGCTGGACTATGTGACATTCTTCAGCCAATAAGATCTTAGCAAACGTAACACAAGTAGAGGCTTGAAAAGGTTTGTGTAAGTCACCTCCCTTGCTTTCACTTTCGCTTTTCTGCCACTACCATGAGAACATGCTCAGGCGAGCCTGCTGGAGAATGAGAGGCATGTGTGACTCAGTTGTCCCCATTGTCCCAAACAATAGCCAGCCACCAGGCACATGAATGAGCCCAGCCGGGATGAGAAGAACTGCAAGTGGAGAACTGTTTTATTGGTGACCACGGATTCCTAAGCTAATTAAACTGATTTAATTTGAAGTGGTTTGTTTCACAGTACCGTTTTACAAACAGATGACTGATACAATTCTCTTCTATTGAATCCACTTATTTTCAAAAGTTTCTGGTGATTTTTGCTTTAAATAAAATTCATGCTGCAGGGAGGCTGAAAAGCCCTTGAGGGCACCAAAATTTTACTCTAATGAGAAATAAATCATTTTCCCTTCCTTTCACATTTTATTAAATACAAATATACATAAACATCTTTTCAATATAAGCAAGTACACACAGTAAAGAGCTACTCTTTCTGCAACTCTATAATCCCAAGTATTTTGAAAAGAACAGCTACTCTCCAAACAGGGACTCTTTAAAACACAGGAGAACTAACCAATGGTTGAAGCTTTCGCTTGTTTCCGAGAGAGAAAGTATAGAAGCTCTTGGCTCCCAGGAGCTATAAAATCTCTGGAATATTCTAATGACTCAAGGTCAGGATTTATATTCCTTCTGTATGTGTCCCTCCTGTTGAAAGTTCTATAGATGAAATGAATGTAAACTACACCCTTTCAAGAGAAGTAAAATGTAAAAATAAATAAAATACCCCCCCATTAATATATGGGAGGTTAATTACTCTTGGTTCTGTCTTATACAAGAAGAGTGGCACCCCCCAAGCACATCATGCAGTGGTTTCAGAACAGGCAAAACATGAAAACAGCCAGTACCTAATTACAGGTACCCAAATACTCACGAGAACATTCTTCCTAGAGGCAATAATTGATCCTGTCTTAAGATGGGCAACTTGGTGTCTTATGAAGTTCTGTTGAGGGTCTTTATCATCTTCATGTCCCTGGCCTGATCCCACAGAGCTCTCAGGAGTGTGAAACGTACCACAGGTCAGGGCACGCCTGTTGGCTGGGGGTGGGGAGGTAAGGGGAAAATCACGTGCGTAAGAGGTGTGGGGACAGAGAGGCAGGGGCCAGATTTATAGCCTTTCTGGCTAGATAACTTCCATCAGCCAAGGGTAATTCTCTGAGAAGGGATCCAACTGTGAGCCTTCAAAAACTATCCTCACAGCACCTGGTCTCTAAGCACACAGGCCAGGTGAAAGCAATCTGGATGGGCTGCCCACAATGTCCTCTACAACTCACTGCATCTGTACACACAAGGTGCAAGGACTCAGAGGTTGAGGGGGAGAGGTGAGTGGGGACGTCAATAATTCACAAGGCGTATGGAGTTCAAGGACTCATTCTCTTCCTGTGTAGACGTTATTTAAGATCTTCTCCATCGTTTGGTTTGTAAGCCCACATCCGTACAGGTATGTTTCTGCGAATTGTTTAACAAGAACCAACCATCAGGTCAGGGCAGGAATTGACAGCCACCTTCCACAAGTCTGACTGCCTCAGCCACCACCTCCTCAGCTTCCTAACCAAGTACAAGTGGTAACTTAGAAGAGCCAAAGCACTGGTCAGGGCAGAAGATCACTCCGGAGTCATGGTGCAATTTCTGTGCTACCCCAAGGGCTTTCCAAAGGGATCATGAGTTCAATAGAGATAAACCGTAAGCTCACCCTGAGAAACAGGATTATTGAATACCAGTCAAATCACAGAGGCCTTTCCTCTCATTTCTAAAAGGAAAGATGGATCAAAGTGAAATCCATAGGACCTGCTTTCCAACTCCATCGAATCTTTTGCTGACCACATAAAACTATAAAAGAAGTCTATAGTTTCATAAAAGTTTCTGGAAGCAGACATCTTCTCACAGGGCTCTAGAGATGCAGATAAATATTTGAAAGGACAGACATACCCACACATAATTTCTAAATTCTGCTGATTGAACTGCCGCACATCATACCACTTTTTCTCAGTTTCTTGTTTTTCTAAATATTTGATACAATCGCTCTAGATTTTACCAGGGAGAACATTATTTTTGCAGTTCTTTTTTCTTTCAAGGTGAAACTTACATATGGTGATATGTATTTATCTTAAGTCCACATTCACCACGAGCTTTGATGAATGCATCCACAAGTAACCCAAACTCCTAACAAAATATGGACCATTTTCATCACCCCAGACAGCCCCTTCTGCCTCTTCACAGGCAATCCCTGTCCCCACCACCCAGAGACAACCACTGTTCCTTTTTTCACCATACATTAATTTTGTTTGTTCTAGAAGTTCATCTAAATGGAATCAAACAGTAGTACATAATCTTTTATAAAAAGCTTCTTTCACTCAGCATCATGTTTTTGAGATTGATCCAAGAGTTTGGAACTGTCAGTACTTCATTCCTTTGTATTGCTAAGGAAGTATTCATTGGAGAAATTTAGAACTACACATTTTTCAGCTTTTGTTCTGATGATTCAAGCTGATTAAAATGCTGATTTAAATAATTTGGATAATTTCTAAACAACAAAAAGAAAATTATTTTAAAGAAAATATTCCTAAATTAATGGGGAGATTTTTTTTCCACTAGAGAGACCCAGAGTAACAAAAACAAACAAAACTTCAAAAGGTAAACTCCCAGAAATCCAGTCCTACTCCACAAGAAAATCACAAAATCACAAAACATCTCTGTATTAATTATTGGAAACAACTGAAAAACAAAAACACTACAGATTTCACTGTAGACATTTTATCTCTAAGACTCACTGCTGGCATAAGAAAACCAGTCAACCATGTTGTCAATTCTTAGGCACAGCAGCAGTAATATAACCTGCAGAATAATTCCCTACGTGCTTTATTTCTGGCAAACTGCCTTAATTGGCTAGCATGCTAATCCCTTTCTTAGAAGAACACTTAGCACTGGAAATGTGTGAGGCAAACACAAAAATACAAGTCCCGGTTTGGTATGCAAATCAGCACCATGGAAACCAGCATGGCATTGCTGAGCTCAGGGCAATCGGCAGGGAGCAGATGAGCTATGAATCAAAGCCTGAGGAAAACTGCTGTCAACGGGATTATGGACACAGATTGCCTCTCACCGTACGGCTCCCTTTAATTCTGAAGTAGGGGACTTAAACTTGACACTTCAATGGACTAGATCATCACGGGGCCTCCATTTCTCATTTATAGTCCCAACTAACAAAACTATTAGCCAGTTAGAATGCAGGTGTCCAAAGATGACATTGTTTTAGTTACCATTGCCAGTTCTAAGGAATATCTTTGTAGAAGTCTTCAGAATGTTACGTTTTGTGAGTAAAACAACAAGAAAAATGCTTTTCTATGTCAGCCATTATATGGGCATAGGAATTCTCTTGCCCTTGGTTTTATATGCATGACCCTTGGGGACCATAAAGTCTTGAGTATTTTTCTGAGGACAAAGAGGGATGCCTCATAGAGGGATATCTACAGGGATTAATCAAAGAGTTCTCAGAAAATCATACCCCCTTGTTCACAAAAGTCCTTCTCTTATTCCAAGTGCCTCCCCAAGTCCACTCGGAAAGGAAGCCAAGGGCAACCTACTGTTGCCTAAAACCAGAGACTCATCTCAGATTCTTCATCTCCAAAATAAAAGTGTAAGAAAACACTACACTTCCAGCTCTGACAGTTGATGACACCATGGACTACACCACTTACTTACTCAGAATATTTTTTTCTAATAATACGTGGTTCCAAAAATATTTGGTTCAAAATCCAAAATTTTTTTAAAAAAATACTCTATTTAGACTTCAATTTTAAATCACTAAATTTGATAATTTTTAATATTAAAAAGAAAGAACCTATGAGTCCCTATCTGAGTTTCAAAATGAACAACACTATAAAGGCAAAAGAGGTATAATGCTATTGTTGGGAGGTGTTATTCTTCATCTTCTTTATTATAATAATTAAGAGGTATGACAAAAAAGTACTGATAGTGCACTGGTTAAACTCACGGAGATTACCTAGGTTCAAATCACACCCCTGACACTTACAAACTATGTGATCTTGGGCAAGTTATGTAACCTCTTTGTATTTCAGTTTTCCCATCTGTAAAATGCAAATATTAATAGCACTTCACTCATAAAGTCACTATGAGTATTAAATTAGTTAATATTTGCAAGTAATATAAATCTCTGGCAGATGGTAAGTGATATATAGGCATTTATTAAATAATAAGAGAAAGTGGGCCGGGCGTGGTGGCTCACGCCTGTAATCCTAGCTCTCTGGGAGGCCGAGGCGGGCGGATTGCTCGAGGTCAGGAGTTCAAAACCAGCCTGAGCAAGAGCGAGACCCCGTCTCTACTATCAATAGAAAGAAACTAATTGGCCAACTAATATATATAGAAAAAATTAGCCGGGCATGGTGGCTCATGCCTGTAGTCCCAGCTACTCGGGAGGCTGAGACAGAAGGATCGCTTGAGCCCAGGAGTTTGAGGTTGCTGTGAGCTAGGCTGACACCACGGCACTCACTCTAGCCTGGGCAACAAAGCGAGACTCTGTCTCAAAAAAAAAAAAAAAAATAAGAGAAAGTATTTTGCTCAGAAAGTGTTTGAGTCATTTAAGGTGAACCCATTTCAAATGTTTTTATTTGCTGGCTATAAAAAACTGTTCCCATATAGAAAGAAGGTTACTGCATTAAGCAGTAATGCATTTTGCTTGTGCAACCCAACTAAAAAGTTTCTGGATTAACCACTTTGATATTTAAAGTTCCCTATAATACAGACAATAAATATCTCTAGAAAAGAAACCATGAGTCAAATACACGTGTTCTTAACTAACAACATAATTAAAGATTAATGGGGATGAGGAAAGGGGATGTGCTGAACTAAAAAAAAAAAAAAAAGAAAGAAAGAAAGTAAAGAAAACCCCAAACCAAAAACAGACAAAAAATTCAAAACCTTATTAACATTGAAATACTATCTAAATGCAAAAAGGGAGAGGTCAGGCCTTTGACAGACTATTCCAATTGATAATCTGTAGTAAATCAATGCATTGTTCAATTCTTCAACCAGTTTTACCTCTGCAGATTCAGTGCCCATAATATATTTGAAGCTGACACCAGCGAAAGAAGGAAAGTCATTTCTGCTTCATATTTATGGAACCAATTAAAAATGAATCCAAAAACTAAGAGCCTTTTAAATGACCCCTCAGAGCACCCTGCCTGCACCCACATGTGCCTACCCCCACCCTTAGTCTCCAGGCATGCTGCCTTTACAATAAACACTATTTTTAGCCACTGAAATGTGGAATCTTTTGTTAATTCTATTTAGAGACCATGCAGGATGCCGCTAAATGTCCCATTTTACATCATCCCTCACCAGACCTGACAGTTGGAAACACTTAGTTCTGTTCTGCTTCCATTGTGTTTCTGAAGTCATTTGAATGACTTAAATCATAGATAAGTATTTGCAAATGAGCTGAAGAAATAAAGATGTGTCTGAGAACTCCAAACTGCCTTGTTAAAAATGCACTCTGTTCTAGTTTAATTCTTGGGGATTTGGTTAATGCTTGTAAATTGCAGCAGCAGCTCTTCCCTGATGGTATTCATAGTTCAGCTTTTAAAGATTCACTGCTTCCAAATCAAGCATTACAAAAATCCCATTAAAAGATTCCTTAAACCGTTCACCTACAAAATTGATGAAAATTGTATGTGAGAGCTCTTCGTTCACTTTTCAATAAATCCATAATCAAATATTAAAACAATAGTAATTTTAACATAATCACATTTTCTTGAGCATATACTATGTGTCTAGCACTAGGTTGATCATGCTATAGACATTATCTCGGTTAATCCCTAAGGTAGTCTCAAAAAGTAAGAATCAGTAAGCCCCACGTTACAGATGAAAGACTGAAGATTGCAGACGTTAAGGGGTTTGCCCATATCAAGAAGCAGAGCTAGGATTCAAAACTTGAGTACATCTGACCATAAAGTAACAATATCCTTTCTCATATTTGACTGGTGTAGAAGATTCCACAGTTTCACATGATCAGTAGCGGCATTTCTGAGATACCCCTTCTAAATGTCTCCAAGAGTCCAACTGGAACCCCTCGGTCATAATGAATTCAGTTTAGATGGAGAGGAAAGAGCTGAAGAGAAGATCTTCCCGAGACACCCAGCCTTTGCTCTTCCCACCCTTCTTTGCTCCTTCTTTTTCAACAAAGCACTTATTCCCTGCAGCCGTACTTTGGAAAGTGCAACCCAATGAAGCAATTCATTCTATAATGAGAATTGTCCACCAGCTAAACACCCTCGGAGAGTGTTTAAACTTCAAAGGAGAAATGCCATTAATCCCAACAAATCTTTAAACATTCCATGGGAGCTAGAAAGAAAAGAACAGTTCCTCCATTATGCTCCTGGAGCTCATTCCTGGGTGCATCCCAGCCCACCCCATCATGAGGGTGCCACACCCATGGGCTCAATTTACTTTAGGAGCCCACACACTTCAAGCTATCTACTCTCAGATGTCACCTTCTTTGCATGCATCTCTATAAAAATCCAAGCTAATTGCTTCATGAACACAGAAATGAGCATTTCAGTACATAATTCTAACTGTCGCTAAAGGCTGAATCTACATTGCAGCAAGTATAGGATGAGGGCCTCAGAACTGAGGACTAGATATGCACAGCAAGGTTTGTGGGGTTTCAGGGAATCAACTTTGTGGATATTTGGCTGCTGGATACCTGAAGTCAAACCATTAACCAGAATTCACCCCACCCCTTCTCTCACACCACTGGAGGGCACTAGTCTAGACAGCAGCGCCTTGCTCCTTCGCAGGTGGTTGGTGCCTACAGGGAACCTAATGTGGTTACAGACCTCAAGGCTGGTTGGTAGAATGAAAACGCCAGGGTTTTGATCTAGAAATACATCAAATCCTGATTCTGCTGTTCACCACTATCTTTAACCACTTCCAGCCCATTTCTCACCAGGAAAACAGGGTTGATAATGTTTGATGAATGTTGAGAAAATTAATCAGGAAAACATATCTAAAATTCCTAGCATCTACTTTGGGGTGAAGTAGATGTCAATTTTCACAGGAACTCAAAAATGGCTCAGGTGTTTGGGACATGTATAGTTGAAATAGACAAATAAGGACATGATAAGCATTAGAAGGTTGTATGTAACTAAGAATATGGAGACTGGATTCAGATCCTGGTGGGCAAGTTACTGAATCTCTCTGTGCCTCATTTTTTCTCATCTGTAAAATGGGAAAAATCCTAGAACCAGTTCATATGGCTGTTGAGGATTATGTGAGCACATAAAGCATTGCCTGGCCCACTGCCAGCACTCTGTAAGTGCTGGCTATTTGCCGTTATAATAATAATTATCATTTACATATGATCAAGTGAAGACACACACACCAATTGTACCTGATGTAGAAGTAATGGAAGGCTCAGAGATGTTTTGCCCATAGAAGAGGCCCCTCGGGGCAGTGTGAGACCTGCCTACTCTTTTTTATTAAAGAGCTATCAAGCACAAGAAGGTTTTTGATTCATTGTGTT
The DNA here is from genome assembly GCF_040939455.1 of Microcebus murinus. NCBI lineage: Eukaryota > Metazoa > Chordata > Mammalia > Primates > Cheirogaleidae > Microcebus > Microcebus murinus. The sequence continues at coordinate 22,604,744 of NC_134119.1, forward strand.
TGGCCCTCAGGGATAAACCGGGCTCAATGGATCAAAGCAGCAGGGGATTCATTTTTGCTCAATTTTAAGAAGAAATGGAAACTGGCTGAGCTGCTCAGACATGAAACAGGCTGAGCCTGGAGGGAGGGAGTTTCTGGTCACAAGAGGAGTTCAAGCAGCACCTGGACACTCCTTTGGCAGGAGTAGCCCTAATGCACTATAAGCATTGACTGAGTGACGGAAACAGCTGACCTATAAGAACCCTCCCAAGACTAAGTTTTAATGGTAATAGGAGAAATAATAAAAACAGATAAATAGATGTTCCATGAAAATTTCAGGCTATATGACGGGAACACTGACAAAATGCCTTTGAGTCCATCAGATTTGGTCCCCATCTTCTACTGGGCCAGGACTTAGTGCTTTGTGTTTGCCCATAGTGTCCATTGCCTTACGGACAGACAGCTGTCATGGGAGCTTGCTCACCTCTCAGTCTGAGAGGATCTTTCAAGAAAACAGCAAGAAATGCTATTCATTTGAGATGAGAACCTGGTCTTGGGTGCACTGTTCCATTTTAATTCATGGCTTATTGGCAATCGCTCATCTCCTGCTGGAAATTAATTAAGGCTTGTGTTCGGCAGGAGCTGGTATTTGCTTTGAATCCTGGATCCTATTGCTGAAACTTTGAAATGACAAAAACACGTCTCCAATTTGGGGCTCGATGAAGCACATTTGAAGAGCCCCCTGTCGCTCTCAGCTATTCTGTTCTGAACAATGTGCTATAAATGTTCTCGGCAACAATGCACAGGATGGATTTCAGCCACCTGGAAGTTCCTGCTGATTTTACCAAGGGAAAAAAAAAAGTGTAGCTAGGACTGGACATAAAAGGCCAATTGGAAGGGGGGAAAAAAAACTAATCTTTTCACTGTTTGCAGATTTTAAAATTACCCTTTTCATTTTGTTCTTCTCTAGTCCTTTTATGAAAGAAGTAATGTACTGTGTATAAGAGGAATTGTAAACTCACTTAACTAGAATAAACTGTTCTGGTTAATGAGTTTTCTGTTTAACAGAGGCCCATGATTTATCACCCATGAATTTCTCTTATTTCTCACCTAAACCCCTTTTAAGAATCTGTATCTGTCTTCGTGGCATTCTTTTAGCTTCCACCTGCTCAGGAGGGTAAGTATAGCTCTTCTGGTAGTTTTCAGAACTGTTAACAACCCTTGCTGTAAAGGCAAAAGGGGCCCAGAGACAAAACAAGCAAGGAGATAAAATTATGACCTTTACTTTGAAACCTCAGCCCTATACAAAGAATAAGGTAACAAAGAGAGAAAAGGAAACCTTTCAACCCAGATGCTCTTCTCTTATTTTCAGGAGCTGCTCATGAGAGCAGATCTTCTATCACAGATAATATCAATGCTGGAATCAATTCTGCCTTTACAAGGAAAGGCTACTTCTCACCTCTATTTGTCCGCCTGGCCAAGACTGCTGCTCTCTTGATGTATATAAAGCTTTGTTATTGATCCCTACCTCACAGCTTAGCAGTGGGTACAGCCCATGTAATCTGTTGTAATTCTATTTGTCTATTTTTATCATTAATAGTATCATATCAAGACTGTCTCTCGCCATTTTCAAAACTCCATCTCAATGTCCACATGCTATATTATGGTAAAATATATAATATTTGGTAAATGAAATTATTCCTTGGAAAACTAAAAGGATCCTAGTTTTCAACTTGAAAAAAAAGTGATAGAAATAATTTGTCTTCTGACATATTTTGTAAAGGGGATGTTAAAAAAATAAAATTAAAAAAGTTAAAAATTGGAGGGGAACATTAGAGGACACAACTTACAACTTATACAAACATCAGTGATTGGAATGCACTTTAATCAAAGGAGAAAAAAAGCTAGATATTTATATTCTGAAGACATGATGAGAAGACCTCAATGCATCGCTATTAAATTTCTAATTGAAAGCCAAAGTTTTAAATAGCTATAGCACAACACTGGCTCCTGACATTAGATAAAGTATAATTAAAAGTCTAATTTTGACCTGATCGAGCCTGTTTAAATTGAGCTCATAGCTGAGTTAAATTGGCCCCATATTTGGGCCATATTATCAAGTTGCCAGGGTCCTGAATAACGATCATGACATCTGCAGATGCTATCATGGAAGAGGACTAGCTCCCCAAATTAGCAAATTGGCTTGTGTTCCTCTATAAAGGAAATGAGTTTAGTTTAAGAACCTTCATTATTTTTCTTACCAAGTTAATATTTGTTCACTGAACATCAAATCTAGCTAAAGCACTAGGTTAAAGGTTGCAGAGAATACAAAGAGAAGGGTCTAACCCTTCCACTGGTAGCAAGTGCAGCAAGAAAAAGAAGAAAAGTCCCCAAATAATGAAAACTCATCTGAAAGTAAAACAAGCGCTTACATGTGCTGAGTTTTTACTGGGCAGCAGTCACTGTTCAAAGTATATCACATTTACTGACACTTTTAATCTACCCAACAAGCCCAGGAGGTAGTTGCTAATACTAATTCTATTTTAGATAGGAAGCAGTTGAGGCAAAAATGTTAAGTGATATATCCAAGATCAGACAGCCAGCAAATGGTGAAAACAGGATTTAAATACAGCCAATCTGACACCAAAGCAACATTCTTGACCACCAAATCCCAGCTCTTGGAGATGACACAAATACTGCTAATGTTCTGGGCATAATGCCGTACAATCTTGTGTCACAGCTTCAATTATTTCCTTAGAATAAATCTTTTAAAACAAGTATACTGGGTCAAAGAGGGTGCACGTTTTAAATTTATACCTAGTGCCTAGATGTTGAGTCGAGCCTGGACTGTCAGGAATGGTGGGGGAGGGTATTCCAGATGGTGGAAACAGCATGACCAGAAGGGCAATGGGGATTCTGATCCGGCAGCAGCGGGGGTTTCATGGCGAGTAGGATGGGATGTGCAATGGCAAGTCTTGGTGGGGCCGAGGATGGGGTTCTCTCATCAACATCCTGGCTGCCTTTTATCTCAAAAGATAATATATTCCCCTTGAACCCATGCTAATGATGTTCACATTCATTATTTGGTAGGAAAAGAAAGCATTAGGTATCTTTCATTGCTTCCTAGTACTTAATAAATTATCCTGGATAATTTATCTTATCTATCTTTACAGTAGAAAGCAAATGATTTGATTATTAATTTGTGAGGTACCCAGCTCAGCTCTTTGAAAGGGGCCAGCTTTCTTTGAACTACAAGGCAGTTTTATTAACAAAAATGCTGCCATTTGCATGGAAGATAACACTGCGGACCATGCCATTAGCAGGGTATGCATTGCCTTTGCTTACATTCCTAGGAGGAGAGCTGAATTTCCAGGGAAGGGATAGGGTTTCTTCAGCTCCTTTGAGTGGGTCCTGTAATTCCAGGCAGGAGACTAACAGGGAGTTAGATACAGTGTTGTAGTACTGACTCCTGTCCCCAATTCTGGTCCAAGGCGAGAGGTATAATGCAGCCGCGGGCTTGGCAACTGGGGCATCTATCAAAAGGCTCGCTGATACCAAAGCCCTGGTGGTGGATGGGCCAATTTATTGACTAAAGTCCTTATCTTTACCTGCATATGTAAACAGGAACCTGTGAGAGGGTGTTAATGGGAGAGCTGAGACTGTAATTTGAGTAGAAAGGCCTTTCTGACCTAGTGTGGTAGGTTGATGGCTTTAATGATCCCAATTCCTCATTCTCCCTACAATCCATGTCCCTTGCCATAGAATTAGAAGATCTATACCCAGGAAACAAAGTATAATTCTCTGCCCCTTGATCTCGAGTTAAGAAATGTGCTTCATTTCAGCCAGTGGGATATTAGGAAATGTAACATACCAGAGACTTGAACAAACACTTGATGTCTCTACTTGTGCTCTTGTGCCATTCCCATGAGAACATTCCCTAGCTAGCACACAGGAGGACAAAACACATGGAACACAACGACATCACCCCGTCTTCGTAGCCGAAGCCATCCTAAACCAGCCAGCAGCTTGCTGCCCACTAGACATATGAGCAAGCTCAGCCAAGATTGGTACAGTCATCAAGGTGAACTCCATCCCCTCAAATGTGTGAGCAAAAAATGCTCGCTGTATTATATGCCAGTGAGGTATTGTGTTTGCCACATTGCATTATTATGACAAGAGATAACTGATAAATTAAGGCAATGTTAAAGCTGAGAACTGAGAGCCAGCCAAGTAAAAGCAAGGGGAAGTCCCTGAGCCTTGAGAAAAGAAATGGAAACAAAGAGAAATGGCTGGATTCTAGATGTATTTTGGATATACAATCTACAGGACATGGTGAAAGATTACACAGGAGTTGAGAGTCTAAGTGGCAGCCAAAGGTGGACTCCTAAGGCATCCAGTTTGAGCAACTAAGGAGATGGCTAAGGAATTTATTAAAAAGGAAAATGGGGGAGGAATAGTTTTGGGGATATATGAAAATAAAAAGTTCAGTTGCAGATGAGGAATCAGGTGCGTGAGAGACACATAAGTGAAGATGTCAGACAGACAGCCTTAAATTCAAAACGGGCATAAAGAAGGAAAGGTGACACAAATTTGGGAGTGGACAGCACGTATATTGCCACCCATGAGATTGAATGGCATGCCCTTCAACAAGAATGCTGATTGAGAATGAAAGAGAGTCTGAACCTAAAAGGGGAGAGAGAGAGAGAGAGAGAGAGAGGTGTTTACTTGTATGCCAAGGCACATGATAAAATGTAGGATTTGGGGGGACTTCACTGAAAACACAAACAAACCAAAAACTCAAAAACACCGTTTTAAGGCATAGTTGTTGGGTTGCTTGGCTTGCAAACCATTACAAGTTGGTCGGGGTAATAGGTCTAGAGAACAGTCTGAGAGCTTAAGTTGAATTCGATCAGAAAAGACATGGAGGCATGGAGGAAAGAGGTTCAGAAAGCAGGCGTTATGGATGCAGACGCAGCATGCCCAAAGCAGCTGCTGTCATGAGTGGGGCTTTGCCTAAAGAGGATTTTAGGAAATTCTGCCGTCTCTCTTTTGCTACTTTTTCAGTAAATAAATAAATAAATGAACAAAGCTATTCTAGTCTGTTTTTCTCTCTATGTCTCTCTCTGTCTCTCTGTATCGTAATGAAACATGTCCATAGTCAAAGTGCTCCTGCAGCTAGCCTTTCCCATTAGCATAACACATGCCCCCACACAGCTGTTTGGTTATGTTTTGGATGTCCCACTGCATTTAAACTCCCATGTGCTGCGTAATACCATCAGAGCTCTGAATACAAGAAGTGCTGAATACATACTTCTGAAATCAAAGAATAGATGGCTTTTCCATGCAATTATTTATTTTTCAGAGCAAAGAAAATTGTAACACACACAAACAAAACCCAAAATAAGACTTAAGTACTCAAATGAATAAAGAATCAGTATTCCACACTGGCTCATTCCATGTAAAGAAAATTTTAAAAAGACCTAGTTCCACACTTCTAAATGGAATACTTTGTTCAGTTTATGAACAAGGCCTTTTTCAGTACATTTACTTAAAAGTATGTCATTTTAAAAAATAAATATTAGAAATATGACCAAGGTAATATTTCTTAAAATAGTGAGTTGCTTGAGGAAATAAGAATGCAAATGGTATTGGTTTTTCTCGCAGCACCTGTTAGTTACAAGGACTCTTAAAAGGACAATGTAAACTCTATCAATGACTCTTCTGGGTTTGCAGCGTCACCATCTTGATTCAAGTTCTTGCTTCATCTTATTAAAGAGAGCAGGCATTTGGTGGGCCTGTGATTTAAAGTGGAAAACAAGGAGCATGCGAGCCTGCAAAATCATGCAGTGCAGACTTCAGCAAAAAAGAAGCAAACAAACAAAAACAAAAAACGAGAAAAAAGCTACTCAGCTTGTTAAGACAACAAGTGCATGTGCAGGTTTGGGACTGAAGGTGGCTGCTCTAGGAGGCTGCACCTCTTATACAGGCAGGATTCACTGAAATGAATAGCTCTGGACCGAACTGCCATGACCCTTCCTGAAAAATGTCTTGCTTTTATCTCTAACAGTGGCGTCTATGCCTCACTTTTAAAATCTTTCATGGTGGTTGTGCATTAATGTTACCGACATCCTCAGAATCCCAAGAAAGCTTTCTTTTGCCAATCAATACCAGCCACTCTCAGCCATCCCTCAGTGGTTGTAATGATTATTACTTGGCATTCAATTGCCTCTCCCCATTTTCTCCAGTTCCTTTTGGGGATTTTTATCAATAAACAATTAAAGAGGCCATGTTATTTAGTGGCTTTTTCCTATACTACCTTTGTATTGACTATTTTGGACATCAATATACTCAGCTAATTTCTGGATATTGAACATTATTACTAGTAACATGGCTAATTGCCCTTTTTTGTATGTAAATTCATCTTTCCTGCAGAAAAGAGGAAGACTGATAGTTTTCAATGTAAAGAAGAAAATTAAGTGGTGCAGTTGTGTACCAGAACCTTCTTATCCTTAATTTTATACATATATACATATACATATAGACACATGTATGCATGTATATATATATATACATATGTGTATATATATATATATATATACACATTTAGGTATGTATATGTATGTGAATATATCATGTACACTATACACACACGTATCTATACGTATATACACATACACACTGTTACCCAAGTACTTTCAAAGCAAAGGAAAACATGATATACTAATATAGCACAGCCTGCATCTGAGTAGAAATTATTTTACATCAAAAAAATGAACTTTTAAATCCTTTCATCTTCCATATACAGTTATGCAAGCATATGATCACCCCATCGCATATCAATACTGTCTGAATGAAGCTACAACACATGAAAAGCTATCATGCATTTTCACAACCTTTCTCTAGACCTGCTCCACACTTCATGAAGTACCCCCAGTCACTCCAGAACTCTGTGTTTGCACCACACTGTGCTAGTGGGACAGTGGGATCAATAATGGCTGGGCACACCCATAGCCAACTTAACAAAACACCTAGAGAAAGGAACGCCAAACAAGTGAACATAGTTCAGAAGAAAAAGACTATGCACCTACTTCCTCCCTCTGTTCCTTCCTCCCAGCCTCAAGACAACTGCTCACAACTACAAAGTTCATGGAAAAGGGAAATCAAAGGTGTGTTCTAGGCCAATAAACTTGTTATTACTTCATCTAGACAAAATAGAAAGAGCTGCTAGTTTGTGGTGAGCACATACTTGTTTCTACTCTCCATGACTATGTTAAAGTTTAAGAGGTGCACGGCACAGCATGGAAGTGAGGACCCTATTAATCTGTGGGATTCCCTAAAGAACACTGATGGGCTACAGGAAATAACTCCGAATAATGTCAGAGGGATGGACCTCTTTCTCTCTCACCTCCAACAACCCCACACACAACAGTATGTAAGACACAACGTTGTACTAACCAGACTTACAAATTTTTCATGTGAAGCTACAGCAAGGCTTAATGATGTATTTAAATTGACATAGTCAATGGCTAATTACTGACAGAACACCATACACTTGCTTTTACCGTGTAATACTGTTCTGATATCTGGTCTTAGCATGAAAATTACTGTAGTGACTACCTTAGTACAGGTGTCAATCCCTTGTAATATTTGGTTGAGGCAATCTTGCTCAATAAACTCAGTCAAATTGGTTCAGTAATTTTTTTCCTATTAAAAGAAAAGGGAAAGTGGATTCATTGTCTTGATCCAACTAGGTTGATCAACACATTAAACCAAATACAAAAAGACATCACTCTTTGTTTTGTGTGTATTTGTATAAAATATAATCATCACAATATTTACCTAAAAACCAACATATGAATTATAATGCAAGATTTTATATATAGATATATATCTAGACTAAAAGCCAAATGATAGCTGATATCATTAGGTCAAAAACATAAGTGAAAAATCAGTGAATTAGCTCAGTTGCAGATCAATCCAGAAAGCAAATTCTATTTATTTATTCATTTTGATTCTTTTTTGCTAGCAAATCTCGATTTGGTGCATAATAAATCCTAGAAATTCTTTTATTTTAAGGCAAGATATAATCATGACTAAAATAATACTTTTTCCCTGGAAGCTCTCATTATCTATCAGGAGACATACAGATAAACTCATATTTACAATATATGTTAAAAATATAAAAGTTACAAAATCTTGAGGTAAAATCTTAATAAGAAACTTTCCTTCTATGATATTTTATTATTATTGTTATAAATATAATGATACACACAGCCATGTGTATACCATACATTTTTGTGTATCTTATGTCATTTATAATATAATAAAAACCCATATATGCACTCCCCCAGTTTAAAACATAGGTTGCCAATATCATTGTGTGGACCTATATATTCCTCCTATATAATGTCTTTTTGTCTACATACCTACCAGGAGAAAACACCTTCTCAAAATTCTAGGTTGAATGTTGTCTTGTTTTATTTCTTATATAGTTTTATCAAACAAGTATTTATCCATTAACAATGTATTTAAAATTATGGCTGCTTTAGACTTTATATCACACAATATGTAGCCTTTCTGGAGTTTTCTTTTTTTATTTTTAGCTTATATTTCCAAGATCTCAGGTTATTACTGCATGTAGCACTAGTTCATTCATTTTTACTGCAATATAGTATTCCAGTGTAGGGCCATACCACTATTTATACTCCTATTGATAGTCATTTAGGTCCCTACGCCTCCCTTTTTTTTTTTTTTTTTGCCATTATGAACATAACTACTATCAACTTTATTGTACAGTTCTCTTGGTATACTTGTTCTAGAGTTTTGGTAGGTTATACCCCTAAAAGTGGATTTTCTGGATTTTAGGGAATGTAATGTTTATTTTCACAGAATAGTGTGAAATTGTTCTCAAAATAGTGGTACCAATTTATTCTCCCACCTAGCAGAGTACAAGCACTCTTGATAACCCACACTATCTTAAACCCTTGGTATTGACACACTTTTAAATTTTCACCAGTCTACTGGATATACAAACATCTCACTGTGATATTAATTTGCATTTTTCTGCTTAATGATGAAGGTTAAAATGACTGTGTCTATGAGTCTAACTATGGCTAAAGGATGGAAGAAAAACTACATGTCATTATGGGAAGGCAGAAAGAAGAATACCCATTTTTGCAAACTGGGATAAATTGTCAATGTCTTGTACCGTGTTAAGTTCATAAAAATATTTTTTTCTAAATTTGTAATTTAGGTCATCCTTTAAAGAAGCTTACACTTTCACTAAGAAAATGACTTCTGCATGAAAAAAGCTGGGAATGAAAAACATTCCTATTGTTCTCAGTACACAGTGGATGTTCTATCAATCTTTCTTTCTTTCTCTTTTTTTTTTTTTCTTTTTTTGAGACGAAGTCTCCCTCTGTTTCCCTTGGCAGAGTGCTGTGATGTCAGCCTAGCTCACAGCAACCTCAAACTCCTGGGCTCAGGTGATCCTCCTGCCTCAGCCTCCTGAGTAGCTGGGACTACAGGCATGCACCACCATGCCCGGGTAATTTTTTCTATATACTTCTAGTTGTCCAATTAATATCTTTCTATTTTTAGTAGAGATGGGGGTCTTGCTCTTGCTCAGGCTGGTTTTGAACTCCTAACCTTGAGTGATCCATCCGCCTCGGCCTCCCAGAGTGCTAGGATTACAGGCATGAGCCACTGCGCCAGGCCTATTAATCTTTCTTGAATAAACAATTGCACGAGGTGCCCTAAGATAAGCAACTGAAATAGGATAACATTTAGATGCTTCATGTCCCAACATGGAATTAATCTTTTCTGCCACAAGCCAACTTTTTGTCTGGTGCTCCCTTCTCTGCAATGGCATCTGTGCTCACTCACTTTCTTAGAATGGGAAACTGCATCACCCTTGACTCTGCTGTCCCTTTCCCCGGACTGTTTTACATATTAAATGTTTCTGTAGCTGAGTGATTCTCTAAGCATGATCCACAGATCTCAGGATCCAAGAATCCAAGATCCTTTCAGAGTGTCCCTGAAATCAAAATGATTTCAAAATGATACCAACAGGTTACTCCCTTTTTCACTGTGATGACATTTGTACTTTATACAAAAGCAATGATGGATAAAACTGCTGGTAACTTCACACAAATCAAGACAGTGGCACCAGACTTTCGGTGTACCAGAAGTCATTGGATTATGCATTCTCACACATGCACTTTTTGTTTTTGTTTTTTGTTTTTTTGAGACACAGTCTCACTCTGTCACCCTGGGTAGAGTGCAGTGGCACCATGGTAGCTCACTGCAACTTCAAACTCCTGGGCTCAAGTGATCTTCCTTCCTCAGCCTCCTGAGTAGGTGGGACAAAAGGAGTACTGCATAGGACCAGCTAATTTTTCTATTTTTAGTAGAGATGGGGTCTCACTCTAGCTTAGGCTGGTCTTGAACTCCTGAGCTCAAGCAATTGTCCAGCCTCAGTCCTCCAGAGTGCTAGGATTACAGGTGTGAGCCACTGCACCTGGCCAACAAGGTTTTTAAAACATATACTTAAGAATGTTCTTCTTGAAGTGCTAAAAATTATCAATTTTATTAAATCTTGACTCTTTAAGAACATGATCTTTTAATATTCTATGTGACTATATGGAAAGTATGCATAAAATAATTCTGCAGTATATTGAAATACTCAGGACTGAGTACTGAACTGAACCAATCTTTCCAGGTACCACCATTTTTACTTGAAAGAAAAACTGACAGGCAAACTAGGGTTATTCACACTTGGGTATGTGACAGACATTTTCTTGAAAATGAATAAAATGTGTCTGTCACTTCAAGGTAAATAACTGACAGTATTTGTTGCCAATAATAAAATTCAAGATTCCAAGCAAAACTTAGAATTTTGGGAAACTTGTATCCAATCCCATCAGCTTGATGGCTTCTCAATACTTGCAGATTTTCGGATGAGATCAGTGGTGACATAGATGAATGTGACTACACATGGCATCAATTCATGATACCCTGTACAGCATCCACCAAAAAATGATACTTTAAAGTGAAAAATCCTTTCCTATTGCGGCTATTGATAGTCCATTCACTCATTTAACAAATATTTATTGAGCACCAACTATGTGCTAAGTGTTGGGCTAAAGCAATGATAAGGAACAGATAAAAATCCCAGACATTGTGCTAGGAGTATTATATATATGAATTAATTTAATGCTTACAATGTTAACGTAAAACATAATGTTAATAACCTCATTTTACAGTAGAGGAAATTGAGCCGCAGGAAGTTGAGTAACTTAATAAGGTCACAAGCTTGTAAGTAATGGAACAAGACCCTTATTAAGTCCACAATGGTAGTGTTATGTAGGACAATATGATACAGTGGAATCTCATAACGAAAACTTTAAATTACCCCCCAACTGTAGAATAACAGGAGTATCTGATATTTAAAGCATCCTTATTAGGTACCAAGCACCCTTCAAAGAGCTTCAGGGGAATTAATCTTCACACTGACTCCATAAGGTAGTACAGATTATGTGCTCATTTTACAGATGACAAAACTGAGCTTTAAATACTTTATGTAATTTATCAATATTAAATATCCAAGAAGAGGCTGGGAGTCAAACTTAGGCCTCTGCTTCCTTTTTTTTTTTTTTTTTTGAGACAGAGTCATGCTCTGTTGCCTAGGCTCTGGGCTAGAGTGCCTCTACTTCTTGAGTAGAGGCATCAGAAGCCTCTACTTCTTAAGACCCTTTTCTTATCCAATCGGCTATACTTCCTCAAAAAAAAAAAACAAAAAAAACACACAACTGTGCTTGAGTGGACATTCTCCAGGTAACAAGCCTGTTACCAGGCATTAAGTTTATAGAAGCTTAATGTGAAAATAGAAAGGAATCAACTTGGTAGGCAAGGCAAACCATTTGATTTATTCACCAATCCCCACTTGCCCCTTAGGATTTGATGGTTATCTTAAAAGCTGACTGATTTGAACGTTCCTTTCTTCAGTCAAGATCTGCTGTTCTAGAACTTCAGGATCCATAGAATTTCCACAAAGGGTCATACATATGAATCCACATAGCCATACTATGTAGGTATTTGAGAGCATTTTCAAAAGTTAATTCTCTGACTCTCTGGCATTTTTCTCTTATGTGTTGACTTTACAACTTACCTTCCGCTATAACAGAGCCTGGATGACCTTTTTTAAAAATAATAATCCAGAAAGAACACAGATAAACCCTTTAAAATGTATTGGAAAATATTTTTAAAGACAGCGGGGAGAGGAGCAGGGAGTGGCAGAAGGATTAACGGTCACTTTTAGCCTAAGAGTTGAAATTACTTAATACATATATTTCATCAATCAATGTTATTTGCATGATAATACCACTATAATAGCTTCTCAGCACTTCAATTTTCACATCTGTAAAACAGGAGTAAAAACGGCACCTACCTCGCCATGAAGTTACGAAGACTAGAAGAGTTTAATTTGCCAAGTGCTTAAGATATGGCCTGGCACATGGTGAGCATGGCACTTTGTTAAATAAAACAAAAGTGAAAATGTGTCATCAAGTTGCATAACAAAGCACAGGAAGATAAATGTACATTTCCAAATAACAAAAAGTAAATCAGGGCTTGATCTTGAAATCTTCCTCCCGGTCTGCAGTGTCTACAAATGCACATTGTTCCCAAGGAAATGGCTGAGTGCAACAGGTTAATAACTAGTAACTCAGAACCCGAGGAGAAAGCCCTTCTTCATCCTTAGGCTCAGTCTCAGTGACTACACTTGTTCTTGCTTGGTCTCCATTTTGGGGGGCAGGAATAAGGCACACATGTGCCGGGTTGGGAGGTGGCAAGACAGCCTGTGGAGCGCCAGTCAGAAGACTCAGGTAAGGACACCCTGCAGGCAGCAGAGCCTGGGAAAGAGTCAGCTTTATTTCTCATGGGCCTGGAATGCACTTTGTTATTCCCCCTTCGCTTCTGGCAATGCTAAACACAAATGTTGCACTTTCAAGACTAAATTTTAAGCACACTAAAAACTACTGCAACATAGAAGTTTCCATTCAATTTTCAGTTTAGTACGGCATTCTTTTTTCCTTTTCTTTTTTTCACCAAAAAGAAAAAAAAAGTTACCAAGGGTCCACTCAAAGCTAAATCACCATGAGGGGCATTCTGAATAAATTGATGAATAAAGTCCCAAAGCACTTTATAGTTTGCATAATCGCATCAATAGTTATAATATATAATTACAATTTATATGATTTATAGTTCCAGTGTTATTTATATTCTTCTAAGTTGGGAAACATTGTATTATAAAATGTAAGCATTGTATTATAAAATGTAAGATGGACAATGCCTTAATTAAGGGTCTCCGAGTCAGTAACATAGGTGGTCTAGGTTGTGGGCTCCACACAAGGTTGGAAGCAAGAGGCTGGGAACTGAAGGGAAATCACTGGTGTACAACAGAAGGTCAAAGCACCATAATTAATATTTGGCCACTATAACAGATCCTGTAGGTCCCCTGTCCACAGTCCTATTGCATATACCATTCCCATGTGGGTTCAAGCCTATAGCTCCAAATGCAAGTGTTTCTGTCTCTTTGATTGAGAGTTTTCTCTGGCTGTCAAAGCCTGCCAGGCATATGCCCAGAAGTGCTGGGGATTAATGCCACATGCCTCAAGGAGCAGCCCTCAACCCATGACTGATGCGATTGATCAATAAATACCCCAGTAGATTTGTTCATTGGTTGGAATAACACAGAAGCATAAGACCTGCCTGGTCTCCTAGACAACTTCAAAGAGTACCAGCCGCCCACAATGGTAACCTACAATGCACCCTCTCTCTGTTTCACTTTCCCATTCCTGACAAGGGTTTCCTAGCACTACCTTCCAAAAATCTACTTGCACTGAAATCCTTGTCTCAGAGTCTCCTCCTTGGGGAACAAGACAGAGTAATCCAGAATCTTCTGTTGAGTTCTAGAGTCAATGTCCCTCCTTTATGTCTGGACCTCAACAGCGAAATCAATTTCTATTTACCTACCAAATAAAAGCCAAGTCTCAATTTTTCATAAACTATGATACAGATGCCTTCTAACAGCTTTTAGGAAGCCTACTTTACTGCACCATCTTAGGGTATACAGAAAAAAATTAATTAGACCCAAGGAAGCCAAGAAATCAATTAGAGTGAATCAGATTATAAATCTCCAGTTCCCTGCTGTTTTACATGCCATGTTGAAATATTGCAGAAGACAAATCAAATGATCTTGGAGAAATTATAACTGCTGTCATTCACCTTTCTTAGGCACTGGCACTCACTCATTAGTTACTTCTAAGCCACTGGGAAACACTGTCAAAACTGCAGCCTAATGGTTTCGAGTCATGGGAGGCTGGAAGAGAAACTGACAGTGGAACAGTCTCTCTTTGAGTCATGTTCGTTCAATGATTCATTCTGAGTGTCCGAGGGCAATGTCTAGGCTTTATTAACCTTAGATCCATCACAGAGATCTCACATTGTCATCACTTATTAGCCTGGTCAACTTCATTTATAATGACTTCTTCTTTCAATAGAAACCTTTTTTTTTTTGGAGCATTGCAGAGGATGCATTTGGGAGTCAGGCTGCCTGGGGTTCAAAGTCTGGTTCCACTTCTTGCCAGCTGTGTAATTTTGAGCAAATTGCTTAATGTCTCTGTGCTTTACTTTCCTCAATGGTAAAATGGAAATACTAATAGAACCGTCTTCATAGACCTGTTACAAGGATTAATGAATGAACCCCTCACTACTCACAGGGTGGTCTGGAGCCCAGAAGCATCTTCTTTCCTGGGGGCCTGGGCACAAATGCAGTCCCTCAGGCCCCACGTCAGACCCACTGACACCGACACTGCATTTTAGCAAGATCCCCAGGGGACTCATGTGCCCATCAAAGCCTGAGAACCACTGACTTCACACGTGTCAAGTGCGTAAAGCAGAGCTTGACGGGCTGAAAGGGCCTGATCAATTTAGCTATTATTATCTCAACTAATACGATGCCAATTAACAAAACACAGACAGATCAGTGGAGAAGGCCTATTAGGAGTGACACATAAAGAAGCTGGAGAATATGACCCACGACTAAGAAGCTGGGATCTGAGGGGAAATGGGTGCACGCTGATAGTGTCCACTGACATGGGACCCCTCATAGATGTGCAGGGGTCCTCCCTGCCCCTCCCTCTATTCATCCACTCATGCATTCAAGGAACTGTGTCCCAGGCACTGTTTCAGAAACTGGTGATGCAGCACTGATGAGCTATGGCACTTATGGGGTCTAGTGCAGGAGAGACAGATGAGCAGGAAATATACAAATATTCCAGCTATGTCCAGATAGTGGTAAGTGCTATGACTATACAAAACAGAGGAACAGAAAGAGTGACTGCCAGGGGCAAGGGGAAGGAAGATACAGTCAGTTATTGCAGTTGGTACTTCAGTGCCCCACTCAGGTCCCCTCCACGGATTGTCGCACCTGTCCCACAGATGATGTGGGTGCTGGCTGATAACAGCTGGCACTTCTGCTCCTCTATAGAGGATTGTCCTTGGCTGAGGAATACCATCTTGGCTGGCAATGCCTGGAAGGTTCTGTACCCAACCCTGGGAGGGGCTTTGCTCACAACCAATGACTGGCACAGGGGTATCGTGGCCCAGGCCCCTTGCCTGTTTGCAGGACAATTCATGCTTCACAGCTCCCTGTGGGTGCAGGCTGAGGGTAAGCCTCCTGCCCCATCTATACTTAGCTTCTAGCCCTATGCTATTGTGCTCTGTTTGCTCTCCTTCTCCTGAGAGTGTTCCCTTAATAAATCACTTGCATAAGCAAGCCATCTCAAGCTCTGCTTCTAGGGAACTCAGCATAAGATAGTAACTTCTCTTTTTTCATGAATTCTCTTTGTCTGCCAGCATTGGAACACAAGAGTTACAGATATTAAGATCTCATTTCTTTGTAGTCTCTATGTCCCTCAAGGAGAGGAATCTGGGTAACAAAAGCCACCCTTGCAGTTTGCACTGGGCTCCAGATGGGAACATGAGCTAGAGAAGGACAGACCTAAAACACAGCCTTCACCATCACCCAAGAATTTCCAATGTACTAGTTGGAAGGGTCATCTGCTGCTTAGTCTCTGAGACTAGCCTATGTCCTGGGGAACATTAATAGACAGGTACATCTCAAATAGAGAAGTCTTCAATTTTTAGGGCATTTAAATGCTGCTGCCAACTATAAGCATCAAAATGTCTACATCCAGCACATACCTCCTTCCTCTTCTCAAAGAAGACATCTAAAATCTTTCTTAAGGGTGATGACAGTAAAAGCTACTTAAACCAATGCTTAAACTTCGCTGGTTATAATCGGGTTTTTAACTGCCCACTATACCTTACGTGTCTGAGGCATTAATGCAGCAAAGATCATTGTCACATGTAAATGCCATAACTGCCTTGAGTAATTGCTAGTCTGTGTAAGTGACGTTGAGGTAATGAACAAGTCAAGAGGGTCCATGCTGATTCTTTGTACATCCATCAGGTGGATGCTATGATTCTGTTGGCTTAATTATTACACCTTGTAAAGATGAATGCAGGGAACATGCTTGCCTTGTCAGCTGCCTCCCAGGGGACTGGTACTGAGTAATTGCTTTCCAACCCTGTAAGAATCATCGACATGGAGCCACAGGCACCATCTGGCTCTCCAGCCCTCTGCAAGCCTCCTGGGGACAAAATGAGGTACTGGGGGTGGCAGTTATCATCAATAAGCTGGTGAAATCTTGTCTCCTTCTTCATTTTAATCAGAGATTTTATATTATTAAATATCCCTGACACTGGAAACACAGTGCTGAATATGTATATACAAATATATAAATTTATATTTGTATAGTATATCATATAATGTTATAATATCGCATGTATTATATAACACAACATTAAATATGCAAATGTATATTTGTACAGGAACATAAATATATATTAAATGTTAATATTGACTATTGAGGTGTGATCTCTTGGGGTACAGTATTAAGAAACCCACATATGAACAGGGAAGGAATATTGAATAAACACTAAAAATTGGCCTGTTTTCAGAGGAAAATACATTCATTTGAATCTCACATATCACAAAAATTCAAAATAAATTTCTATTAGATTAAAAAGTTGAATATTGAAATAATTAAGAGACAAAAATACAGATCTGACTGTTTATCAGCTTTATGAAGACTTGGGTGGTCTTTTTATACATAAAACAAGTGGAAGAAGTACAAAAAGTCCACTGATAATTTCAGCAGTATGAGACTTCATATCCATTCTAGGCCAAAACCATGATATACAAGGAGAATAGGAAATTAGGAAAGTATTTTATTATAAATGCAACAGATAAAAAAATATTTACCTTACTATAAAGAACTGTCAAAGGAATTCCTAGATTTCACTGAGAGACATCTCTTAGAAAGAGTCAAGGGCTCTAACACATAATGGACAATAAATATTTGTTGAATTAATCAACAATTAATTGACAAAAGGGGAAATGGGCAAAGAGCACACACAATTCACAGGAGCCATAGAGGATTAATATACTAGATGTCACTGGTGCCCTGCCCAGACCAGCTTTAACTGGCCTCCATTTCCTGGAATATTGGCTGCTAACAGCTCATGGGAACCTACTGGGCAACTATACTTCCACTTTGGGGGCCAACCTCAGCAAATTACTAACGCTCATGGGTGGCAGCGGGTATAGGAATATACTTATGATAATTTCATGATGAAATAGTAGGAAATGTTTTAAACAATTTTTCACCAGAATATCAAATAATATGAAAATATCATCATCATATACTATGAGAAACCAGGAATCAGAACAGTATACATATTCTAGGTTAATGGCATTAATATTTAATATAAACTTGGCACTGTCACATAGGATGGCAGCCCAAATGTATCTTTTTCTCTTATACTTTGCCTCTCAAATTCATTTAAAATGACCAATGGACTACAACATGCAGGGAATAATATGTTGGCCCTGAAACAATACCAACAATATTTCAGAAACATAAAGCTGCTGCTAAATATTAATGAGAAGAGATATTGTTTGAAGAGAAACACCAAGAACTATCTTGCAAGTCTCCACCTTGAGAAAGAAACACAGCACAGTTAGAAACAATCTTTGCAGGACCCTAGGAACCCCCCAGTTGGTAAGTACAAGTGAGGAGGCCACAAAAGTAGGATGCCCTGTTCATATGATGCAGCTACCCAAGCAAACTTTGGACCATCTTTCTGACCTGGAGCTTCATTTCAATGATGCAGCAGGTAGCTGCTCAAGGAAAAAGGCCATGCACCACCACATCATGTACCTGATACGTAGGCCAGTTGAAACAGAAAGTTAAATATAGAAAATGGCCATGCACTTCAAGCATCTGGATCAATGAACCAGCAACATGAACATATGACAATAACATCCAGTCGTCCAGGTTAAGAAATGAAGGAGGATTCTTTAAAAATAGAAAAAAATAAATAAATAAACATTCAGATGTGAAAAGATCCAAGAATCCAATCACCATTCTTCTATGTTTATGGTCAAATATCAGGCCTACTTCATAGATATCTCTTTGTTCAAATATGTATAATGTACAAATATGAAAAGGAATAAAAAAGTTTTAAAAGCTTGAGCTCTGAAGATACTGTCTTTTATATACACACACAAATACACACAAAAGCAATATATATATAAAGCATATATATGTATATGTGTACATATGTGCATATATGTATATGTAATATATATGTATGTGTACATATATATATATGAAAAACAAAGCAAAAAGAGGAAGCATATATTTGCGGAAATAGAGCAAACACAAGTGAAACATCTGCTTTATAGCACTGTTTTATAGAATCAATAAAATTCCTTGAAATAACTCTATAAACAGTGAAAAGATGAGGCCAGAGAATGAGAGAAAACAGGAGTTAAGACACATGCAGAAACAAAATAAAAGCAGGGTAGGCTAAGAAGACAATGTTGAGAAAGAAAAAATACCGTAACAAATTAAAATCTTTACTAAAAATAGGCATATAATTTTCAGAGCTGAAGAAGCAAGCCCATGGTACAGGAGCAAGCCTTTTAAACTCTCCCAGTATGAAAACGTAGAACAGACAAATACATTTTTAAAAATGAGAAAGATGACAATAGATATGAAATGCAAACCTGAACAGTATACACTGATGGTCCAGAGGAAGAGGCCAGACAGACCCAAGAGAAATAAGAATTAAGGGCAGAGTAAAAGAAAACATTTCCAAATCTATTTAAAATAGTTCCCAAAATTCCTGGGTGGAAGTTATGAAATGTTATCAATATCCACTCATATTATATTGAGTTGATTTTTTAAAAATATTTTAAGAGCAAAGAAAAAAGTCCTTAGAGCTTCCAGGAAGATAAAACACAAACAGTAACAATTTATTACAAAGAAATAAAAATCAGGCTACTCTTACACTCTGTATCACATGCCAGAAGACAGGAAAGTTTTGAAGGGAAAGTGCTACAATGAAGAATTCTATACTATCACCCAAGTCCTTGGTTAAACTCCAGAATATTTTGATATGCACGAGTACATCATGCATAATATGCACGAATGCGTTCTCAAAAGTATTACTAAAATATATGTCCTAGTCAACCAAGATACAAACCAAAATTAAAGGCTTCAGAATGGGGGAGACCTGAATAAAAGAAGAAAAGGCAAGCAGTAAGTATTAAAAACAGTAAAATGTGGTTAATAAAACTAATTGTTCACTCTCTCATTCAACAAACGTTTATTGATTGCTTACTAGACGTAAAAAAATATTGGTTCTAACTATGGTAACAGAACAAATCTCCAAGAATATAAATACCTACTGAAACAAAAGGCTAACTCCAAGCTGAGAAAGTATTTGAACATATTTGAAGACAAATTATACCCTTATTATAGGATAGTTTTTGTAAATTTATTATAAAAGTAGAAAACAAGATAAAAGTTACATGGAAGAAATTTAAACCAGATGTGCAAATCACCAAGAATCTTTTTAAAAGGTTCTATGTTGCTCATAATCAAAGAAAAATATATTAAAATAATAATAAGACACTATTTGTTAACTGTCAGTTTAGTAATCATCTTAACATTTATACTACTCAGTAGTGGGAAAGATGTGATGCAATGAATACTCTTAGACCTAACTCTAACAGTATAATTTTGTACCACATTTCAGAGAGGCAATTATTAAAAATATAATAAAAACTTTAAAATATTTACCATACCTTTAAGCTAAGTATCATACACAGCAACAAAATAATTATAATTATTGATGTCTTTAGAACATAATTTGAAAAAAATCTAAAAACTGAAAAGTATGAATTCAGTTAAATATATTGTGATTCATCCATAATATGTAATACTATTCACAGCTATTAAAATAATGTTTCGAAAGATGTTAAATGTTGGAGAAAATGTTCAGGGTATATTATTAAACAAAAATAGCATATTATAATATATAATATAATTTTTTTAAAAAAATATTTAGTGAATTAATGTAATAAAAGGAAATATGCCAAAAGTTAAAGGTAACTATTATATTTAGGTGATGAGTTTATGGGTAATACTTATTTTCTTCTTTATACTTTTTTTTGTATTCTGGCAAAGGTTACCAGTTGTCTCCCAACATCCAGTCTTCCTTTAGTAACAAAACTGCTAGTTTTATATGGGCCCAGGAGTACCTAGAATTAAAACAAAATTTCCAAGTCTCTTTTTGTGTGACTGAGCACAGACTTATGGAATTTAAATACGGGTGATATGTGCAACTTCTGGGATTGTCCAGAGCATCCTTTTCTCTTTCCTCCTTCTTACTGGAAAGTGGCTGTGAAGGCTGGAGTTCAAGCAGCCATCTTAGAGCAGAAGGCATTAGCAATGTTGGAGGATGGCAGCATAATCACGTGGAAGAAGTCCAGGTTAGGGGTCCGGGACACCATGGAGCACTATGTTAGCTCTCAATTGCTTGTCCCAGAGTAACGTGAGATAGAAATAAACTCAAATCATAAGACACGTGGATCTTTATTACGGTAGCTAGACTCATATCCTAACTAATATTCATACTTTCCAAAAGTTCTACCATTATCCCTTATTAATTTTATGGAAGAAAATAGCATTAAAAGAAAAAAGAAGTAGGGGTTGTACTGAAAGCAGCTGGAATAAGATCCAACTTGGAGGCTCAGGGTAAAAAAAAAAAAATTACTAAAAACAACCACCACCAAAAAAACTACAACTCTTTGATTATTTTACCTTGTTTCACATTCTTATTTTTTTATACAAGTGGATTTGAAGCAACTAAATCTATTTATATCCTGGCTCCATATTGATGCTGTCATTTTTGTCTGCTGGATATAATGCAATATGACCAAAAACCTGAACAAAGGAGTTGACTTAAATCAACTTCTTCTCAAGAGCTAAAGGAACCAAGAATATTGGTTATATTCATTCATTGTCTCCAAATCTATATTTAAAATGTCAGATGACTTAAGATCTGAGAACCAAAGAGCTATCTTTTACTCAACATGGGCAGCTAACCTAACTCAGCTTTAACAGTGTAGGTGTAGAACTTTGTCCCCCAATGAGGTAATAAAAGTCTCAATTAGGATTATAAGGGAAAGAAGATGATTTATACCTTTTTGGATTGATTTTATTTCTTCTTTGTGCTCTTCTCCTTTTTATTAAAAACTAAAATCAGCAGGCAGTGGAACACTAATGTTTTGACATACAGCTGATCCCCATAGTATTACTCATGCTGTTGGAGAAACCAGACTACATGCAAACAGCTTGGCATGGCTACAATGTATATGACAGTTACAAAATATGGACTATGAAATGAATAACTTGGATACTTTAACACAATATTATATACTCACATATAAATATTTACATAAGTATGTTGGCAAATTTATGTATATATAAAAATCAACAAGGCCGATCTTAATATTTTAAAAAAAATTCCAGATCAGATTTTTGTATAATTTATCTAAAGTTTTCCTTTTAATAAAAATAATGGTATTTGCAAAATATATTAGGATCGTACAAAAATAAAATAAAAAATTGCATCCCTAAATTTGAGTTATGAGGTAGACAGTAGTTAGCATAGTCGCTGTTGTCTGTAGTAGATATGTTATATCTTACTATACAGGAACCTTAAAGAGTAAAAGGAAAATAGATTTCTAAATAGGAACATATATTTGTTGAATGATGAGCATATCAGTTATTATTTGTTAATTTAAAAGAAAAATTAGGAAAGAGGTAAAAGACAACAGTGCTGTATCAATACAATAATACTCGATAACATCTTCATATAAACTCTACCTATACTTTGGAGAATTTTTTGAGGCCAAAGTCACAAAATCTTTCTGGAAACAAATTAATACGGAGCAGAGAGAAGGGCTAACTAATTGAACTATTCGTGTAGATCTAGGTTTACTGGTAAAATAAGTCTGAAAATTTAAAGGGCTCTAGTAAACAAATGCCTTCATTTTGTATGCACCTTAAAAAATTCTGCTCTTTGCTGCTGAATTATTTACTGAACAGAGTCCATGGTGTCTATCTTAAAAAGATTTTTAAAATAACTTAGTCAGACAACAGCAAAAGAGGAAAAAAATAAGATAAATTACTTTAAAAAGAGCAATAACTTTACTTACATGATTTTTTTCACAAATAAAAATTCCAAGTGATTTTACATGAAAAAAAGACTACCTAAATATAAACCATGACATCCCCAAAACATGTAGCTTTTTCCCAAGCTGCAAATGCTTAATAAGCTGTTTTAAAGATTTCCCACTTGACATTGCTTTGAGTGTCAAACACATAGTTTTGAAAGAGACATGCTAAAGTTGTTTAGTCTGATTCTTATTCAATTTGCAATGCCATCTTACCCCCAAACAGGATTCTTAGTTTTAGAAAGGGTATTTATTTTTTTGTAGCCATGAAAACAGACACCTGAACAAGACACACAGACCAGGAAAGAGCTAGTTGTCCAATGGGCCAATGGTACCGGTGATATTCTCAATATGGAAGCTTAATGTTCTTGTGCACTAATGCTTCCCTATTCTTCCTGGGAAAATGGCTTTATTCAGAAGTTTAATGTGTGATTCAAATGAGAAAGTTAATTTGGCTTTCTGTGGGCCCCTCTTTGGGGAGAACTGCTACCCTGATCAGGCCTCAGCCAAACAGTTTTCAGTCTAAGAAAAAAAGAAACACATAAATCCATCTTCCTTTATATGTTCTTTTTTATTTGTAATAATTAAATGCTTAATATTTAATGACTTAAGTCAAAAGGGGTTTCAGAGTAGTACCTAATACAGAATGTTTATTCTGATAGATATGTTGGATTCTGAAGATAAATGAAGTCTAATATTTATTAATACATTTAAGATATATATTTGTTTTTATGTTTATATAAAAGAAGGCTTTGTATTTTTTTGGAAGGTTATATAGGTTGAATATGCAAAATCAAAATTTCTTGCAATTATCCAATCCAGGTCATTTGATAGTTTACTGATTCAGTAATTCAAATTGAAACAATTAAATGTCATAAGCCTTATAATCCAAATAGGAAATGGTATGATTAAAGACTCTAGCCTATCCTCTCCAATTCTCCCATTACCATCCTCACCACAGAAGCACTTTTTTCATTTATTAAAAAAAATACTTTATAGTGATGTATAACACACACACACACAAATGCATTAAGAAATGTATAGTTGAACAAATTGCCGTAAAGTGAATACCCAGATCAAGTGACAGAACACTAACAGCATCCCGGAAGAGACTTCTTGTCCCATCTTGGTCCTTTCCTGCCCCTCACTAAAGATGATCATTAGCCTACTTTCGGGAGCGAATCTTTCCTGGCTTTCTGTTTTACTTTAATTGCTTTCTTGCATCCCCCTACACTCTCGTTTAGTTTTGCCTCTGTGTCCTTCATATAAGTGAACCTGCACACGATTAATAACAGCATGCATTATTTTGTGCACGGTTTCCTTCACTCAACACTATATTTGAGAGATTTATCCTGTGGTGTGTACCTACAGTATATTCATTTCCATCACTACATAGTATTCTTTTCTACACACAATAATTTGATTTTTTATTATGGTAAAGTATAAAGAATATAAAATCTACTATTTTAACCATTTTAAGTGTACAATTCAGTGGCATTAAGTAGACTCAAAATGTTATATAACCATCACCATTATCTATTTCCAGAACATTTTCATCTCCCAAACAGAAATTTTCTACCCGTTAAATAATAATTTCCTAATCTTCCTTCCCCCCAGTCTCTCATAACCTCTACTTTCTGTCTCTATAAATTTGCCCATGCTAGGTAACTCATGTAAGTGGAATCATACAATATTTGTCCTTTTTGGCTGGCTTATTTCACTTACTATAATGTTTTCAAAGATCATCTACATTCTAGCAAATATCAGAACTTCATTCCTTTTTAAAAATGAATAATATTTTATTATATATATATCACGTTTTGCTTATCCATTTATCTGTGGATGGAGACTTGAGTTTCCACATTTTATCTATTGTAAATAGTTTGAATAGGAACACTGGCATACAAGTATTTGTTAGAGTCTCTGCTTTCAATTATCTCGCAAATATATGCAGGGGTGGAATTGCTGGATCATGTAGTAACCCTATGTTTGTTTTTGAGGGATGGCCAAACTCTTTTTCCATAGCATCTACACCATTTTTACATTCCCACCAGCAATGCACAGTTGCTAATTTCTCCACATTCTCGTCAACACTTGCTAGTTTTGTTTTTTGTTTGTTTGTTTAATACGAATGTTTATTTTACTGTTGTTGGATATATGGATTCTTTCTAGTCTGGAGCTATTGCAAATAGTGCCAATAAGAACACTCTTGTGCCTGTCTCCTAGTGTATATGAGAACACACTTCCAATGGACACCTATCTCGAATCAGGATTGCTCAGTCATGGGACGTGCATGTTCAACTTTAGTAGAAAATATCAAACAACATTTCAGAGTGTTTGCACCAATTTTCACCCCACCAGCATGTATCTAAGTCCCTGATGTGCTTGCTAATGTAAGGAATGTTAATTTTGGCCATCTGGTAGGTGTATAATGATAGCTTTTCTTGTTATGAATTTGCATTATTCTTAATGACATTGAACACTTTTTCAACATTTATTGGCTATTTGATTTCCTCCTTTATGAACAGCCTGTTCAATAATGAACTGGTTAGTGGGAAAACTTTATCTCCTTTTTTTCCTAGTCTGTTATCTGTCATTTTCTTATAGGATTTTAGAAGTTCCATTTATGTCCTGGTGAGCTTTTTGTTAGTTACAAGTGTTGCAAATACCTAATTTGCTTCTTATGTGTGTTTGCGGAATTAATGCCCATATAGACATTTTCAAATAAACATTTTTGGTTTTGTTTTTTGTTTACACAAAAAATAAAACATGTGTCTGTACCATGTGTCTTTTACACATGTGTCTGTACCATGCACTTTCTCTTACCAATGTATTTTGAAGAGTTTTCCCAGTCAGTACAAGGTGTACTTTCTTATTCTTTTGCATAGCTGTATAATATCCCATGGTTGTGTTTATTGCACTAGTGGCTAACTGCACTTTATGTGACTCCTCATTTATAAATAATGCTGCAATGAATACCTTTGAACATATATCATTTTGCAAGCATATCTGTCGGATAAATTCCCAGAAGTAGAATTGTTGTATTAAAACATAGACTTTGGATAGATATGTCAAAACCCATCCCCCAACTCCCAGCAATGATGGTGCCTATTTCTCAACAAACCACAGCATATTGTCATCCCTTTGCATTTTTGCCAATCTATGAGGAGAAAATTGGCATTTGATTGTAGTTTAAAATTGCAGTTTTTTTCTTATGAATGGTGAGCTTCTGTTTCATATGTATAAAGGCCTTTTAAATCCATGTTTGTCTTGAGCATTATGGTTTCCCTTATCAAAGAAGAGCTCAGCTACATCAATACTGTAACATTAAACATTAACTGCAAATGACTTTCCATCAGATCTTGGTAAAATGCAAATTCTGATTCAGTAGGTCTGAGCTGGGGCCTGAGAATCTGTATTTCTAACAAACTCACAGAGAGTGGCAAAGCTGCAAGCCTAAGGAATATACTTGAATAGAAGCAATGGTATGAAACATCTGCAGCAACTTAAAGAATACATTTGAAACAAATCATCAAGTGAAATAACCATTTATTTAGAATGATCCAGGTATAGGATGTTATGCTCAAAATACCTTCTTTTTGTGGTGGCTTGGTTTGATGGTGTCTTTAAATAAAAATGACTCCACAGATATTTTTTGTGTGTACAAAAGGAATCAGATTCTCAGAGAAATGCAATGTAAAAATAATGAGCTACACAGGAGTGTGGTCAAGATTGAAATCAAGGATATAACAATCTAAATCCTCAGTTCCAGTGGCATTTCTCATGCAGGGGCTATAGACGTGATGTTGTATGTATGGTTTCCTTACTGTCACTCTGCTGACACAGGCTGAGAAGAGTGTTGCTGGACACTGGTACAAAAGACGCATTTGAGACCTGCCCCCATCATAGCCCATTGGCTTCACTTACATCCTATTTTAACCAACAAAACAACATGTTCTGATGGGAAAGTTCAAATGTAAAACCAATCAAGTTTGTATTATGCAAAAATATCACTTAAGGCATTAATGACTTCAAAGAGCGCATTCAATAAGAAACCCACATGAGGAAATTTCTGTTGGATGATATAACAGCAATAGCAGCAACAGCCACAGATCATATTTATTAAGTGCTTATCAAGTGCTTCCTATATATTTTTCCATTAAATTCTCACAACCACACCATGGCACATTTCCCAAGCATCACTTTACATGCAGTGAAAGATACAATAGAAAAGTCTACTGTAATACTTTGCTAACCTCACATGTGAACAGTATGTATGTACAGAAAATAATTTTCAATCTTATTCAATTAATAGCATTTGGAAGCCAAACATGGAAAACTAACTCTTTATCTGGGCAGGTTGATCTGATACAGTTTTGTCTTTCAAATCAGTGAGATTTCATGCAGAAACACATTTTTGAAATGAAAATACCTTGAAATTTTAAGACTATTTGATTCTAGTTACTCTTTTTTGTTTTTTGAAATTTTGTTTTCAAAACATTAAAAGATGCTGGATTTTAAAAATAATCTTGATAGTGCATTGTATCTGGACATTCCCTGCTCTCTTTAGTTTTGTAGACCTCCTCAGAGCAAAGAAAAATAAATCAAGAAGAAAAATAAGAATTTCCCAGTAAAAAGAAAGTCAGTGAGGTGTGAATGTTCTTTCTTATGCAGCTTGTCAGTGGTGACCAAAAAAAAAGTGGAGGGGGAGTGGAATATGGTATGTTTGACACTGACAAGAGATAAAGTAAAAAAAAAACAAAAAAAGCCAGTGGGTGTTCAGTTAACTATCCCTTTGATAAGCCTAGCTCACACAGGCAGTTATGCCCTTCTAGACAGCTTCCCTACAGGGAAAACACAACATTTTCAAAGGCAAAGGAGCAACTTTCTGGGCTCAGGTCAAAATCCTGTACCGATTTTTAGGTTAAGACCGAGGATAAAAACTACCTTGCAGCATACATTTTAAAAAGGGGAAAATAGTTGTAAACAACATAAAACAAACAAGAAACAAAGTTTGACCCAATGCAATAACTCGGACACAGCTAGGAAAATAATAGAAGTTTCTGGGGCAGAGGAAGTCACTGTTTGACTCTCAACACTTGTCCCTCCTCCAAGCCAATGGTTGAGTCTAAATTTAATGAGAAGTCTTGTTAGTAACCACAAATTGAGAGAGAAACGAGTTGAATAGGTGTTCTAATAGTTTCCTTTGTCTGAGAAATAGCAAAAATGTTCCTGAGTGAGGAAAATAGCAGAGAATGATTTGTTTGCAGTAAAGGACGAATCCATCCAGTGCTTCAGAATGAACTGGGAAAGCTAATAAAGTATGAAGACAAACCCCTTTGCCTTGCACCCACCCCTCACCCCCCACTCCCACACACAGGATAATGTAAACCTGGTACAAGACATTTATCAACATGTCAGGAGAGAAAATAGACCTGGCATTCTAAGCAAGAACGTATATGGCATCAGTACCCCCTCCAGCTTCCCTTCTCAATTGAAACAGAAAGAACTTGAAATACCCAGCTCTCAAACCATAGCCTGTGAGAGGAAAACACTCCAGTCTCAGATGAAGCACGAAAAGTCAAGAAGTCACCAATACTTTATTAGAAAAGAGAGTATTTGAAAAACGCCATCCGAGCAAGATGAAAAAAAAAAGGGCAAAACAACTATGCAAAATATCCTCATCCAGAGGAAAATAAAGGAAAGAATTTTTCAAGCATCAAGGCATAAAAAGCAAATAACTCATTGCAGGGAAAGAACAGCTTCTCCTTAGACTTCTGCACAGCAATATTTAGTGCTCGGTGGTCAGGGAGCAATGGCTACAGATGTGACCCAAGAATATTACATGGAGATAAAGTATCATTCATTTTTAAGGCAAGAGACTGACATCGACAAGCATGGGAAAACTCATAAAATGTACACACCTGTGATTCCTTCCTAAAATTATTTTTTACATAAACCTTGACAGTGAAATAGAGCTAACTTAGAGGAGCAAAATAAATGATTTAGAAATGCAAAGCCATGGTAAATGGTGGATGGAGAACATTGACCTCATTTGAACATAGTGCTAGTACTAACCAAATATGGAAATCATGGTTCTAGGACACCATGAACGCTTTAAGGACATAAAATGTAAAAATAATGACACCAGTAACAAACATAGAGATATGGAGTCAGGCAGAGCAGGGGGCACACACTAGGCAATGAATGTTCTCACGCCTCATAAAGAGGCAATAGATATTAAAACACAATTTTAAGGATTTATGATAAAATAATATCTCTAGAATGATTTTTATTAAAATCAAAAATATGAAAATGAACATTATTTTTCTGTACTTCCATCTATATTATAGCTCCATCTCATGTCAGTGACTGTGATAGTTACACCATAACATTTTAGGAAGAATTTATTTTCGCATGCTGTTTTTTAAAACTAATCCATGCAGAAGAATAATGCCTCTGAAGTCTACTGAGAATCAATTTCTTAAAATAAATGAAAACTGTTACTGCCCCTAAAATCTAACATGTTGAAGGAGCTTTGAAAAATTCAAATCTAAGGGAGCACACGAGAGGCTCTTCTTTACGTCAGCTCAGTCCGTGGGGTTAGGTTTCCTGCTTACGAAAGTTCCCAGGCTGGATGATTTGACGCAGCAAACCAGCGCCATTTCCCTGATTTAGCGCCTGCCTACGTTATCACCAAATTGGCGATTGCTTTCCACGGTAAAAGTTTAGAAATGAATTACTGTTGCCAAATGACGTATATGTAAAATATAGCCTCTGTCTTAAAACAAGTAAAATTAACAACCCCGGAGCAGAGTTTAAATAGCAATTCATTCTTGTCAATTTCAATTTTGAGACATTTTGATTAAAGTCCATCAGAGACAAGAGTAAGTCATTGTTGGTTAATATTAATGAAATAAAAAGCCAAGTCATAAAATAAGAATTAAATACTATGAAACGATTATTTTTTCCCAACAACTCTCTTTAAATATGTATTTGGTTATTTGCCAACTTGTGTTACAATACAGTTTATCCAACATTAATGATGGTTATGTCCAAAGAGTAGAATTTGAGACCATTTTTCTCAACTATTTGACAATCTTTGTTTTCCATTCATTGCTGTCGCTTTTAACTGGGTTCAGCCTGTGTTTGGGGAATTATTACGCATTTATTGTCACTGCTTTGCTTTCACCTGCTCTCCTATGTATCATTTGCGAATCCTCCCATTGAAAACACGGATGTCACACATACACTGTATTTCCATCACCAGACGTCTGGCACTCGGAGGGAGCATAAACACAAACAGTAGCAGCGTAGCCACATGTTGATTGTAATGTTGGCAGTTTCAGCCATTACATTTAATTTAGTAGAGACTTTAATTTTTTTTTTTTTATTTCTTTAGCCAGAAGTTGCCATTTGAGACAAGCAAAAGGTACTATACTTCTGATGTCTGATAGAATTGGTATAAGGACATTTCCCTATGCTATTTCAACAAACTCCAACATTGAAGAAAATAGCAGAAAACAATCTGGGAAATTGGTTTGGAGTTTCATTTTCCAATGTGGGTGTACTGAAGGACGGTTAGCAAAATACACTTCTGCAGCAGGAATTGCTGTTGTTTCAGATTTAAATAGCATAGGAGTTAGAAATGCCTTATCAAGACTGTGGTTGAACAAGTGAAATCAAAACCACTGTCAGGGCGGTAGTTGGAATGATTCTACCTTATTACCCTTCCTATAACCACTGAGCACCATAATAAAAGTCCTTATTACCACTTTGCTTTCTCTTTCTCTTTCTTGTACCTTCCCACGACACTGTTGGACTAACAGAACAAACGTACTGCGTTATCTGCATTACCTGTAACAGTGATAATATTACATTTATCTAATCCTCCCACTCATATATCTCAAGGCACAAAAGACGTGCTCTCTATACACCTAATAACTCTACTTACCAATACTGAAAACAATCTTTCCAAATAAACACAATCTCAGTTAGCTGTTCTGACCCTCTTTCCTTAGATGTAATTCTTAACAGGCAAGTATTGGTTTTTTCCCAAATAACTGAGCTCTTATTTTTGCCCCAAAGGCTGGCTCGATCAAGGTCTTTGAAGGACAAAACTGTAGGGCATTAGGCACTTGAGTGATGTTATACATGACAGTACAAAAAAAATAAAGTTTGGAAGGACACACCACTGCACATATCAAACTGTTCTCAGTCATTATTCCTTAGAAATCTTTCCCTCCCCACTTCCTCCTCCTCTCTTCAGAGCCTGTGTAGGTGGAATGTGCTACTTGATAAATGCAGTCTAATTATATAAGCTTGCTTCTTCTTTTACAAGATGTTATACCAGGGTTACCTTATTTTGTCTCTGTTATGTAATTGGATTGTAGGATGCTTAAGCCCATACACCTACATAAATATTAATTTTATTTCTGTCTTGTTTGATTCCAAGAGATTCAGGCTATAATTTTACATACTTTTAAGGACAACTTTACTTTTGAAGACAAGACTCTTTGCCTTGTCTCTTCTCTCTATTAATCAAACATTTTAAAAGTCAAACTCTCTTCTCTTATGCCCCAGCACTTCTTGGATGAACTTATTCAGAGATTTTTTTCCACTTGAGATCAAAAGAGAATCAGAAAGGAAAAACAATGAAAGGAACAAAGAATAACCATGAATTTAAAGTAATATAAATTGTCTTGCATAAAATAAATTTAATCTGATTTTAAAGTTTCCTTTAGTTTTACAACATAGACCCTTAATTCTATCAGGGGTGAAAAATGAAACAATGGGATTTTGAGATAATACCGAAGAGCAATGTGGACACAAACTTCATGAAATGACAAATAGCCAACAGTTTCAATCATATAACCTACTATCGAATGTTTAAATTCTCATATCATAAAAACAACAAAAGAAGATGAGATTACACTAAACCCCAGGAAGAAAAACTGGAGGAAACCAGAGTGTAGTCATCTCCCTTCTATTTGTACATTTCTTCGCACACCAAAAGCATCTAAGGGAATGATGTCTACCACTTTCAGTGAAACCTATTGTAAAGAATAGTTTAAAAATAGC
The DNA here is from genome assembly GCF_040939455.1 of Microcebus murinus. Classification (NCBI taxonomy): domain Eukaryota; kingdom Metazoa; phylum Chordata; class Mammalia; order Primates; family Cheirogaleidae; genus Microcebus; species Microcebus murinus. The sequence goes on from NC_134119.1 coordinate 22,636,520, forward strand.
AAACAAAACACAATGGCATGGCAATTAAAAGACAACCCCGGTTGAAGAATGTTCAGTATTTTCAGCTGGAGTTTATGTACAACAATGAATTCTACTGAGCAGCACGGGGGTTGGTAACTAATTTCTTCCATATTTGCGTAGGTTTGTTTTGCTATATCAGCAAAAGGGGTACAAGTGAAATTATACAAGGCCAATTATACAACAGCAGCTCTATAACTTTTAAATGCTGCTATAGGACAGAGGCACTTAATCAAAAGTCAGAACAATTATTTCAAACACTATTGATAGAAATGAACAAAAAACTGCCAGTTTTCACTTTCAAAAAAAAGAAGAACAGAAGCAGATTTTAATTGCAGACATCAAAATCAACACACACTAGAAGGTAAAATGTCAAGGAATAGAAATTTAGGAATCTTAATCTTAAGAATTCTCATCACTGGATTTTATTTGCAGAACTCCATCCTCTTCTATATTTTTCCTAGATTAAACAATCTGTTGATTGATCAAAAAAGCTACCTATCAACCTAAACACATACTTTTTCCTCATTAAACGAAGGTGCCACCACATATGTGAACATCTGTGCCCAATATTCTCCAAAACCTTGACCAGTATCAACAATCTTGCAGATTTTCATTCCCATTTAATACATGCTTACATTACATAATAAATCAGTATCAACCTTCATTTGAATCAAAGTCTACTAATTCTTTTCCCTTCCCTTGATATTTTCAAATTCATGAAGAAAGTGTATTTGAACAACAAAAATATGTCTTTAAGGAAGGAAATACGATGTGTGTTTTCCAGCAAGTTGAAGCGGGGCAGGGAAGAAGGGAAGGACAAAGAAATGAAAAAAGTCAATGTAATACAATTAGAAAAGTGATTGCAAGAGGAGTCTTTGCACACACTGGTACTTAGAACACAAATGTGTGAATCTGGATCACAGTACTGTGTAGAATCCCCAGAATTTGATATTCATTAGGAAAAAATGGTTGTTTGGGCAAAGATTGTTTATAATCATTCTGTCCACAAATGCTAAAGAACATTATTTTCAATTTAACCCTAAACTGACCCAAAATACAGGTGACATTGACAGGGTACCAAGAAAAGTGTTATTTTTCAGCTTGAATCTACAATCTGCCAATCACAATATCAAAAATTTGCTAAAGCCCAGTAGAATTAAATAAAGTTAGCTGAGTGTTTTTTAAAGAAAATTATCTACATTTCACAAATCAAGAATGTTTAAATCATTATTTATTTCTCAAAGCTTACTAATTTTGAAACTTTGTTTTGCCATATGCCTGAAGTAGCATTCAGAAGAGGAAGTCAAAATATAATGTTAAAATAAAGTGAACATTCTTTTATCTTACTGTGCTTATGTGATGAAAGCCAAAAATCTGTCTTTTTATCTCCTGGATAGAAATACAAAACTTATGTTTTAATTTTGACCAAATAATAAAAACAGCAAGCAACAAAACCAGTTGGGGGGCAGAGGGGAAAGGAAGTTAGAAAATCAGTCTTTGAAAAAAGTAGTAAGCAAGAAAATCAATTTTCTTTATTATTTCACTACTCCATTTTACTAGCATTAGGTTGTTACATTTGATTTTCTAAAGCCCTGAGTTATAAGAAAATGCAGTCTACAAATAAAAAATTAACGTATCTGTAGCCCCTTAACACAGTCCTTTAACATGCATTATCTCATTTAATTTCATTCTCAAAATAATACCTTGCAATTGTAAATATTATTCCCATTTTGCATATGAGGTTATTGAAAATTAAAGTTAAAAATATTCTTCCTAAACGGGGCATTGTGGCCCATGTCTATAATCCCAGCATTTGGGGAGGCCCAGGCAGGAGGATCGCATGGGGCCAGGCATTCAAAACCAGCCTGGGCAACATAGCAAGACCCTGTCTCTACAAGAAATGAAAATAAAACAAAAATTGCCTAGGCATGGTGGCACAAATTTGTAGTATTAGCTACTTGCGTGGCTGAGGTAGAAGGATAGCTTGATTCCAGAATTCGAGGTGACAGTTAGCTATGATCATGCCAGCACAATCCAGCCTAGGTGACAGGGCAAGACCCTGTCTAAAAAATGAAAATGAAAAGATCTTCCTAAGTTCTCAGGACCAGTAAGTGGCCAGAACCAGGCAGAACAAGGGTATAAATTTTTTCTCTCTGAAACTAAGTTGATGGCCCTTTCCCCAAGACGGCCTCAAGACACATATACACACTGACAATTTTGTAAAAAGGCCTTTAAAAATCTGTATCTCATAAATTTTTGAGTTTAATCCTATTTTGTATCTAGGAGATCTTCTCTATTTTTTTTTAATCAATGAGAAGTTTAAAGACACATAAGGAAAATGATCAAAAAATAACATTATCACATGTATATTACGTCTGAGATAGGGATTTGGATGCATGTGATTTATTGAGGGTGACTCACAGGAGTAAACGAAGCAGAAGTGGGAAGGGATGGGGCGAAGTCAGGCTGCGGTTGCAACTAGAGTCTACTCTGAGCTGATTCCAACCTCTGGAGCATGGACTGTACCACAGAGACAGCTCCATCTTGAGGCAAAGTAGCTGGGATGTCTGCACTGCGTCAGACAGGGCACCCCTCAGATGGGGTGGGGGTTGGGAAGCAACCCTTGAGCTAAGTAAGAACAATTCTCCAAAGACCAAGTCAGTACTTGGCCAAAAAGAGACAACTTTAGCAGCAAATGGGGAAGCAGCAGCCCAAGAGGATCTGGGCACAGCAGAGCATCAACATCATCCCTAAGGCATGATTATTGCTTGCTGAGCACTGACAGGTCACCTCTCCCAGCCATTAGAAATTATTTCTGAAGCATTTCTGGGTAAAGGGAGGTGGCTCAAACATCAGTATCCTGGATTCTTTTTGGCAGTGGCGACAAGTCATGCCTTTCATTTGAGGTAGCAGTAACAGGATACCTATCAGGTCATATCAAGTGGACCCATTTTTATAGTATATTTTAGGCAGATAGGCAGGGCATCTGGAGAGAGAGCCTATTAAAGAAGTCCAGGTGGGGAAATCTCCCTGAAAAGTGGTGACTTCCATGTGAAGTGGATCCATCCCATCTGCAGTAGATTGGTTTTGTGAATAGCCCAATTAATAGCCTCCTATAGCCACACTTTTTTCCCTTTAACATTATGGTTCCTTCCTACTCTGGCTCTTGGCTTGGCCCATCCAAGTTCAATGACAGAGCTGACTGCAGAGAGGTGAATGAGCCCTGCTGAGACATGCACAGATTAGCAGAACCAATGCAACTGTATTGCTAGAAATAAAAAATAGTGGTTTTAGGCCGGGCGCTGTGGCTCACGCCTGTAATCCTAGCTCTTGGGAGGCCGAGGCGGGCGGATTGCTCAAGGTCAGGAGTTCGAAACCAGCCTGAGCAAGAGCGAGACCCCATCTCTACTATAAATAGAAAGAAATTAATTGGCCAACTGATATATATATATAAAAAATTAGCCGGGCATGGTGGCGCATGCCTGTAGTCCCAGCTACCCGGGAGGCTGAGGCAGAAGGATCACTTGAGCCCAGGAGTTTGAGGTTGCTGTGAGCTAGGCTGACGCCACGGCACTCACTCTAGCCTGGGCAACAAAGGGAGACTCTGTCTCAAAAAAAAAAAAAAATAGTGGTTTTAAGCCTGAAGTTTTGGAGTGGCTTGTTAACATAGCATTATTGTGGCAATGGTTAATGGATACATAGTTCAAAGCTGCCAACACATAAAGCCTCTCAGCATTGGCATTGACTGATCAAGAAACCCCAGAGGCTCTGCAGCAAGTTAACACAGCATTGGCTAAATAAAGTAAGGGACTTAAGAACACAGGCGATCTTACTTAGACTCTAAATAAATATCCAGGTCAAAATGGTTATTTTTATAATAAGAATTAATTCTGACTTCTATAATGACACTTGTATAATTTTCTAAGGGTGATGGTAGAAAAAAATTAAAAGAAAATAAAACAATGGTTCACAAATCACTAAATACTATTCCTACTATATTGGTACCTGCTTTTATTGTCAAGTGACTGTCGCCAGTAGAAAGGCTATGATTTTGTTAATAATATTATTATGACTTAGCCAACTTGGTTGGAACTAAAGACATGTATTTATGTTGCACAATTCTCTATTTTAGAAATTACCGAAGTTCATGCAGTGTAGAACCCAAAGTAAGGTTAAGTGTAAGACAACATTAAGATAAATTTGAGATACGCACCCATAATAGAAGGGGCTCCAGCATTTTTTTTCAAAGCATAAATGAAAGAATGAAAATGCTTGTGAAAGTTCGGCTTTTACATTCTATCAAAGTTTCCTTGTAGCTAAAAATAAGTGGCAACCTCAACTTAGTTAGAAGTTATCAGTGATATCATTATTTAGATATTAAATAGCTCTCCCACCCTTTGGCAATTCTCAAATGATACTTTCGTCATTCCCTTTTGTAATGAAAATGCTTTGAATTAGACAATTCCAACAATAATAATTACTCTAGTGCTATCATGTGCCAGATTCAGGACCAAATGTTTTATATGTATTCGCTCGTTTAATCCTCACAACTGCCCTTAGGAACAGATACTGTTATTCCCATTTTATGGATGAGAAAACTGAGATTGTTCAAAATTCACACAGCTGATGACTGGTATAACTGGTAGAGCTAGAACTGAACCCAATAGTCTGCCACCAGAGCCTATGCTCCTAAACATTAGAATTATGTACAATGACAAACAAATGGCAAGTAACTATGTTACTGGTTAATTCATTTACTATACTTTTTATTATTATTTTAGAGTATATTCCTTCTATTTATTATGTTTTTAACTAACTGTAAAACAGTCTCAGGCAGGTCCTTCAGGAGGTATTCCAGAAGAAGTCACTGTTATTATAGGAGATGACAGCTCCACGTTTGTTACTGATCCTTAAAGACATTCCAGTGGGACAAGATGGGGAGGTGGAAGACAGTGATATTGATAATCCTGACCCTGTATAGGCCTAGAATAATGTGTTTATATCTTAGTTTTTAACAAAAATTTAAAAAGTAAAAATAGACAAATAAAAATTTTAAAAAAGAAAAAAAGCTCATAGAGTAATGATATAAATAAAGAAAATATTTTTACAGTGGCACAATGGGTTTATGTTTTAAGCTAAGTATTATTACAAAAGAGTCACAAAGTTAAAAAATAGAAAGTTTATAAAGTAAAAATGTTACTGTAAGCTAACGTTAATTTATCATTGAAGAAATAAAAAAGTCTTTTTTATAAATTTAGTATGGCCTAAGTGTACAGTGTTTATACAGTCTACAGTAGTGTTCAGTAATGTCCTAGGCCTTCACATTCACTCACCACTCACTCACTGACTCACCCAGAGCAATTTTCAGTCCTGTAAGCTCCATTCATGGTAAACACCCTATACAGGTGCCCCACTTTTTATTTTTTACTGTATCTGTTACTTTTATCTTTTTTATACCATATTTCACCGTACCTTTTCTATATTTAGATATGTTTAGATACAAAAATACTTACTATTATGTTACAATCACCTCCAGTATTCAGCACAGTAACATGCTGTACAGGTTTGTAGCCTAGGAGAACTAGGCTAGACCATATAGCCCAGGTGTGTAGGAGGCTGTACCATCCAGGTTTGTGAAGGTGCGCTCTATGCCGTTCACACAGCAATGAAATCACCCAACAGCATATTTCTCAGAACATATCTCTGCTGTTAAGTGATGCATGACTATACATATAATGAGAATTGAATATGCAACTTTTATGTACACAGTGAAGGCACACAAATTTCTACTGAATTGAATTGAGTCAGCTGATGTTGTCATATTTGAGAAAATAACCTCAGCACTTAAAACTGATGATTGTTTAATATCACAATTCGAAATAATATTAGACCAGCTGCAAACTTTGTTGATGATATGATGCTCAGTATCTCTTTCTTAATAAGGTCATTTTGATTTCTCATCCGATAATGAAAAATCGCCTCATACCTTAACTACTCCAGATCTAGCCCAAGCTCACGATTAACACTGGACATTGACTCTGTGCTTATCACATTTTTTGGATGTTGACTATTCCATCCTCACTTAACAAATGAGGGAACTGAGGCTTAGGAAGTTAAGTAACTTGTCCATGGTGACTCTGGCACTCAGTGGCCGAGCTGAAATGGACACTAGTGAATTTCCAGTGCTGACTGTGTCTCCTCCATACTGCATTAGGACCACAGGCCAAATAGTAGTATCTTCCCAAGATTCACACTCTGACGCCCTACACCCCAATGCGATGATATTTGGAGGTGAGGCCTTTGGGTGGTAATTAGGTTTAGACTGGATCATGAGGGTGGGGCCCTCATGATGGGATGAGAGTCCTTCTAAGAAGAGGAAAACCTTTCTCTCTCTCTCTCTCTCTCTCTCTCTCTCTCTCTTTCTCTCTCTCTCTCTCCTCATACACAAACAAAAGAAAGATCAGGTGAGCACACAGCAAGAAGACAGCTGTCTGCAAGTCATCAAGTAGATGCTCACCAGGAAGTGAATCTGCTGGGACCTTCATCTTAGACTTTCCAGCTTCCAGAACTGTGAGAAACATGTCTGTTGTTTAAACTGCACAGTGTATGGTGTTTCGTTATAGCAGCCAGTCCTAAAACGTGAAACCACAAATTTGGGGGAACCTAAGAAATTTAAAAAAATGAAACTGGGCATTTTTATATTTAAAAGAGCCAGTCACACTGAGGCCTTTCCAGAGATCAAAGGTAATTCTAAGTTCATTTCTTTTCTGCTTGGCCCCATGCTATAAGCTGTGTCCTCCTATTTCTCTTTCTTCATTGAGGTTTTCATAAAACCAGGACTTCATGGATTATACATTCCCCACTCTTCCTTTCCTCCAGGTATCTGGGAATTTCTTATACTAAGACGGGAAGGACAAGATCCAGCTGCTATCAAGAATAAAGCAGCTAAGAGTGCCCTGTGGAGGATGTCTGTGGGGCTGCTAGAATGACCGTGACATAGAGACTGTGTGTCTGACAGGTTATCTCTCATTGAGAATTAATCTCAATACTAATTAGAATTACTATTCTAATTAGTACAGTTATTGCTGGTGCCCTTGGTTTAAGAAGAAAAGCTAGTTTTCTATCTACATTTGTCATGATCCAGCATTTTATTATATTTTTATCCTTTCAATTATTTTAGAACAACAAGTAATCAAACAAGTAACACTCATGAAATAACATCATGAGGCACTTTCTTTCCTACACTATCACCTTAAATGGATCTCGTGGTTTGGTTATTCTCTGGCTCCTAGAAGAAAGTCTCCACGAGTATTCTGATTATACTCTCCCAGGTACCCTGGTCAGCAATTAATGTCTCATGGGAAAGTAATGACATGGTTAACGTAAAGGCTTCTCTCCATAGGGTTCAAGGCCAATGACAAAGCTGGAATCTTAGAAGAAGGAAAAGGATGTGATTCTCTTAGTTTCTTTCCCTAAATGGCTTGGTTAGACATCTCCTTCCTTACCTTGCTAACATGGTTGCTAACACTTAAAGGAGCTTAGCAAAGAGATAAGGGAGGTAGGGAAGTTCTTACCTGATTGATACAGTAATAATAGCAAGATGGTATTACATTCCCTATGCTTGGCAAGTGTAGGAAGTTTCTCTCTCTCTCTCTCTCTCTCTCTCTCTCTCTCTCTCTCTCTCTCTCTCTCTCTCTCTCTCTCTCTCTCTCCCTCTCTCTCTCCATCCCACCTTCCTTTCTTTCATGCTTTTGTGAGTTGCTCAGAGACCCCTATCTCAGGTTAGGTTCCCTAAATGTAGTGCCTGAGACAGGGTTTCTTGTGCAAATTTTTGAAGAAGAGCTCTCAGGAGAAACCTCTAACAAACAAAGAAAAGCAGGATGTTGCAGGAGAAGGAACTTGGCTAAAATGTCGTTTCAGCTAAAGTTTAGTCTCAGTCTGATCCCATGGAGAGGTCTGGAGCATAAATTATAACACAAAGGTTGTCAGGCCTCGAGGCAACCAATACTTCTGCATTTTCCAGTCACTGGCCATGGGCAGTCTCCAGATTGGTAGAAGGCATAAACTGCAAGGCAACTGGGGCAAGGGGACTACTGTCACCCAAAGGCAGTCTGCCAGAGAGTGGGGGCGGCTCTGAGTTTCTAGCAGCTGGTACCCACAGCAGCTTGAGGACGGATGCACCTCCCCTGGGTAAAGGAGATACACAGAGAGCACTAACAGTATCTGCTAACACCAATCCCACAACCAGAGCTCTTTTGCCTGCAGCTCTTTTGATGGGGATGATGCACTTCCCTCTAGCTCATTGCTTATTCCCTCTTTAGCCCTAGACATAGATAGTTCTAGTTTATCTCTGCTAGGATTTGCTTGTCCCTCCTGGTGTCCCCTTGGACAGGATCTAAGGATACCTGATACTGGCCTCAGGCCATCCTGCAGATGGCCCTGTTAGGTTCCATCTCACAAAGTAATACATGGAATTTTGGGGGTGGGGTGATAGAACTCTTGCATGTTTTGAGTGTGGGGATGTCTGCATGACTGTATACAATTGTTAAAAACTTGAGGACTATAGACTGATATAGCTAAATTTTACTTTATGCAAAGTATACCTACATTTTAAAAACAGAAAAAAATAATTCATGGCTTAGCAATGAATATATTATAATCTAAGCCAAAAATAACATTAAAGTTTTAAAAACATAATTAATGTATTTATTGATTACAGTGAGATTCTTGGCCATTTTAACTTATAAGTATTAGAATCCTTGTGTTATTTTTGCTTCAAAGTAATTAATTTTAATCTATGAAACATTTATCTTCATAATTAATTTCAATCTATGCAATGAGATTGTCAGAGTCTAGCACTTGGTAGGGAAAGGCTAAACTCAAGTCCCACTTCTTCAATGAATGAATGAAATTCATATAGCAGATTTTTTCCTATGACCTAGTTCACCACTTGGGGAGCAAATGTAAATCCATGGCAGGAAAAGGGATGGGACCAACTCAAGAATAGCCAAGTTCATAGTAAAGATTTTATGGTACTGACACAGCCGGTTCTCCAGGCAGGGTCTACAACCAATCAATGCCTTTTATGGGGTCCAAGGATCTATGAAAAGAATTATAATCACTTTCTTGGCTTTGTGGCAGAATTCAGTCAATAAATATTAAGGTTGGCACATTTTCAGGAGGACAATTAAAAACCACCAAAATAAGATTAAAATACTTGGATATTACAACAGTGAAGAACATGACTCTTCTTTTAGGCTTGTGTACTCTTTGTACACAATGTTTCTTTTTAAAAAAACATGCCTTACATAATATTGGGAAATTTCTGTATTTAGAGAAACATGGAGGTTGAATGTAAACTTGAGTAAATCCAGCTAGTCCAATACATTTTAGTTAACAGCTTAAAAAGCAGGTACCTTAGTTCAGGAAATTGTATACATGAAACTATCTTAAAAAAAAAAGTCTCATGGACATTCTGAATGACTTTCAAGTCTGATATCCCACTCATGTGTGGCATCACCACCTGTGCATTGGAGTGTGCTGGGGGTACTCACCCAACACTAGGAGCTACTTGGGGACAGTGACTTTGTCATTTACCTGTGTCTTCCAGACCCCTGTCACAGGCTCAAAGCATGTGTGTTTAAACAAGTGTGGGATGAGGCCGGGCGTAGTGGCCCACGCCTGTAATCCTAGCACTCTGGGAGGCTGAGGCGGGTGGATTGGTTGAGGTCAGGAATTCAAAACCAGCAAGACCCCGTCTCTACTAAAAACAGAAAGAAATTAATTGACCAACTAAAAAATATATATACAAAAAAATAATAATAATTAGCCGGGCATACTAGTGCATGCCTATAGTCCCAGCTACTCAGGAGGCTGAGACAGGAGGATCGCTTGAGCCCGGAAGATTGAGGTTGCTGTGAGGTAGGCTGACACCATAGCACTCACTCTAGCCTGGGCAACAAAGTGAGGCTCTGTGTCAAAAACAAAAACAAAAACAAGTGTGGGATGAATCCGTGAAACTGCATGAAGGTTGTAATAAAACCCAACTATAGTATTGATAGTGAGAGTTAACAGCCATTGCTTACCATGCACTCACTGGTCACTGTCCTGTGTATTCCACACATACTGACTTATTGGATCTTCACAACAACTTATGAAGTAGGAACCATCATTATCCCTGTTCTACTAGGAAATGTAAAAAGATTAACTTATTACACACAGGTAACACATGATGGAGCTTAAATTCAAACCCAAGTAGTCTGTCTTTTTGAGTCAGCCGTCCTTACTACTTGGTAATATTACCTCCCTAATTATACTAGACCAAAAAATTCACAGGGCAGGTCAGTATACACAGATGTATATTTTGCTTAATTTTTCCTCATAAAATTGTTATCATGTGAGTAGATATTTAACATTTTCCTTTCTAATTTTCTTTTGAACTTGTTCAATAAGAAACAAATGATAATAGAAAAATTACTTTAGTACTTGGTTATTTCTAGACTCAGTTGATGAAACTATTCTCAGGAGATTATATTCATTTTTATCTGCAAGCTTTAAATGCTGTTAGCCTTTCTGGCCCAAGTATTGAGCTAAATATGGGAACTATGTTCTACAGGTAAAGGTTGCTTGGGAGAATGCTCCACTGAAAAACCAGGACTTTTAGAGAGCTCTGTGGAGAGAGAACCACATATAAAAAGATCCCTTTAAATTGTGGGCTCAAAATATAAAACTTGGTTTGATTTTCAATTCTATTTACCCACACCCATTTAGGAAAGCATTTGTTCACTAAGGCAATTCACTGTGTTCTCAGAGAAAATGCAATCCTTCTGTCAGTAATATTAGACTCTTAAAAGCAAAATATTTATTACAATCAAATTGAGACAAAAATTGCCCAGTTTAAGTAAGTGTTCTACTTATTAATGCATGAATTAGATTAATTTCCACATTAATCTTCTTCTTACTATGAGCTCAGTCAGAAGCAGGAAAGAGGGACTTTGTGGACATCAAACTAAAGAATTTCTTTATACTCCTACCCAATGAAAAGGGCAGGAAGGAGAAGAGCATCTGGTAGATTGATTGAATTAATGGCCCCAATTAAGAGCCTCCTTATATGTCAACCATTTGCCTTGTGACTTTGCCATTTCTACCATCAAGAAGTAGAATCTATCCTTCCCTTAAATCTGGACTGGCCTGTGACTTGCTATAGCCAGCAGGATGCAGCCCAAGTGACACCAGACCATTCCAGTTTAGGCCTCAACATCCCGTTCATACTTCCACTGTATCTTGGAGCCCTGACTCTGCCCTTTGAAGAGGTCTGGGCTAGTCTGTTGGTGACGAGAAATAATCAGAGTAGCGAGGAGAGCTGAAGTATCCCAGTCAGCAGTCACACAACTCTCAGAACCAGAGTGGCTTTGCAGAATGGCTGGCCATACACACAAGGGAGTCAGGAAGAACCACCTAGGAGAGGCCAGCTTAAATTGCTGATCCACAATAAGTAAATGTTGTTGTTTAGGTCACTATATTTGGGGTGGTTTGTTATGCAGCGATAGTTAACAGATATAGTCTCTGTTACAGGAAATACAGTCATGCATCGCTTAACAAAGGGGATATATTCTCAGAAATGTGTCCTTAGGTGATTTCCTCATTGTGCGAACATCATTGAATGTATTATACTTACACAAACCTAGATGGTATAGCTTATTACACACCTAGGCTATATGATCTATCCTGTTGCTCTTAGGCTCCTAACCTATACAGCATGGTACTGTACTAAATACTGTAAGCAACTGTAAAAGAATGGTAAGTATTTGTGTATCTAAAAACAGAAAAGGTACACTAAAAATAGTATATAATCTTATGGGACCACTATTTTATATGAGGTCCATCACTGACTGAAATGTCATTATGCGGTGCATGACTACATAGGTAAAAATAACCCCAAAATATTTTTAAATATATATTTGCATTTTATTAGGTTATTAAGTGTAGAATATCTGATTTTCTTAAGTACTAAGTTTGACAGTTGATATTTCTAACATTTCACTTTAACGCTTGTTTTTCTTATTATGCAAGTGTGTCCTCATTCTTTCACACGTGCATTTTGGCTTGTGATTATCTTTCAAAATTTTTTAGAGCAATTTTTGTGAAAGCATGGATAAGTCAAAAATTCGTGTTATTTTTGAATATGAGTTCGGTCCTGAAAACAATGAAGCACAGACAGCTCAAAATATCAATAAAGTGTTTGGGAAGGATGTGGCTAATGAATGCATAGTACCTCAATGGTATGAAAAGTGCCGTTCTGGTGATTTTAATCTTGAAAATGAGCCATGTGGCTGACCTAAGAAGACCAAGGTGGATAATGATGAGCTGAAAGCTGTGGTGGAAGTGAACTCATCTCAACCTATGTGTAAATTAGCAACAAGGTTTGACATTACTATTCCAACAATTTATTGGACCATTTGAAACAAATGGGCAAGTTAAAGAAGCTGGACAGATGGGTTCTGCATGCATTAAAAGAGTGTCAGAAGAGAAATCATCTTGAAGCTTTGCCTTTCTTTGCTGTCACGACATTAAGGAAAACCATTTCTACACCGTATTGTTACGTGTGATGAAAAATGGATTCTTTTTGACAATCATAAGCATTAGGCAAATGGTTGGATAAACATGAAGTGCTGAAACACAGTCCAAAACCAAATATTCATCAAAAAAAAGCTAATGGTGTCTGTCTGGTGGTCCTGAGCTGGTGTTATCCACTACAGCTTCATGAAACCTGGTCAATCCATTATAGCAAATGTCCACTGCAACCAGTTGGATAAACTAATGAAGATGCTTGCAATTAAGCAGCCAAGATAGGTCAACAGAGACAAGATAATCCCCTTGCAAGATCACATGTTGCAAAAAACAATACTGCTCAAACTACAGCAGCTGGAATTGAAAACTCTCTGTCATCCACCGTATTCACCAGACTTTGCACCAACTGACTTCCACTTCTTCCAGGCTGTGGACCACTTCTTGAAAGGAAAAATATTCAATTCTCAGTAAGCCGTGGAAAATGCCTTTCATGATTTGATCACCACTCACTGTCCAGGCCTTTTTGCTGCTGGCAATGATGGCAAAACTGTGCTAATATTTTAGGCACATACTTTGATTAATTGTTCCATTTCTTGTTTGAGATATAATAAACTAAACTTTTGATTCAAAATTGGATATTTCATATTTAATAACCTAGTAAAAATCAAGTATTTATGAAATATTTAGAGCCCATAGAAGAAACTAAACTGGCATTTAACATAAAGTGTAATTATATAGTCTTAATTTATTTTCTTTGATATATTTTTATATATTCTCAATTCTCAATAAATGTGTTAGGTTTAACTAGACAGCTGGTTGTCTTCAATAATTCAATCCTTTATGAGAAGAATATTAATGGTAAAATCTTTAAACTCTATATGGATTCAGGAATGAGATGCATATGATGTATAAAAGCTTTAACATTTTATGTCACAATTTAAATACTATAATAACTCCTAATCTGAAGGACAATTGTAACATCTTAAAATTTTTAAGTAAGGATTAGAGTAATGACATTGTTATTTAATTTGTTTTGATTTTGAGCAGTGAGTCACAATTAGAATATTTTATATTTTCATCCAGTGTTTGTATATGTGCATATATTTGTATGTAGAAATCTTCTCAAAACATTTATCTTTACTATCTCCAATATTTTCTAGTATATTCTGTTGTATTCTACTGTTCATTTTTTAAAAATGCTGATCTCCAATCTATATGATGATTTCACCACCTGTTCATGGTCAAGAACTCAAGTTTGAAAAACACTAGAGTTAGTCTTCATCTGCTACGAATCACAGTCATTGGATAATGTTTTGATGATAAAGTACTTGCCTAAGGGTTGAGCTGTTCTTTGCTCACTCTTGAGATTTTTTCTCCATTATGAGTAGCTACAGGTAGTTTTTCCAATATAGTAATGACAACGATTAACAACTGCCTAATGCTTTTCAGATTACAAAGCATTTTTCATATATATTACCTCAAACCTCCATTGGGTTAATTGGCAAAGGAAATGCAATATTGTGCAATTAACTTCAATTCTAGGCAGATCTGTAATTTTATTATTCAAGATAAAGTGAACTTTCAGAAACTAAGACATATGACACCATTTTCCCATGTCCTGGTAATTTAGTTTGTTATGAATGTGTGATACGCAAGGATCTTCTGGAAGAGGCACACATTATTTGAACAAAAGAGTGGCTCATAGCCATATAAAATAAGTCAACCATATTAGATTTCAGTTTTCAAATTATTTAAAACTTACCACTTTGAGCCAGTCAAAAGCAGTTACACAGCCCAAAATTGGTAGTCAGAAAACAATTATATAAGCCGGTATAGAAGTAGAGATTTTTTTTCCCTTGATAAGCATCTCTCAAGAAAGAGAAGGTCTGATTTACAGTCAAGTCCTAACAAAGTCTCTCATGTTACCAGTGTCTTTGTAATTACTTTATTCTGAACAACAGAACAATGTTTAGGAAAGATACATTATACTGAAATTACCTACATTAATCCTAGTTTGGATGCTTTTAGAGGTTTAATTTAAATAGAACAAGTATATCAGAAAGTTAAACAAAAATTAACATAGACTGAGTAATTATTCCCAGGTAGGCATAGCCTAACAATCTCAAGTGTATATACTTTAAAGAGGCCTTTTAAGGATCACTTTAAAAATCAATACAGTTAAGTGTTTCCAAAGACACCCTAATATATGTAGGATTAATGGCAAAAAAACCCCAAATCTATCCTAATTTATGCAAATGATACTGTGGCTTTGGGCTAAAATTTCCAGTGGTTGCATCATATATGAATTCTCAAATTGCAGCATTTCAAACAACATAAGTAGAAGTGAAAAATATCTGTTCTGGAAAACTATTAGATGACTGAAAATATACTACAGTGGCCACAAAGACAAGATATCCAATGTCATGTGAAGATTTTTTGGGGAAAAAAAAAGGTTCTATGAAATGAGTAGAATAAAGCACTATTCATAACAAACATATTGCTTAAGAGTAATATAATATATGATTTAAACATATATATGGCAGACACTGTTAGCTGTCAACTAAATATTCATCCTCTCCTCTGTGAAGAAAATCCCCAAATCAGTTATACCAGTAATGCATTCAGCTCCAAACAATGAATCATGATTAGTCTACACTGTTGAGTCTCAGCCCTGATGGCAAATTAAAGTCACCTGGGGATAATTATGGCCATCTGATATTGGCACACAGGTAGATGAATGGATCAGAAGAAAGTCCAGAAGTAGACTGACACATATAAAGTCATTTAATTTTTGACATAGGTGCCACTGAATGTAATAGGAAAGGGAAATTTTCTAAATAAATAGTGCTAGAGCACCTGGACATCCCTAAGGAAAAAACAAATAAGTCTTGACCACCACTTCCTATTAGTTATTGGTTGAAGAGTGCTCTTAGGGGAGTTAATAACCCAAAATTCCAGCCTGCCAGGTGAGTAGGCCAAGAGTTTCTGTTGTTTCAGTAGAGCACTCCTCACAGAATATCAACAGGCTGTTGTCAACAAGAATATTCTGGAATGGTTACGTCTGAGGGATATGAGTAGAACACTACAGCTTCTGCTATAGAAGACCACATAATTTTTTGTCCAAACTGGAATATTTTAGAAAATGAAAAAAGGGGCAATATTAAGAATTATTCAGAGAAATTGGGCATAAAATAGGACTGTCCCAAGACATGTGGCTGCCTAAATATAAGTATGGTGAAACAAAACTATAGTGGCTCCATAGAAACTGTTTTATCTCAAGCCTGTCAAAGTGATGCTAATTACAGGTATGAGAGGAAGACATTTTAAAGGTCATTCCCTCCACATACTTCCCCATCCAATAGTAAGTGGATTGTATAGTGAAACTCTATGCTCAGTGCTCTCAGAGGAGGTGAATAAGGGCTGATGGGTTAAGCAAGAGAGAATTCAATTTGCCTTGGTGAGCTAATGGGGTATTATTGAAAATAATCTTAGGAACAGTGTGGTCCAGATGCATTGCTTATGCACAAAACAGCTACTTAACAAAATGGAAGTTTTCATCAAAATTTATTCTAATTTATTCTAATGTTAGATGAGATCACTGGACTAGACTTAGCCACTGCCAATTCATATAACTGCTTCTAATCCCTTCTTATTCCATCCCAACACTCTGCAGAGATAAGAGAAAGGAGACGCAATATCAAGTTTTCCTGCGTGACCCTGTGTGGCCCCAACACAGGATTGACAATTCACCAACATTGAGGCTGCCTTTTCCCAAGTGAAGTCAGCAGTTACACACCATCTGAGTGATGTGGGTGGTTGTTCATTACAGAATGGAAGAGCCACACTCTCAGTGGACACTGAGACTAGCAGATGCCTGATGCCAATCAATGCCCTTTGGGAGTCAAGCTTGGCAAAGGACCTCCATGTTTGTTTGGACAGCTGGATCTGTAACCTGCCAAGATTCCTCCCTCCCCCAGGGTGTCTCTCTTTCCTATCCAGTCTATGATGGATGTACCACTCTAACCTTGCTCCTCCACCACTCATATCTCTTACTACCTATCTTTCATGTGTTACAAATCTGGAGTTCTGCTTGAACCCTTAAACAATAACATCACCCAGGCCATTCAGAATTGCCTACCCTTTCAAAGAGCTTGAAAAAGGCAGTTATCAGTATTCCCCCACCAATGAAAAAATATTCACATCCAGATTCCTAAGTCCATGTCAATAAATATCTTTCATCCATGGGCATTCTCAATGTCAGTTGTCTTTGCAGCAGCAAACAAATGATGTCACCAAAAACTTTGTCACCACAAAATCTGCTCAACTCTGAAGGTTTTTGGGGCAAGCGGACCTGGGTTTGTGTCTCTCTTACAACTATGAAATCTGTGCTATTGGAAAAGTCCCTTTCCTATTTTCTTAACCGTAGCAGATGCCTCCTAGAAGGGCTGTGGTCTGAATGTTTGTATCCCCCCAAATCCCTATGTTGAAACTTAGTTCCCAATGTGACAGTAATAAGAAATGAGGCCTTTGGGAAGTGATTAAGTCATGAAGGTATCTCCTCATGAATGGGATTAGTGCCTTTATAGAAAAGGCTTGAGGGGGCTGGTTTGTCTCTTTGCCCTTCTGTCATATACAGACATAGTTCAAAGGTGCCACCTCTGAAGAATGAGTCCTCACCAGACACTGAATCTGCTGGTGCCCTGATGTCAGACTACCCGGCCTCCAGAACTGTGAGCAATGTTTTTCTATTTTTTTTTAATAAATTACCCAGTTTAGGGAATTTTTGCAATAGCAACCTGAAAAGATTAATACAATCAGAGTATATATCTTATGTCTCCTACATTGTTTTTATTTGTATCACTTATGGAAATTATGTAAATGAATTGAACTATGTATGTCCTTCCACCTCTGAATTCCCAGCAGCTAGCAATGTCCCTCACTTATTGTTGGGTTCAATAAATATTTGTGGACTGACAGCTTCAAATTAAGATGAAATGCATCATGGCTCCTGCCCCCCTGACCCAGCAGCCAGCAATGTCCCTGGCATATTGTTGGCTTTAATAAATATTTGTTGACTGACAGACAGAAAGGAAAAATAAATGCATCGGTTCATTAAAAGTTTAAATGGATCATTTGTAAGTATACTTTATTCATAGTTTTATTCTTACTCTATTAGACTGTAGATTAAAGGATCTAGAAGAAAAAAAAAAAAAGAAAAGGTTAAAAAAGCCACTCAAAGATGTCAAAAGATATGATGAAGGGTATCTAACTACCAAATGCCTGGCAGAAGCAAAATCATTTAGAAGCACAAGGTCACAAAACTCAAAAGACCACAAATAATAAAGTAAAATAAGTGAGATATTGTAATAGATGATATAGGTATTTATAGTAGCAATCTAAGCTGCATGATTATTCAGTTGATTTTCTCATTAATTGACTAAAATTTGAAAAGTATTAAATGGGATACATTAAATAAAGAAGACTGCCTTTGCTACACACTTTGAGAGCATTCTTCTAAGCCTGCATTTCACATTCCCAGTGTCAGATTTTCAAAGATAGGGAATCATGCCCATCAGATATGGAAATGATAGGTTTAAGCTCAAATCCCAGTTTTGAACAACTCCTTGTGTGTTTGACTTTGCAGCTGTGTCAAAGAAAATCTACTCATTCTCAGATAATTCTCCACTCAGTGTACGAGGCCAGGAATTGAAGTGACTTGGCCTGCCTGTAAATGTTTTGCACCTAAAACAATGGCAGTAAATCTCTGGCAGCAGACTTAAGCCTCAGTTCCTTAGGCTTCTAATCCACCATCCTTATGGTCATAAATTCTAAATGGGTAACACTGGAAGCATGGATAATTAGGGGAGGGCACAGCTAATATGCTCAAACAGTCACATCAGAGAAACAGCACAGACAGCGATCTGCCAATAATCAAAAGAAACAAATTGAGGCTCCGGGCCTTCTGACTATGAAGTCATACACACAGACAGGCTGTCTTGTCTTTGCTGCTTCCAACAGACAGACATGAAGATATGACTTTGATGGAGGCTCAGATTGCAGAACAGACCTGACCTAAAATCACAGGGAAGTAAAGAGCGAAGGGAGAGTGAGTTGTCCATTTATGATACTTTCTGTCAATCAAAATAGGTTAAAAGATGCTATATTATTTCAGTAGCCTTCATAATTAATTTTGGAATCTTGCCACTATTCACCATTTAAGATTTCTGGTTCCAGTTCTCATGTAGCTTCAGGCAAAGTTTTCTTTCCAATTACTTCCAATGATGGACAGGTCCTTAACCCAGACAAGAATAATGTAAGAATAACAAGCCATGAATCACAGATAAAGTGTTTTATTGACTTACCTCCAAAATATTCAAAAGTGCTTTTCAGCAATTTCTAATTTCTCAAGAGATCCTAAGATGAGGCACATTAGAAATAATTATGCATTAAAATAGATTATCCTTTCATGAATATAAATGCCTTTTTAAATATATCAAAAAACATTAACAGCTTTTTGGAAATTTGCTATTTCCAATAACTCTATTTTTTATTTAAAATCTAATTCTCAGTTGTTTTGTTTCACTGCATGTCCTCAGTTTATAACTACAATTGAATATCTATGCAACTAAGATATTTCATTTTGATTTTAACAAATACCCATGAAATTATTAGTATTTCATTTCCCAAAAGGTAAATTTCAGAATTTTCTCTGGGTTCTGAGATCTTTCTGAAACTTTCTTTGCTTTCTAAGTTGTTCTTTCCTAAAAGGTCTAGTTAATATGAAAATACTATCCCATTTCAAAAGTAAATCTCTCCGTTTATCCATTCATTTAGTAGGAACAATCCCATATAGCTAAAAATTAATCATCACTTACTTCCTTCTATAGGGATAATATGAAAGCTGATTTTTGCACACCATCTTCCTTCACTCACTAATGCTCTAATCAAATACTCACAGGCACATTCAGATCATGTCTGGCAGAAGATTAACTGCTAGGATGAAGATTGACTGGGAGGATAAAGATTGAAACAAATTTTGGGGGTATATGGCCTTCAAAGATGGACTTGCTTCTGTTGATTGAGATTGTTTCAGTAGCTGTTCACAAAAATAATGTGTGACACTGACCTAAGCAGTAGTCTTGCCCTTTCCATCAGAAATATTTGTGTTTACCCAGTCCCTATAAACCCTAAGACATCACTGTTGCCACTCAGATCTGCCATTTCCATCCCTTTTGCAGATTCTGTGCACGCTACATGCTTTGTTTTCAACTGACTGCATCTGCAGTCTTTTCCAGGAATTTCCATTGGGCTATTGCAATTGTCCTAACATTATGGAGAACTGAAGTGCCTGGAAAGTTATATCTGCCCAGGATGGTTCATAGTAGAGACTGGTGCAGGAGTGTGGAGAGCCAGCTCCCTTGCCTCTAGACAGGGCATATTCTGAGGTGCCATTTATGGTCCAGAGCATCCCATAGGGTCATGCCATGGCCAGCACTTTACCTGAAATGCAACCTATATCTGGGTTCTTCCCCTTCCTTGCCCTGCTCCCATCACTCCTTTGGCAGTCTCTCCTGAGATCCTTCCCTAGTAAATCACCTATATACAATCTTCACCTCAGGGTCTGTTTTGGGAGAACCCAACTAAGATAAGGGGCTAGTTTATGAGCCGTTTAGTGTCCAGGAAGAGAGAAAGTAGAAGAGGAAGAAAGCTAAGAATTACAGAACACTTACTCTTTCCAGACCCTGAACTTTGCATGTATTATCTCATGGGCTCTTACCCAAGGGTAACGCAGGTGCCATCTGACATTTGAAAGATCACCCTAAAGCTAAGGTGGAGAAACACCAGAACATCCGCACAAGTGGTCTTCTGTCCTGTAGTCACCACTCCTGATCTGACTTAAGGTCATTTCTCATGCTGTACCTTGTTTTCAAGAGTAATAACAATAATAATGATAATAAATATTTATTGAGCATTTACTACAGTCTTCAATACTACAGGTAGTAGGCTTATTTGTGTGTGTGTGTGTGTGTGTGTGTGTATACTGTATTAAATCATCTAAGTTCATACATGTTATGTTCAGGAGAACTAGAATTTGAGTCCCAGGATGGCCAACTTCTAAAAGCATCTACTATACCATGTGGCTGAAAACAAGCAAACAAAAAAGAGTAAGATTCACTAAGCCCCTAATTTAACATGGTTTCCTAAAGCTCCTTATACAAAGACATCATCATTTCTACGCTGGTAGGCTTCCTAAAAAAAAGTCATGTTGAAGAGATGAGTTAAAGAATGTATCATTTTAAGCTTTCAAGAGAAAAAAAAAGAGATAGTTCCTAGAAAAACCTTGAACAACCTGAAAATCAAATTAGATAATTTATGTAGCTAACGACCATGAAATGAGAAACCCAAGCATCTAAGTCAATAAACCCTGTGCAGAACTGATAGGTATTTTCCTGTGCCCCAGTCTATTCATCTGGTAAATATATTTCCCTTAGCATGTTGGAGCAAGGATTTTGGGAACTGATAGTACTGAGAGAGGATGCTGAAGGGCTGAAGGTATAGGAGGCGTACTTAGAAAAAAAGTATGATAGTGTTCCTTGGAATATGTGCAACTTGCACATGTTGTAAGCCATCTGAGTTAGAGAATTTGGTTTTGATACTTTGATTATGTAGGCAAAAAGACCTGCTGCTTTGAAAAGCCAAAACCTAATGTTCTGTCCTCTGGCTATCTGAGAAATAGATATTAAAATCATTCCAAAGGGACTTCAAGATCATGAAGGTAGCTCAAAAGTGTGGATTAAATTCATCTTAGACATTCAGAGAAAGCAAACCACTATCTCAGAAAGACATGTCCCAAGTTAAGAAAACCAGCTGTTCGTAAACTAAAGGATAAAAAATATATAGGGGGCATTCTCAGCAAAACATACACACATGCACACACATACATGAATGGTAATAATGAGGAATCAGTGTCAAGGTTCTATGGGATGGATTAAATAAAATAGTAAAAACCAAATGTTTATCTTTGCTTCCCACCCTGAATGAAATAGCTGCAATTATTTATCACTCTCTACCTTTTTCCTCATGCCATGTGTCTTGGCAGTAGTTTCCATTAAGAGGTTGAATCTGAGATAGCCTTGTGACTTGCTTTAACTTGAAGAACGTGGTGGAAACCATGCTCTGTCAATTCTAACAATAGACCTCAAAAATTCTTAGATGCTTCTATTCTTCCTCTTGAAATTATACCACCACCATTTGCTTAAGCCTGAAAAAGCCTACTGAATAAGAGCTTCATGGTTCATTGCCCCTATTATCCTAGACAACAGTTAATTCCAGAGCAGAGCTGCCTAGCTGACTCAGCAGCTAATCACAGATGCTTGAGTGAGCCCAGAGGAGACAGAAGAACCATCCAGCTGAGCCCAGATCAGATTGATGATTTGCAGAATCAAGGCCTAAATATGTGTTTGTCATTTAAAGCCACTACATTTTGGGATAGTTTCTAATACAAAAATAACTATCTGATACACATACCCACTTTTATTTTTAAATTTCAGTATTGTTTATGATTGACAATGTAATTACATTAATTTTCTGAGAACTACTCTATTTCATGTTACCAATGAATACTTATGTATAAAATAAAAGATACAGTGAACACCATATTTGAGAGGTTAATATTGCATGGTAGATAAAATCACAGACACTCAAGTGGGAAACCCAGGATCTGAATCTGAGATTGCCTACTTAATTCACACAAGTTGTTTCAATTTTTCTTAATTCCCTCAGTGGGAAAAAGGAAAAATAATAATACACAGTTACTCATTTCATTATTGCGAGGATTAAATGAATATACTAAAAGCCCTTAGAACAGTTCCTCATACACAGCAAGCATTAAACACAAGTAAACTTTGATTGTAAACATGGCAAAGCTCTTCCCATAGTGTTAAACACATAAACTCTTACATGTCATCATTTTTCTTCTTATAACTGCCCTACAATGGGAGTGAGCAGGTATAAATATATCCCCATTTGATGGATAGGAAGACAAGGGCTCAGACAATTTAAGTGAAAAGCCCTGATTGCTGCTCCTGAGTCCAAAGCTTTCTCACTGCAGTACACTAAAGACCTTGCCCAACCAAATCCCATCAACAAAGGACTGGCTGAATAAATTATGGTATAGCCACACTGTGGACCATTGGGCCACCATAACAGACCAGTTGACTTACAGAGGTTTCAATGAAGTTTCACTAGGTGAATAAAAGCAAGATTCAGGACAGTTTGTACAATATAATGCCATTTTTATAGTACAAAGACAAAGAAAGCTGTATTTATCTATGGATGTGAGTGTGGGAATGTGTACACACAGACACCCAAACACACATACATACTTATATAATAATTAAGCCTTATTATATGAGCTTAAAAAATAATGTAAGGCACACATAGATTGTGACAATAGAGAGATAAAGCAAAGGGGGTAGAAGCAGCAGGAAAAATATTTTAAAAAAAGACTACATCAAAAAATCCCACAAGCATGCATATAATCCCATTTACATGAGTGGTTATACAGTTATATGGTTATAAAAATTTTAAAGTAAAAGAAAAATCTGCTTAAGATTAAAATTAATGTTCTTTTATTTTCAATGTGTCTGATATGAAGTAGTAGAAAATATAAAAATATTATTAATTGATGTACAGACTTCCTCCCAAAATAGGACCTCTCTCAAACCATACTATTTTACTACTTTCACAAATAGACCAAATTTACTTCTTTGCAATAAATACAGGGAAGTTAAAGTCCTTTTGTATTTGCTTGGATACATAAATTACATCATCTCTTCCACAGTTTGGCCCAGGATCAACCCTTTGTACTAGATTTAGCCTTTCCCTTCTCTGTGGAATTGGAAAGGAGAAATTATTTGTTGTGAATCATTTTGAGGGATACAACACATATTTCATACTTTTACTGAAATATGTCACACACATGATGAAGCACTCTAACCTCAAGTACACATTGGGATGAATTTTTCCATGTGTGTGTATATATATGTATATATATATATATATATCTGTATATGTATACAGATATATACACTCATGGAACAACCACTTAGAATAAGATGCATATCATTTTCACACCACCCCAAAATTGTCAGGTACCCCTTTCCAAGTATTATCCTCCCCAGGTGGAGAGCTGATTACTAGTCTGATGTCCATCACCATCAATTAGTTTTGCCTTTCTTGAATTTCATATAAAGAGAATCATATTTATCTTTTATGTTCCCTTTCTTTCATTCAACATTACATTTATGAGATTTCAACCATAGTGTAATATACATTCAATAGCACCTTATTTTTTTACTGCTTGATAGTATTGCATAACATTTTGTGAATATAGAACAATTTGTTTATCCCTTTTCTTATTGATAGACAACTGTGTTGTTTATAGTTTGGGACTATTACAAAGAAAGCTATTATGATCTTTCTTGTTATTGTCTTCTGATGGACATATATGTCCCTTTCTCTTAGGCTCATAAGGAAGACGTGTATAGCTTTAACAAACCTTAATAAACAGTCTTGCAAAGTGGTTGTAACCAATTTACACTTCCACTAGCAATGCAGGAGAGTTCCAGTATCTACATCTGTGCCAAATTTGGTGCTGCTGGTGTTTTCAATGTTTGTCTTTCTGGTGGGCATGTATTTGGTCTGATGTATATGTCATTAAAACTTGTTCTATTAATTTTTACTGTAGCACTCTTTGCTACAAAAGAGTATAAATCTTAATTAGTAAAAACAAATTATTTTAATTATTTGAAAATTAGAGAATCACACTTAATTTTGCATAAAAATGATTAGGAAACTGAAATCATACTATGCAAATATATTACTAATAGCCCACCTCTTTTGGGGTATTAAAAAACATTTGTTTTCAATTGTAAGAGAAAATCTAAAAACAATTACTATAGGCCTTTAGCATTTGACCTTATCACAAGTTTTGGAGAGGAAAGTATTCTTGATTTGTGATTCCACAGCCAAGTTACAAAGCATTCCTTTGTGCATTGCATATTCTTAATGAATAAAACAGAGTGGTTTTTAGGAATTAAAGTGCTTATAAATCAGATCTGGAGTTAAATAAAGTAACCACCACAAAGCATATGGCTTGTCTCTATAAAGGTTCTATTTATATCCATTGGATGACAACCATTAGGAGGTACATAGTTCCCTTAGCTAGAGTTATAGAGGCCTAAAAATATATTTCCTGGCTTCCACCAGGAACTGGCAGGGGCTCAAAAAGAAGTTCGTGGTTTGGCCAAAACACAACCATTCTTTCAGACCAATGTTGCCTGCATTCAGGAATGGCTAGGTCCTATTAGTACAAGAGGAAGAAATATTTAGCCTTTGTTTGAAAATTTAACATTTTCCTGTTTGCATCTGTAGTCTAAGGCATGCTTGGGGAATCATGGGCCACCAGCCCAGCACAAGCTTTAAAGCACAAGCTGTAAAGCCCAGCATCAGTCTTATCCACAGTAAGTGTTGAACTTGGTTCTAGAGTTTTCCCTACTGGAGGTAGCTCATATATTAGCACTATGCTTTCAGCAGATCCAAAAATTTTATCTTAGTTTATGTTATTGTTTAAGTGTTTTACCATCTAATCATTTGACCAAGCCATCTGGAAGTTGAGTGAAATCCTGTCACGAACGTCTAGATAAAATGTCCCGCAATGATGCAAATTTGGATGCAAGACTACTGGCCACTGACTTCCTGTTTTCCTCCATCTCATTAACTTCCAATGAACATAGCTTCATATCTTATGCAATTCGTTCTGCCCACCCGACTTGCAGCCTTGTGGCAAGTATTTCCATACTACAAATGAACCTGAGACAACAGTCCCCAAACCAGATGCATTCTCTGTCTCCTGAAAACCAAGTCCTTTCTCCTCCTTTCTTTTTCTTCCAAAGGCACACAATCTTGTCACTGTCCCTGGGGCTGAAAGCTGCCTTCTCTTTATTAACCAGTCAATACATCCTGCTTGCCCTTCTTTCAAAGTAACTCCTTGTGACCTCAGCAATTGCCATATCTCTCCCATCTCTCTAAGTCTAGTCATTCTGCTCTATGACTATATTATTGCCATTACCTCTCAGCTCATCTCTGTTCTGTGCCTCAGTCTCTCCACCCTTTCAACTTGCCCTGCACCAAACCCCTGCCCCTTGCAAACCTTTCCTCTCAATTAGAAGATCAAGTGTCTGTGTTTCCACTGGCCTTCAAGATACTCCACAGTAAGTCTGACTACATTGACTTCTCACTTCTCTTGCTCCTTGGGATTCAAATACCAATAATTTGCTTCTCAGAGGAGCTTCCTGTGCCATGCTATCAAAGAACCTTCCCCCACATCAAGATAAGTGAGCAATTGGGGCCATTCTCCTCATCACAGCTGGCTGAACCAGGGAAGGATGTCTGGCCTTTGGAATCTGGCACTGAGGCTCAGTGATGCCAGTAGCTAGAATCTCTGCTGTAGCTGCTGTGACCATGCACTGGGCAGAACAAACAAGCCCTTCTGCAGAGAGACAAAACAAGCTTATAGTGAGAAGGTCAAGAGAAGGAGAGAAGACACACTAAATTCTCTAAAGAGATACAGGAAGTCACCTTACCCCTTGACTCCTAATAACTGGCTGCTTTTCTCCACGATACCCCAATAAGTTTCTTGCAAAAGCCCTTTATCCTCCAAAATTTTACTATCCAAAGCCAGTTGGTCAGGGCTCTGCTCTTTGTAGTTAATCCAAGTAAACCTCATTTGAGTCTTCATCTGTGCCTCTGCACAAACTCCTCCTCCTCCTCCTTAAATGTGAGCCTCTCTTATGTCTTCATCTAAATCTTGGCCACCTTTTTGGATTTAACTCAAGCTCCGCTTCTTCCAAGAGGGTTTCTTTGATCCAGCTTTCACTAATTCTGCCAAAATGGGAGGCAGGTTGGTGGAAAAAATCAGAGAAAACTAGGGGACCTCTGTATTTACTAGTTGTGTTATCTTCCCCTCTCTCAGCCTCCACTTCTCAATACAGAAATCAAGTAAAATAAGATTTAGCACATGGGTTTGTGGTGAGCATATATTAGATAACAACAACCTTGGTCCCTTGCCTCTACTTGGCACCCAGAGAATATTTATTGCATTTCTTGTGTTTTTTAACTCCTATAGAACTTTGCTTTGAATTTAAGCTGATATTAAGTGGCTACAAATACATTAGTTACCCAAAAATACATACTCTGTCAGCTCAGTTCTCTTCAAACATGAGGGAATCCAAGAGATGTGTTTTTCCACCCGAACCCAAATGAAGTTAATCAAATGTTTAGCTGGGATCGTCAGACAACTGTGACCCAACCTTGCCCCAGGATGTGGAAGGACTCGTGGAGCGTGAACCCAACCCCATTAAAATTATTTTTCTAGAAAGTAAAGGCTTAATTTTTCAGGTAGATTACTTGTATTTTTATCAGCTCACTATGCATATTTTCTTACATTTGGAAATAGATGAAGAGAAAAAATAAAGATGATTTTGTTGATAAGCTCACGAAAATGTAATTTCTAAACCAGGAGAACTTCAATTATAATAGGAAATACCTCACCCATGAAAACTTTAGCAGATGTGTGTTCCCAGGAAAAATAACTTAAAACAGGCAAGTAAAGAATCTTGTGTTCACAATAGCTTCTCCTAACCCATAATTTGACAACTATACTTCTGCTATTTTTAGACTGATTGATTTAGGTGACCAATCAGAAGTAGTTTTGCAAAGCTGATAAAGGATAGGAAAAGTACAAAGCAAAGTTTTCTGGGGTCAATTTAATATTCTTTTCCTCTTTTATAAATTTGGAAAAAATGTGGTGTAGGCACTAGAAACCTATATGGGAGCCAAGATACTTGATTTCTAGTTCTTGATTTTTTATGATATTTGGCAGACTATAAAACCTCCATGCCTTAACTTCCTGATTCCTAAAGTTAAACAGTTGCTAGTAGGAGAGAAAATTAGTACAATGACTTTGGAGGATAATTTGGCAATGCATATTAAAACAAAAAATGCATATACATTTCTCTATGTATATCCCAAAGAAAGGCAGTGCATATGCACAAGGAGGTCCAGTATTATTTGTAATATGGAAAATTTAGAAATAAGCCAAATATCCACATGAAGGGAAACAAACTCTGGGGCACCCATATGATGAAATACTCTCATTAGATAAAAATTGTGAAGTGGCTCCATGACTACTAATATGTAAAGAACTCTAAGACATACCACTAAGTATTAAAAGCAACTTGTAGGAAAACACGGTTCTATTTATTGAACATACACCATATAATACTGCTTATTTTCAGCATATATATATATATATATATATATATATATATATATACTTGCATGTCAATTATACATGAAAAGTTTGGAAGATTGCACAGCAAACTGCTAATAGCTAACCTATGTGGTTTTTTAGGAGGTTTAGAGGTGTCAAAGGGATACTGACCTCACTGACACTGCTTTTGGTTTTTACATGAAGAAGATATTCATAAATTTCATTTGCAATTATAATTAATTTTAAAAATTAGAGGCATATTCAGGATAATCTTCAAGTTCTTTCCCAGCTCTATGTTTATTGGAAACTATGGATGATTTGGTTATTTGGAAATCTTAATACCCATTAGTCTACTATTTTGTAAAACCATATCTCATTTATAAGCAAATCATTGGGATTTAACTATCATCTCAAAAGGAAGTAACATAAACATGAAATAGCTTTATAGACTTGTACCCAAATCCTCACAGCTGTGGGCAGGGTATTTAACACAGCCTCCAAGTCACCATCAACAAAGAACTTGTTTTACAGTGCATTAGTGGCTTCAGCCCTGTGGTTTTTTTGTGAACTAAATTGTTGCCAATTCTACCACAGAATTCTAAGGCTCAGAATAAAACACTATTCTTTGTGTTTAATAAAAAGGATCTTCTATCAAGCATAATATCTGTCTGAAGTGTTAACCAATAAATTCAGTATTCTACTTAATATTCTTTTCTCAGGATTTATCTATAACAAAAGTATACATGAACAGATTTTACCTTTTGTTTTTGTTTGGGTTTTGTTTTTGTTTTTGTTTTTTTTTTTAAGGCACCAGAAAGAGTAAACACAGAACACTGAAGCACTAGTTGGCAAAACTAAACCAAATTTACCAGAGACAAAACTTAACACTTTTGTAAACTGCATTTGGCACTATCTCCAATTGATCCGAGCACATCACTGGCCTTTTTGCAAACATCTCTAAGTTGGCCTGTATTCCTTACATCTGATGGGGACTTTGATAAAGCATATCATTAGTACTGCCTTGCTTAAGATGGGTTAAAACTATTTCTTTCCATCTACAGGAAGATTAATGACTCTGTAAGCTCATTAGAAGGCTCATTGATGACTTTGGGTCTGTCCCTTTATGTCACACTCCAACCATAGTGTTGGATTCAGTGACTCCTCAGACCACCCATTTCTCTTCTGGAAGGAGTTAGTTCCTTGCCCACCTCATTATCCTTGATCTGAGAAATGGGTGTTTCTTCTCTTTTCAAGGACCAATCCTGTCTCTGGAATATTGCTCCAACCCCATACTGCTTTCCTTAGGGCTCTCTCTCTCTCTGTTTAATCAACCATCCCTTCTTTTTCCTATACTTGCAATATTCCCTTTTCCCCTGGTTCCTTTTGTTCTACACAGACACTTGCTTAGGTTTCCCCAAATAAAAACAAAAGTCCTTCAATCAATGATGCTACAGTGTGAGCCCACGGTCCTCCATTCCTTCCCAGGCACCTGCTTCTGCCTTCGGGTGCCTTAATGTCTTCTTCCCATGCATTTACTCAATGGAATCCACCGTCTCCAAGGTTATTTACATCTATCTACTTTCAGGCTCAGTGGCCTGTCTCAGTGCTCACTGCCTCAGGTTTGTCTATAATATTTGACACCATGGGCCAAAGACTTCCTGAAATTTTACTCCATATCATTTTTCCTTGAGGCTACCCTATTTCATCCACCCATTTTTTACCAGTTGGTTAACTCCTTATTCCCCTTTCATCTTGGCCGTGTTAATGTGAGTCTTTATACATCTTCTGTCGTGCTCCTCACTTTGTGCATACAAACATGAAGCCTTGTACTTCTGTTTAGCTTTCCTGAAAGACCTCATCTAGTATATGCTACCTTGCAGAATGGGGGGATAGAAGGGCACTATTCATGATGTAGTTTATGAGAGTGATATGCCCTGGCATGTAATACCAGACAACAGAATGAGAAAAGCATGTCCTGGATCTGGAGGTGCACAACCAGCGGACTCTGAACTCACCTGGAATTCATGTCTGCACAGTGCCTAAGCTGTCACTTCTAGGTAACTGACTCCTACATCAGTATCATCCCCATTTTATGTATGATTCAAGGGCCAATTTCGTATTCCCAAATGCCTGCTGGATATTTCCACTTGGGTAACTTGCCAGCTCCTCAACTTATCTTACCTAAAATCACAGTCTTAACCTGGCCCATTCTCACCAACACCCTCCAAGCCACCTCTCCTTCTGATAAGTTCCTCAAGCGTACAAATCATTACTTATTCAACTTATTCATTTTTCTAACCCTTATGGGGCCACCAAGACTGCATAACTCACATGGAAGAGATTTTGTTGAATTTTCGGACCACTAATTTTCTTTTTTGAGAATAATTTTGAATGCTTAGAGAAAAGCTAAATATTGAATTTAAATCTGTCCATCATTAAAAGCCATCTTTAACTTGTATATTCTAAATCTTTTCTGAGGACATTACACATCTTTTTACAACAAACTGACAGGATGGATTTTTAAAAATTGGTACTTTGTCGTTTTTACAAAGAAAAAGACATTCTCTGCAGAGGTATGGTTGTTAAAACTGAGATCTGATTCATGTAATTAGTTAGCTAATTAATCCCATGGTTGGTGCCTGATTATACTGCAGATTCTATTTGTGTCTACATCAGGGTAAATGAAAAGCTAGATTTTCCAATTAAGTAGTAATGGAGAAACCGGTGGATAGAGATTCCTCCTTCAAACTTAGAAGTAATAAATGGTTCTAGTCATTCAATTCTGTTTTCTGTTTTTAGAAAACAAAATATATCTGTTGTAAAATACAATAAAATGATTTTATCATGATAAGTCATGAAATTAATATATGCTCAGTGTAGAAAAATTGCATATGTGAGGCAAGCACTTACAAGTAAATTAAAATCATTTATAATCCCACCAGACAGAGAAAACCACTGTTATTTTGGTGCTTATTCATATAGCTTCTAGGCATTTTCTCTTTTTAAAAAAATCAGATCTTATTTTTTATTTTCCTTTGTAATCTTCATAATTCCCTTGGCAGTACTGCATGAATATATATTTATGTGTTATTTAATTCAGCAACAGCATTTTTAATGTCTGCCTAAGATTCCACTGTAGACATATATCTTAATTATTTATTTCATATTGCTGAATATTTATAGCTTATTTTCCAATTTGTTATATTATTGATCAGTATTACAATGAATTTCCTTGTAAAATCTACCCACTTACATAATAATTTCCATAGAAAAATACATTAAAAATGAAATTGTTGAATCAAAGGGCTCAAGGACTTTTAAGTTCTGGATAAATATGACAAAAGCTACAAAAAAGCTGAATCAATTTAAATTCTCCACAAAACACCTTAGTGTGGTATTGCCAACCACTCACCTACCCATTGCCAACAACTGGATCTCCTAGGTTAGGGAAAAAAAATTGAAATTTTATGAATGAAAATAATTATTGCTATTATGTAATTTGTATTTCTTTGGTTATCTATAGAGTTAATTTTTTTAATATATTTACTTATGTTTGTATTTCTTTTTTTTTCTCTCTTTCTTTGTTTCATTTTGTTGTTGTTGTTATCCTTTTTCCATTTTTCTGTTTTTCTTATATTTAATTTATAAAGACTAGTTATGGAATAAGGATTAAAAGCTTCTAAATGTCATCTATTTTGCTAAACATATTCCCAGCTTGTTTTATTTTGCTGTTGCATTTTTGTCTTTTAATTTGTGAATTGTTTTATGTAGAAGTGTTTTTAAATACTGCTGTCAGATTTGTCTTTCCTTCTGTACATTCTGCCTCTCATTGAATAATCCACCTTTACTGAACTGATTTAGTACCTTTCAATGTTAATTTTTCTAGGTATTTGTGAACTTTCTGTTCTGTTTTACTGATGAGTTGGTTTCCATATCAATAAAATACTATATCAGTTGTCTTAACATTATATTTGAATTCTGGTTGATATAAATAAATCCCTCTCAGTGTTCCTCACGTAGCTTCAAAAAATTTAAGATTAACTTGAATCATTTTCCAAATTTGAAAAATAAATTTCTAACTGTGGCTGAATTTGCATTAATTTAATTTGGAATTAATATGTATCTTTAAAATGTGATTATTATTCCTTCCAGAAATATGATATTTTTATTTATTTAAAATTATTTTTGATTGCCTTGAGAATGCTTCAATTTTTAAAATACATGGATACTATACACTCTTTAAGGTATTTTAAAATGTAGATAATGATCAGGCATGGTAGCTCATTCCAATAATCCCAGTGCTTTGGGAGACTGAGGTGGGAGGTTCATTTGAGGTCATGAGTTTTAGACCAGTCTGGGCAACATAGTGAGAACCCCCTCTGCAAAAAAATTTTAAAAATTAACCGGGTGTGTGATATGAGGGTGCTCTCCTGTAGTCTCAGCTATAGAAAGACTGAGGTGAGATGATCATTTTAGCCTACAAGTTTGAGGTTGCAGTAAGCTATGATCATACCACTGCATGCTAGCCCGAAGGACAGAGGGAGACTCTGTCTCAAAAACAAACAAACAAACAAACAAATGTAGGTATTTTATATTTGGGCTTGAGGTTTTGAATGCCAACTTCATGAAATTTTGATTACATAAATAAACTTCTCATTTCATAAACATATTTGGGAAAAAATCTTATTAAACTTTTTATTAGGATTTTAGTTGAGCTTATGTTTCCTGGGTAGACAATCATGTCATAAGCAAATTATAAAATGACTTCTCTTTTCTAATATTTACAGTGCTTATTTCATTCTATTGAACAGCATTCAATAATAGGGTTGATAGTGAATAACCTTGACTCCTTCTCAATTTAGCCCCAGAATGTTCCTATCATGGATGATGTTGTTGATTTGAGACAGGATTCTATTGTTTCTAATTTGTAAGATATTTTAAAAATTATTAGGGGTATAATTTTATCACTTTTTTTGTCACTATCAGTATGATTACGTGGTTTTCTTCCTTTCATCTGTAGAGGTGATGATGATATGGGTATGTTTCCTGGTATTAAAATAGTCTTACATTTCAGGATCAATCTTTGCTTTATTATGTTTTATTTTTATTATACTGATAGATTTTATCTATAGACATATTCAATTTTAATCCCTCAGTAAAACAATTCTGCAGCATGGTTTAGGAATGGAATACATTATCTGAATTACTAGTAAATAACACGTATCACATTTTCCTTCTCTCCAAGCTCCACATATATTTCTACATGGTTGTAACAAAGGCTCTGAAAATTATCTCAGAAGAATGTTCTCCAAGAAAATCACATATAGAGAGCATAAATTCAGAAATGTCCAATAAACAACACCTCATCCCAAAAAGAAGTTACATGAATTTGGGTAAAATGGTGCTCCGTTATTACCTTTAAGGAGAAATAACTTTTTGAAAATGATTACATTAAAAAATCAGTACTCATCAGGCACCTTCACTATGTCGTTCTGAACCCCCAAAATTAGCTTCTTACAAAGGGACAAATGAATTCTAAACATAGTATCATGAAAAAAAATAAAAGAAGACTTAAGTTCATCGGCTTTATGTTCTGGGTGATATTTAACATCGTGGTAAAAAGAAGCAGACACTCACTCACATTGTCTCTTGAGACACTGATAATCAGCCAAGAGGTCTATTTTTAGTAAAATACTGTTTTTAATCTGGTGATTCTCTATTCCAAAACAATTTATCAACCAGTGCCAGATCCACAAAGTCAAAGGAAAGACAATGGAGGTAAAAAACAAAAAAACTGAATATTCAAACAAAGAATTTCATGTTCGCTAGATCCTTCCAGGATTAGTATGAATATGTCTTTGAATAGGAGTAGCATTTTGAAGTATGGGATTTAAAAGGATGTGGAAATTTTACAGTTGACCTTTAATGTGGTACTGTGTTGAGACGGAAGAAGTTCAAAAAGGGTAAAGTGTTACATTCCATTAGTGGCTGGAAATTTCAGGCAAGAATAAGCAAGGCAAACACAGGACAGGATTTCAAATTCATGCACCGGACTAAGCCAGTAACAACGAATTCTGACAATCGTACACTGCACACTTGTGGAACGCCTTTCCTGGCTTCTTTATTATTATTATCATCATCATCATCATTATTATTTATTTTTAGTTATTTATTATTATTTATTTCTAGTTAACTCCTGTCTGATCCTCAAAACTCAACACTCGATCAAACCACTTTGGAAAACTGTTTGGCAGCATCTAATAAAGCTGGACACATGCACTCCCTTTACCCAACAGTGTTCTGAGCCAGTTTGCAATGTCTGATGAGCTGACTGTGTGCATCTCTTCCTCACTCCATATTCAAACACACATGTCCAGCAGAAACGCTTACATATATGCAAACAAAGATGTGCACTAGAATATGCATAACAACACTATTAATAATGACCCCAAATTGAAACTACCCAAGTGCACAAAACAGTAGAATGGATAAATAACTGTTGGAAGGTTCATACAGTGGAATATTATATAGCAACAAGAATTATAATTACATGGAACAATGTGGATGAAACTTACACCATGTTGAGTGAAAAAATACACTCACACACATATACAGTACATGCGTATGTTTCCATTCATGTAAAGAACAAAAACATTCATAGTTAATTCATGCTATTAAAGCCAGAAGACTAGCCTTTGGCAGAGAAGCAGCATCATCTGGAAGGGAGCCGGTTGGTGGGAAGAGGGTGCATTTAGGGGGATGTGAGTTCTTCTGGGATGCTGGATATGTCCTGTTTCTCAATCTAAGTACCAGAGTGCTAGTTACATGAATGTGCTCAGGTTGTAAAAATGTACTGAGCTGTACTATTTGGAACTATATACTTTACTAACTGTATGCTATACTTCAATAAAAAGTAAAAGAAAGAAAAAAATTAGGTCAACCAAGTGTCAATTTCTAAAGAAGACTTCCCCTATCTTGGATACATATCCACCTTGCCAAGTGGTTGTGAGACTTTAAATAGAAATGTAAACCATATTAAAAATGACCAGGGTTTTGCCTGGCATAAAGTACACCATTACTAAAGAGGATTTATTCTTATCATCATTCTCTGACTCTCTCCTTATCTGTGTTACCATATCACTTTGTATATTCGTTCCCCACGGTAATGTCATCATGTTTTTGCTTCATTTCCATTCTCATTAGATGACTGGCAGCTTGAAGAACATGACATCTTATTTGTATCCACAGGAGCTATCCCAGAGTGGGTATTTGATAAATATTAGACGAGACTGAATAAATGACTGTAACAAAGCTTCATGACTTTGGGATTAGTAGGATCCCAATGATCTGACAGTCATTCTCCCAGTCCATCTAACTGACCATGTGGTTGAATTAGGAAGGAAGCTAAAAGCTGCCCAGGGCTGAGAGCATGACAGGGCTGAGGCAGGTATCTCTGGACTAGGAGAGGGAGCTGACCCTCTGTAATGAAGAAACGTATACCCACTTCCACTTAAAACCCAGCCTGCAGCATAAGGCAGTGTCACACTGAAATGCCAAAACCAGCTGCTGGAAGGGTATCAGACCATGACTGCTGGGATCAAAGGTGGATTGTGCTCTACAAAAGCATTAGAACAAGTGCTAAACCAAGACAGGAAAGAAGACTTAACCATCTTCCCTCCAGTTCAAAACAAGAGAGAGGCAATATCATGGCAATTAGAGTCAGGCATAGAAAGACATGTCCAGAACATCTGGGCAGAAATGGTGCCCAGCAAGAAGGACAAATATTATTATTATTATTAATTTCAGACCATTACAGGGATACAAATGTTTTGGTCACATAAATCGTCTTTGCACCACCTGAGTCAAAGCTACAAGCAGGCCCATCCCCCAGACAGCAGGCACCACATCAATTAGGTGTGAATTTACCCATTCTCTCCTCCTGCCTCCTGCCTGCCCAATCCCCAATGAATGTTACTTCCATATGCGTACGTAAGTGTTGATCAACTACTACCATTTCATGGTGAGTACATGTGATGTTTGTTTTTCCATTCTTGTGATACCTCACTTAGAAGAATGGGCTCCTGTTCCACCCAGGATAATACAAGAGGAATTCACTCATCATTTTTTTTATGGATTAGTAGAACTTCATGGTATACATATACCACGTTTTATTAATCCACTCGTGTACTGATGGGCACTTGGGTCGTTTCCACATCTTTGCAATTGCGAATTATGCTTCTATAAACATTCAAATGCAGATGTCTTTTTTATAGAATGTGTTCTTATCCTTTGGGTAAATACCCAGTAGTGGGATTGCTGGATCAAATGGTAGTTCTACTTATAGTTATTTGAGGTATCTCCATATTACTTTCCATAGAGATTGTACTAGTGTGTTTGTATTTGTGTGTGCGTGAGAGAGAGAGAGAGAGAGAGAGAGAGAGAGAGAAATGTATGGTATGGTTTTTAGAAAAGCTTCTTGGAGTAGCTGATTCATGGGGTAAATTTTGACATAGAGGTTAGTTGAAGAATACAGGGAGATATGCAGGGAGGAGAAAAGGGAAAAAACAATGTCAAGTCAAAGGAACAATGTGTGTGAAGTCACATAGGAGCTAAATTTCATAACTCATTCATGTTGGAGACAAGGATCAACCTGGGGCACCATGGGACTGCAGGCTTTAGAGGCAAGCAGGGAGTAGATGATGCGGAGCTCTGGGTGCTAAACTAGCATCTAGATCAGTAATGTCCAATCAAATTCCTGCAATGAAGGAAATGTTCTCTATCTGCACTGTCCAATATGGTAGCCACTAGCCACAGGTGACAATAGAGTCCTTGAACTGTGGTTCAGAGGACTAGAAAATGATTATCAATTTTATTTAATTTTAATTAACTTAAATTTCAATAGCAACATGTAGCTTAGTGCTTACCATTTTAGACAGAGCTGATCTAGATAGCTATGAAGGTATTAGCAGTGGGTATAAACACACAGTTAGATGGAAGGAATAAGTTCTAGTGTTCCATAGCACAACATAGGGTGACGGTAGTTAACACCAATGTAGTGTATGTTTTGAAATAGCTAGAAGAGAAGACTTGAAATGTTTCCAACACACACAAATGACAAATGTTCAAGGTGATGAATATCCTAAATACCCTTATTTGACCATTTCACACTGTATTCATGTATCAAAATATTATATGTATCCCATACAAATGTACAAATATTATATGTCAATAAAAACAGTTAGTGGATAGAATGGTAAGATTTGGATTTTAGATTGCCCTAGAAACATCCTAGAGTAGGGCTAAGTTTTAAGGACATAGGAATCACCTAAGAAACTTATTAAAATGTACATTCTGTTTCAACAGGTTTAGGCTCAAGACTCAACATTTCTAACAAGCTCCCACGTGAAACAAGTGCTCCTGGTCTATGGAAAACACTGTGAGTAGCAAGGATTTAGGGCAGCACTGTGCAGCAGAACAAATGTGATGCTGGAAATGTTCTATATCTGTAGTGTCCGGTACAGTAACCCCTAGCCACATGTGGCTACTGAATACCTGAAATGTGGCTAATGAAATTGAGGAATTGAGTTATTAATCAATTTAATTTAGACTAATTGAAATTGTAAAAAGTCCCATATGGTACTGGCTACACATTGGGACCCTGAGGATCTGTATCATTGCTACATTGTGGTCTGTGAAGCAATTCACAAGAAGATAAATACAGAAACTGAGGGTAAATATTTGGGAACTTTCATAGCAAGCTGGGAGAACAATCTTAGGTCTATTTAACCTAATAATAATTTTTAAGTGGATTTATTTTTGCATGTCTAGGTTTTTTTCCCATTTAATTTTTCTAGGAATTCATTTGTCTTATGTATTATAATAATATTGGACTGTGATGGATAGAGGAAAATAAATGGTCTTCTGCAGGAAAACAGAAAAATTACTATTGTATGTTCTCATTCATCTATGGAAGCTAACAAAGTTCTCATAGAAGTAGAAAGTAGAATAGGGGTTACTTGAGGCTGAGAAGGATAAGGGAGAGAGAGGAGAGAAAGGGATAGGATACAAAAGATACAAAGTTACAGCTAGATAGGAAGAATAAATTCTAGTGTTCTATAGCACTGGAGGGTGACTATAAGCAACAATAACTTATTATTTATTTTCAAATAGATAGAAGAAATGATTTTTTAATGTTCCCAACAATGCGAATGATAAATGTCTAGGGTGATGGATGTGGTAGTTACTGATTTGATGACTATACATTGAGTGTACTGAAACTTACTATGTACCCCATAAATATATACAATGATTATGTGTCATTTAAAAATTTTAAAATTGGAAAAAAAACTGGTCTTTTCCATTGAGAATTTGAATCACCAGCCTAGAAGACAAACATGGGGATGGGGATTTACAGAGAGAAGGGAAGAAGACCTGCTTAGGAGGCCACCCCAGCAATCCAGGGGGACAGTGGTGATGGAGAGGAAAGTGCAGCTTTGAGAGGAATTTAAGAAATATAATCTACAAAGTTTGGTGACTGGGTGTGTGGGTGGGAGGGCAGGTGCATGCTTTTATCAACACTGGTCATTAAACCAAACACCCTCTTTCTGGGGCAAAATGTGGGCCAATAGTTATTCATCTATAATTTTTATATTTTCAGTCTTCAGAGTTTTGTTATTAGAGTTTATGGGAGATACAGCAGACTTACTTAGATCTGTTTAACTAATCAGAATATATTTAATTAGAATGATCACTTTCATATATTATTAGATAAGATTTGAGAGTCATTCTAGTTCATCTATATTATTGATACGTCATCTCTTTGAGTAGGTTTTTTCAAGGAACTTTGCTAACTCCACATATTTTATGTGGATTATTGAGCGCATTAAAGTCAGGTAACCATTTCTGAGACTCGTTCCTAAATTTTTAGATAAGCTTCATTTGTGTCCTATAGTACCCACTTTTAACACACAGTTCCCAGTTTTCTTTCTTGATTGCCAAACCTTACATAATGAAATCATGTTTTTAAAGTGTGGTTGTATGGACCTAAAACTAAAAATCAATTTAAAAGTGGGTGGGTTGTGGAAAAGGAAAGACAGAATCGGGTTTTTTTGTTAGATAACTAAAATGGACTTACTGAGAACGGAAGTTGCATGGGTACCAATGCAGCCTGCCTGCAGTCATTCCTTAAATCAGGAAATTAGTTGGCTGAATACCTGCTGTGAGGTCATCATTGGGGTAGGTGTTTGGGTAGATAGAAAAGAAACTAGAGACTTGATTCCTGTGGTCAAAAAGCTGACTGTTTCAGTGGAAGCAAATTTTTACATACATCAAGTG
The DNA here is from genome assembly GCF_040939455.1 of Microcebus murinus. NCBI lineage: Eukaryota > Metazoa > Chordata > Mammalia > Primates > Cheirogaleidae > Microcebus > Microcebus murinus. The sequence goes on from NC_134119.1 coordinate 22,675,779, forward strand.
ACTTGGTCATCAGATACCTGAAATTAATGAATGCTCAGGTAGGCAGACAAAGCTGCACCAATTCTAAGAATTCAGGTTTTTATTGTTTTTGGTTCTTTTAAAATTATCTAGAGGCTTCCTCACTTATGACCTTGGACTGCTTACACCTGTGCTGTCTAATAAGGCAGCCACTAGCCTGAAATGTGGCTGGTCCAAACTGAGATATGTGGTTGGTGAAAAATACACACAATGGAATTCAAAGCTTCTGTACCCACCCTCGAAAAAAAGAAAGGGAAAAAGTAATGTAAAATATCTCCACATTTTTTTATATTGATTCCATGTTGAAATGGTAATACTTTTAGATTTGTTTGGTTAAATAAAAATGGTTTTTAAGTTCATTTCACTTGCTTCTTTTTATTCCTCCTTAATTTGGCAACTAGAATATTTAACATTACCTAAATAATTTAAAGGAAATCATTGTATCCATCCTAGAAGACCAAAACAAGCCATGAGGAAGGAACTAGGAGGTTATTATATAAAGGAGGTAAGAGGATAGAGTTCAAACAAAGGGTCCTGGTAATCCCTTCAGAGAATACTCAGAAAATATGGGGAAAACATCCAAGTATGGATCAAGCATTCCAAAACCATTACTACTGGCTCCCTGCTTCTCCCTGAGTGTGTAGTCTAAGCTCAACCTTGCCCATGATAGTGGGCACCGTATGGCCTGGGCATCATAGAATGTCAAAGGTGAGGGAGATGACCAGGCAGAGGGTGGCCTCGCAGAATCTGGCACCCTACAGAGTGAAGGAAAAGCAGCTAGGAGTGCACAAGCTTCCTAGGGAAGTTATAGGATTGGTGTTCTGGTGTTGGGGCAGAATCTGCAGTGAGAGGTGAGCTTAGGACTAGAAGCCATGGTGAAAGCCATCAACAGAGATGCCAGAATGACTTCTAAAAAACATGTGATTCTCCATGACCATGGAGACATGGCCTGACTTCAAACAATGTGAGAGCCCTCAATCCACCGGTGACATTGCAGGGACAAGATGACCTCCCTAATAACCCTGGTACCATCTTGTGATAAAGAGGACAGAGAGAAAAACTCCCATGCATGTGACAAGTAAGGAAGCAGAAACTTCAGACTAGAAAAGTTGCAAACCGGAAAAGACTGAGAGATATCAGACTAGAACCATCAAATGTTCTCTGTGGTCAGCTAGAAAGTAAGATAAAATTGACAAGGAAAATCATTTAAACAAATACTTGATTGTGTCAGCTTTACTGTTATATACTTAAAATCACTCTCTCCAGCCCCACTGGCAGGAGTGAGAACTTGAGGGTGCAAACACTTTGGCTTTCTCTACACAGTTCCTTTCAAAGAAATTTCTCAGGTCTCAGTGATGAATTCTGCAGAAAAGCTGAGCTAATATAGCCCATTGGGCTTGTTACTTGGAGCAAAATCAAAGGAGCAAAATAGCAAAAAATGGACTCCATAATACCAAAGGCAAAAAAAAAAAAAAAATAGATAAGGCCAAAAGTTCATTTCCAAAGCACAAAAGGGATTTGAAATATGCCAAGACATAAGTTATCCGGAAACTAAAAGTTTATCTCAAATTTTAATACTCTAAAATATTGTAAACCCCAACAGATTTAATTGGAAAATATGCAGAATTTTTCTCTCTTCACATGTGCCATGAAGAACTGCAATCCTACTCAAATATTCAGTTTATATAAGCAGAACACAGTCCCCAACTTTACAATTAGGCAATTAAAAAAGGTATCTGCACACTTTATTCAGACTCTGTTGTAAACAATCCGACAGAAAAAAAAAATTCTCATGAGACAATAGGGAAATGCTGATCCCTGACAGAATATTGAAAACATGTAATTACTGTTAAGTTTTTAGATGTGACAAAAAGAATCCTTTTCTTGTTGAGATATACACTAAAATATTTATGGATGAAATGATAGGATGTTTAAGAAAAAATAATCCATTGCTTTGGGGACACCAGAGAATTAGGTCAGTGTTTAGAACAAAGTATGTACGAGTTAAGGATGGTTTGAAAGGGATGATGGACATGGCCTCATGTACTTTCTCATTTGTTGTGCATTCTTGAAATTGTCCATAAGAAACATATTTTAAAAAATGAATATCACAAACATCATACTGAGATGAAGAAGTTAGACATAAGAGAGCACATACTATGTGATTTCAAGTATATAAAGTTCAAAACCAGGCAAAACTCAACACATCACAGGGTGATGCCAATTCTCCCGCTTGAACTTAAGATATATTTTACTATATAACCTAGAGTTTTTAGTCATAAAAAAATACATTAACAATTTGGTTTTGTCTACTCTCAAAAGTCAAAAGTATTTTTTTTTTTTTACTTTTGAGAATCAAAGACAAAGTCAAAGACCCACTGGGTGCTGGTTGAATTGCTAAATCCTCTAAACCCACCCTTAAAGATGGATACGATCATTTCTGATTTATAGAAAAGGAAATCATGGCTCAGAAGAGTTAAGGGACTTAACCAAAGCCCCAGTGCTAGTCAGCCAGGATTCAAATCCAGACCTACCTGGCTAAGAAATCTCTGTGACTAGTTCTACTTCACCACAATAATTTCCAAAATAAGCATCCAACAAATGCGCAAATTAAGTTACATGTTTATTTTACATTAAGCAGACTGTTTGCTTAAATTTTGGTTTCTGTTTTTAACCAAAATAACTCAAAATGAAAACAATTTGAAACTGTAAGCAACTTTGAAAAATTCCATTAACCTTACACATGCCAAATCTCACTATAATTCACTTACTGATTGTATTCCCTTTTGTATTCTAGGGCACAATTTCCTCTCCCCAAGCAAACACTTTAGGATGATGCCAATTCTCCCACTTGAACTTAAGATATATTTTATTCTGGAAAAATGGTAGTTATTTGAATTAGGTTGGGAAAATTCATTTTCAAAATTATTAACACAATATGCCTCCTTGAAGAAGAGGTTTAATTTACATGCATGTGTATGAACTGAGTCACTGTTAAGAATGCATGTTCTTTCTGAATTCTACAAGTATTTGGCTAGATGTTTATATACCCAGAACACAATCCTTTCCCATGGAATTTAACCAAGATTTTATGCCCTGGGAAATGAAAAGACCTGGACTTAATTCAACAAAAGCAAATGTGCACAGTAAAACAAGTTTAATGCTGAATTTCAAAAGTTGAAACACATCACAATCAATAGTAAACAGCCATTCTTCTATTAGAAAGAAAGAAAGAAAGAAAGAAAGAAAGAAAGAAAGAAAGAAAGAAAGAAAGAAAGAAAGAAAGAAAGAAAGAAAGAAAGAAAGAAAGAGAGAGAAAGAGAAAGAAAAAACAAAGAAAGAAAGAAAGAAAGAAAGAAAGAAAGAAGGAAGGAAGGAAGGAAGGAAGGAAGGAAGGAAGGAAGGAAGGAAGGAAGGAAGGAAGGAAGGAAGGAAGGAAGGAAGGAAGGAAGGAAGGAAGAAAGAAAGAAAGAAAGAAAGAAAGAAAGAAAGAAAGAAAGAAAGAAAGAAAGAAAGAAAGACTAAAAGGAACTCTATCAAGGCTTCAGGCTTGATTGTTCAATTTGATTCCTTCAAATGGCTGGTCTGCAGTATATTTGCCAATGGGATGGTAAGAATGAGTCTTTAAGTCCTGCTTATGACAGAGAGGTCTTACAGCCTGTTCTAACTAGAGCTATTAGACAATATAAACATCCAAAAAGGCCTGGGTTTTGGCAATTTTTTGAGGCACAAATTCCCTGAAAGGAATGTGCCAAGACTCCTTAGCACTACACTATGGTTTCTAAATAGAAATGCAATCAAGTCTTTATATGGGACATAAACAGGAAAGCTTAATGATGCTGTGGCAGAAATAGAATTCCACTTAAAAGAGGCATTGCCTACAGTAAGGTTGGAAGATTTACTTATCAGTGGAAGCTTGATCATTGTAACTGGACAAAGCTGTTTGATTTAGGATAGTCAATAGATATATGGAAATTACTACATCACTCATAAATAAAATGGTAATTTAGCTAATCAAGTAACATAGCCATAGCAGATTTACATAAAGGCTGACATATATACTTGTTGGATAGCTGAATAGAATCCTTTAAAATAAAAATAATAACCTATATGAAAAGAATATAGTGAAGGATTGGATTTATTTCACAGGGACTGCCAAAGAAATCAAGTATGAGAAAGCCAAATTTGCATTTGATTACAACACTAAAGATGCATAGTGGTTGGCCGGGCGCGGCGGCTCACGCCTGTAATCCTAGCACTCTGGGAGGCCGAGGCGGGCGGATTACTCAAGGTCAGGAGTTCAAAACCAGCCTGAGCGAGACCCCGTCTCTACCATAAAAATAGAAAGAAATTAATTGGCCAACTAATATATATATATATAAAAATCAGCCGGGCATGGTGGCTTGTGCCTGTAGTCCCAGCTACTCGGGAGGCTGAGGCAGGAGGATCGCTTGAGCCCAGGAGTTTGAGGTTGCTGTGAGCTAGGCTGACGCCACGGCACTCACTCTAGCCTAGGCAAGAAAGCGAGACTCTGTCTCAAAAAAAAAAAAAAAAAAAGATGCATAGTGAATAAATTTATTAAAAATAATGTAAAGGGAGGCAATATAAAAAACTCTAATGTACATGTAATTGGAGTCTCAGAAGAAGAAAAGAAAGTGAGTGGGGCAAGATATTTGAAGAAACAGCCAAAATTTTGCAAAATTTGGGAAAAGACATGTATTTACAGATTGAAGAAGCTCAGCAAAACCCAAGTAGAATAAATACAAAGAAGGTTGTCTAGACTCATCATAGTATGAGTTCTGAAAAGAAAATACAAAGAGAAACTCTTGAAAGCCACTAAAGTAAAATAAGATATTACCTACCTGTGAACCATGAATGTAAATGACTATTGACAATGGGCACAAGAAGCAGACAGATATCTTTAAAGTGTTGAAAGGGAACAAATAGATCACTCTGGAATTCTATATCTAGGAAATATATAAGTCAGAACTGAAGGTAAAATTGAGATATTTTCAAACAGAATAAAATTTAAAGAGAATTTTCTCCAGCAGATCTGTGGTACTAAAAATGCTAAAGGAAGATATTCAGACTAAAGGGAAATGAAATTTGGATTTTCAAGAATAAATATCAAGCACCCAAAGTGGAAAATATAGGGATAATTTTTAAAGGTTATTTTTCCTCTTAATTTCTTTAAAATACACATTAGTATTTAAAGTGAAATTATAACACTCTTGTGAGATTCAGAATATATAGATGTAATTAACATACAACTACTATGGAACCAAGAATAGGTAAATGAGCCTACACAGTTGCATGATTTCTACATGGGGTACAGTATCAATGCTGCTTTGAAAACTTTCATAATAAATTGTTGAAAAAATAATGGAAAGTTAACCTAAATTTCCAGAGATTTTTGATATTTTCGCTTCAATCCAATCCAAGAAAGGAGACATTTGAGAAGTATAGTTAAATGTATAAGCCTATAGAAAATGAAGTTTTCTGATCTTTTTAAACATTGAAACTGTGTAAATTCTAATTTTGACCTTGAACAACTCTTCTCTGAAAATTTCTCATAATACCTATTTCATTAATGGCTATTTTAGATGTTAAACCCCTAATGAAGAATATTTATTGATTGGGTACAGGAGAGCCCAGCCTGAGCTCAGAGAGAGCAGCGACAGTGTATGAGGACAATCTAGTGTATTCATCTCTCAACGAAACACACTGGCAAAGAACCAATCTGGAATCTTCCCATGATAACTGACATTTAAAACCTTGCCTTTATCCTGAAACATACACAGTATCTGTAAAACAACTGCAGGACTCAAGGACGTTTTTGAGCTCCTCATAACTTTCCATTTCTTGGTTCTTACTAAATAGTGGCAGAAAATCACAATAACTTTAAAAAATATCTACAATTAGAATGCAAGGCAACCAAATGAAGTTAATTGATCAGTTTTGGTTATTGTCATCGCAACAAAGGCAAATTCAGAGGCTCTGACTAAGAGATGATCAAGAATCCTAAATCAAAATGGAAAATTCCTCCTTTTCATTTTTCTTTTTTAAGTTCTTGGCTCATAGTCTTATGAAGTAGAGCTATTGCGAATTGGACGATGGTTGCCTCGAGTTACCTAGTTTATGGTCACTTTTAGAAGGTATTATTCCAAGTTACATGTATCCATATATTAAAGCTACATATATTATGTCACTGAATCTTCAAGTCAATCAATGGGCTAGATACAGCTATTATCATCTGGAGTTTACAGGTAGGAAGTAGAGTATGCCCAACCTCTCAGAGTGCTGCCAGTGGTGGAGCCTAGATCCTATCTATGTTTGTCTCAAAAGCCACAGCTGTTAAACCTCGTGTTAGCTGCTTCTCTTTCCATAAAGAAGGTCTGGCCAGCAGCAATGACGCCAGGAAACCAGGTGAATTTCCAAAAACATTATTTCACCTCTGATCCTGTCCCTTTTTTCATAAGAGGAAAAAATGATGACCCCTTGTATCAGCTTCCCAGGCCTGCTGTAACAAAGTGCTACAAACTCAGTGACTTTGAACAACAGAAATTTAGTCTCTCACAGTTTTGGAATCTAGAAGTCCAAAATCAAGTTGTCAGCAGGATTTTGCTCTTTCTCTAGGCTCTAAGGAAGAATCTTTTCTTGCCTCTGCCTAACTTCAGGTAGCTCCTTGTGGCTCCTGGCAGTTCATGACATTCCCTGGCCTGTAGCTGCATCATGCCATCTCTGCCTCTGTCATCATATGGCCTTCTTCTCTGCCCTCCCCCCCACCCCACCCCGTGTCCTTTCCTTTTCTGATGAGGATACCGGTCATTGAATTTCAGATCCAGCCTAATCCAATAGACCCATCTTAATTAATTACATCTATAAAAACATATGTCTAAATAAAGTTACACTGTGAGAGTCCAGGTGGGTATGAATTTGGGGGAAACAATATTCAACCCTCTATACTCCTCTGAATAAACCCAAATCCGATTCTACACTTCTTGTAGAAATTATTAAACCTTGCATTTAACTAGCACTATGTGAATTACAAATGGTTTGATCTGTCTTCTCTCTTGTGATCTTAAAAACAATGTTATACATAATCTGAGCATATACTATTAATCTCAGTTTTTGGATGATCCAAAAACCAGGATTTTGAGTCATTTATCCAAGTTCAAAACTCAGTTAAGTGACAGATCTGGAAGTGGAACCTAGAACTCAGCTTACTTTCTGAAATCCACCAGCCCCACAATAAGGGTTCATTCATTTATTAAAGATGTATTGCATTCTTATTCTATGCCAGACTCTGTTTTAGTTACCAGAGGCACAAAGACATTCAAATCTGACTCTCTGTCTGCCAGTAGTTTGCAACCTAGAATAGAAAAATCACTTACGAAATCCTCACATTGTTTGTGGGCCATAGATACTAATTATGAATAACAATGTGTCCATGTATCAACGTGAAACAGGAAGTTTCTAATATATACTTAACTTCAAATTCTTGTCTATCCCTCTAATAATGTCTCTCTCATCTCTGAGAGGAAGGGGTCAAGGAATAAACACTCTTGTGTTAGCAAGTGAGCTTAACTCCAGATGTGTGTGAGTACGTGACTGGGTTTGGACATAAATCTGAACTGCTGGTTTTGGTGTAGTGACTGCTCTCTATTAGAAAGACATTATCTTTACCTTGTATATAAAAGTTTAAAGAGAATTGTCAATATCTTGTACCTGTAAACCAGAGCTTAACAAGCTAAGACTACATTCAATTCTTCAGGTGACAGTTTGCACCCACTTAACAAGTACTTTCCTTATAGAGAACAGCCAGCAGCCAACCTCTACAACAGTCCAAGTTCCACATCTCTGACTCACTGACATCTGCCCCAGGGCCTTTAATTATCCCAGTAGATCCCACTCACATAAGTCCTAATACTGCCACTAACAAATTAAAATAAATAAAATAAAATAAAATAAAATTCATTGATAATGTAATCTATCCAGCCACTGATACTTCTTAAAAAAATCAATATAATGCCCTCATTGGAATCTAAAGAAATACAAGGAAAGTAAATTATTCTAACAGCATATGCATCTCAATATATCAGTGCTTGGCCATAGCTTCACTAGAAGACACAGCAAAGTCTTTGGATGGCTGCACAAATAAGGAGAACCAGAGTGAATGCCACACACCCACAGAGGTGTGCTACATCAGGCATCGAATGCTAGGACTAATGTATCAGTGACATGCTGAAATGGTGAGTAATTCTTAGTAACATTTTGAACAAAACAAAGTATAATCATCCTTCAATTTACAAGGCAGTTGTGGGTCTGGAAATCCAATGTATAATAAAAATCTGAAAAGCTTATCAGACAACTCAGTAAAACTCTAAAACAACGAATCACATGTAAGATGGTGCAATACGTAGCTTCAGATCAATTTTTGTTATTTTCACCTATATAAATGTCTGTTAGAAAATCTGCACCTAAGTGGACACATAGGTACTACAGTAATAGGGTATTGGCCAGGTGGGAGGGGGGAGGGGGACGGGTATATACATACATAATGAGTGAGATGTGCACCATCTGGGGGATGGTCATGATGGAGACTCAGACTTTTGGGGGGAGGGGGGGGAAATGGGCATTTATTGAAACCTTAAAATCTGTACCCCCATAATATGTCAAAATAAAAAAAAATTAAAAAAGAAAATCTGAAATGTGTGCAGGAATGAACTAGATCTTTCCTACCATATTTCCCAATCAATGGAACAGCAAAACCCCACAAAATTCTAAAATATATTCTACGTAATGTTACTACTCCCCCTTAAGACCCACTAGTTCATGTTCTCTCTTCCCTATTACATTTTGAATTTTGTCTAAGTGCCTATTTTTATTTACCAATACTTACTGAATAGTTACTATGTGCCAATACATTTTATAAATATTAGCTTACCTAATCTTCAAATAGCTCTTTGAAGTAGGTAGTATTATTATTCCCAGTTTACACAAGAGGAAATTGAGAGATTAAATAACTTGTCCAAAGCCACAGAGCTGGTAAGTGGTAGAAGCTGGAATTTGAACCAGGCAGTCTGGCTCCAGAATCAGCACTCTTCCATATACCAATGCCTCTTGCTTTTAATGTCCATAAGGCTACTATCTCTAACATTCTCCCAGGGGACACAATACTGCTCCTTTATGAATTTGCCTCAGAAGAGCAAGACACACACTCCGTTCTTGCTGAGAAAGGGGACCACATTTACCATGTTCACTGCACGTGTCCCTAATATAGCCTTTGGTATATAATGAAGAGCAATATAAATATTATTGGATGGATGGATGAATAAATGTTAACTAAAAATTGACTTCAATAGTTATTCCATCTGTCTTAGTCCACTTTGTGTTGCCATAATAGCATGCCACAGAGTGAATAATTTATAATGAACTTAGATTTATCTGTTATAGTTCTGGAGGCTAGGAAGTCCACTGCCAAGGGCCTTCTTGCTGCATCAACCCATGATAGGAGGCCAAAGGTCAAGAAAATGGGGAAGAGAGAGCAAAAAAGGAAAGGGGCCAAACTTATCCTTGTTATCAGGAAGCCACACCCGTGATAACTAACCCACTCCCGTGATGAAGGCTTTAATCCATTCTTAAGGTAGAGCCCCTCCTGACCTAATCACATCTGAAAGATCAATACTGTTACATTGGGGTTTAAGTTTCCAACATGTGAGATTTGGGAGACATATTCAACCCATAGTACTATCCCTTTCCAATTCTCCTCAAGATCCTCAGCTCTATGCACCATTCTACTGGCAGATCACAGCATTTATTACTTTGGTAAGATGTTTAAGGTCATCAATATCAAATTCTCACAAATTCCTTCCTATCTCTCCCATCAGGTTATTGTACATCTCCACCATTCTCTCCACCAGGATGTTCCTCTGTACCATTCTCCCTCATTCCTCCCTCCATCCATCCTCGGGGAGAGATGTGGTACCTCATCTCATCTCTTTTCTTTCTTCTTCACTTAATCTCTTGCTTTCCTCTTCAGCTTTCTTCCATGTCAATTAATCAATCAGCTGATCTTCCCTTCAACTCTAACCATCTCCCAAGACTCTGACCCTGCCTCTTTGCCACACTTGTTGTGGACATTCTATCTGGACACTAACCTGCGCTTCATACTTAAAGGGGTCTCTACTCAAAATTGTCACACACTTTGGCTGCTGTGTACGTTCCAGTTGTTTTACAAAGAAGATGTGGATAAGGAATAACTGAGAATAATGTCACCTTCAGTAAAGTGTGTTTAAAACAAGGTTTTGGAAAGGTGGATGAAGGCTTCATAGTAGCCACTAACCCTCAGATAGACTGAAATCACACAGAGAAGGAAAGTGACAAGGCACTTCATTGGTGAGCCGTGCACAAGAAGGAACATTTGCAAGAGTGTCTTTGGGGAAGGGGAGAACAGGAGGGCTCTGCTACTAATTGGGTCCTGTCAGGTAAATGGGTTGGCATTACATTTCAGTTTGTTCAAGGCTCCGAATGCTCTGTAAGTAGCAGATTTTGCACTCTAAGTACTTGGTTTCTATGTAGCCACTGCAGGTGACAAATATTTTTTTGTGTGTCCATGTGTAGTGAGGGAAATACTCTGAATTTCTCTCATATGCTGCATAATTTTTGTGTGGCTCTATAATGTATATTTAAATATGAGCATTTGTGGGGCCTTTTCTCTACCCTTTCTGAGAGCCAGAATCTTCTGTGGCTCCAGAAACTACCTTTAGCTGAACGGACACCAAGAAGCACAATCCAATTTCTATTTCCACTGAACTAAACCCACTATCTATCTTTACTTAGAATTATATTTTTAAACTGAAATTCATCTCTGTTTCTGTTTTAGCAGCCTCTCTCAAACTGTGGAGACCAAAACAGAACACAACAAACTCTGCTTTAGCTCCTTGGAAGAGAATTTTCAGATTCTAGCATGGTCCCAGATTCAGGTTTGCATCTAGCTTCACGAGTGGAGGCTACTGCCCCGTGCTCAGTCTGAGTTCACAATGACCTTAGGTCTATATTCGTGCTCTCAATATTTTCTCTAACCTAAAATTTTATATTGCTCAATAGCTTTGCTAAATTCACTGTGTGAATAGAAGTCCATGTACAAGAAGTCCATGTAGAGTGGGTGCTTTTAAATCTATTATAAAGACTCCCTAAGTAAAAAACATACAGTTTACATAAAACTGTGCCAAGCACTCCCAAATATGGCAGTTCTTCAACTGTGAGAGCCTTCCAGTTTTTCTGAACTTATGTCCCCACATCCTATAATCATGTAAAATGTCAAAAGGATCTTAAAATATCAGCTAATTTTAACAAACTCCTCAAAACCATATAAATAGCATTTTTAAAATGAAAAGAATAAGAAGTAGAGAAAGCCCCAGACTGAATTATTGAGTGGTATGGGTATCATCAAATTAGGGTATCATCCAGTTAATTCTGCATAAAGTAGATTTCTGTCTTATTTATGGTGTCTGTACCATTCCTTTCTGTGAATTAAATATATAGGTAAATATATATATATACACATATAACATTTAAAATATGGCAGATTCTGTAATATTTTGCCCTATTTCAGTACTTCAAAGATCCTCAGACTGCCTTCTGAGGCTGATCTCCTTATACAAGTTTTGGATCTGTGCCCAGAACACTTGGTCTATATAACCCAAACAATGTTGATGGTCACAGAACACCCAATGACAATGCAAAAAGCTCTAACTGTCCACAACCTAGCTTTAGCCTCAAACTAGAACTGTTGAGGGAGAATTCCAAATAAATTGCATAATTTCTGGCTGTAGTACTCTAAGGGGGGTGGGGCCCTGAACTGTCAGCTATTTAAAGGGAAAAAACTGGCCTTCACCACCTTCCAAAAACACACTATGGCTCCTTCCTGGCTATAATTCAAAACTATCCTCTGTCTTGCTGGGGGACATGATGTTGCTGACTCTAATTCCTCAACAAACAACAATGTTCCTCAACCACCGTAGCTTCAAAGCTATCCAATAATTTGTTTCAATTTTTATTCCCTCTCTGTTAGCTACTTTTCAGGATTTTTTTTTTACGGCCATTTGAGATTAACAAATTGATTCAGAGATTTAAGAAGCAGCTACGTCCAAGGGAGTGCCTATGGGTTGGCTTTTATTTATAGTGTGGTGGAAGGTGGGAGGAGAACGGGTTGATGGGAGCTTCCAGGAGGTCAAGAGATCAGAAAAACAAAATAATCTTCTCAGTGGCCTCACATTCGCATGGTAAACACACAGCTCCTGCATTCTGCCCAGCTATGTAAATCGGACTGAGTCCTGAAAAAACTGGGGTGGAACTGGGAAGGAAAAAGACTTTTCAGCCAGTAGCACATGAAGGAATTAAATAGTGGGAGACATTTTTCAGCAGTAACTATACCATTTTCAATTTAGCTTGTTTTTTTCTCTCTTTCTCTCTATCTTACCTGCCCCACAAACACAACTTTTCAAACAGGAAAGTGCAAACAGTCCCCCAAATAACTCGAGAGTAGAGGCTGGATCCTTTTTATATTTCAGAGTCAAAAAAGAAAGTGAAATAGCACACTCGCCCCAAAACCACCAACCCAAAGCCCATGATTGCTTAATAGACAATTCAAAGGCCACATCAGAGGATGTTATCACATGGAAAAGCAATGAGGTGCCCTTAGTCCTTGAAATAATGACATTACTTCCAAATGGAGAAAAAGCAAGTGTACAAAAGGCATTACTAGGCATATTTCAGTAGCCTTTTAATGAATGAAGACACAGCTACTTTCATCAGCATATACTGGTCCCATTTCTACTAAGTTATTATTCGTAAATTGTTTCCAAAGCTAAAACCTTACATGTAAGATTACTCTTTACTTCGACCTCTTTTTTTTTTTAGTCACCTTAATTAGAAGGACTTTTAAAACATATTTAATAATGTCCCTGCTTTGGTCGAGTAGTTAAGGATTAAGTTATATGGAAACTGTTAGTTGTGGATGCTAAATTAGAGCGGGACTCTCTTCCCTGTAGGAAAATAACTTTATTAGTGTTTCCTAGCTAAATGCTGGGAAATACCTGCACTATTGATTAGTGGAGGTGTTATCTCCAAAAGAATTATGAACTACCTGCTTACATGGGTACTGGCACAAGATAAGCAAGAGCATAATGTTTTGAAATCTAAGTATTCTTTTCATATTTTATTACAAGGTGTGTTCATGCAAATTTACTCATGTTACTCTCCTGTGGACACATATATACACATGTGCACACCACCCCCCACATACATATACTGTCACCACCCTTATTCCCACCTCTACTTAAATTCTTCACTGGCATTGTAGTGCATTTCAAATGTAATCAAATCTGGCCAGCAGGTCAGACTTTACTTCCCATCCTGGCTTTACCTTTGACCAAACTTCACCTTGTGTTCTAGGCTTACCCACATGGACTTATTTCAGCAAATCAGACCTGCTTTGCTACCTCTTGCCACAGGGCCTTTGCACATTCAGTCTCCTCTGATTACCAAGCTCTGCTTCCCAGCCCACTTCCTATCCCCATCCCTGTGGGCCTTTAGCTCTTACTCATCTTCAGAGCTAAGATCACATCCCAGTGAGCTGTTCCCTGAAGCCCCTGTCCCTGCCAGCCACCCCCATCAGGCTGAGTCAGGTCCTTCTGTATTCACAAAACTCTCTCCTCAGTTTGGAAGTACACACACATTCCTGCCATTATCTAATTAACATTTTGTCCCTGAGCCATTAAACCTTATGCTCCATAAAAGCAACTATGAAAGATAATGCTCTTGTTTATCTCTGTAGCCTTAGGCTCGGGTATAATACCAGCCCCCCAAAATTCTTGGATAAATTAGTGAATACACTTTTATCACCATCAAACTTGGAGACCACAGAGTTGTAGAGTCCCAGCAGGAAACATGACCTGCAATCTAAAAGGAACTTGGAGAGGTTTTAATGAAGGAGCTATTCACAAAGACATGGTGGAGGAAGGGACTCAAGAAGGGAGAGGCCTTGTTTTTCAACAAACAGATCTGCAAAGAAATTTTAAAATCTACAATGTTCATTTTTGGTACAGCTTTAGCAAAAGCGAAAATTTAAATTTTCACAAACTTTGATGTAACATTTTCATATATAAATTCTAAAATGTGTACAAAAATGTCCTTTGGTAATCTCTGCAGGTGGAATGCAACTGAAACTTCAAAGTACACCAAATGTCCTTGAACAGGTAAATAAACAATGGTATACTCAGGCAAGGGTATATCAGTTGGGCATCAGCAAACAGTGCACAGTGCTTTTGGCCAAGGTTTGAAATTACAGAGATGTGCCTTGTGTGTTATGTATATCTACACAGTTTGTGTTTCCTATAATTTTATATTACTTTTATAATCCTAAAACTCAGTAAACATTAAGAATAATCACCATGATTCAACCCCTTCATATTATAAATGGTAACAAAGTGACTCAGAAACATAATTATTTGGCAAAAGGCATAAAGCACAAAGAAAAAGTGTTGCAGGACTCTTACTCCAGAGCTCTTTCCACTAATCTTATTTCCTTGATGTGAATTTTATCTAGAATAAAATGTATCTAAAATGCTTAAATATTTTTGATAGTACTATATATCAATTAATAAAATGAACCAAAAATTCAGATGCTGTTCTGAACTTAGGAAATTGAGTTCTCATTTATTTATGCTGAAGAGGTTTTCTTTTTTAAAAAAATAAAGCAGGATAAAATTCAGGCTTTTCTAAACATACCGTGAAGTGTCCCTGTGACAACTCTTGAATTTTGCTGCAATGAAAATCAGAGAAAACAGGCACATCCATCACCAGAAGTAAAGCAAAAATATAAATATGGCTCAGTGAATACAGATATGTTGGGGGATTTCCTTGAGCCTGTGAGTGCCAGGGTGAAGGTTGCTGGTATCAGAACAAAGAATCATTAAATCACTAAAAAGAATTAAAATATCAATTAAGACTCAAAACAATGACATTCATATTTCAGCTACTTGCAGTTGCTAATAAAGAAAATTAAAAGTTTTATAATATGAAAAGGATATTAATAGCTTAATGAAGAATGACCTAGAAAGTAGATTTTTATTTTAACCCAGGATAGAATTATAGATAATGAACTGCTTTTAAAGATTTATTTTAGGAAAACTGATACACCAAGAGATTTTACAATCTGTTCCAACCATAATTCACAAAAGAATAGTGATAGATGTCAACAGGAATTGGAATGAACACATCTTCCACTCTAAAATGCAAACCCAAGTAAAATTTAAAGACTCTCAGCAACCACAAACAACAAGGTTACTATTTTCCTATTTTATTTCATTGTTAATACTCACAGTTCTGCATCTTTTCCTTTTCTTGAAGACTCTTATAAGATCAGTCCATACCCCTTACAAGTTCATTGGAATATAATTATGTGAAAAGAACCTAAAAGCCCAAATTCGGTAAAATTTGTAAATGCTCATCACTGGCATTTTTCTCATAGTCAGCCAACAAAATCTTTCAAGTAAATGATCTAAAATGGTGTTATTCAAAGGGAGATAGGAGTGTACATCAAGATTTCTCAAGAGAAACATGGGCATGGAAAGTTTTAAGGGAATAGGATTCCAATAGGCTTTCAACTTTCCAGTATGACTAGCCAGACGAAGATGTTGTGAGACTGCTAGCTGCTCCTTCTCCTTCTCATCCCTTATAGAGGAAAGTTATGTCTCTCATCCAACCAGAATCTTGTTAAGGGGCATTATCTCAGGGGATAGAATCTCCTGGGACACAGTATGTATTAACGTGTTTATTTGAATAGAAAAATGGAATCAGACTTTTTCTGACAATGAGGGATGGGTTCTCCAATGAGATTATGTGAAGAACATTTCCCATAAATTGAATGAGTTAAAAAATATAGCTCCAAAGTATGGATAGACATAAATTTATGATAAAAGCTTTTCTCAAAGAAAATATTACATACGCAAAACTGTACTGAAATAACCAATATTCTGATTGTCTGAACTTTAATAAGTTATACAGGATGCCTCCATGTGAAAGAGCAATGGGTGTGGAGAATGATATTTTGATGCCTTTCCCAGGAATCAAGAAAGTAAAAGACCTCAATACTGGTAAACAAATTCTTTTACAAGTCAGGTTGTTTCCAATTCTTTAGATTTAACAAAATGGAAGGAAAGCCTAATTATTTATAAGTTGTCCACCAATCAATTAATAAAATAGTTTCTGGTGATAGAGCAATGATGATATTTTTGGTATATAACTTAGTAGGTTCAATGATTTGAGAGGCATGGCTATAAAATACACTTCCATTACTATCCATCCACTGATGTGAGCATACTTTTTAGCATGTTCATTTATAAAAAGGAAGAAGAACAATAGTGATGTTGAAGCTTATTTCATTTCAGTAATAAAAATTCTCACCCCAGACACATGAATCAATCTTTAAAGGATAGCCTCATTCATCTCATTAAGAGATATATTTCCAATAACATCATATGTCTTATGTTAGAATATTTGTAAGTACATTATGTAATATTTAATAATTATTTATTAAGAGATGATTGTTTTTATCAATTGTGAATTAGTAATAGAAATACTCCATCCAGAATAACGTTAACCTTTAAACCCTTATGGTCATAGATTTTTTTTAAGTCACATATAAACTAAACATACATACATATATACTTTTGTTTCAGAAAAGTTATGATAAAATAACCAATACAAGAATTTCAAGCACAAAATAAATCATGTTAGATTAAAATTCTCTGGTAGAAGTAGTACAAATGTTCAAGTCAAAGCAAAAACAATTATAAGCCTGTTGTTGAAGGACTTATTTGCATTCCATCAGATATATTAAGATTGATCAACTAGTTACCTTTTTAATGTTCATTCTTATAATATAACCAGAATTTACATCTTTCATGGCTATCTATACTTCAGATTTTTAAAAAAGCAGATGCTAACTTAAACATTTGTGAAGGGATATATAGATTTTTAAAAAAATTATTTTGGGGGGGACATTAGTAAAAAACATTTGAACTTCCTGGACCTAAAAGATGTGGCTAAGTGGGATTCAAGCCTCTGCTACATAAGATATGTGATTCTGGAAGAAGAAGGTCAAAGTTAAGAAAGTATAAAACATCAGTAACTATGAACTTGTGGAAATTGCCTGTGTCCCTTTGACTGTGTATTCCTGGCCTACATAACTGAACTAAAAGCTTAAGGAAGTTGAGATTGTGTTTTGTCCATCTTTGATAATATTCCTAAATGCACAGTATATAATTCGATTACTTATTGATTAAGTGATTCTATTTCTCCTGTGTCGCCTTGTTTATTATAAACTGCCCTTTTGGTGCCAATGTAAACTGGTACAGTATTTAGCAGTACCTTTCACAATTTTAAATCAACACAGTTTTTGACCCAACAACTGTATATCTAAGCATCTACACTAGAGCAATAACTCAACATGAGCATGGAGATGTGTGCAAAAGAATGACCATCATAGCACTGTTTTTATAGGAATAAAAGAGAAACAAGCAAAATGCCTGCAGTGAAGAGATCTCTAAAACAAATGATAGCATATATAAACTATGGAATTATTAAAAACCGTAAGTAACAATAAGACAGAGTTTTTTAGTAACACTAAGATACAACTATACCTACAGACATGGAAAGATGGGCTTGATTTCTTGTTAAATAAAAAGAAGGAAAATGCAGAGGATACATGGAATGACCCTATTTTTTACAAATAAGCCAAAATCATACATAGAGACAGATAAAGGTACTCAGTTTATGTATATAGTGGTATGTGTGGTCATGAAGAACGTTAGCTTAGAGTCTATACTCCTGTGTTCAAATGTCAACTCAAGCTAACAGTTACTAATTGTGTGACATTGCAGAAATTACTTTAAACTCCTCCTTGTCTTGTTTCCTCATCCATACATTGGGGTTTGATAATAGCATCTGTATTATAGGGTTGTAAAGTTGAAATGGCTAACGTGCATAAAAGCAATTAAACAGGGGCAGGGCTGAGATAAACACTACTGAATGTTAGACGTGATGAGTATATACATCTGTACATTTGCCTCTACTTAGAATAAAAACTCTGTATGGCAACACATCAAACTGATCATAATGATGACCTTCTTCCTGGCCGGTCAGGGAATGGAGAGAGAACTATACTTTCTATTTCACACATTTCTGTATCATTTAGCTCTTTTTTCCCCAACAAAGATTATGGCATTGGAATTGAAAATCGCCAAATACTTTCCACAAGGAAGTACTGCTTTTTTAATTTAAAGAAACAAAGAAAAGAATTTAAATTTAGGGATGTAAAATAACTTTTTAAAACAATATAACACAACACAATAAAATTAACAAAAGATTACACACTCCTTTTCTTTTCCTAAATTACATTTTACATATGCTCGTTGTTTGAAAACAATAACCAACTCCTCTGAGAACAAATTCTACATTTGCCAAAAAAAGTTTCCCACTTTCGCTTACAATAAGTCATAAGGTTACTGAACTGAAAAACTGCATACTGGTTTGTTCCTCTAAACTGTTCATTTTATTCTATAACTGCCGACAAATCCCAAGGTTAAACACATTGTGTAACCTCAATACTTATTTCAGGGGGAAAAGAAAGTCTCTCTTCTTATGCCTTCAAGTTTAATTAAAATAGCAGCCAGAGTTCCTTTGGTCACTGAGGCTGCCTGTTGAAGACCATCTGTACAGATTGTGGAACCGGTTTTACTTCACTGTTATCTCTACCACTATTAATCATCCTCTTCAAAGATAACTGCCAGCAAAGCCTTTTTAGAAACAAACATATTAATACTATCTTGACCATCTTATCCTAATCTTCATTAAGAGAGCCAGACAAAAACTGAGCAAAATTTTAATATCATTCAGAATCAAAATTTCTTCCATCCTCTACTTAACTAAATGATCTGCTGTTCTGGTTAAAAAATGTTAAATAAAGGCCGGCGCGGTGGCTCACGCCTGTAATCCTAGCTCTCTGGGAGGCCGAGGCGGGCGGATTGCTCGAGGTCAGGAGTTCAAAACCAGCCTGAGCAAGAGCGAGACCCCGTCTCTACTATAAATAGAAAGAAATTAATTGGCCAACTGATATATATATAAAAAATTAGCCGGGCATGGTGGTGCATGCCTGTAGTCCCAGCTACTCAGGAGGCTGAGGCAGCAGGATCGCTTGAGCCCAGGAGTTTGAGGTTTCTGTGAGCTAGGCTGACGCCACGGCACTCACTCTAGCCTGGACAACAAAGCGAGACTCTGTCTCAAAAAAAAAAAAAAAAATGTTAAATGCTCATTTTTATTAAATTGTTTTTAGTAATCTCATGAAATGAGTGAAAAACATTGCTCTGGTCCTTATCCATCACTGATTTGCAAATTTCCTTATATTTGTGCATATACATCAAAAAGTGTATATAAACTCCTTGGGGCAAAGACTGTATTTTCATATTCCAAGAGCACTCCACATGTTATCTATGAAACAGATGTAATGATACTAAACATAGCTCTACATTTTATTAAGACTTCTGTGTGTTTAGTGAGATAATAAACCCTTTAATTAACTTGAAAAAAATGCACTCTATAAACAAGAGACAGGGTAACATATGCTTCCCAGCAGCAATATCCTAGTAGTGGAATGAGTCAAACATGTCTAGGGTTTATTGATATATAGAAAAATGACTATATCCTCCCCTCCCCTTTCATTGCCAGCCTTCATCAAAGATTGTGTCCTTTATCGCCTTTTAAAAAGCAGCCAGCTTTTCAGAGTTTCTAATTTTAGCTTAACTATGGAGTGAAAAGGATTAATCTAAAGAAAAACTCCATCTAGTCACAAGATTTTGCTTTCTGGTCCCATATCCCAAGAATTTCATTAAGTCTATGTATGGAACAAATCACTGGGACCCATTAATAGGACCTAAAATGTCTCTAAAAAATGAGAGAAAAAGAAAAAAACAAAACAGTTATCTACAGTTTGATTAAAATACCTGACTACTCTTTGGGATCCTGACAATAGGAAGCAAATACTGACAATAGGAAGCAAATATTTAGATGTTTTGAAAATGCTGCCCAGTGCACTAACTCTAAACAGTAAACCAACTCCCTTCTCTACGTCCCCTTTCCTTCAGCATGCAAATACTCCACAAGAATATAGGAACAGTAAGATTCACTGTTAGCACCTCTAAATATTAATATTTACCTATAATTTAAACGTTGTAATGCAGGTGGAGAAAGGAGACGGTTATTGAAAAAATAACTTAATATTATAGAGAAATAAAATGTAATACTGTAAAAGAAAATGCCGCTTTCTGGGAGGCACTGAATGCGTGAAAAGGGATTCAACAACATCCTTTCAGAGTTGCAAGTGCCCACCCGAGGCCAGCACTGTACTGGACACTGAGTATAGCTCATCTTCTTAGTGATGAAATGACTCATTAAGAATATAGGATGGCCAGGTACAGTAGCTCATGCCTATAATCCTAACACTTTGGGAGGCCAAGTCCAGAGGATCACTTGAAGCCACAAGTTCAAGACAAGTCTAAGCTACATGGCAAGATCTCATCTCTATGAAAAATAATAATAGTAAAAAAATTAGCCTGGTATGGTGGCACAAACCCAACTGCTTGGGAGGCTGAGACAGGAGGATGGCTTCAGCCCAGGAGTTTGAGGTTGCAGTGAGCTATGATGACACCACTGCACTCTAGCTTGGGTGTCAGAGTGAGGCACTGCCTCAAAAAAAACAAAAAAGAAAGAAGAAAGAAGATTTATGGCACCATTTGTCCTTTCCATTTAAGGAGGACAAAGCCATGAGATGCCCTGATATTGTCTCTTATAATACAAACTAGACTTTAAAATATGTGGCAGTTCATTGCAAATTATTCATTGTATTTATTAGGGCTAACTTAAAAGTAATCTTGCAATTTCTTCCCTGTAGGACTGTATTTTCAATATAATTAGTTTTTCATAGCAGAATTTTTTGTTTTCAGCAGTTTTTTTAAAACATTTTATAAATATCATTATAACAGCAGAAGGGGATTTTAAAGAGAAAATAAATCACTCTTAATACCAACACTATAATGCAACAGATGGCTTAATTTTTGACTATCCTCTTTCAGTCTTTTATCTATAACTAGCATATTTTACATATTTATTATCAGAGTAAAGGCATAATTTTTTATTCTGTTTGTATTTTCCCCTAATTTCATCTCTAAATATTTCCATATTGTAGCAATTTTAAAATTTATTTCTCACAGTAGTTCAATAATTCATGTTGCTGAAATATCATGATTTATGTATTTACTTTTTATATTGCAGTCAACTCATGTCTAATTGTTTTAGTCCTGAAAATACTATAGTGAATATCTCTGTGCACATTCACTTTTTTTTCCTTTTTTGAAATATTTTCTTGGAATACCTTTTATGATTCAGCATAGCAATTCTAATAATTCTTAATACTTACCACTCATTGGAATAGGAATAAAAATAATTAAAAACTCAGTATATTAGCTAAAGCACAGTAATTATTTATTTTATAGTTCATATTAGTTTGACAGAAGCAAATCTAGATGCAGCTCCAAAAATGAATTTTATTAAATTTACCAAATGATTATATGAGAAACTATAATGATTTCACAGTTAGATTGAGGACATTTCCTTTAAAAATATAACAATACTGACAATGCTTTTATATTCCATTATTAAGTTACTCATCATTCCTGCCTCATTTTATTGAATCCTGCGGTTCTGAAACTAAGAAAACTTAATTGAGGAACACTATAGAAGACTTACATATCTTATTTAAAATGTTAGCAATATGCATTAATGATTAAAATATAAAGAAAGATAATAGCAAGATGGGAGAAGGATGAGAACTGCTAGAAGAATCACCACCTTAAAAACAAATTCACTGGCTAACATCTGTACAATTCATAGGTGAGGAAAAGAACATGCACAAATGTGTTCTTTTCATATTCTCTTCTTTGAGCAAAAGTTAAAACTGGATTTGCAATGAAGCTTATTGTAGGATGATTTTAATTGATTCTTGCACTTGGTTAACCTTATTTCTATCAAATAGATGAATTTAACAAACCATGCTATTACATAACAAAAGTTTTTAATAGAAAAATAAACCATGTTCTGTTAGCACATATATTATTATTTTTCTTTTTTTATCATAGATATTTTTTAAAATACACAAAAATAAACAGAATAGTATAATGAATGTCCAAACCCATAAACCAGCTTCAAAAACCATCTACCCCTGGCCCTCTGATATCTACCCCACCCCTGTCTCCTACTCTCCTATTCTATATTAATCAAGTCCTAGATATCATATAATTGGAACTGTAAATAATTTAGAACATATTTCTAAAGATGTGGTTTCCCTCCTTTTATCATAACCAAAATACCTAAAATAAATTGATGGTAATTTCTAAGTATCATCTAACACTCAATATTCAAACTGTCTCATTTGTACCATAGTTCTCTTTGAAAATCCCAATCTAAATGAAAGCTACACATTGCAATTGATTAAAATCTTCTGTAAGTAATCCAAACTACAATTTCTCCCTTCATCAAATGTTTCTTTTTTTTAATTTTTTCCTTGTGAGTTGTTGACTAAACCAGGTTGATTGTCCTGTAGAGTTTCCTATTTCCAATAGTATAGTACAGGTTGATTTCCACCCCCATCATTTAGTCATGTGTTTTTCTTCTCAGTATTTCCAATAAATCAGTAGCTGAATCTAGAGGTTTGATAAATTTCAGGTTTGATTTGGTGGAGGGGGGGGCAAGACTACTTTATAGGATGTATACCAAGAAGACTTATAATTATGTAAATGTAATATGTGCATGCTAATAAAGTTAGAACGCAGATAAGAAAATAAGACAACAAAAGAACTCATTGTGCTCTATTTCAGCAAGTATAAGAACATTAATTACCTTCTCAAGAGCCCTGCTATATTTCACAGCAACATGATTCAGCTGACTAATTTATTTATTTCTATTTTACTCTGTCTTACCTGATTATTATGCACAATGAATTTTACCATAAAGAATTTAAGGCAATTTCAAGATGGATATTCAGTTTAAATTCAAAACAGATTTGTAGGATAATAATTTATTACCACAGGAGGCAAAAGCAGAGTAAGATTAACTGAGTTCAACGTCAAAAAAGTAGAAGCAACCAGTGTTGTCAAATAAGTGGCAAGGGAAAAAAAATTATGGAAGGGGACCCTATCGTCTAAGACAGAAAATCATAAGTATGACACATAGTATGTGCTTTATAAATAGTTGTTGAATGAATAATAATGACAGGAGACTCAGGATGAATGGTCATTCCCAGGGTGCTTATGAAGAGGTGTATGCTCAATAATCAATTCTATCTTCTTTTATGAGAAATGATAGATAGAATGGTTAAGAATGATCACGCCTCAAACATTATGTGAATTTACTCCGATCTCTTCCTTTGTGGTTCAGGGATGAAGGACCCCTACTGCTCTAACTCCAACTCCAATAGCTTCTGACTATTTATTATTTACCCAATTATTTCTCCACCCAATCACTTCAAAAATTCTCTCCACAGTTCATCTTCCTTCTAACCCATTCCATTCATACATTCCTAGGCATCAAAACAAAAAGAAAACCTTCTATTTTGTCTTTGGTTTGTTTCCCCCCAGAAGTAGACCCTGATGCAAGGACTTGATTATGGGTAGATTATCCTGAGGTGACCCAAGAAAGCACTCAGAAGGGAGGTGAGAACTGAGACACAGAGGGGAGGGAGGACCATGACAAACGTTACAATGCACAAGTGGCCCACTATGGGCAAATGGGGCTCAATCCTGCCAAGGAATTCTGGGAGACTGTGTGGAACTTGCTCTAGGGCTATGCCAATTGAAGGGCAAGGAGGTTAGGGCCCTTATTAAATAATCCCAATCTATTTTATTGGCAATTCCCTATGGGAACACTTGTCCCTCAATTTTCAAGAAAATATTCTTTAAGGTTTTTTTTAATCTTTTATTTTTAATTATTTTGGATACATAATAGTTCTATATATTTATAGGGTACATGTAATGTTTTGATACAGTAAGTTATGGTATATTCTCTAAGTTTTCTCTTTTCATCTCTCATTGATCATTCATCAGCAAGAGGCTAGACTCTTCCCATGGTACTCCTTAAAAGTTTCTATGTGTCAGGAAACTGGTTTGTGTGCATCTCTGTCTATACGAGCTCTTCCTCTCCTTTGTCTTCAATCATCACCCCTGTCCTGGGGACATTTATTTTTCACTCTGTCAAAACCCTAACTCATTTTCTCCATGTTTATGACATTTCCACCTAAAGAGTTCTGCAGGCTTCTCAAACTCAGTATGATCAAAACCCAATTCACTATCTTTTTCTTTTCATCACCATACTCAAAATCATTTTAAAAAACAAACAAACAAACAAAACAAGCTTTCCTCCATCCTAATTCTCCATTCCACTCATGAGTCACTTTCCATCTGGTTACCCAGACCAGACCCTTCCACCTCTTCTTTGCTTCTTCCTCTTCCTTACATTGCATATTAATTTGTCATTGATCCCATCTCTTTCTTGTGCCTCTCCCATGTTCCTGTTACTACAGCCATTGTTCTGATTCTGAAAGCATCCTCAACTCTGTGGAGATCTTTACTTTCTCCAGGTCCCAGCCCTTCCAGCCTAACCTTTCCTGCTCCATAATCACTGCTCACTGCTCACCACACATCCTCTGTTATTTGCATTCCCCAGAGAAGCAAAGGGCTCTCATGATTCAGTGCTTTGGTCCCCTTCTATCTGAAATGCACCTCCCCTTAAAGCCTAGACCAAATTATACTTTCTCTGTGCGTTATTCCTCATCTCTGCTCCTGAATTCACACCCAAACACCTGCAAAACAAGTTGTTTCCTTCTCTGTGCTCCCTCAACTCATCCTTTATGATACTGGAATATTAGTCATCATATTGTCTGATGTGATTTTTGTAGACAAATCATCTCCTTCTCTCTATCATGAGGTCTTTATCCCTGTGTGATATCCCAGAACACAGTGTATTACCTGGTACACACTGTACTCCCAATATATGTTATTGAATTAAATAGACAAATAAGCAACCTTCTATGTGTCATCAATATTAACTAGTCCTACAAATACCATGATGTCTTCTGCATTTATTTGCATGTCTGCATTTCTGCTACAAGTCTCCACAGACAGAGAGATGTCACTGTAGAAACAGACCATGCAGAAAGTACACACAGAGGCATGCACACACAGCACATAGAATGGCTAAAGTTCCAAACAGTGTAATAGCAACATTAATAGAAACAAAAAGATAAGTAAGTAAATGCCAACAAGTAAAGAACAACATTCCCAAATACTTCCTTTTCAATATACAGGCTGAGAATAAGATTAATAGTAAGGTTAACTATGTTGGTAATCTAGCATATATATTCAAAAAAGGCAGGAATCAATAATGACCCATAAAACCCAACACAGGCAAAAACTCTATGCTTCTTCATTCACACTGTAGGTAAACTATTCTTTGTGTCTCTGTTCATTTAAAAATAATTAGCATTTTTCTTTAAGTTTATTCAACATTTGTTTAAAAAGCATGCCATCAATAGCATCATTGATTGTAAACCTGAAAGAAGAAATTTTGCTCCAGAGATGGATGCTTGTTTAAACATCACATATTGCTTTTCAGGCTACCTATCTATACCTTGCTTTGGTATGCTTGGGAATTCCAACTGCTTGCTAAAGTAAATCCTTAGTTCTGACTGAGTAATAGCCTATATGAGTTAGAAAGCTTCTGGAATTAAATTTTTCTTCTCTAGTTATATTTTGAGATGAAGGCTCACTTCTGCATTAAGTACCAAATCATATTGTTGAATTAGGTAGAGACTCGGGTTTATTTTAAGCCTGAAACCTACAGAAATTCTCCTGGGCACCCCAGCTGGTATCACGAAGAATACATTTGAGGCTTCTTCTAAAAAGATCTTTGGATTTTTTTCCACTGGCTTTAAAATAAGAATTGTATAACTCCATCTTGATCATGTATGTGGAAGAGCCGACTCTATGTTATCAATTTAAGATTTAAAGGTTAAAGAAATACACAATATCCAAAATATAAAAAAAGAGAGTTGATTATTTTTATAATATTGGTGGAGGGGGATCCTCTTCTTGATGAGTACAACACAAAAAACAGGAACTAAATGTAAATTATTGAGAAGAAATGTGAACATAAAAATATTAGATAATTAATAAAGAAACAAAACAATTTATCCAGCTTCTTTTATGAAGCTATATTATCTTAATATTGAATAAGGAAAGTGCAAGGAAGAATAATCCCAGGTCTGTCTCATTTATGAATATATATGCAAAAGAAAATATTAGCAAGCAGCTTTCAGCAACGAGCAAGTAGGGTCTAATCTAACATATGAGAGGAGAAAAGCTCCTTTCAATATACACAGAAGTCATTTGACAAGATATAACCTATTTTTAATTTTCCCAAAGCCTTTAGCAAATCATGTATTAAAAAAATTCTTTAATATGTTAAAGAATATATTTTGAAAATCTAACATTGAGATCATACTTAATATTAAGATATGCTCACCCTCTAAGATCAGGGGAAATATACATGCCCAGTTAGCTCTGCTTTTATTCAGAATTTTATCAGAGGCCCAAGATGTTTCAAGCAGACAAGAAAAAAATTAAATGATAAAAACATTTGAAAAAATACATGATTGTGTATAGATTAAAGATAGATTACTTTTCTACATAAGAAATCCAAGAGAATCTTCAGGAAAACTACTAAAATTCAAAAGATAGTTGAGCAAGAATACTGGTTATTAGATCAATATTCTAAGATCCAATAACAATCCTACACACTAGAATAACCAATCTTGAAAAGGTAATAAACAAAACAATTTCATTTTCTGTAACAATGACATTTTCAAAGCATCTAGAAATAAATAAACTGAGAAGTTCAAAGCCTTAATAAATTTATATTAATAAATATTACTGAAGTTATAAGCTTTCTATAACAAATAGGTAAAATTAAGTTCCTACCTCATATCATACATAGAAATTAATTATATATAGATTAATGCTCTAGATGTTATAAGTAAAAATTCAAGATTTGGGGGAAAAATATTGGAGCCAATTTTTATGACATAAGAGTAAGAATGGATTTCTTAAGTGTGCAAAAAAAAAACATAACCCAGAAAGGAGAAAATTGATGACTGACCACATTATTATGGCCATATAATGGTTATCACATACTTCTATATATCAAAAGACAACATAAACAAAATTAAAAGAGAGACTTTCAAGAGGGAGAAAATATTTGCAATATAAATGAGTTGACAAATAATTAGTACCCAGAATAAAAAGATTTTTGTAACTTATAATAAAATGCAGTGCCAAGAACATAAATTCTAAAGTGAATTGCCTAGCTTTGAATTGCAGTTTCTCCATTCAATAGTTATATGAGCTCAGGTGATATATTCTACCTCTCTGTGCCTGGGTATGCTCATTTGCAGAACAGAGATGATATCAGGACATACCATAAATAATATTTATGAGGATCAAATAAATTAATATGTGTAAATGCTTGGGATATTACCTACCACATTAATCACTTACAAGTATTTGTTTCATTATTTATATTAAATATGAATAGTAAGTACAAAGATCTCCATTATGTTATTTATTTTTAATTATTTCATAAGTAATGTTTTAAAGTTAAAAGATAAATTACAAACTAGAAAAATTATTTGCAATATGCCTGACAAGTCATTAACATCCTTGACATATAAGATCAATAAGAATAGGACATACAACCTAATAGAAAAATAAGTAAAATATAACCAAAAAATCACCAAAATGATGAAATAAAAGGAAAAACAACTTATATGAGGAGGTTTAACTTCAAAATAATCAAAGAAATAAAATTGAGGCAAAGGTATATTTTCATATTGTCAAAAATTTCTTATTTTGGCAAATATTCATGGCAACGAATATTTTCATGCATTAGGAGTGGAAGCTGAAATTAAAGCAGTCTTATTCTGTATGTCAATTTAACTATATGTAACCAAAGACTTAAACGTTTATATACGTAATTTAGTAATTCCAATTTTACACTTTTATCGAAAGAGAAACATCTGGGCAGATTGAGCACAATGTGCGCCATTTAGGTGATGGGTACACTAAAAGCCCTGATTTCACCACTATACAATTTCTTGTATGCCCTAAATCTATTGAAATAAAAAAAAAGAATGCAGTATCAACATACAAAGATGTTCACTGCTACATTGTTGACGATGGCAAAATTTTCATCAATATGGGACCTATTAAATGAAGTGTAGAACATCCACAAAAGGGTGTATTGTTCAATTTTTAAAAACGATAGTACTGCTCCATATTCATTGTCAAGAAAATATTTTCTTATTAAAAACAAGTATATACTCCACACACTCACACACACACACACACACACACACACACACACACGTTTACCATATAATTATAAAAGAAAACACTGTTACTTTCACTTAATATAATTTGTAATTACATTTGGAAAATACAAAGACTATCATTCAGTTTTTCAGATGTAAAGGAGAGGTAGATTAGCTGAGGCATAAGGTGTTAGCAACACTGTCAAATATCTAGTTTCTTCTGAAGGAGCTGTCTGTTCTCCCTACTAGCTGTGGCATCCACTCTGACTGCTTTGAAGCTTCTCTCCCCCCAGCTCACTGTCTCTCCAAAACTTTTCAATTATTTCCCTATGACTGAAGGATAAATAACAAAGAATGAAATCCCTAAGGTCTTAAGTGGTCTTGTCCCACCTAGCCCTGCCTCTTAACTCACCTGTCCCTTTCTCTTGCTAGCTAAGTTCCACCTTCATTGGCCTCACACTGTAAAGCTCTACATACAGTTGGACAAGGAAAAGCTCCCTCAAGTTGCAAAGCACTAAAAGACTCATATACTTAGAACCCATGGTGCACCCCCACTTTCCTAGACCTCAGCTCCCACTTGCTCAGGGATCTCTGAGCCCACAGCTTGGATCAGGCTCTTTTGTAACACACTCTCAGAATGGCCTGCTCTCCCTCCATAGTACCTATCTCAGTTTGCAATTAACAGTATTTGTTGAGGAATTCATTCATTACAAGACTCCCTTACAAAGCTCTATGACATCAGGGACCAACTCTATTATGTCAAGCTCCAAGGTTCTAACACAAAATAGATGGTCAATATCTTTTGAATGATGAATACATAATAGATAATGAATATATATAGTATATAGGCCATATCATCTCTATCTTAGTGATTTAATTACTAATGTATTATAGTTAGATCTATGATGAGGAAAATGAGCCAGTCTCAGTCTGTTTAGGCTGCCATAATAAAAATATCATAGACTGGGTAGCTTATAAACAACATAAATTTATTTTGCATGCTTATGGAGACTGGGAAATACAGTCTCAGCAGATTCAGTGTCTGGTACAGACTTCTGTCTGGTTCATATAAGGCCACCCTTTTGCTAAGTCTTCACATGATGGGGGCTGAAGAGTTCTCTGGGGCTTCTTTTCAAAGAGTACTTCTCATTCACTGGGGCTCTGCCCTCATGACCTAATCATCTCCCAAAAGTCCCAATTCCAAATACCCTCACATCAGAGATTAGGTTTCATTATATGGATTTGGGGACAAAGGGGACACAAACATTCAGTCTAAGGCAGTGCTTTATTTTGAATAACATAAAGACAAATTATTGCTATATCTTCTAAGCCTCTTTAAAAAAATCATCTTCCCTTTGCATGGTTTCTTCTTTACTTTCCTAAAATGTTTTCTACTAATAGCATGTAAGAAAGCCCATCTCCTTAATGTATAATAATCATGTAAAAATTATTTTGGAATATTATTTCTACTGAGGCAGAGAAAGAGCCTGCTGAATCAGGTGTGCAATTTAGAATTTGTATAAGGTGCCCCAAAGAAGTGATCCCAGGTCTAAAATAAATTAGGGGGGGGTGGGTATATACATATATAAAGAGTGAGACGTGCACCATCTTGGGGATAGTCATGCTGGAGACTCAGACTTGTGGGGGGAGGAGCGGAAATGGGCATTTATTGAAACCTTAAAATCTGTACCCCCATAATATGCTGAAATTAAACACACACACACACACACAAAACACCCAGTAAAAAAAATAAAAATAAAAATAAAATAAATTAGGTATTACGAAACACCAGTTGAATTTTTTAGCCTCCTTAGACTATCAAGATTGCACTTTAATGATATTTATACATTGCTTTTAAGTGAGCAAAGATGGTTTGACAGATAGCTAATGTAAGACAGAGGTACTTGTGTGACCACTGATGGAAATTCCTTTCTCATTCTAATATGAGAAAGTACAAGTCTTCCAGTAATGAGACAATGACATATCGTTTTACTACCAAATCTTTTTGATAAAAAGGTTAATGTTTATTTGGTAACTATAGTTTATTTATTATAGTCACATTAATAGATGTCTGGCTGAAAATACACCAGTCTTCCCCACTACTACCTAAGTAAACATCCCATAAATCTACAAAATAAATTTCATCCATGTTTCCATATTTTTCCCTATTACTTACTCTTCATACTTTTTTGCCTTAATGGGTGTGATAATAAAACAAACATATAGGCCAGGTGCAGTGGCTCACACCTGTAATCCTACAGCACTCGGGGCAGCTGAGGCAGGAGGATCTCTTGAGGTCAGGAGCTTGAGACCAGCCTGAGCAAGAGTGAGACTCCATGTATACTAAAAATAGAAAAATATAGCCAGGCATGGTGACATGTGCCTGTATTCCCAGCTACTCAGGAGACTAAGGAAGGAGGATCACTTGAGCCCAGGAGTCTGAGTTTGCTGTGAGCTAGACTGATGCCACTGCATTCTAGCCCAGGGAACACAGTGAGACTCTGTCACAAAAAACAAAACATAAAACATCCCTTTTTTTGTTTGTGTACCATCCCTAAATATGGATGTATTTCCACATCTTTAAATCCATGATTGAGAATCTGTACATTTACTTTGACATAAGTATGGTTATTTTAACTGCATATGAAATATTAAAAATTCAGCTGTACATCTACATTAAAAAGAAAATGACAGGAAGCACTTACAGGAGTTTTTGCAACATTGACTATATGGACTGCAAAACACATGGACAGATAATAATCATATTTCATAATTCTCCAAAAACACTTATCTCAAGCCATAATTAATATTATCTGAAAGAGGAACTAGATCTCTAGTAAAGGCAGAAGGTTAGAGGATCCCAGCAAAGTTCATGAAAGAAAAGATCTTAAAGAAAAATTTTATTCTCCTACATAGGGGGCAAATGTTGGATTAGATTCCAATGTCTAATCAACACCACAAAGATCAAAATAAGAGTGGTGCACACAAGATAGGAGCTTTTCTTCTTTGATATGAGAGAAACCAGGATGCAGCCAGTATGGTGGTTCCATAGTGTCACCAGGGATTCATGGGCCTTTCTCTGCCCTCTTTCCACATGGTCTCCAATATCAAGTTCCCCTCATGGTCCAAGATGTTTGCTGAGATTCTAGACATCAAATCCATATTTAGGAAGAAGAAAGCAAGACAGAAAGAACCTAATGGCTGAATAGATCCATTTAGAAAATACTGAGATGTACTACACCACACTTCTCATTATATCTCAAAACCTCACCTAGCTGCAAGGGAAGCCAGGAAAATATTATTGTAAGTCCAGAGGATAACGTTCTGGTTTAAAATCAAAATAATTGGGAAATTAGCTGTTCGGGTGGAAAACTAGTAGTCCTTGCCAATCCTATAAGAACACAATAGAACTCTTTAATTTTTTTCATTAACTACAACATAAACACAGTTCAAAAATTTTAAAGTACAAAAAAGTTTCCACAGTGAAGACTTTCACACCCACCCCTATGCCCATCTGCCAGTTTCCACCCACCACAAAACACTTTTATTGAGTTTTTTATATCTTCTTCTAGTTTCTTTATGCAAATCTATGCAAATGAGATTATTCCTGTATTTGTTCCAGGAGATGTTTCTAAAACAGCACATAGAGCACATCTTCCTCTTCCTCCTCCTCCTTCTCCTTCCTTAAATTTTTCTTTTACAGCTGCATAGTATTCCATGGCTGATCTACAAGGGTTTATTTGACCAGTTTCCATTTTCAAATATTTGGTTTGGGTTTCAATCTTCTGCTTTTTGTTGCACTGTGAAAAAGTGACTCTGTAAGATAAATTATAGAAGCTGGACTTCCAGGTCAAAAGGTGCATTTGTAACCTTGATAAATATCCCCAAGTTGGCCTCCATGAGTATTGTAATGATTTATACTCCCACTGGCAATATGTGAACATGCCTGTTTTCCCATGACATCTCCTACAAAATATGTGTCCAGTTAACAGTCCTCTATGTTCTGAATGTTCTCTGTCAGCCTCATATTATATTCTATTACATATATCATAAATTTTACATGCAAAGGCAGAAATTATTGGCCTGGACTTCACTATGGTAAGAGGTGCATGAATAAATGTCTTAGCAAAGTCTTAGGTGTAATCAGATATTTGAAAAGCATCCACCCCTTAGGTATATCCTATTCTACAAATTAGATGTTAGAGATGATTTCCTTAACAGGCATCCTACTTTCATGAGAACTGGCAACAAACTGAAAATCCATGATATACACATTACCCCCCCCCCATCATATTCGGCCACCACTCAGCAGTTATCTGCTTCCTGCAACTATATATTTTTATTTATACCATTTTTTAGAATGTGCTCTTTCTTCCTTTCTACAAATATGATTTCCCATAAGTCTTCTCTATTTGTCTTTAAGATACTCTGTCCATCCCCTAAATTCTTAGGGGCATACACTGGTGCCACTAATGTATCATTTACACCTTGTAAATTATATGAGTGCAGTTTTACCTCCATTATTGCCTTAGGAATGATGCGCATCCTACCTCTATAACTGACTTGAGGGTGCAGGTGAAATTGCATTTTTTTTAAAAAAACTCCCAATGCCATTATGGAGATGCTGATGTTAAGATACTCAGGAGGTGGAAATAAAGGAGGGCTCTCTTCCCACACCTCTAATCATCCTCAGTAGTGGGTGATGCTACTGGTTCATCTGTCCTTTATGTTGTTCTTTAGTGTTCATGCTAACCCCACCATGTAATAGTCTGCAGTTCATCCAGTGAATGCGTTTTCTGAATTAGCTTCTAGGGCAAGAGAACTCTACCAAACCTAATATCTCCTCTTGAAACAGACTATAGAAACAAACAGAAGGTAGGTGAGAACAGATAATTCTAATGAACACACATCCCTAAAGTCTTTGGGAAGAAGGATTTAACCTTCTTAGTTATTGCTACAAAAGTGAACCATTAGAAAGTCTGAAAAATTGATGATATTTTCTTAAAATCCAAAATTCAAATAGTATGCCATATACATATTTTTACATTATTACACAGACTCTCTAGCTAAGTGTGTTGTTAATAGTTCTCTGTCAGCCTAACATGTGATTGTCAAATAATTAAATTAGCTTTATTTCACCGTTACATAGAATAATAGCAACTGACACTATGACATTTTGGAATTGTGTCATTCACTTTCATCTTCCTGTCTTTTCTCCATATAATATAATTTATTAAAAGCATAACTAAAATTAGTTAATTGTATGTATCATTATAAATTTCCTCATTTTGATTATTATGCATTGAGGTTATGTAAAAAAAAATGTCCTTGCTCTTAGAATATATAAACAATAAATTATTTAGAGGTTAAGAGGTATCATGTCTATAACTTCCCCTCAAATGGTTCAGGAAAAATAACCTATTATGTAGAATTGTATCCTGGTAAATAGAATGATAAAACAGATGGGAAAAATTAAAAACAATCAGTGAATCTGTGTGAAGGATGTATAGTTTTTCCTTGTATTACTGATTTTTTGCAAGTTTGAAATTATATCAAAATAAAAGTTACAGAAAAAATACCCACAAAGGTATTCAGCTCAAAATCCTTATGAATATATAATGTATACATGCTTATCTAATGAGGTTGTTTTATCATAATTCAGATTTATTTTGGCTTCTCTAAACTCCCAATGCATCTGTTGATCAGCTTTTTCTTGCCAGAATATAATTATTATGAACTCGATTAGCCTACTATGTACTAGCCGACTACAAATAAATCAGCCAGCTTCTCCACTGGACCCAGGTCACTTGGGAAGGACATTAAATATTTGAAACCACCAAGTGACCTTGAGTGAACTGCACCAGTAACAAAACCAGGGCATTTAGAGGAATACATGAACATCTCCAGGCCTCTAGTTACTTATTAAATGGTTCCCTGGTGACCTATGAGAGTTAATGCTCACCCTTAAATAGCCAACTTACACCAGCAAGTGGCTTGGATGTTGAGAATAGAAGGCAGTCCGGACCATTATGTACTTAACAAGTTGTCTGTAGACATCCGAACATCCGGCTTGCTTTGCCTGTAAATAGAGCAGCCAGCCCATCTGGACACCTAACCATCAAGATAATTGTCTGAAATCTTCGCTTTGTTATGCCATCATAAACATGAAGTTATATGCAAGTATCAAGCTCACTAACTTCAAAAGATTACTTGTCCCAGATGGGTAAGGTTAAGGCATTTCAAAGTTCAAAATCACAGTAGGGTATTTAGGAACAATTAGTTTAAAAAGAAAGTATATAATTGAACATTTCCACGTAATCAAGCAAAAATAACACTAACTGCTTTTAACAGCAAATACAAAAGGAGATATTAAGAAACTACTTATCTGAGAATTTCAGGTAGTTCATACACTCTGACCGGCTCATTAATGATCAACCAGGTTCACAAAAAGGGCATTAGGAAAATATACTATGAACAAAACAGGAGAACACAGACCACACTTCAATAACATGGTAGTATTGGTTTCACCTGTCATTTGAATTTTGTTTTTCTGTGACCGAAACTTATATAAGAACTCTGACTTTAGTAGTTAGTGTAGAATCTATATTTCCCATATATTTATATATATCAGGGAATATAGGAAAAAGAAAATCAGTGAAGCCTCATGTTCACTATCAATTCAGAACATGCTGGGGACATGCTACCTAGTTTTCACATTTTGTGACCTTGAATCTTGAACATTCTATTAAAACTACGCTTCTTTTTCCTTCTCTTCCACACTTGTGGAATTTTTTTTCCTAGTAAAACGTTCCCTTGAAGCATGGGAAATGGTTAAGTGTTGAGGTTTCTAAGGGATTCTAAGTATGACAAATACCAAAGAAGTGGGAAGTTGTCAGTTCTTAAATTCTTCCAACTTAAAATAGATATATTTGTTGGATGGATCTCACCATGAATAATAAGACTGTAGAAAAGTTTGGTGATTGAAAATTAAAGACATTGTCCTAGTCATGCTTCTTAAGAAGATATGGATGATAAACATGTTATGGTTTTGACAAATTTTACAATTTGATAGAAAATTCTAGTATGTTCAACCACAAGCTCATTGTGTTTCCTATTATTGGATAAAAGTGTAACTGCCAACATCTAGGGTGTAGAAGGGAAAGAGACACATTTTCCTTGTGTAATATCTTTGCTTCTACATAAAATTCAACTGGAAATGTCTTGTGTCTACATGTACAATTAAAACCCTTTCTAATACTAATAAAGGAAATCTTACATCACATCCATCTAGTCAACATTTAAAATAAATTTTATTGTGTATATTTAAGGTATACAACAAGAGGCTATATCTTACATATATAGTGAAATGGTTACTATAGTAAAACAAATTAGCATAGCCATCATCTCATGTAGCTACCCATTTTTCACCCTTTGGCAAGAGCAGCTATAATCTAATCATTTAGCAAAAATCCCTAATAAAATATGTGGAAGACATTATGCTAAGTGAAATAAGCCAGGCATAGAGAAAATATTACATGATCTCACATATGGAATCCTAAAACAATATATACAAATGTAAAGAGATGGAGAATAAAATAGTGGTTACCAAGAAGAATAGGCAACATTATTTTCAAATACATGTTACAACTACTCACCTCTTGGGACACTTCTCATGTTAATTTCTAAATCATTTGCTTTACATAATTCTTTTCCTCTGAAACACTTACAAAATATTTGAATTATGAATCAAATCATAATCTGATTCATCATATACTAATTGTAGCAGTCACCTACACAATACTTTAAGAATTATATATTTTCTTCCTGAGATTCCTTTTCCTGATATACTCATCGCTGCTGTGTTAATGTTATGACTATTTAGCTCATGTTATAACACTAAAACATAGTTGGTTAAGACTATTTTTGAAAGTGAAAAACATCAAAGTACACTTCCCTCTTAATAGGTCAGACATTGCAAATGTGAATGAGAATGGACAATTCCCAGGAAGCTTCGAGAAAAAACTTTAGAAGTTGTTTATCAGTTGGTGGCTACGCTTATCAGAGAATTACCATGCCATA
The DNA here is from genome assembly GCF_040939455.1 of Microcebus murinus. Lineage (NCBI taxonomy): Eukaryota > Metazoa > Chordata > Mammalia > Primates > Cheirogaleidae > Microcebus > Microcebus murinus. Next base: position 22,712,413 of record NC_134119.1, read on the forward strand.
AATTTCCTTTTGTCTAGATATCCACATTACCCTTCTTTTTGTTTCCAATTTAATTTTAACAGGAAAATGCAACTTCCCTCCTAATTAGAATTAAACATAAAACATGGAAGGCACGTGCACACAACAGAGCTCAGGTTTTTTTATATTTATTTTAATGAAAATCAACAATTGTGATTGTGTCAGATTACATTATTGTTCCCCTCCTTGTGTCTACTTCCTTTGCAGTTCCTCCCACTGGACCATTTGATGTTGGGCATGGCCATGTAACTTGCTTTGGCCAAAGGCAGGTGTACATTAACACAAGCAAAGACTTCAAATGTACTTGTGCAGTTGGTCTTGTTTTCTTGTGTTTTGCTATCCATGAGAAGATCCTTCTTCAGTTGGCTGCTAGCTCTTAAGCCTGGGCCCCAACACAAACATATGTTGGGAAGATGAGAGCCTACTCCACTCCCAGAGCCTGGAGCAAAACAGGCCTAGTACAAAGCTTGATCTGAAGCCATGTGAGCCTAGTCTAAATCAGCCAAATCCCAGCCAAGCCACAAACAAGAGTGCTAGACATAATGATCACTGTTCTGTGCTACAGAGATTCTGTGGTTGTTGGTTACATAAATAACTGATTCATACAGTAATGAACTATGTAAGGCTTTATCACATCTAGTTTAAACATACATATATGTACAAAGGCACACATAGCACCACCACCACGACAAAATATGTAGTGGTCCTATGCATTTACTGATTTTCTTATCTAAATTTTAATAGCATTCTTTTTTAATAAGTAATGGTCACTGATTAATAAATCAAAACAATTTAAAGAGGTAGAGTGACAAGTCTACCAGTGCCCTTTCAGTCCTGTCCCCTCCCACACCAAGTAAACACTTTTCTTTAATGTAATACCTATCCTCCTATCTATGCAAGCACAAACAAATATATTCTTATCTCCTGTAGTCACACTTTTTGGACATGAACATTTTATTGATCAATATACTTTAGAGAACTTTCTCCATCTATACAATGATCTCTCCTTTATCCTTTCCCCACATTTTTCCCCTGTTTCCCCGGCTGCAAAATATGTAGTTAAATATGAATGTTCCATAATTTATTAACCAGTCACCTATTGATGGACACGTAGGTTGTTTCTAAATTAAGATTTTATAAGCAACTCCAAGATGACTAACTTTGTACAAGTGTTAGTTTTGTACATGTGCACATATACATAAAAATACAGACATCTAGAAGAAAAATGACTGGGTCCAAAGCTAAATGTATTTATAGTTCTGGTACATAATACTAAATTACTCTCCATAAGAGCAGTGTTAATTGCACTTTTCCCAGCAATGCATGATAAGGCCTGTTTCCCCACAGTCCTACCATTAAAAGGCGTTGTCAAACTTTTAGATTATTGACAATCTGATAGGTAAGAAATGGAAAATCAGTGTGGTTATAATCTGCATTTCTACTATTATGCATAGAATTAGGTTTTCTTTTTTATATTTTAATGACTTTTTGCATTTTCCATTTTAATTGAATTGCTATATTTCTGACAAAATCAATCTTCAACAATTTCAGGAATTATTACCACAGAGCATCTTGGCATGGTAGAAGCCTTAAAAATGTAAAAATAATATTATAACTAATAATTTAGGAGCTCAGAGGGTAAAGTGTAAAAGAATCCTGCATGATCTAATTTCTTCATCTTTCTTAGCAAGAATTAGATATGGCTAAAGGGAAAAATTTTAGTTACATTAAGTAATGATTTGAACTTCAATTTCTTCATAATCATTTTTTCTTAACTTTAGTGGGATCCTTTAGAAACAACTTTATTCTACAATGAAACTGTTACTGGAATTCAGCCCTTTAGATTAAATTCTGCTTCTTTTTCTATGCTAAATTTCAAGTAAAGTTAAATTTAAAAAATGTTAATTAAATTAGCATGCATCATATATTCCAGTTGTGCTAAAAGTATTCCTATTTATGCATCCTCCAAAGAGTTAACTATGCCGAACATTTGCACATTATAACACCAACTAACATTGATATACCCTAAGATTTTTTCCTATAAATGTAATCTACCAATTATTGAGAAGGGAGTAGTGATAATATCACATTGTGAAACACCCCTAGGAAAGTGATACACTCTTTTTTGTCTAGAGATGTTCTGAAGTCAAAAATATTATTAATGAGAACCCCTAGGTCCTACCTTCAGGGTTCTTTTTATTTCATTGAATTTTTTAGTGAAATAATTATAGATTCATATGCAGTTGTAAAAAAATAATATATTCCAACTGCTTTGAACATTTGTGTACATATTTTTGTGTGAATATACTTTTTATTTTTTCTGGAATAAACTCTCAGGAGTACAATTGTTGTGTCATATGGAAACTGCAAGTTTAGTTTTATAAGCAACTTCCAAACTTTTTTCCAGAATCCTGTACCATTTCACATCCCCACCTGCAATGCACCAGTGCTCTGCGTATTCCACATCCTTGCCAGCATTTGGTAACATCACTATTTTAATTTTAGCCATTCTGACAGGTGTATAGTGATATCTCATTGGTGTTTTAACTTACATTCCCCTAATGCAGACGTCCTCAAACTATGACCCACGGACCACATGTGGGTGTTTTTGCCCATTTGTTTTTTTACTTCAAAATAAGATATGCGCAGTGTGCATAGGAATTTGTTCATAGTTTTTTTTAAACTATAGTCCGGCCCTCCAACAGTCTGAGATACAGTGAACTGGTCCCCTGTTTAAAAAGTTTGAGGACCCCTGCCCTAATGATTAATGATATTGACATCTTTTCATATGCTTACGTGTCATCTGTATATCCTTTGTGGCTTATTGTCTACCTAGACCTTTTGCCTATTTTCTAAATGAATTGTTTAGTTTAGGCTTTCTGTTTTCAGCATGTTTGTTTTGTTTTGTTTTGTTTTGTTTTGCTGTTGAGTTTAAGGTGCTTCATGTATTCTAGGCACAAGTCCTTTGCAAGATACACGGTTTACAAATACTTTCTCTCAGTCTGTAGCTTGTCTTTTAATCCTCTTATCAGGGTCTTACACAAGGAAAAAAATTTAATTCTAATGAGATTCAATTTTTCTTTGTATGGATCATGGTTTTGATGTCAAGTCTAAGAACTATGTCTAGTCCTATATTCCAAAGATTTTCCTATGCGTTTTTCTAAAAGTTTTATAGTCTTATGTTTTACCTGAATACCCGTAATCCATTTGAATTCATTTTTACATAAAGTGTGAGGTTTATGTAGAGATTTGTTTTATTTATTTATTTGTTCATTTTTATTTGTACTTATTTTTTGCCAATGCATATCCAATTTCTCTAGCATCAACTGTTCAAATTACTATCCTTTCCCTGGCTGAACTGATTTTGCACATTTTTCAAAAATCAGTTGGGTAGATTTGAGTGAATCTATTTCTGGGTTCTCTCTGCTGTTACCTTTAAGATAAGTATTGACATGTTAGAGTTAAACTCTGCATTTTTATCAATTGTTTTCTGTTTGTTTATTCTGGTTCTTCTTCCCGTTTTCCTTTTCTTGCCTTCTTGGGGGTTACTAGAACATTTTTTAAGATTCTATTTTGATTTCTTTATAGTGTTTAAAAGTACTTTTTACTATAATTTTCATGGTGTTTGCTCTGGCTTTTGCAATGTACATATGTGACTTGCCACAGGCTATGGATATCAACATTTTAACCACTTCAGTTAAAGTGTGGAAATCATCTCACTTTCAATTTGGTTCCCCTTTTCCTCCTCAGCCTTTAAATAGCACTATACTGGGTATCAGATGGTGATATAATTTTGTTTCAACCATAAAATACTATTTACAAAACTGACAAAGCAAAGGGTGACCTATTGCCTGCACTCATATTTGCATTGTTTTTTCTTCCTGATTCTACAAGTTTCCTTCCTTGATCATTTCCTTTCTGTTTCTTGAAATTTCATTAGTCAGTCTTTAAGGGGTAGGTCTGCTAGTGACAAATTCTTCTAGTTTTTCTTCATCTCATAGTGTCTTTATTTCCACTTCACTCCAGAAGGATATTTTCACCAGGCACAGATGTCACTGTTGACAGATCTTTTTCTTTTAAGCCATTGAAGAATGCGCCACTGCCTTCTGGCCTCCATGTTTTCTGATGAGAAATCTGCTGTCATTTGAATTGGTGTTTCCCTATAGTTAATGCATTATTTCTCGTAGGTTGCTTCCAAGACTTTTTCTTCATTTTGTCTTCAAAACTTTCAATATTATGTATCTTGGTATAAATTTCCTTAGGTTTATCCTGTTTGAGATTTGCTCAGATTCTTGAATCTGCAAATTTATGTCTTCCACCAAATTTGAGACATTTGCAGCCATTGTTTCCTTGAATATTCTTCAGGCCAATTCTCTTGGGACTCTTTTGAGACTCCATTGATAGAAATTTTAAATACTTTGTTATTGTCCCTCAGGTCCTTGGGCTTTTGTTCAGTTTTTTATTCTACTTTATTTCTGTTCTTCAGATTGGGTAAATTCTATTAATTTGTCCTTAGACCACTGACCTTATCTTCTGCCATTTCCACTCTACTATTGAGCCCGTCCAGCTTTTATTTTGACCATTGTATTTTTCAGTTTTGTCCTTCCCATTTGGTGCTTTTTCAAACCATTTATTTCTTTGCTGAGGTTTTCTATTTTTGCATTTGTTTCTAAAGAATTTGTAAACTGATTGTTGAATCATTTTTATGCAGCTGCTTAAATATGCTGATTTTCCCAGCTGCTTTAAAATCCTTGTCAGATAATTCCATCTGATTCATTTTGGTGTTGGCATCAGTTGACTGACTTTTCCCATTCAAGTAGGGTTTTCCTGGTTCTTGGTACAGGCAATTTTCAGTTGTACCCATGACATTTTGTTTATTATGTTAAAAGACTTTGAATCCCATTTAAATCTTCTATTTTAGCAGGCAATCAACCCTAGTTAAGTTCATCAATGAGTCCTTGTCTACTTTTGTGGGTTGTCACTATAATGACTGCTTAATTTTCAGAGTCTGTGCTGTGTTATTTTGGTCTGCTTGGTTTATATGATACTGGTAGTTCTTCTAGAGGTCCTTGTGGCAGAGGGAACAGAGGGGTTTCTTCAGTATGGCCCTCCAGCAATTTTCAGTGAGGGAGGGGAGTCTCAGATCTATGAAAACAAGTAGGCTTTTGGGTCAAGTGCTTATTCCAGTGAAATCCCTCTTACTGTTGCCATCCAGAAGTCCTAGTGTCTCAGGGTAGGATATAGGCATCTCAGGCCCTTGAGGACAAGAGGTGGCCCAGGCCAGGCTGTGTGTTGTGGTGGCCTCCCCTTTTCTGGCACAACCTGGCCAGCCACCTCCATGTTGTGTCTCTTGATGAAGAAAGAAGTTTCAGGTGAGGCCAGGAAGGAAAGCATTTATCCTGGCTACTTACTGTTAGCTGAGCTCCCAATGGATCCCCTCGCCAGTGGTGTGGGGCTCCCCTGGTGACATTAGAAGGACATCCATGAAATCCATAGCAGAAAGGAGCTTCCCCGGGCCACCTTCTATTGCTAGGTCAAGGTGTGAAATGCCAGACTTGAATCACCTTCTTCTATTAGTTGGGGAAAACATAAGATGCCCAGCCACTATGCTGTCTTTCTAGTCCTAATGCCATAACCAGTCTTCCTTCCTCTTAGCACCTTTCAGAGTTCTCTGATGGCTGTCTCTTGGACTTATTTCCAGGATTTACGGTTGTACTTAGCAGAGAAGAACAAAGAGAAATGTGTCTATGCCATCTTGTCTAGATCAGAAGTCTGGGTGATCCTTTTTTTAAAAAACACAAGTCTGTTCACAACACAGCTTTGTTTGAAATCTTACAACAGCTTCAAATTTCATTCAGAGCAAAGCCAAAGTCCTTGTAAAAACCCAACATAATCTGCCCTTGCCTTCCAGGGAGATCTCTGACTTCCTCTCTTATTACTGCTACCAAACCCCATTTACTCTGTTCCAGCCAACTGGCCTCTGCTGTTCAGCAAACTATCCCTGAATCACACACCTTCACACCTACTAAATCTTTTGCTTTGAACATTCTCCCTCCAGATACCCACATGGCTGACCCCCTAGAGCCTTTAACTCTCTGCTCAAAGATCAGCTGATCAGAGATGCTTTCCTTGAACACCTATGTGAAATACTTACTACTACTCCCTCCCTGAACTCTTAACACCACTCTCACCACTCTCAATAGCAGGCCAGCTAACTCACTATGCACTTAGGTGGCTGGTTATTACCTATAATACATCTGACACAGAAGAGTGCTTGACACTTATATATATGCTCAATAAAACTGTGCTGAATAAATTAATGGATCCTAGGGTGCACATTCATATACACAGACCCAATCATCACTTGCTGTGGTCTAGAATGGTTATACCAAACTGCTTTGTGAGAAAGAAAACACCTGAAAAGAAACTGCACTAGAACATACAAAAGGCAATAACAGATGAGATAGTTCCCAGCTAAGTGAACAGTTAGAGGTAGTTTATTTCCACCCACCACCCACACAAAATGGGAACTGATTAAGGAAGTTCCATAGTGTCAGTTCACCTGGCTTGTGTGGCCTTTCTGATGAAAAAGCGACACTCCCACAGATGAATTTCTGGTACTACAGGAGAAGTAGTACAGCTTCTCATTTTAAAAGACAAAGAGTCATCCTCCAGACAGCCCATGTACACAAGTTTCATAAAGGAGACTACAATGAAAAATAATGACCATAACACCTACATAGTGCTGCCAACATAATAAGCACTGATCCAAGCACATTGTATTAATTCACATAATCCCCATCCCAATCTTTCAAGGAAGTACTATTGTTATCCTCTTTTTATATATGTGAAAACTAAGGTGTAGAGAGATTAAGTCACTTGCTCAAAGTCACACAGCTCATAAGCCACAGAGCTGGGATTAAACTTAGGCTCAAAGTCTGACCTTTTAACTACCACCCTATATTGCAAAAGAAGCAACCTAAATCAGTTCCTCTTTCACACAACAATAAAAGAACATAAATCATGAACAAATAAAATGATAAACATATGAGAAATTTTTGAAGGTTATTTTCCCAAAACTCCAATTCAAAACTGACCTCTTAAGCAAAAGTTATATTTGCACTCACTTAAATGTATATAATTAAATGTGAGAAGCCTATACATATTCTTGAAAGTAGCATACTCTCTCCCATTATTTATAAAATGTTGCATAATATACTAATGTATTAGAATACAATCATATCCATTAAGTGAAGAGGTTAACTCACTTGCCACTTCAATGTCAGGTTCTAAACTGCCATCATTAGATGGTCATTTTAGCAAAAGTAATACTAATGCTCTTTCAGAATGACTGTATTGTTGGATTATATGAAATTGCCCATGTTGGACCATTTTTGACCTATAATTATGGCAATTTCAAATGGCTGAACCTAATAGATTCAGGCCTCCTTTTTTTCTTCTTTCTTTTTCTTTTTTTTTTCTTCTTTTCTTATCAGTCTTTTATATTCATGGTTTTTATGTTTATATAAAGTCAGAGATTAAAGGTTACCTTGATTGTATGTACCAAGTACATACCCTTTTAATATAATCTGCTTCTTCTAGGTCAAACAGCAGAAACCAAATAATGCTCACTGCATGGCCTATTTCCTAGTGATTTATTGATTTGTTTTCCTAAGAAGTCCTATGCGATGATGCTTTTTTTATTCTACCCAGATCTTGCAAACCTAAAAATTCAGATATGATTTAAAATAAATCTGCAAATGACATTATTTCCTATTTTAATTCTCCCACGTAAATTTTGAATGAAACTGTGATTACTCCAGTTACATTTTTATGTGCTCCCCTCTTCTTACCTCTGTTTTTAAACAGAGTTTGTTGCATGTGCTCTGCAAATATCCAAGTGTAGCTACTTTAAGCTTTGAAGAAAAGCTTAACAAAAAAGAAATATATGCCATTTTTTCCCAGAGTCAGTAAGATTTTCCATTTGTCCTTATGATAGATAAAATAATGTGTTACCTTGAGCAGATCTCCCCAGCTAAAGTTCTCAGATACAGCAAGGAAGAGCACAACACAGGCACTCAAAAATGCACAGGCTGGGTGCATAGGAATCAAAGGGAACCTGAACAGAACCTTGACATTGGCCAGGAGAGGGACAAATCAGTGTGCCTTGAATTGATTGCTTCGGGCCATCTTGATGAAGACCCTAATGCCACTCTTTTAATAGAAGATACCTTGCTGCCACAAAGAGAAATTAGACATAGCACCTTTTCTCAAAACATTGGAGAATTTAATTCTCTAGTGCCAGCCCAGCAATCAGGCCCTCCAGCTTTCTCCAGAACCCTGGTTTGGATGACAAACTATCTTCTCCCCTGTAGCTTTCCATTTCTAAGTTTCAATGTGCCAAGAGTAATTGCAGATATAGGTAACAAGCACCATGTTCTCTCTGAGTTCAGGCACCAAAATCTGTACTCCAGATTTCCTGGGAGTCTGAGTGGATATACTCTTAGATCATTCTCTAATCAAGGACTATATCTGTAACTTGTCAGTATATCTGCAACCTGAGAATTGACATTCCTTGGGGGCCCTAATTTTTCAATAAAATTGGGTACAAAGAGACTCAGAATACAAATCAGAAGTATCTGAATACCTGTCATAGTTCAAATTCACACAATATATATTCAAATTTAATAAAATGTCTACTGAAAATAGGTAGCAAGTGTGAAACACTTATGTGCCGTGCCAGGTATTTCAGAGGTGTTCTTCCTTTAATAAAAGATTTCCATTTATCATTACTGTTTTGCAAAAGGGAAAACTGAAGCTCAGAGTGATTAAATGTCTTCCTCAGAGATACATACAATGTTGGATCCAGGTTTGGAGCCCAGGGAGTTGGATTTCAGAGACTACGATCTTACACAGAGTATCTTACAAAAGAACAATTATAGAGGTCATGAACCACATCTATAAAACACGAAGTGAAGAGATAGCAATAAACTGAATTTTTTAACCCCAGTGGCTCCCCATCCAATATACATTCTCTAGATAATGGTCTTCCTTCTCTTTCACCTCATGCCCTGTTGGCTCCGTCAGATATAAGTATGCTGATGCCCGCATCTTCCCAGAGCACACTCAGCTTAAAAAAAAGATGAGCTCAGGGTAAGGACTGATCCCTTGCCATGCTTCATTGACAAAACTTACTAAACTTTCCCTTGTCACACTCATGTTTCTCATCCCAGAAAAATGCATGTTGTGGGTCCAGGCTAGAAGAAGAGGTCTGAAATGATTTCTACCTCTCTACCATGGAAAATTGCCCATGATCATTTTTCAACAGTGATGAATCCTGAGGTTTAATTTCCATTTCCTAGTGTTTTTATAGATTTTGAATTACTTCCATGTTCCCAACTGGATACCAGGGGTAAAAATGTATCAGGCAAAGAAAACTCATCTCAAAATCATTTAGGAAGAGAAAAAAAAGATACACAACAAAGTGAGAGATTGATAACAATGAACCGGTAGCCTCAAAGATGACTTAAGTTTTCCCTCTCTTGTTGCAATTGCCTCTACCCTGCCTCATTCCTCAGTATGTCTGAAAACAGTATTTTGTTTTAAGAACTATTGCTAGGAGGATGCAGCCTGCTGACCACTAAGTTGGAAAGTGGCTTTACTTTCCTATAACCTCACAGGGATCTTTCCCTACTAGAACATCAATCAAGGACCTCCAACTCTAGTGTATGGAGAGAGACCTCCACATCACAGCAATGCAAGGGCTCTAATGTTGGATGTACGCAATTAACACAATTCCCTGGGTGAGGTATTTTATATTGCCTCGATATTTCAGAAAGAGGAGAAAGCCATTGATCTGTACTGCCACACTGAAACACTCCATTATTATAGAGAATCTTCCACTGATTTGAAGAAGAAAAAAAAAAAAACTTTTTGTATTGATTGCAAAAACATTCACAAAATTATTCCCCTCTGTGTATACATGCCTCTTTGCAAGGTGACTATACAGACCTTGTCATCAATAGGTGATTTCTATTTCCCACCCTTTGAATGATCTGCTTTGGTATAGAAAATGTGGCACAATGGGCAGTATGGCAATTCTGTTTCTAGGACCTTACAGTTCCACTCTTTCTCAGAACTCTGTCAGTACACTACAAGAAAAAGTTGGATTAGCCTGTTGGAGGATGAGAGACCACATGGACCAGACACAAGTCAGCCCAGCCATCTCAGCTGAAGCCTCAGACAGGGGAGGCCAGACGTAACAGAAGAACCATCCATTCATCCCACAGATAACTGAAAACGCCAGAAGGAGCCCAGCTGAGACCAGAAAAATGATCCCCCAGACCCCATACCAGATTGTAAACCCATAGAATGAAAACCTAAATAAATGATTGTTGTTTTAAGACATTGAGTTTCAGGGTGATTTGCCACATAGTGAAAGCTGACTAATATCTTTGTTCTATAAACAACTACATCAGAATATTAAGGAGGGAGAGATAAAGAGAAATATCCATCTTGACAGATAATTCATAATTTAAAAAGGATCAAATATTGCTATTTGTTTTGTAAAACAGATTTATTTATATGTATGAATACATCATTATCTAATAATACAACCAGAACTGAATCACTAGTAAAAAAGGAATTACTTTCTTTTTAGAAATGACATTGTAGTACAGTAGAAGGGGTGCTGGTTGGCTAGGAAGAGAGGTACATTTTAACTTCAGCTCTTTTATTTTGACTGTAGTCGATCCCGCTTCCTGACTCCCAATTCTAACAGAGAAAAAATGAAGGGACTGAACGTGATAAACATTAAGGCTTGGTCCAATTCTAAAATGAAGGATTTTATGTTACTTTTGTCTGAAACATTAGCATTTTTTATCATATGTCTAGTTGGACTAAAAACACTCCATTCATCCCTCCTACTAATAGTCACTGAGCATCTGCAATGCGCCAAGCACTGCCCTTAGTACTGAGAATACATCAGTAAAGACCGACACGCATCTGCCCTGAGCTGGAGCGGGTGTGTAAGCTTATGAGAGCCAACAGTGCCCAACGCTTCCCAAATGTGTGTTCAGTGACCATATGTTGGCAGCTTGAAATCAGACATGGTGGAAGTATTTACACCATGGGAATAAGCAAATACTACAAATCATTTTTCCCACTGGGACAGCCAGTTGTTAAACATTGACCGCGACAACACTGGACTCTGCTCTCACTGAGTCAACGTCCTAATAGGGGAGCTAAATATTACATAACTATGTAAAATATATTTTATTGCAACTGTGAGAAATGTGGTGATGCAGGGGAGGGTGTAATGCACTGCTGAGACAACATATATTCCAAGCAGAGCGAAAGCAATGTGAAGACTTTAAGCAGAAAGGTATATGCCACATTTAGGGAAATGGAAGATGGGCTGATGTGACTGGAGCACAAAAGGCAAGGGGCCAAGAGCTTCAGGGGAAAGTGGAGAAGAAGGTGTTAAGGAAGACTTCTAGGGTCCAGGACTGTGCAACTCTATGAAGAATGGTATGTTCAATAAGGTAGCAGGACCAGGTCAGGGATGAGAGGAGGGAAGATCATGGTACCAATCTTGGAGACACTTGGAACAGGATATTGGATGATGGTATAAAACTAGGAGCCGATGTGTCCAGATGATAACTGAAGCTGTAGGTGCAGGTAAGATTCCCTAAAAAAGTAAATAGAAAAGGACCAAAACTTAGAGCCAGCAAAGTAGAATGAGGATGAGTGGTCAGGGAGGTGGAAAAAATTATAAGAGCAAGAAAGTCAAGAAGATAAAATATTTCAAAGAAAACGGGGTGATCAACAATATAATATTCTGATAAAAGATCAAGCACCAAAAGAAGAAACAATGGCCCATATGTTTTGAAATGTGAAGATCATTAGTGGCTTTAGAAAGAGTAATTTGGAGGAGTGAAAGGTACAGAATCGAGGTCGATATGGATTGAAGAATGGATGAAAAGTGAGAATAGTGGAAAGAGTACAGGCACATCTTCCAAAAATGTGCTTTCAATGAAAAGGAGAAAGGAAAGAAGCAGCCAGTGAGGGCTGAGAGGGGGTACAAGGTTTTCTTCTAAGATAGGAGAGGCATGTCTTGTTCAATACTGAAATATAAATCTGGTTACAGGGGAGATATTAAGAACACAGTAAAGAGAAGGGATAAATGTTAGTGCAAAATCACTGAGAAGCCAGGGTCCAGGGCCAAAGAAGTAGGATGGCCTGGGAAAGGAGGAGGGAGACAGCAGAAAAGGGCAGCTGAAGACCAGGTTGGGCCTCGGGGGCTGGCAGCAGAAAGTGGGCAGAGATAGCCTACCATGCTTTCTCTCTTCTCCAGGAAGAAAAGTTCACAAAAACTGCTAAGAGCAAGGCAGCTGGAGCTATAAACAAAGAGGGTTTTAGTGAATGAGCGGTAGTAGGAAAGGGCATTGGCTTTGGACCCTACCAGAGCTGGCTTTCCACCACTTAGTGACCTGTATGTAACCTTAGGGAAGATGCAGAGCCTTTCTAAGTCTCATTCTTTTCACAAACATTGATTGAGCAATGACTGTATACTAGCAGTGTACTAGAAATGCCAAATAAGTGCAGTAAAGTCCCTGAATTCCAGGACTTACTTCATCATCTGTTGGGCAAATAAAAGGAGTCCCATAGGATGAACATAGCATTAAAAGTGCTAAAGTGAAGAGAAGCATGAGGTATTCCAGGAGTGCAAGAGGTGTTTTCATTCCGAACTTGCAAATTAGAGACACTTTCCCAGGGAAAGAACCACCCTACCCATAGCCTCAATTTTCTCAGTGCCAAAATGGGAAAAATCAATCATATGATAAATTAAATATAAGAGTCCATATAAGATACCTTGGCACAATGTCTACAACACAGTAGTTTATCAATAAATTCTACTCTTTTTCCCCAGAAATCATCCTAGTACAATTAAGACTATTAGGTTAATATACAAAGCTGCCAGAAACGTTCACATTCTTTGTACAATTTTCACTTTTCCCCATGTTTCTCAAGACATATTCTTCCCTCATGATGGCTAGAAGCCACTAAAATTATCCTTGAGAGCTAACACCCAAATGAGAAAAATATACAAAACAACAATAATGTACATGGAACTGTAGCCAATGAGTATATAAAGATTTCACAAATTCTATTCCCTCTTTTATTTCTCTTTCATGTTTATGGACCAGATGTAGCTGGATCTTTAATATCTGAGCCCCTGCCTTCCTTCAAATAAATGACTGTCCTGTGTATCAGCTCATAATCTTGACTGCCTTGACTCTGAAGAGTCATTCCTGATCTGACCCCTATGCGGTGATGTACAATAAAATTTTGTACAAGAAAATGGATGGAAATGTTATATAACTGCACCTGTGCACAGGTGGCTATGAAACCATTGAAATGTGGGTAGTGGTACTGAGGAACTGAATTTTTTAATTTAATTTAATTATAATTAATTAAAACTTAAATGTCAAGAGGGACACATGTGTAGAGGCTACCATGTCTGACAGCACAGCTCTATGTGAGGGAAGGGTGGGTTACACTGGTGGGCTAAACAAGTCAGTGCTCACTGCCTTGCGCTGGAGGTGAAGTTAATCCCATCCATTCCACAAAAGAAAGTCATGCTGCCTGGTGTCCTCAAACCCACCATTCTTATTTCCCTGAGATTAATGGCCCATTTCAACATGAAATCCTTTGCTGAGGAGTCATATGTATAAATCTTACCTAGCACAATGCCATGTGAAAGTCACTTTAGAATAATAGCCTTTTAGAGCAGAGAGGGACCCTGGGGCTCATACATGTCAGGTCCATATTTCACCAAGAAGAAGCGGGTTCGGGGCATCATTACTTTGCTTATGGCAATTCTGAGCAGGATGTGGGTACACTGACCTTCAGCCACCATTAACACTGTAAAACTCAGCTCTATGCTCCAACACTGCAAGAGGCCCACTGTGACAGAATTAACTTCATTCCACATGAAGCTTTGCCATTATTAGCTCAATGAAGCTTCTGGTATAGGATGTTATCATTGAGAGTCGAAATGTACACTCAAATGTCTAAATGAGCCTTAAAGGTCATGCAAATTAGGGTAGGCTGGCCTGGTGGGGACTGTGGCAGATTGGACACCACATGCCCTGTCTAAAGCAGACAGCTGCTGCTCTGCTCCAGCCAAATGTTGCCATGGGGTATGTTGGCCAGTGTCGCCATGCCTTGGATTTGTTGAGAAATCCAGATGTGTACGTGAAATCCCTAGACTTATAAATGCTGGCAATTCACATTTATGTGTTTAATGTATTGCACAGGCTAAGCAAGGTCTATCTGCAAATGGGTTTAGCCTCTAATTTGGATGCCGTGACATAGATTTATAAAGTCTGACTTACTGGAAATTAAAGCCACCAGAGTGGCTGCTGCTGGTGGTGTGCTTGTGTTCCTGTGCAGGCCTGCTGATAGCCTCTTGGGACCTGCTCATGTGGTGGCCCTTTAGCCAACAGGAGAGGGTGGCAGAAGGGCAGAGGAGATAACTCGTGGGAGAGTTGCCCTTAATCACCCACTTGTGGGAACAGGTGGGTGAATACCACAGCTTCCTCACCCCTGTGCTCTGCCTCCCAGAGCTTCCCAGGGCAATGCAGCCTAACTCGTCCACGCTGGCAACTTATGTGATAACTCACCCTTTCTTGGCTGCCTTCCCTTATACCCTTCCCCACTGCCCTGTCCATGTTTCTTGGGGCCACCTCCTAAATAAACCCCTTGAGCTTCAATCCTTGCCTTGCAGTCAGCTGCTGGAAGAACTCAACCTACAAACACCAACAACCTGAGACCACTTTGGAATTTTGATTTTGTTTTTGCTTTAATTTTTTCCCTCCAGTCACGAGCTGTGCCGGGGCTAAAATATATGAAAAAGTCACAACATATCTAAGGACACGCCTACTCTGGTAGGCTAACATCTCAATATTCATAATATGGTGCTGAAACTGCTGTCCTCTTGCATAATGAAGCCCTGCCATAGGAAACAAATGTTCATCTAAAAATAGATTCCATTATGTATACGAGCACAGTCATTAGTTTCTTAGCATAACAACTAGTTCTGCCCCATAAAACTTTTCACTGAAGCATTCATTTCAAACAGGTGCATTGTTTGCCAGGACACAATATAATTTCTAGATTAAAGTCTCTAAGTAAGTGGGGAGTTTTGCACTATGTTGGAGAGAAATCTCATAGAAAATCATTCTCACCACAGTCCTTCCCTACAGAAGACAGCATGTAAAAACTGAACATTCTAAAGGGAAAAATGTGAATTTTACTACTCTTAAATGTATTATGTAGAGGTGATTAAATGACAAGCTTCCTGTCACACCTGAAATTATCTGGCTCTGTCTGGTTTCCTTTGTTGGGTGTATATGCCAATAAAAGTCCTATTAATTGATAAACAATGATATAATGTTGCAATTTAATAAGATAACATCTGCTTTTGTATCCATAAATAGAAATCTTGATATAAAATGCAGTAATTAAGTAAGGTCATTTTTATAACCAGATTCACTTTTTCAAGGGTGCAGCTAATTTAATTGAGTATGGAATTTAAACGACACATTGATCTAATTGAGGATCTAGAAAAATACAGAAGGTAATGAATGGGCTTGAATGCCGAGGACACTTTTGGTAAGAATAAAACAAATGTCTGATACCTGAAACATTCAGGGAATGGGAATTTAAATGAATTTTAATCAACAGAATATAACAAAAAAATCTATTGTGATTGAATATTCAATATTTAGAATCATTCTAGGAAATGCTAGTAATTTCCTGCCTTACTAAGTACTATAAAGGGAGTATGATCCAATCATAGTAAAATAACTCAGAATCTTGTAGGGCCTGTAGGTGCTCACATAAAGTATTACTCGTGGTAGAAAGTAGGCCACACCACAGACAGGAAAGGCAGAGTGAGCACATCCTTTCAGGAAGTTTACTGAATTAATTTGCAATGTCAGCTTGCTTTCTATCCCTGTGTTCACCTTGGCTGCACATTAGAATCAAATGAGGAGCTTCAAAACAACAACAACAAGCCCCCAACTACACCCTAGATCAATGAACAATGAAGTCAGACCCTCTGAGGCTGGGGCCCAGGCAGCAGCATTTTCTTGAAACTCCCCATTGATTTCAATGTGCAGCAGCTTGATCAAGCTGTTTGACTCTTCCTGGCAAATGTACTATGTCTATTGAGGTTTCTTTCTCAAACAAATCTAAGAAAAAAATCCTGCAGGTAAATTTAACTTTATACATTAAACAGTTTATTTAAAAACAAAAAGTTAAGAGCTGGGATATATAGAACTGCCCTGACTCTGCCATTAACCAACTGTATAACTGGCGGTATTATTACTTAACCTCTGTGTCCACTTCAAGTTACTCACTTTTAAATGAGGATAATAGCGACTCTGTCCTTCACAGGCTATGGAAATGATTAGTGTGTTTGTGTATATATGCAACCATATATATGCATATATAAAACACTCTGTATATATGTAGTATGTATACATACCTGAACATATACATACTATGTATATACTATAAACATATACACTATATATTCTATGTATAGACTATATCAGGTGTCCTCAAACTACGGCCCGTGGACCACATGAGGGCTGCCAAGCACATTTATCTGGTCCTCTGGGTGTTTTTGCTGCAGCTGCCTGTTCTGCTTAGCAGCTGACTCATCTCGGGCCCACAGTGCGCACTCTCCAAGGGTCTGAGGGACAGTGAACTGGCCCCCTGTTTAAAGAGTTTGAGGACCCCTGGACTATATAAATATATATAGTAAATATATGTATACTATAAATATGCAAATTAATACTGTATATATGTATGTATTAGAATAATCCTGGCATGCAGAAAACACAACATGTGTGTTTGCTGTTTTTGTTACTGATGATTAAAATAACAATAATGAAAAGGTATGAGCAAACTGAATTACTGAATATTAGATATGTCCCTACACAGGAAACTTGTTTATAATATGTGAGTACCAACTTCCTAATAAATGAATAGATCAAGGCTTGCATTTTTGCCTTTTAAAATTATTTAAGTAAAATAAACAATGGTAAAGTATGAAAAATAGAAGAAAATAATTGATTGTATTATTTCTTTTAGTCTTTTTGCGTGTGTGATAAATGCTTAAATGATTCAACTACTAATCTAAATTTATTTTAAAGGCAAAAATAACCTTGTCTTGCTGATTAAATATAGGAACAGCTTGACAAGAGCCCCATCAGTAGGACCAAACTATCTTGAATTGGCAAGAAAATGAATCAGAGAACAACCAAAACACTCACTCTGTCTACACATCTGTAATTCAAACAAAGGAGCACAGCATTATGTCAATACCAAGTATCTGGGAATGGTATTCACAATAAAGGCAAATAGATTTTCTCCATGACAGGAAATAAAATTATGAACAATATACAAAATGTATTTCCTCTACATATTCATTCAATCCACATCTCAAACCATTTTTGGTATTAAAAAGTCCAATATCATAATTATACACAGCTTCATAGTGTGGAAAATATCCACTCTAATTTCTCCTACAATACTGGGAAGAGCTAAATATAAGCAACTCATAAAACTGAGGCATAATTTTGTAATTAAATTATATTAGGAGTAATGCATTTTGAATTGAAGCCACGGTAGTAGTATATGTCTCTCAACTTTGGTTATAATGTATTAAAATGAGCACTGTCGTTGTTCATCACATGATGAAGTGCTATGATGGGAACATAAAAATAATATTAATGCCCTAACACCTTAAAAATGATTCCAAAGAAACTGCAATGATGCCATCTCATCATGACTAATCTGATTTTAAAATACACTTCAAGAGGCTACACTTCAGTTAAACATTCTACAAAAAAAAATCATGAATCACATCCTCCTAGAAGAATTTGTAAAAGATTCCATTCCAATAACATTTATTCTTATGTAAGTGTTCACATAGGCTAAGCAATCATAACATTTGGCTATCCCATATTAGCCAGAGTTCACTGAATTAAAACCTTTGGGATCATAACGTTGAGATAAAAAAGATAACGTTGAGAAAAATGGAACTTAACCTGAAAGTTGACTTCATGAGGAGAATCTGGTTCCTCAGCACTTTGACCCACCTCTGACTATCTAAACTATGTTAAAAAAACAACAAAAGTTTAATTTCTAAGGACCTGGTCAGTATAGAGTAGAGGAGCTGCCTAGTGCCAATGTAGTTGCAATAACCCTAAAATGATTATTTTAGGAAAAAGGACACAGATAACTACGGTAGTATCCAGTTCTTCTTGTGTAGAATACCATTTTCTCCTATCGAAGTCCTTTAAATCATCTTAAAGGTTACTCCATCAGATGCCTCAAATTCCCAATGGTCCAAGAAACTTTCACCTATGATGGAGTATTTATTAGTGAATTATCCACAGAGGAAAAATCTTTTAAACAACAGATCCCTTCTTTTGCTTTCTATGGCTCTGTTCCCAAAACATTATCAGATATATAAATAAACATCTTGTTTGCCCAAACAGACTTAAGCTTCAATGCTTTAGATCAAAAGACCACAGCAGAGTCTAAACAGAAAACAAGTCACTGTTGCCTTAAAGAAGAAAGGCATAAAAATATATATATACACAATAATAAATGGTCACTTGGATTTCAAAACAGCAAATCTCTAGTCCCTTAACAGTTAGGGACAATTGTTTGGTCAAAGATTAACTATTTATTTCTAATATAGCAGTAACAAAAGCCACCACAAAGGATTGAGAGTTTGGGTATTATGCTAGGCACTTCATTTTTCACATTTAACATTCAAAATAACTCTAAGAAAGTAAAAAATACCCATCTTATAGATGAGAAAACTGAGGCTTAGATTGTGGAAGAGATTCACCAGAAGTGACTCATTAAATACACAGCAGAGCCAGAACTCAAACCCACATCTGTCACAACAACTTCAAAGCTGGTTTTCTTAACCAGCTTTGGGCTTCCCAAATTAGGACTGTTTTAGGAAAACCAGCCCTGGATTAAAAGTATTCACACCTAATATGTTCCAGTGAGTGTCTCTTAACTAAGGAATCCTTTTAACGCCCCATTAGAGGGTATCTATATTAAGTCATTAAACATTACACATCTGTATTAAGCAGCTCCCAGATGAGGATTCTAATAAAAGTAGTTTATTTTAGAGGTGGTTCCAGGACACATTATGAGTGGAGAAGTGAGACAGAGAGGGAAGGAAGACCATAAACGGTGTGTTTTCAACCCAGTTAACTGGGCTTAATCCCACTGGAGAGCTCCAGAAAATAATATAAAACATGCACTTTTGAGTTATCCCCCCTCCAAGAGATGAGGAAGCTGCGGTGTTTATCCACCAAACCCCACTGGTCAGAGTGTGTGTTAATTGCTAGGAACTTCTGGGCAGCCGCATGGGTGGCAAAGAGAGCTCGAGTGGCCAGAAAAAGCCAAAGAACATAGGTGTTGGCCAGCTATCGGAGTCTAATTTGTGTCCCCTAGAGTGGTGAGGGGGAAGGTCGGGACATAGCACTGTCTACTCTAGCTATTAATATCATCAGTAACTGTGAGGGCAATTCCGGGAAGATGAAGGAAAAGACTTGTTTCAGAAATTCTGCTGGTTAGTCAGGATTGGCTGGTGTGCTGCTCCAAGCCAAGCAATAATCTTAACCCTCACAAAGCAATCCCCACATGAATTTTGCTGTTTTTAAGGTAATGGTTTCAGCCATTAGGAGAAGATACCAAATACAAATGAACAGAGTCTGTCTTCTAAATTTATAACCACATCATTGAACTCAGTCACTAAGTGGACTCTTGGATACCTGATCCCATTTACCATATACAACAAAGGTCAAAGTTGACATTTCTAGGATGCACTAGAAAATTGTGTCCCAAAAAGGAAGCCCCACTGCTAAACAGTCAATGAAATGTGTGGTGCCCAGTGGTTCGTTATAGAGGCCGACTATTTTTTAATAGTAAATTACTAAATTTTCTTGTTGAGGTTTATGATGCATTATTAAAAATATTTTTGAACTCTGGACTCATGCTGAAAACTGCCACTGAGAATTTTTTTATTTTCAAATAAAATTGGTAATCAATTCTTTGAGATATGATAGAGCAATTTAAAAGAATGAGATGGATACACAGGTACTAACATGAAAAGTTCTCTAAGATATACCATAAAGTGAAAGGGTAGTTGTGTAACAACAAAAATAATATGATGTGACTTGGGATAAAAATGGATATAAACAAAACAAAATGAAATATTTCCATAGTTATGCATGTACAAATTCATTACAAAGAGACTTAGGAAGAAACCATAAAGCTCTCACTAGTAGTTGACTCTGGAAAAAGGAGGAAGACTGGGGTTAATGAGAAAGTATAGTTTAAAGATATTTATACCATTTTACTCTTTTACAAAAAGGAGATATTTGTACATTATCTGCAAAATTTTTTTAAAAATTGTAACAAAAAAAAGAAAGTTGTAGGAGTTCTTCATTTAAAATGTGTTTTTTCCTCTCGTTCCTTTTCAAATTTAATTATGTGTTCCTCCTCCCTTCCCCCAAGCTCCTGTTTTCGGGATACAAGGAAGGGTTTACTGAACTAAATTAAATTTCTTGGATCCGAACTAGTAGCAACTAGTTTTATTTTTACACCAACTTTGGCACAGAAGCCGGGAATCGAGTTTCAAGGCAAAGGCCTATTTTGTTTCATATTCTAGCAAGATGGGTTTTTGTTAACTCTTCAATATTGACTCCTTTCTCTTCTTTAGCCTTTCTTTCAAAATTGTGCTCAGATTCTTAGAGTTCACATGGTTTTCACGGCTAACACTTCCTGTGTGGCTTCTGGTGCCCGAGGCACAGATCCAACAAAAAGTCATAGCCTAACACAGGCACTCTCTCAAATACACAGACCATGTTAAAGTCCCTTCTCACTCATGATTTACAAACGCATCCTCTTCACATAATCAACATTTAGACAAGAAAAACCACCATGCTTTAAAATAGTCATATTCAGAAACTTGTTTGTGCTAATTATATTCAATAAGATTTACAGAGCCAACACTAAAGAGGAAAGAATTATTAAAATAAGACCAGAGCTGGTACAAAGTATGAACACGTATCCCTAAAAATGATATTCATATATATCTCCTTCCACCAACTCCAAACACTCTGTCTGTGTTTCACTAAAGCACATTTCTACTACCTAAAAATTACTTGCTAGCTTTAGTTTTTAATTCCTAAATCCATCAGCTGTGCTGTCTGTCTTCTTTGTCACCTATCCTTTCTATGGTGACAAATCAAAGGAGGGGACATCAGCATGTCATTGTTTACAGAAGAGAAAGGCAGTGGCTTGAAACTAGCGGCTCTGGTACAAGGTCTGATGTAGCCATGACAAGAGAAAGACACGTGCAAGACACTGTAAAACATGAGGATTTTCCTCCAATGCTGTTAAAAACAAAACAAAAACTCTTGTAATAATGCTCTTTACAAAGGGCTTCTTAGAGCCACTCAGCTTGCCTGTGAGCAGATTAGGTTTCAGGTGGCTGCTAATCAAAATGCTTTGGTATAAGCTTCATGCAACAAAGGAGAACATGTTGGGAGGAAGCCTCAAGGGAGAAGAAAGGCATATTACAATAAATACCAACACACGCTTCCCCACCACTGCAAAACACAGTGTGCAACATCAAGGGATAAACTTAAAGGTTATCATATATTTTTCTCTGAAACACGGTCTCTACTATACATGTGACAGATTCTTAAGACTAATGGCCAGAAAAAACATTTTAAAGAATGTAATCCTCTTAATAACATCATGATTGTATGTAGATTCAGCCATGTACCTTCAAATGATTTTATGCAAAAACAGTGACTAAAAGCTTGGAGTGCCATCTTCCATTTACTTGCGCCATTTATTCTAGTCATTTCTTCTAGCATACCCTTAGTCTAATACATCACTTATAGTCGCCCATCTCCTAAAAGCAGATGAATCACTCATTTAGGTTCCAAGACTAGGCTTAAAGCCAGAAGGAAAATGACAAACTTGAAAGCACAGTAAGTTTAATTTTTTTTGCTTAAATCTTCTCATCTTTTGGATTCTAAGATATATGATCATTGACTAAAAAATAAGCCTCCAAACTCTGATAAATGACTGAGGGATGACTTAGGTATTTAAAAAGTGAAAAATAAAATTCACCATCTCTTGGCAAGAACTGTAAGATTCATATCCATGAAAAGAAAAGTCATAAAGAGATAAAAGGAATTGCCACCAAATCATCTGTTTCAACTGGTCATAAATAGCATTACAACTAAGAGAAAAAGGTTGTCATAAGAACTTGAAATACATTACCCTTGATTTAAAAATAAATATGGGTCAAAATATTGGGTTCACAATAGAGATGCGACAAACATCCCTCAGTCATACACCTCTTTCTTAAGCAAAGAAATATTTATGATTGGTCTTAGAGGGGAGCTTAACTGAGTTGCCATGAATTATTTAAAAACCCCAAAATATCTTCTGTTGCTTTTATAGAAGCTTGATTTACAAGTTAAAAAATCAAACTGACAGTTTGGTCTCTTGTACAAATACGCAACCTTTAGAAATGCTCTAGGCATTATAAATACATCCTTCATGAATAAAGCTTCAACAGTTCTAAAATTAGCCTTTAGGAGGAGGAAAAAAAACAAAAAACAAAACCTCTTGTAAGCCATTGTTTTACACATAACAGCAGGAAACCAAACAGAATGTCTAAGCCAAGTGATTAACACACCCAATAATAAATATGAACATTAAGTATGAACTCTTACGCGAAGACAATTTTTGACATTAGCATAGGGTTTATAGTTTGCCCCCCACATCGTGTCCACAGCTTGTTCCAGGACACACACACTCAGAAAGCAACTCTAGTATCACAAGGCTAAAATTTGCCTTTTGGATGATCTGTAAACAGGCCCAGGACTAGCCCTGGTACCAGATATTACTTTCCAACATCTAGATTCCACACTGCCCCCACCATGCCATTGCACAAGGCCAGTGCCAAACTACTCCTCACAGGTCTAGCTGACGTTGTCCCAAAGGCAGCAGCAGGAGAGGTTGAACTCTCCAGGCATAGGGTCTCATTCTGTCGCCCAGGCTGGAGTGCAGTGGCGCGCCATCCTAGCTCACTGCAGGCTCAAACTCCTGCCCAGGCTGGAGTGCAGTGGCGCGCCATCCTAGCTCACTGCAGGCTCAAACTCCTGCGCTTGAGCAATTTTCCTGCCTCAGCCTCCAGATTAGCTGGGACTACAGTCATGTGACATCACACAGAGTTGTAGAGACGGGGTCTCACTATGTTGTCCAGGCTGGTCTCGAACTCCTAGCCTCAAGTGATCCTCTCCCCTCGTCCTCCCAAAATGTAGAGATTACAGATGTGAGCCACTACACCTGGCCAAGGGAACTTTGGATATAAGGACTAATGCAGAGTTTTGAAAGATTTAACAATTTGCTCTCCCTTCATTAGTAACTGTTGAGGTCCCAAGTAATCTAAGGGTATATTACTATTGCTATTCTATTGGTTTCAACATGTATTTTGTATTCTTAATAAACCCTATCCCATCTCTCCATAGATCAGAACTTACGGGATAAAAATATTCTATATTCTGTGGCCTCTGAGGTTCAAGTGTAGAACTGTGGCAATGGTTCTTGAAATAATAACCACTTCCTATGAATATTCTTGTCTAACTGCCCATTAAACTCCAAATAAATCTTATGATCGGCAGACAGTCTTCTTTTTAATAATTCAACACAGAATCATCAATTGGTTTCATAATAAATGAGATATCAAATTCATGGTATTGTGGGCAGAAAGCTAATTTAGAAAGAAATTCCTGAAAACTGCAGGAATAAACTAAAGAAATTTTATTCTTGGTTTTCTGACATGAACAAATTAATAAGGCCAAATTCCTGCTGATGCTGGGAGAGCCCTTAATGAATGACACAGGGGAGAAGGGAGAGAAAGGAAAAGCAAAGGGTATGGTTATTGTGATCAAATGTCATTTTCTCATCACTTTTATTCATTCTTTATGGGTGAGGACTTAAGTCAGTAACAAACACCAGCTAATTACGTTCCACATCAAATGTAATTCACATTTCCATGTTCTTCTCCTAACAAATAACATATGCAGAACTGAAAAATATCAAGTGTCCTAGGATTTTAAAAATTTACTATTTCAAAGTAATTGTCCTTGAAAAGTCCCAAGACATTTGGCCTTAGATATTCTTTTAAAGTAGAATCTTTAAATTGCAAAGGGCCATCTGTGAAATGGATATACTCATACAAATAAGACACATAAATACTTTGCCAAGCAGTAACCAACTGGAAAATGTAAGAAAGATATATTTCATTTCTTACCTTATTTTGATCTGTCCAGTAAAAGAAAAATCCCTGAGGGTCAGTCCTCAAAATAATTGGAGTAACAATAGTTGAGTCCTAGAAATGGAAGAAAAAACATACATATCAACATATATCACTGTCAAAAAATCTACCCAGGAGTTATTTAAAAATTAATAATTGCTAAGGGATTCTACAAGGTTGTCTATTATTAAGAAAGATTTCCAAAAAATTAGACATGGCATTTTTAACTTCACAGATTATTATTTAACTGAGGTACTTTCCCAATAATCAGAATATTTGTACATAACTTATAAAGGAAAAGTCAGTGATGCATTTATTGATTAAGGCAAGTTATTAAAGGCATTGACATGTTTTCTATTAAAAACCTTTATTTAACTTTCCAAATAATTTTAACACTAAATATCATTACATACATTATATGATTAATATTAATTAAAATTCATGCATAAGGATAATATTTTAAATTACATTTGCTCCATAAAATAATTTTTAATTGTACTAAAGAGAGTAAGCATAACATTTGGACGTCGTTTCCAAGGTAACAGTAAATAAGGCCATCTTCTACATACTCACAAAGATATACACAAACTTGTTGCGAATTTAAATTTCACATGCTAAAATAAAACTTCATAGTCTTCTGAGTTTAAAGCATACATAGCATAAAGCAAAAATTGCATACACTGTAATTATATTAAGCATTTCTAAAATATGTGCTTTTTTCTTTTAGCAATTTTCATAAAGACATACCATCAGCACAAGATAGTACATGTCACTACATATAGATTTTTATACTGAAATACTCGGACCTTTGCAGGAATTGCATTTTGTAGAGACACAAATTGCTAGCTTTTTCAAACTTTTTCATATACATTATAACTATCATATGTCATATCTCCTATCTCATCAAAAGAACTTATAATGAAAATTAGAACTTGCAGAGAAAATTTTGGAATTCGGTATATTTTCCTACTGGCTAGAGTTGTATTAATGATTTTCATCTACATGCTAAGTTTTACTGTAGCCTGGCTAAGGAGGCTGTCCCTTCTTCGGTTCAAATTCCTGCCTGTCCTTTCTCACCACATCATTTTACATAACTGAAAAAAAAAGGGGGGGGAGTGATAATCATAATACCTATCTCAAAGGGCTGTTGTGAGAATTAAATAGGATCACTTAGGTAAAGCACCTGGACAAATTTTTGCCACCCAAAAATGTTTATTATTAATCTAGTGAATTATATTTAAAAACAGATGTATCAAAACATTAAATTTTATATCAAAAAATTACGTATCAAAAATTAAATCCTGATATTCTTCTTTTATTGTAATAAAGTATACACAGCATAAAATTTACCATTTTTAAGCATACAGTTCAGTGGTATTAAATACATTCATGATGTTATGCTACCATCATCACCATCCATTCCCAGAAATTTTTCATCTTCCCAAAGTAAAACTCCACACCCATTAAACACTCCCCATTCTCTCCTCGATTCAGCCATATAGACCCCATTCTTACTTTCTGTGTCTATGAATTTGACTACTCCAGGTAGTCATGTATACAATATCTGTCCTTTTGCCTTTATTTTATTTAGCATATTGTTATGAAACTTCATCCATATTGTAACATGTGTCAGACCTCCTTCCTTCTTAAGGCTGAATAATATTCCATTTATGTATACCATGTTTTGTTTATACATCCATCTATTGATGGACATTTGGGCTGTTTCCACCTTTTGGCATTTGTGAATAACACCCCTATGAACATAGGTGATGCAAATATCTCTAAGTCCCTACTTTCAATTATTTTCAGTATACACTCAGGAGTGGAAGTGCTGTATCATACAGTAGTACAATGTTTAATTTTTTGAGAAACTGCCATGCTGTTTTATCTTGATATTCTTAACATACATTCTTAACATGCAGTTTGAAAAATACCTTTTATAAGAATTGTGTTGTTGCATGGAACTTCAGCTAGACTTTTAAAATTTCAAAATTACTTTTAAATGTCAAAAGAAGACATTTGGAAACAAGATGATAATATAATCAAAGATTTTTTTAAAAAATCAGGCCTTTTCTATGAGATTACATGCATAACAGTTCACAGCAATATTTCCAATATATCATAGCAATATTTTCAATCCTGTTTCATTACCTACTCTTCTAGAGGTGAGCAAAATAAAAAGTTTCTGACAGGCTGCACACAGCACACATTCCCACTTCCAGATGATTTTGGAATTAACTGTAGGTGTAACTGATTATTTGCAGGTTAGTTCCTCCTCTTCTTATCAGAGCATCTGACAAGATTCTAATAGAAATCTTGGTGGCAGTTCCCTGCAAGGATCCCAGGTAATCAAATATTTAAGTGAGTAGAACAAAACTACTCAAAATTTATATTTTGGAACACTGTAGTAGGCTGCAAAGTTGTTTCAGATACTGCAATTTCTAGCTTACTCCTTCTCCTCCTTCAAAATTAAAGCTCCTTTGTTCAATATTTTCTTGACTTCACTCTTCCGGCTACAGTTCCTCTGTTAAGTGATCATTTATCTCGGCTCCCTGCCTGCTTCCTCCATAATCACCTCAAACATTCCAAGATCAGCTGGAACTTGGCATTCTTGCCATGCAAAGTAGGATTTGACCCAGAAATACATGAATCTCCATTTTCAATTCCACCTGCTTTTTTTCCCACCTCCCACATAGCTGCAAGTATCTATATTCTCCCTACACCAAAGTAGCCACTCAACCCAGATCGCAAATATCCTTAATTGTCAGAACATATGCCCAGGTTTGAAGTTTGATATATATGTTCATTCTTCATTTCCAAGGGAACTGCAGATAGGTTGTGACTCTTGGAACATATTACTGTAGAATGATAAAGACAACACTATTTTTTATTCTTTATATCTCGAACAATATCTTTAAGATGTGTGCTCCATAAGATGGTTGTTTTGAAACTCTTGGGTACATTAGATTCACTGAGAGTTCTTGCTAAAACAGATTGCTGGGCCCTTTCCCTGGAGTCTCTCATTCAGTAGGTCTGGGAAAGACTCTAAGAATCTGCATTTCTAATAATTTCACAGTGATGCTGATGCCACTGGTCCAGGGACCACACTTTGAAAATCACTGATGCAGGCCTGCCTACACTGGATGAGGCTTTGGGTGAGGAAAATAATGATGTAAAGCTCCAAGAAGCACCAATAAGCTTAGAGTGTAGGCAAACCTGCATCTTCTAAGTACATTGCCTCAAATTAAGAATTCAACTTTAATTTACTTAAAGTTATAAGAGATTTTTTCCAGTGAACATTTGCCTTTACAAAAAGAGAGAACAGTAATAAACATACCTGTTTTGAGTTAGTAATAGCAGATGATGCACAGCAAAGTTCTATTTATTCCCCTTTATTTGATAGAAACCATTTTACTCTCACCCCTATATCATCAATAGTGAAGACTAATACAATAATTAAGAAGCTGTTGTTTTGCAATTTACATGAATCTCTAAAGAGTCTATAGGCCAAATTAAGAACAGTCAAGGCACAAAGTAAAGGGCCTTAATAAAACCTCAACATCCAAAAGAATGAGAAACATTTCATTAAGAAAAAAGTGTCACTGGGATCAACATTAACACTACCAAGTCCTATAACTATTTACTATAATGATTTTCTTATCAATTCACTGATATAAATGAATATAAAAAACTGAGAGGGAATAACAAATG
The DNA here is from genome assembly GCF_040939455.1 of Microcebus murinus. NCBI lineage: Eukaryota > Metazoa > Chordata > Mammalia > Primates > Cheirogaleidae > Microcebus > Microcebus murinus. The sequence continues at coordinate 22,740,590 of NC_134119.1, forward strand.
TACTAGTAGTCCAAACTCCCTTCTAATACCAGAATCCCTGGCAGAAAAATAACTGATACATTCTCAACATTTGCTCTGAGCTGATCACTGTGGGGAACTTCACTTGTATTTTCTCCTTTAATACTTATAATAAGGTAAGAGGTAAACATTGCAACTATTCCAATTTTATAGATAAATAGATCAAGGCTTGTGCTAACTAGCTTGCCCAAAGAATCCCAGCTAACTAACTTGCCCAAGGAATCAAGCATTGGAAATTAAACCTTTAAGAAAATGCTCTATAGCAGTGATTCTCAATATTTTTCCATTATTGCCCTACTAAGGAGCCTTTGTAGACCTTTATATTCCTAATTATCCACCATGAAATTTTAATATTAAGTATGAAATGTCTGATTTCCTTAAATACTAAGTTTGACAGTTGGTATCTTTGACATTTCACTTTGACACTTCGTGTTTTATGTTTATTGTGAAGGTATATCCTTATTATTTCGAACACATGGCTTGGCTTGGGATTATCTTTCAAATTTTTTTAGAGCAATCTTTGTGAAACCATGGGTACATCAAAAATCCATGTTGTTTCTGAATATGCGTTCCATCGTGGAACCAATGCAACACAGACAGCTCAAAATATCAACAAAATGTTCAGGAAGGATGTGACACAGTACATTGTTGGTATGAGAAGTTCTGTTCTGGTGATTTTAATCTTGAAAATAAGCCGCATGGGTGATCTGAGACCAAGGTGGATAATGATGAGCTAAAAGCTGTACTGGAAGCGAATCCATCTCAACCTATGTGTGAATTAACAGTAAGGTTTGACGTTACTGTTCCAACAATATTGGACCATTTGAAACAAACTGGCAAGGTAAAGAAGCTGGATAGACGGGTTCCACATGAATTAAACAAGCATCAGAAGAGAAATCAGCTTGAAGTTTGCCTTTCTTTGCTGTCATGACATAAAGGCATACCATTTCTATATCATATTGTTATGTGTGATGAAAAATGAATTATTCTGATAATTGCAAGTGTTCGTCATAATTGTTGGATACAGATGAAGTGCTAAAGCACAGTCCAAACCTGGATATTCATCAAAAAAAGCTAATGGGGTCTGTTTGGTTGTCCAGCACTGGTATTATCCACCACAGCCTCATGAAACCTGGTCAATCCATTACAGTGTATTTTTACCGGATGAAATGATGAGGATGCTTGCAATTAAGCAGCCGAGATGGGTCAATAGAGACAGGCCAATCCTCCTGCAAGACAGTGCTGGACCACATGTTGCACAAACAGCTGCTCAAATTGCAGAGGCTGAACTTGGAAACTCTCTGTCATCCATCATACTCACCAGACCTTGCACCAACTGACTACCACTCCTTCCGGGCTTTGGACCACCTCTTAAAAGGAAAAATATTCAATTCCCTAACAAGCTGTGGAAAACACCTTTTATGATTTCATTGCCACTTGCTCTCCAGGCTTCTTCACTGCTGGTATAAACAAGCTACCATTAAGAAGGCAAAACTGTGTCGATAATGTAGGTGCATACTTTGATTAATTGTACTGCTTTTTGTTTGAGATATAATAAACTAAGCTTTTGATTCGAAATCTGGCATTCCATATTTAATGACCTAATATTATAGATATCCTAAATATCTGTTTACACACTGTATATATCTATGTCTTATACAAAAGAAAAATAGAGTAAGCAGATATTTTTGTCCCCCGAGAACTGCTTTTCATTTTCTTGGAGGTGATATGACCCCGCCGAGAATGCATATCCTACAATTGCAAAATCCAATACAAGAGCCACCACAAGAGCTCTCCGTGGCTACTGAGAACTTGAAATGTGGCTACATCTTACCCTGACTGAGATGTGCTGCAAGATTTCAAAGATTAAGAATGAAAACAAGAATATAAAATGGCTCACTAATAATTTTTTATATTAATTATACATCAAAATTCATATACTGGGTTAAATAAAATACATTATTAAAATGAATTCCATCTGTTTCTTTAGTTGTTTTAATGTGGCTACTAGAAAAATTTAAAAGTGTCCTAGTGGCTCACAGCATATTTCTGTTAGGCAGTGCAGCTCCAAACCTTTATTGGACACACCTTACAGGCAAATCTTTCTCACAAAGCAATCTTGGTTCTTTTGTCAGATAATTCCTATTACATATTTTTAGTTTTTCTCTATGGTATGCAGCTACCATCTAATTTTTAGCATGGAGGTAGTGCAAAATAAATCTAGTTGCCTCTCTAAGTGTCAATTCTTCAAATAGCTAAATAGAGCCATCATGCTGCCACCTTCTGAGCTACGCTTTACCAGGTTGAGGTATGTCACAGACTGCATTGTGTCCCCCCACCAATTTATATGCTGAAGTCTTAATCCCCAATACCTCAAAATGTGACCTTATGTGGAGACAGGGTCATTAAAGATGTGATTAAGTTAAAAGGATGGACGCTAAACCAATATGATTGGTGTCTGTATAAGAAGAGGACATTTGGACATGAACATGCACAGAAGGAAGACAATGTGAAGACACACAGAGAAGAGGCCTGGAACAGACCCTTCCCTCATGGCCCTCAGAAGGAAGCACCCTGCTAACACCTTGATCTGCAACTTGTAGCTTCTAGAACTGTAAGAAAATTCATTTCTGCTGTTGAAGGCATCCAACCTGCAGTACTTTAGTTGGCAGCTATAGTAAACCACAGCAAAGCATAACCCTAATTCCCAAGGCTAATGTCCAGGACCCGTCCACAGACCCACAGCACATTCCTCAGCACGACTGTCAGAAAGTATATCGGCCAAGGCTTGACCACAATTCTGAATGCACTGTGATTCTCAGGTTCTTATGCCATTACAAGTGAACATTCATGAACAGGGACATGCACTTCTAACCTAATCAATATTACAGAGTCAACCAGGAAAAATGATAAGTGATGTTTCACAGGGATTGCCCAAGACTTGCAACAGGAAGCATAGAGCCAAATACAGTAGATATATACAACAGGGGAAAACAGCTGCATGAGGAAAGATGAATTCTAAGGGTCACAGAAAATCAGATGTGATGCCCCTCAAACATGAGCAATGCAGCCCTGACTATGAAATAAAAACACAGTAAGGGTAGTCTTGGATCCAGAGTGTTAGATTAAGAACAGTGAAGTAAAACTTCCACATGCATCAGCATTAGTAAGAATTTTCCTCCAGGAATGTGTTCAGTCTGAAATTCCTCCAAATAAAGATGAGCAGAGCAGGTTAAGAAGGTCCAGAATAGAGGAGGCAAAACAGTGAAGAGAAGCACCATTAAGACACTCGCCTTTTATGAACAAGTATAAAAATCCCTTTTAACACAAGGTAGGGAAAAATAGGAAGTAGAAAACATGGCTCTTCAAATACCGTGCTAGCTACTTCAGATACTCTATTAGGAATCAAAATGAAAGCCCAGATCCCCGATCAAACCAGGTACTCATTGCTTAGTGGGGGCATCAGATGAGAAAACTGATAATTTCAGCAAGACATAGCTCAGGTGAGTATGAAGTGACATCTTGTGATTTTAATTTGCATTTCCCTGATAGCTAATGACGTTGAACATCTTTTCATGTGCTTACTGGCCATGCGTGTTTTGCATGTGTGTGTATGTGTGTGTGTGTGTGTGTGTATGTGTGTGTGTGAATTATACTTTTAAAATCAATTAAGAGCATAGCATTTCATTTTAACTAGTGGTTTTCAACTGGGGGCAACTTTATATACCAGGGGACATGTGGAAATGTCTGGAGACAATTTTCCAATTTTCATTATCATAACCATGGATTTCTACTGATATCTACTGTGTAGAGGCCAGGGATGCTATTAAATATTCTACAGTACACAGGCAAGACCCCACAACAAAGAATTACCAGACCCAAATGTCAATACTGCCAAGTTGAGAACATGGCTTTAATGGTTTCCTGTTGACTTCATAAATCTAAAATCTTGCAGGGACCCATGCAGTATATTGCAGGCCTTTGCCATCCATCCAGCATTATCTGAGCCACACTCTCTACTTGTTTATTCCACTTCTGCCTTTCAAGGTCCCATGTTCCTTGCCTCTTTGTAATGCCCACACTTGGTGTCCCTCTGCTCAAAACACTCCCCCTACTCATGTTGGCCTAAGTCTTACTTACAACTCGGGTCTTTTCATATATAGAATTTTTCAGGGAATCTTCCATGTTTCTTCTATTCACTTATACTTTTTTCCCCCTGTAGCACTTACCACAGTTCTAATGAAATAATTATACCTCTTTTTGTTTAGCATTTATCTCTCCCAGTGGAACACAAGCTCCATGAGGGTAGGTACCAAATCATTTATCATCATACATTCACAACACGATTACAAAATCTGGATTTGAAGAGGCATCAACACATTTTTAAAATATAAATATTGAATGAATGGATACATGGGTGGAAAAACACTGCAGGGAAAAAAAGGTAGATTACAAAAAATACCAGTGGAGGCTGGCACTTGGCAAATTGTGAATAGCATGGCAAGAGAATCTCCAGGGGAGTGGTGAGGGCAGGAAAAGGCTGTGGAGCGCTGGGCTGAGAAGGAGTGGGTGGGAGGCGAGGACAGGGAGATGATGAGTATAACTTGCACTTTCCTAGTGGAGGGAAGAGGATGAGGGTGGGTACAGTAACTAAAGAGGGCTGGGGGGCATTGTGTTGGTGTTTATGTTGGGATTTTTATGAGTAAAGGCATATTGATATGTTCTTAGAAGAGCTTCAACAGAGGGGAAATGTACACAAATAGAAGAGAAGGGGTGGCGGTAGACAATAATGAAGCCAGGACTCAGAGAGGCCAGGAAGGACAGGCTTCAGAATATAAATGGAGAGGTGCTTTTCCAGGGGCAGGAGGGCATCTGGAAGAATGGAAGTGGCCCAAGTATATTAAACTGGGAGTGGGTAAGGGAGATAGTTAAGAACACTGTCCCAGTGACTTCCATTATCTCTGTACAAAGGGAATAATGTGGGTGGAAGTTTCATTATAAATAACATTTTAGCACCATATCTTTTACTTGCTAATTTCTCACTTTAGCAATAAAGTGTATATATCCATTTTTCTTTCTATGAATCATCATTGTGTTGGAAGGAATATCTTTGCAATGATCATTCTTTTGTTCTGTCACTCTAAACACTTCTGAATTTCTTTAATGGCCATTCTCACTGCAATATGTGTATGTATGTATAAGCATTGTATGTATAACCATGTTTCTCAGAAAACAGGAACTAATGGTAACATTCAGAAGACAACATGTCAACACATTAAGCATCCTAATTTTCACCCAATATTGAATTGCTATGGAGTACACATTCAACCTTAAGCCATATTTAGACCTTAAAGGAAATCAATACTGTGATAGCAGTCAGCTCTACATTACCAATAACATTTTCCTTCAAAAACCCACTTGGAGAAACCCCATCTAAGAAGGCCACAGAGTCCCCTAGGACTCTGGGAGATTTCAGATGGACTGGAAGGACACAAAGCAGGGTTTTCTCATCAACACCACACATCACTGCAAAGGTCACAAGGTCTAGTGGGAGCATGACCACCCTCCAGATCGACCTCAAGGCTGCACACTCCTCCGGGTGAACTCACTGTGAGCCAGACACATTTCATCCCACAAATATTCTCTGAGCACCGGCACCTACCTGTGCCACAGTGCCAGGCCTATGCTCTCCCCTAGGGGAAAAAGACAAATAATAAATAGAAAGCTATAGCCCTCCAGAAGCCTTGGTCTAGCTGTAATATAGGCAAGACGTATCCACCTCCCTGCACAGATAATCTAGATCTGGACTCTCAAATTGATGCTAACTTGCATTCCAAGCCATTCTACATCTTGCAGGTGACATGCGTTGATTTCCATGAGAAGCCATTAGACTAGTGTTAATAGGAGTCCAGCAAAATACAACATTTGCAAGTATTTGGGGAAGAGAAAAAAGGTAGAGTACCAGATGCAATGGGTCCTGCTAGATACAAAAGTATCACTTATTAGGCAGTGTAAAAAAAAATGACCTTTGTTTTAACAACATTCTGAAATAGCTATCTTTCCATATACATGTTTCTACATTTCCATATACATGTTCTGCTGAAGTAGAGCATCTGTAAAGATTCTAGAGCACACACTGGCCTCTGACCTCAAAGCAGAGGTGACATTTTCACATGTTTACACATCTTGCATAGTGTAGACAAAAATGGATTTTACACATACACTATAAAAACAGCTATCTTGAAGACACTAGGCAAAAGGGATGAGTTTGTAGAGATCCAAGCTTCATATGTATGAATCCTAGAATCAGAAAGATTATTTGGAAAAGTCAACGAATCTCTTTCAACTTGTAATCATTTTAGACTTTATTAAAATTTTTTTTGTTAGAAAAAGGATCCTGTTTGGGGATATCATTGTAGATCAGAAAGGACCCTGGATTGAACCAGAAGATCTTATTTTAAATTCTGATTCTGGCTCTAACTAGCTGTATGTCCTTGGACAAATCACAAGTAACTAGCCTCGATTTACTTCTATGTAAAATGGAAAAGAACACTTGCTCTTTTCCCACCACCCAAGGTGGACTTCATAATTGAATAGGGGCAAATGTAAATACATAACAGTGCTTTCCAAGTATAAGCACATGCTACTAGGTCTCACTCTTGATATTGAATTCCACAGGCAATATCATAGCAAAACTCCATTTTACTCAACTGTAGCATTGAAGGAGAAAGTTACATAAGATGTTCAGATCTCGGAGCCATAAAAGACCATATCAGGCAGCATTTGGTGCAAGAAACAAAAACTTCTCTGGAATTTTGAAGATAAAGGGACTTAATGCAGGTAAACACTTGACAAAATCACTGGAAGGGTTGAAGAAGCAGGCTTCAGGCTGCGTTGCCACCAATGACCCCACAACACTGTAGCACTGACCCTTGAGGATAGCTATAATTTCCACCACATGCAGGAAGGTGAGGAATCAAGAAAGAACTACAGGGGTCCCAAACAAGCCAGCTAAGAGGAAGACAAGGAGGCATAAAGTGAGAACAGGGAGTGGCCACTGCCACCATTGCTTCTTGCAGACATTGGAGAACTACTGCATGAGATGCCACCTCTTTCAGCATCTCATATATCTGTAGAAACCACCCAAAAGATGCAGTAAGGTGGCCTCTTTAACATTTCCACCCTCCAAATCTCATGTGTGTGCACCTATTTGGTGGAACTTAATTTTCAGCCAGAATATTAGCCTCAAAGGAGTCTGGTAAATGTAGCTTTAGATGTCCAAACTTTGTATTATAGGAAGTCCTACTAAGAGGATGTAGGAATGGATGCTATGTGAGATTCAACTATATCCAGCAAAGCACACCTGGGGAGCATCATGATTAGGCTCCTTAATTGTTGTTGTTGTTTTTTTTTTTTTTCAATCCAGCAGACCAATTACTAATTTGCTCTGTGGTTTGCCCGAGTTTTGAGCTCATATGGCCTCTTCTATAAAATTAATCAAAATTAGCTTTCCTTTACCTATTTCATAGACAAGTTCCAAAAAATTTGGGTTTTTAAAAAAAGGCAAAATAGTCTCTTAATCTTTTAGATACCAATGTTATGCATTGATAGCCACCATGACTAGTTCAGGTGTTTTCTTTGCTAAGTAATCCATTTCCCCTGAACTTGTTCATGAAATGTCAATGCAGTGGAAAAAAAGAAAGAGACAAATTAACCAAACAATATGAACTAACAAAGCTCTTGAAATAAAAAAACAAAGGTAGGCTGCTGTTAATGCTAATACTAAATACCTAGATTTTCCTAATGATAACAGTCTGTTTCCCAATTTATAATAATTTAGTTTCCTGATAAATATATAGATTTAGTGAGTGAATAATACATATAATGAAACATTTTTTTCAGAAAATTAAAGTAAAAATGTCCAAAATTTAAGTTAACACATAGTAAAGATAATAAAATTGGATATCAGACCTTAAAGATATCAGAGGGGAACCAAAAAAACTCTTAGAGAGTCTAAGAACTCTTAATATTCTATTTCTACTAGATTTTTACAAAAATTGATGGCTCCTTTTAGGGTTGTCCATGCAAATGACCTTAGAAATATGACTCTAGTTCCTTTGGCTACTGATGCATAAGGGTACATGGCTCTGATGAGGGGATGGGACATAGAATAGATGGGGAAAGGATTAGATGGAATGGATCGAAAAAGTTGTCTGAGCACATAGGATTTATGATAAGATCTGAAAGGTTTCATGAACCTACTACTAACTTGGCTAACAGGAACACTAACATTTTCAGTTACCAAGGATATGTTATTTAAGTGGAGACCCATAGCTGTAGTCAACAATACACAATCAATCTCATTCTCTTTTTTGCTGGCACTTCTTGTTCATGATAACATGAAACAATTCTGATAAGGAAACATTTAACTATGGGTTATGAAGTTCAACATAAAAAAGCAAAATGTTCCTGTCCCATTTAAACATCATTGCAGGTAAATATAATTTGAAGCTATTTATTGATAGGCTAAACTTTCAAGGGAAGCTAATAGCCATAGCAAATTATCCTAATGGACCATAGGTGGGAAATATCAGTGTCAGGCCAAGATAAGAGAGAAAACCTGTGAGGGAAAAATATGTTCTAGCAACAGTAGCACTATACTAGTCTGCTTTGCTAAGTCAATAACAGCCTGTAGGCATTACATTTCCTCCCTAAATTACTGGAGCTTTGTTTAACTGTTTCCTCCTTGGGGGCATTTTCTAAACCTGCTACACTTGCCAGACTTCACCTTGGAACAGATAAGGACCTAATTAAGGGTCAATGGAAACTAAAGACAAGTCACTTTTGTTGTTACTATTCTAGAGGGTCAATTCAGTAATAGTAAAAGTGCTTTAGGATAAAGAGGTTTTGTTTAGTTTTCATTCAAAATAAAAATAGCTTTATTAGATTAAAAACAAGCAAAACCAATCTATAGAGTTAAAAGTCAGGATAAGGGTTACTCTTGGGAGGAGATGTAGGGACAGGAGGACTGTGCTCAGGACTCCTGGGCCGGCGATACTATTCTGATCTGGTGCTGGTGACATGGAACTGTTCACTTTGTGAAAACCTATCCAGCTGGACATACAATTTGCATATTTTACTGTATGCATGTTACACACTAATAGAGAAAAACCTCAAAATAGCTTTATTCACTCACTCGAAAAAAGTTATAGTCTTAACATTTAGATTATAGTAATTACTGTCAATGAGAAATTCACAAAGCCCCTTGACATGAAAAGTGGACATATCTGGGTATATTTAAGTGGCACTTTAGAGGGCACCTGCTAGCCTTCCAGTCTGGAATCTGCCTTGCACTCTGTGGGTGTCCCAATCTGTATCCCATGGCTACCAACTCAGGGTTGTTTCTTCCCATACCCTTTCCCAAGTGAATGTTACTACATCCCCACTTCATAAACCCTTCCCCTCTGCTCCCTCGTCCATCTTCAAAGTGTCATCTTGTCATCATTTTGGAAACTGGAACTGCAGTTTCCACATAATGCAAAAGTTCTAAGTTTTTGTGTAGGATGCTGAGAAATGTATAATGTACACTAGTGTGTTTTTTTTTAAATTATCTGTTTTAGCTGTGGGATTTTTTGGCATGGGGGTTTGTGATGGTAAAGAAGGGGGTTACTTATTTCAAATCCACAGGATATTAATGCCAATTCAAACCTCTGAGCTTCCTCAGACTTCTTCTCAAACCACTTAGCCTAGCTATTACAACTTTTGAATGTTAGATTATACCTGTAAGATGTACAATATGAGACTGTATGTGTGTGTACATATACACGAATTTAAGTAGAAATAAAACTTTGAGATGATTTGTAAACTGACTTGCTTTAGAGAGAGTCGGTCCTGCTTTGAATTATAGAGATTCATTTTCTCTGAAACACCTAAAATTTTTTAAAAGGGCAAACAAATCTGATTTGTTTTCCCTGTCCAAATTATAAAATCAACACACACATAAAGGGAATGGGAGTAAGCTCTGAACCGTTCCACTTGTAGAATAATAGAGTCATATAACACATACCAACCACCTTGATAAAATTCACATCCCTTTTACTATTAGGGGACAATAACTTATTAAGAATGTTTTACTGAGGGTCGCCTGTGTGTCAGGCACTATACAAAGCAATACATATGCATTTGCTCATTTAACCTTAACAGCTGTTCTGTGAGGTAGGAAACATTACAGGTTGTAAGTTACAGTTGAAGAAACTGAGATGAGATGCATTAAGCAACTTGCCCTAAGTAAGATCTGAATTTGGAAGGTGAGAGTAAAATAACAAAAGAACAAAAAATGAAAACTTTCCATTTCCCAGAAGTTGTAGAACAAATAGACAGAACCCTTAGGTGTGGAAAACAGAGGCAACTCAGGGGTGAGGGGGCCTACTGTACAGTTTTTAGTTCTTCCACTTTCTCCCTCCATGTCCTGTCTAATATAGAGCAAGGCCAAGGTCCAGAAGAGAGAGGGGCCAGTCTCACAATCTCCCAAGCTCCCTAGCTTAGACGTAGAAAGTAACTCTCCTTTTACTGTTTATCTCACCAGAATTCTCCCATAACACCGACCTCCCATCATCAGAGCCTGATAGATACACAAATGTAAAACAAAAGCAAGGATATAAAGTGGCATTTTTAATATCATTAGTAAAAGAGGTAACTATCATAGGTCAGTCCTTTATCTCCTTGCCAAGCTCAGAAGGACAGTTTTAGCCTTGATGTTCAGACTACATACACCATCACTAGTTTTAAAACATTGAAGTATTCCAAATCCCCCACTCACTCACCTACAGACCATAGGGACCCCCAGACATCCCCATGATCAGGCAGCAAAAGGGTTAATGCCTGGTCCTGGTGCAAGAAGGTATCTCCAGGGCCCTGTTCTCTTACACACCTGCTGTCTGTTGTGATAGGTTAGTGCCTATGTCAAAGCTTTTGACTACCACCCTTGCAGTATTTGCAGGCTCAAAGTGACTTGTTGGTAGGTGGCCAGCAAATTATGCATGGCACTGCACTGTCTGGGTGACATCTTCCATTCCATATAGTGGTCAGAACAACAGGACCAGTGATTATGGTGCTTTAATTGATTAAGGTATAAGAAATGATCTCTTCACAATCCTAAGTAACCCCAAACTCATCATTTTGAATAACCTGCTATGTGTTATGCTTTCTAAAGGGACATGGAGAATGTTTTATGAGTTTGCCCAGCCTTCCTCTTACAGATCAGAAAGCAGGTTCTACAATTTTTAAATGAGATTAGATATTTGAGAGATTTTTAGGTTGTTTGTAGCATTTACTTTTCCTATACACAAGCAGATGGGGATGTATCCCTGGGGCAAGGGACAGCAGGTATTTCCCAATACAAGTGCCAAGAGGAAGGACACAGCAGCCTCCCTGCCCAAAGACACAAAGTCAGACTAAGCGGCCTCTCATAAAGCTTCTCTCTTTACTTTCCCTTTTTAACAATCCTACTAAAAGCAGGTAAAAATTTTTAAAAAATAATAATAATTTTTTCATTGCATATAAACAATTCAGAGGAAATGTATGAATGTGATTTAGGCCAATCTGGGTATCAGGGATACTTCATAAAACAATCTAGACGATCTAAAAAGATTCTCCATGATTATGTCATTGAGGTCATTCTACCTCTTAGGTGGTAAATTGGATTAATTTCTCAAAATGCAAACAGAGAGATAAAATTAAATTTACAAACCAGGGAAAATTTAGGCAGGACAAGGAGATTGTGCTGTCTGTTGTATCTTCCCAAGTTCGATTATAAGTCATATCCCAGTGGTTTTCACAGTGTGCTTCCCACAACCAGTAGCATAAACATCACCTAGGTTATATGAGAAATGTAGATTCCCAGGCCCTACCCCAGACCTTCCCAGTCAGAAACAGAGGGTGGGACCCAGCAATCTAACTGTCACCAAGCCCTCCAGATGGCTCTGATGCATGCTGCAATGTGAGAAGTGCTGCCTTATCCTGTTGGTACCTACCAAGTATTAGATGAAGCAGGGAATGTAACATTAACAGTTTTGCACAAGAAGCAGCCTAGTTTCAGAGAGGGTAAGTGATTTACCTAAAGTCACATAGCTTACTGGGGACAGAACTAGCAGATAAACCCCTTTGACTCAAGATCTACTTCTTTTTGTCACAATCTCATCATTATGCAATGTCAATAGGCAGATAACCTGAACTGCTTGATTCTGGAAGGGCACAGATGAGCTGGGAAGAATAAAGGAGGTGATGCCTGGGGAGGATAAAGGCAACTCGGAGAAAGTCTGGGTACCCTGCAGTCCACAGATCACAGTGGAGGCCAAGAGTGGCAAAGAACTTGCAGGACAGCTCATCATATTCCAGATAACTTGACTCCTGGGTGCAGCCTGGGTTTCTTTTTTAAAAGAGCTGTGATTCTATTGGCCTTCTCCTTAATGCCTGCCCTACATCTTTCCCATAGGGCTTCCTCAGAAACTCACTGCTGCAGTACTCACAGGGAGTTCTTTTCACCTTCTTTGTTGGGTGGTGTTTGACCAGTGCCCTACCCATTATTCTCAATGCACCGTTCATTAGGTATTTTAATCATTTTTGTCTCCTCCACCTAGCTCGTAAGATCCATTGCAAAAAAGATTTTGTCTACTTTCTTCATCATCCCAGGATCTAGTCTAGAACTGGCACTAATAGGTGAGCAAGAAATGTTTGTTACATAAATGCACATAATAAAAACAATCTACCTTGATATATCAAAATGTGTTTTCATAGAAGACCTTCACTCTCAAAGTGACATTGGCTATTTTCTCCCAAACAAGAAATTATGAAGAATTACTTAAAACATGGTTTAAAATCATCACTTTATAGAAATCCAAAGCTTATGCTGAAACTCCCTTTTTAAATCCTGTGAAATCTCTTTCTCTCTTTTCCCTCTGCCCTTCATTCTCTTTCTTGGTCAATTCGTCATCACATTTTCTCTCTAGTCAAGGATCTCAAAATGGGTAAGACTGTTATATTTATTGTTGATTTGTTTCACCTTTTTTTTTTTTTTGCCTTGACACAAAGCATGTCATCTGTGTCTGAATTTATTGTTTAGATTGTATTCCATTTACAAAAACATCCGGTCCAATTAGACTAGGACTGAAAGAAGAAAAGTCTGAAGTCCATGGTAAAAAGATGCTCGTCTACATCCTTGCCTACAGCATTTAATAATTGGCATTCGCTTTCAAGGAAGCTGCAGTTCATACTCCAAGTTCCGTTTGCACTTCCAGCTGGACAAAATATAGACACAGATGCACTCAGCTAAGTAATTGGATTCGCTACCTGGAATATTTAAATTGTTTTCAGACACTGGAAAATGGCTTAAGAAGATTAAAGAAAAATACCCTAGAGGATAACAGGCTATAATTTACTAGGTGGAAAATCTTTTCAGCAAGAAGAACGCCTCATTCTCCTATAATTCCTCCTGATTAAGAGATGTATTAGTCATTTGTACCTAAATTTCCTTAGAGCCTGGCAGCTCGGGTTTATTTCAGTGGGGTATTCTTATCAAACCTTTTGAATGACACCTAGGATATAAAATTGACACCATAATGTTCTCCATCTGAAGAGTCGAATGTTTTCAAGAGGATTACTAATTTAAGTGTTTTGAAGGCGACTGAGGTAAGGAAGAAGGAGAAGTCATTTGAAGTTCTTGGGTCTGGACCGCACGTGAAGCACTCACTGGAGACCCTGGCACTGGGCTAGGCTCTTACCTACCTGGCAAAAGGTGAAGGTAAATCTTGAGGGAACATCTGGTGTCTCTTTCAAGCAAAAGACAGCTCAGTTCTCAAAAACTAGCTTCTACATTTGCCTACAGGTCCATTGAGCCCTCTACGACCACTCCGAACCACCCCCCCTTCTGCTCACTAGCCTCCTCAGGTGTGCCCCCCTCTGCAGCTCTTCTCAAGGCCCCTGGCTCCGGAGCTGGGCGCTGAAGTTTGGTATCAGCGACCACCTGTCGGCTGGACTGCTGTGCCCTCTGCCGCGTGGGCTCCCACAAAAGCGCTAAGAGGGTTAGCAGTCACTAAGCAGTTTCGGACTTCCAGGCCATTCCTCCCCGAAAAGGGGCAAAAGAAGTAACGGGGCGGCGGGGAGTGCGTCCGCGGGCGGAGAAAGGGCGCGTCTTGTTCACACCCAGCGCTTTCTGGCTGGTCCCAACTTCACATTCCTCACTTTCCAAACTCTCAGGACCTATCACTAGGTAAAGCCTGCCCTCTTGCTACACTGGCCCAAAAGATTTAAGACCCTCAGGGGGCGCTTGCCAGCCCCGGAAAGGATGTCAACTACTAAACCCCGAGGATACAGAAGCGCGCGCAAAGCTTCTGTCCTTTGCCATCTCCCTTGGCATATGCCAACCTGCGCGCCCCGAGGCTGCCCCTGCCCGCTCCCAGGGCGACAATTGCATAACGCGCCCCTCGCCCCACCCCCACGCCGCCTGCCCTGCCCAGTGCCCGTGCCAGCGCCCCAAGCCGGGCCGCCCCAATACTTACATCATCCCACTTGACGAATTTGGTGCCCTTCTTGAGGCTGTCGGACACGCACACGGGCTTGAGTTGCAAGGCGTGCACTCCGGGTTGAGCCCCGGCCATCTGGGCTCATCGGGGCTCCGGGCAGCCCGGGCGAGTGCGGCAGGGACAGGGCGCGGGGCGCGGGCTCCTTTCTCTGCTCCGGAGACGCTCGAGTCTGCTCCCTCGCCGGCCTCCCTGGCCTCCCGGCCTCCGCACCTCCCTCAGGCGCTGCTCCTCAGCAGGCGGGGCGCTCAGGGGCGCAGCGCCGGGCCATGCCCCGGGCGGGACGCGGGGTCGGGAGCCCGCGGTGGATGAGGAGCCTCGGAAGGCGAAGACAAGCCGAGCCCGGCAGCCTAGGCTGCCAGCCGCCGCCGGATCCTGCTCCTCCTCTGCCGCCGCCTCAAAGCGCACCATTCAGCACATCCTCTATACACAGAGGGAGAGAGCGAGTGACACACGCCCGGCGGCCCCCCGCCCCCGCTCCTTCCCCTCCTCCCTCCTCCTCCCGCCCCCCTTCCCCGCCACCCTCGCTCGCTCGGTCCTGCCTTCCCCCCGCGGTTCCCAGCCCAACTTTGCGCGCTGGGTCAGGCGCCGGGAAGCGGGGACGCAGCGGCACCTCCTGGCTCGTCGGCCCCACTGCAGGCAACGCCTGCCTCCCGCGCGCCCTCTGAGCATGCCCGGTGCCCTGGTTGCGGGAGTGCCAGGGTGCCCGGGAGCCGTTCGCTCCTTAGGCTTTTCTAAGGAACTTGGGCGCCAGCCCGGGAGCGCCTTTGGATCTTAACCGGGTGGGAAGAGGGGGTCGTCTAGAGGGATCAGAGAGGCAAGCCACAACTTTCCGCTCTAGCCGGAGCTCTCCGGCGCCGACCACAAACCAGCTTTGCGAAAAGACAATTACTATTTGAGAGACTTGGAGTGAGAGCTCTTTGGAGAAGCCTCGCCGCGCCTGAGAGTTTGCAGCGCGCAGATCTTGAAGTCAGTCGGGGCAAAGGGTTAAGTTGCGCTTTTGAGAAAGAAAGGTGATCCTAAGGGAAGCAAAGGTTTTATTTCCTAAGGAAGAGAGAAGGTCCTCTCTCCTCATCCTCTCCTTAAGTGCGTGGTGTGTGTGTGTGTGTGTGTGTGAGAGAGAGAGAGAGAGAGAGAGAGAGAGAGAGAGAGAGAGAGAGAGAGAGAGAGAGAGAGAGAGAGAGAGAGAGAGCGCTGTCTTATTGATAGAAACTTGCTCATTTAGAACATAGGTCCAGAAATGTTTGTATTCACTCAGTCAGCAAACATCTCTCATTTCAAATAAGAAAGGGAGGGAAGGAAGGAAGGAAAGAAGACCAAGACCGGAATGGATAAAATTGGAAAGACTAATACCAAGTGTTTGAGAGAATGTGGAGTAACTGGAACTCTCATCCACTGTTGGAGAGAGTATAAAAGCCGCTTTGGAGAACTTCTCATAAAGTTAAACATTTACTTATCATACAACCCAGAAAATTCGCTCCTAGATATTTGCCCAAGAGATATGAAAACATATTCCACACAGGCTTGTCCAACAATGTTAATCCCTTTCTTCGTAAGAGCCCCAAACTGGAAATCACAAATGACAATCAGCAGGTGAATGGATAAACAAATTGTGGTGTGCCCAAACAATGGAGTACCATTCCATAATAAAAAGGAAGAGGCATGCTAGGACATGGATGAATTGTACAGACTTTAAGCTTAGTGAGAGAAGCCAGACACAATAGACTGCATGCTGCATGATTCCACTTGTAGGAATTCTAGAATAAGCAAGGTATTCTATGTCGACAGAAAGATCGGTGGTTGCCTATGGCCAAGAGTGGGCAGATATTGATAGGAAAGAGGCATAAGGGAGCTCTGGGGGTGTTGGAAATGTTCTATATCATGTGTGTAAACATATGTCAAAATTCATAGAACTATACGCCTAAAATGAGTAAATTTTATTGTAACCAAATTGTATCTCAAAAAAGGTTGATTTTTGAAAAGAACAAACAATATGAAGCAGGGGGAAAAGAGATAAACATGACTGTCTCTTAAGTCTGTATTCTCCCTGTCTTCTGCCCCCTAGGGTATCCAAGGCCCAGTGTTTAAAAATTTGGTCCAAAGATTACCAAAACTCCAATGAGTAAATCTGCTTTTAAATATTTATTAATTGTTACACTTAAAAGATATTTATGTATCACCAACTGTATTCTAGGCACTGTTATATCACCATGAATAACCTAGTAAACAAGACCATTGATTCTCACTGTCTTTGGGGATCCTTCCCCTATCCTTGGAAGCCATTTGCCACAAAAAATTTCATGAAAGACAGACTTGTTTCATTTTGATCACATGTCCCTAAACCTGAATATGCTACTCACAGTCCTTCTTGCTAGTTACATCACATTATCACACTGATTTTCCTTACTTGGAGAACTGCAGAAAAAACTTGGCTTGCAGGACTCAATTGTCCTTACAACTGATCTTACCAGAATGTCTTCTTTCTTTTCCTTTTTTTTCCCCTTTCTTCTTTCTCTCAATCTCTTTGTTATCCACTAGAAAGATTATTGGGCAAATAGGATTTATGTATCCGAGTGGCTTCAGAAGGCAAGACAAACTAGGGCTGTGCCCACTGAAAGAAGAGTTTGGAGGGTTAGAAATGGACTGTAAGCAAAATGAGAAGGGAGATTGCACCTCCTTGTGGTGACTTATTGCATTATTGTTCTCTGCTTCTTGCCCCTCCCTATGTCCACACATTTTGCCTTATGACCTTGTAGTTTTCAATTAGACAACCTGTGTATTTATCCACCCCATTAATGTTGGATAATGTGACTTGCTTTAGTCAATGGAATGTTTGAAGATGTGACATGAGCAAATGCTCAAAATATGCTTGTGAGGTTGGGCTTGCCCTCTTGGGTATCATATCATTGCCATGAGATAAATATGCCTCAGGAAACTTCTGGTACAAGGAGACATACAGGACAGACCTAAGCCCAGTTTGGAGACAAATCCAATGGAAACCATCCCAGATGTGCCAGGACCCTGCCAACTTGCAAACCCATAAGGATGACAATAAAAGCTCATTGTTGAATGCCACTGAGTTGGCATTGGGGTCATTTGTTATGCACTATTTTTGTAGCAATGGATGGTTGAGTATTTCATCTAGCATTTTTGAGTCCTCCCAGATGTTGCTGTGAATATGAATGTCAAAAAGAGAGTGAAGCTGTAGAATTCTGAATATGATTTCTCTTCAACACAAACATGGGTGGCAGAAGCTTCTTCTGCCAGCAAAATCATGCAGCTTGATACAGGAGAACCACAGCATAAATCCCTTCAACAGGAAGGATGAGGCCTGAAGCAGCTTGGTTTAACTCCCTCATTTTCCACTCCATTTGTTAAAGATACAAGGCAGAACTGTTTTTAAAGGGTGGGGATTTCTGCCATGCAAAAGGACCTATAAGAATATCCCAAATTATGTGAGCCAGGCCTGCGATCCATCAAGTTCAGTGTTATGTTCTGTTTTTTGAAACAATAGGAAAGTCTGTGTTTTGTGAGAGTACAGAGTTGCCCTCCGGAATGTCAGCCTCGGGGAGTTGGCAAACCTAACCTTTATTGAGCATGCACTGGAGGCCAGAGCACCAAGCTAAGCACTTCCAAGACACTCAATAACATAATCTTTACTAATCAATAGCACTCTCCACCCTCTTTCTCTTGTAAGCAAACCCCTGATTTAATTTAGGTGACAACCATGCTTAGGAAAGGTGATCCTTCCCTCTTTCTGGGGAATGAAGTATGATTCATATAAATCAATTACAATAATCCCATTCTCCTTTGTGACTGATTTGAGGGATGCATATAGGACCCAGCTCTGATCAATGGGTTGGGGGAAGGTTCAGGGAAATATTTCTCTCTCTCTTTCTCTCTCTCTCTCTCTCTCTCTCTCTCTCTCAATCTCTCTCTCTCTCTCATATTGTGATGTAAAAAGTGTCTCTACACTAAGTAGAGAGGTACGAAGAACTGTGGTCCTTCCCAAGATTTCTAACCCTTTGTACTATCTCTAGACTTTTTGATAAGTGACATAACAAATGTCTTTATTCTTTAAGCCTTATTGTTACTCTCAGCTAATCTTGCAGATAATATTAGTGTCCCCTGTTTTACTTATTATAAAGCTGAGGCTTGGAGAGATGAATTAACATCCTCAAGGTCACACAACTTGGAACTGAGATTGAAACCTAGAAAGTCTGACTTTAGAACCTTGACTCTTGGCATTTCTAGAACTTACAAGGCAGATCCAAGTAGTTTCTCTCTACTTCTAACCACCTTAAGTAATTTTAAATAGTCCCAGTCTCCCTAAAAACTAAATGTAGTCCAGTCTCATATCAGTTTATAACTGACCTGAGGCCTGCCACAGTGGGAAAACTAGGTATTTTGATTTGAATAGATATACCTTTTAATAGCCAGTTCAACTGACTACTAGCTATGTGACCCTGGGAATACAATATCTTACTATATAAATGGAGAGATAATAAAAATGATGAAAGCTTATTATGTGCCAGGCTCTGTTCTAAGAATTTTACACATATAATGCATTAATCCTCACAGTAACCCACATTAACTGGGTTACTATTATTATCTCCATTTTATAGTTGGGGAAATTGAGTCAGAGAAGGGTTAAATTGTTGTCCCAAATTTTCCAGCTAGTAAGTAAAAGAACCAGAATTCAAATAGGTTAGATTTGCCTTAGAGATGTATATTTAACCACAACACTAAGCTATCTTAAAGAGTTATTATAAAGCTCAAATGAAATCATGTATTCAAGTCTTTATCACATAGTGTTAATTAATAGTAGTTAACACACTTACAGTTATTCTAGAATTGTACTATAGTGCCTTTATGTGCCCTAGAGTAACTCTTTTAGTCTTCAAAGATAGCATCCTAATTCTGTGGTCTGTGATTTAGTCTAATTCTTTGTGGCTGCGTTGATTCTATAAACTTTAATCATATTCATTTTCATCTCTAACCTTCTAGAATTGAAAAGCTCTTTTCCATCATGACTAAATGAGTTCTAATTGCATCTAAGCATCAGGATTCCTTTAACTTTGTCTCTTTTGAAATAACACAGAGATACTGGGGAAAAACTGCCCAGGACCAGCTTTATATTAATAACCACGTCTGGGTTACAGTAAATAGTCTTCGACAAATACCCTCCCCGCCCCATGTGTGCTGATCCATGCCCTCTCCCTTCCCAGCTGGCTAGGATAAAGAAGCTCCTTGGAAGAAGTGACTTTGGAAGCCACGTGTTGAAGAAGGCAGAGCTTCTGTTAGCCTGAGGCCCTGAATCACTCTATGGAAGGAGGTCACTCTGATGACTTGTCCACCTGCCCAGTACAATTATGGGGAAAAGAAACACATTTATGAGTATTTGAGCCAAGAATTTAAATGTCATTGTCATTATTATTATCATTACATTGCACATTCATATAAGACATAAGGTTTACACATCTTACATGGTAAATATGAAAATGCATCATGCTGAAACGGCCAAGTTCTTACTCAGGGAGGTCTCTTATCAAGACAAACGCTGAAATGGGCAGAGACTCAAAGGAAGATGATTTAAAATTATCACCCACATGTGGAAAAGAGCCATGTTTTCCTTCCTGGAGGCTCTTATTTGAACCCGTTCTTAATAGAACAATACATTTCTCTAAATTTTATCACACAAAAGAAAAAATCTTTCAGATTGCTTTAGTTATGTTACAAAAATGGTGAGTGTTTTTTTTCTCTTCTTGAGAAACAAGAAAAATGACCTTATATTCATTTAGGCTGTAAGTTATTCTTCATTTAAAGCGAAAAGCTTTCATTGAAATCTGGCTGATTGCCTTAAAGGCAATTTTGGAAGAAAAATAATTTGGAATCTCAGATCCAAAAATGGTTAAGGAGAGACACTCTCAGCAGAATTTGGATTTCGCAGAAAATGCAGATGTTAGAAGGGAGCACTGCAAAATAATCCCTCAGGACTTGAAAGAAGCATTCCCCTCATCCCATTTCCCTCCCTGCCATCTCTGGACCCTCAGACATAGTGACTGAGATACACGAGTTTCAAAACATAATCTTCATGAGTCAGTTTATCTTCCAGATATGTATCTTCCCTGCTGTATAAAAATAAACATCAGCACACCCCCAATTCTTTCTCACTACAAATGGGGCTGGTGATATCTATGGTTGCAGGCAACAGACTCTATAGGAAATTCATTTGAAATGGAGAGATGTAGTTTGAAGGATACAAAGTCAAAGATATATGTAACAGAAACAAGCCCAGAAGTGATATTTTCACGATTTTGAGCACTATGAAAAAATTCTCATTTAAAAAATATATTTTTCCTTTTGGGTGCTTTGGACGTAATCATCGTCTTCCAAATTAAGCTGAAGTTAAAATTTATATTCCATGCCTCTCCTTCTTATGCAAAGATTTCAATCACCATTACTGATACAGTGACAGCTATAAAATATGGATAGCCATCCTATCACATTTGTCCAGGAAATTTAACAAACAATATGACTTTGCAAACAACAGCACGATCAGGACTTCTCTTTCTGGCTTTATCTCATTCCATTACAGTTGGCCCACCTTAGGTAACTGAAAACAAACCCTTCTGTGGAGCTGTTGGTTAGATTATTCATATTATTCTTTAAAACACACATACAAAGGAGGTGGGTGAGAGTGACTTTTTGAAGAGGCTCTGTTAGAGATTTCTAGATGCTGTTAGTGTCCATTCTCCTAGTGTTTGTTAGTAGCAGGACTCCAATCTAACTTGGACTAGCAATGCGCTTTGCTTACTTTCCCCCTTCCTCCTTCCTGTTGCCTGGAATGCCCACTTGAAGCTTGAAGCACCAGCCATGAGATGACCTTGAGAATGAAAGCCAGGAGCTAGACTAGCAGAGCAGAAAGAAGTCTCTGGCTCTCCCAACCCCCACACTGCCCTGGATCACCTAGATTTTAAATGAGAGAAAAAATAAGCTTCTATCTTGTTTAAGCCCCTATAATTTGGGTTTTTTTTTTTAATCCTATGCAGCCACACCTTACCCTCACTGATGTAGAAGCAAACACTAAACACTGGCAGCTTCCAGTGCTATTGCTTCATTCCACATCAGTTCTCTAATTGCCTTTCAAAGCTCTGCACCAGCAAGTTGGGGAAAATGCCCCCCACACACACATTTTTTTCATGTATTTCCGCAGGATTCTGGTCCTGAAGAAATTACTAGTTCTCATTCATTCCACCAAAATTTGAAATAATTTTGCCCTGGTATCCCCAGGATCAGTATAGAAACATGGTTTTCATGAAGAAGGGTTGTACTCAAAGTATTTGAGAGAGTAGGTAATAAGGGAGCTAGCGCAGTGTCCCGTTTTATTAAAAATTGGTCCCAATGCTACTATAGCAGCTGCATAATTAGAGTGGATGTCACCATGAATGCCAATTTATGATGATTTACAGATACTATATTATAAATTTTTACTTTTTCCTCACTTGAATACCATCTTTTACATTAATGTTGCTATTTTAACATGTTAGGGAATTGACAGAACAAGGCTTTGGATAAGTTCATTCTTCATTGAACTCAATAGCATGACTCAAAAGAAAGAAATATATTCCAGTTTTTCTCATATTTTAAAGACTGAAATAAATAGATAATCCCACATTCATGGTTGACCCAGTTTTGCAATGCCACACTGAATCATATAGATAAAGAATAATGTTGAACTGGGATTTTGCGTTCACACGAAGAAGTGCTAGGTTAGCAGCTTAACGCACTCAACTGTTGAATCGATTAAGTTGAATTCAGCTTGTACATATATCTGTATGGTGGATAAATACAGATAATTTATAAATGTATGTGCATTTCCCTACTATATATTACCCACACTGGAACATATTAAATATCAGGTTGCACATATGCAAACATGTACACAGAGCAGGAAAGAACAGCTAAGCCAAGCAACAGATGGCAATGATTATGTTACAAATAGACAAAGAAAAATAACTTAGAAAATGGTTTACTTAAAATTTTAGTAAAATTTCAAATTATCAATATGAAGATGAATGAAACACCCCCTTTTACTTGACTACAGAGAAAAAAATTTAAAATGCTTTAATAGCAAGTAGTTGCTTTTGGGGGGAGCAAGTTAAAAAAAGAAATATTAAATTGTAAATAAATAATAAAGAATATCTTCCCCCTTCCCTAACAAATTACATTCTGTTATTTGAGCTATGTTGCCGCTGCATCTTCCAAAGAGTAAAACACGATAAGATTTGTGATCATCCTCTAATCTAATTCTAATCTTACCGAGTGAAGATTATAATGCTGTCTCCTATTACTTTTTCAAATTAATATATTACAATGTAGTCTTTAGTTGTATGGCAGGGATGGGTAAACACTTTCAGCAAAGTTCAGAGGTAAATATTTTAGGCTTTGTGGGCCATATGATCTCTGTCACAACTACTTAAGTCTAGACCATTGTAGACTGAAAACAGACATGTAAATGAACGAGTGTATCTGTGTTCCAATAAAACTTTATTTACAAAAACAGGCGGTAAACTTGATTTGGCCCATGGGCTGTAGTTCAAAAACTCCTGTTCTACAGGAAGAAATAATTTCAAGATTTCTTAAAACTTTCACTGTCTTCTTTACAATAATTTTGCATTTATTGCCTTATGAATGTAAGACAATAATGAATGTTTGTTTCTTTATTTCCCTGTGGTATGTAATATGTAGCTTTAATTAATTCCACTATTATATAATAAACAAATGAACGCACATAATACAGTACAGGAAGCTGAATATGTTTTAAATATGAAGACAGGCAACAGACTGAACTAGGTAAAAATAAGTAAATATAAAATTCTGGCCCATAACAACCACATAGCAACAATAATAGCCTGGCAACAGCAAAACCCACAATAAAGAAAAATCTAAGGAACTCACCTTGCAAAATACATGTCCCTGATAAAATATTGTTAGGGGTGTCTGATTTAAAACTATGCAAATTAATCTTATCTGTAAATATTTGAGAAAGTCAGTTATTAAAAATAGCACTTCTCATAAGCATTATTTTTATAAATGAAATATATAGATAATAGCATATATAGATAATAGTCTAGCTCTCATTAAATATGGCCTAGACCTGTTCTCTGGGATTTCTCTTCTGCCCCATATATTTCCAAGGATAGCTTAGTCACCCAGAATATGTTATTTGAGTTACTACGATAGGTAGGCAATTTATTGGACACAGTAAGTAGATCTCTCTCTTTTGTGCCAACATATGAAACCCAGCAATCTAGTAAATGTGAAGTTTATGGTACCCATTTAGCACCTTGCTACTCAATGTGCTTGACAAGCCAGCAGCATGAGCATTGTTTGGAACCTTCTTAGAGGTACAGAATCTTGGACCCCACCCCAAAACTACTATATAAAAGGGTACATTTTAGCCAGAAGCCCCTGAAGATTGGCGTACACATTGGAGTTGAGAAACACCTGTGCAATCTATTGGTGCCACAGTCAGGTAAATGATTCTCTAGTGTCTTGGAGTCCTAGTTCCCATTGCCTTAGGAACTCATTTCTTATCAAGGAATATCTTGGCATCATAGAGAATTTCACTGTTTTATCATACATAAAATAATCACAGTGCCCTCTAGGCATCTATCTTAAGCCTCATTACCTGAGGTGTATATTCTTTACAGAATAACTGAGGTCAACTCTGTAAAATGGAGTAACATGCTGAGTTTTGATGGATTACTAAAGTTGGGGGGAAAAATCCATGTTGATACCATATTCCATGGGAAACACACTGATCACTTAATTACTCATGTTAGAATATGATTTTATGTGCTGTGGCAGAAAATCAAGATTTAACCACATGAGAATGCTAACAAATTAATTTCTATACTCAGAGAATTTATTTGTACTAATGCTTTCCCCTCTTTCGTCCCTGAACATTGAGAAAATTGATGTTTATCATCATAGTACAATGACCTGTGCTACTCAGAAGAAGTGAACTATACGATTATAAATTGCTAATACTTGATAGTTGAACTTTTAAATATTGAAATTAACTATTTACATAATTATTTGCCTCTTCTGTATGTATTTAATTTTTGATCCTTTATTTAATCAAAGGCTTTTATAAATTTTGATGAAACCAATTATTATTTTGGTCCATTGTTGGAAGCATTTTTTTTTAAGTAATAAGGCATATCCTATGTTTGAACTCTGCTTTTTATTTCAGGGGAAGGCTGCAGAAGGAAAAGTTTAGTCACTGTTTTCTTGTTACAGTCTCTGCTGTAAGGTTGCTTAACAGGTTTGGATTCTCAAGAATGTGTGATAAAATCTACAGATAAAGGTTAGACAAAGAATTGCAGTACTCACACAAAATAATATGTGTCACGTCTAGAAAATAGTTGCTTAGTATGGTGATAATGAAAAGTGTGTGTGTGTGTGTGTGTGTGTGTGTGTGTGTGTGTGTAAACGTGTTCATGTTTAAAAGTTCCTACAAATCTGTTTATTTTGGGAAATATTTGGCTTTATTTTTCAAAATGAGAACCAATGAAAGTAATGCCATAGACACCTAGTTTTTGACCCTTAGATTTTATTTTCATTAAATAGTATAAACACTTGATTTTTAAGGATTAAATAAATCTACAAAGACTCTTATAAATAGAAGTAGTCCACTGTCCTACCTCCACCCAACTTCCTTCTCTTCCCATGTAAGTACTTTCAATTATTTCAGTTGAGTCTTTGGCATTTAGCTCCATCTCATTAAATTATATATTTATATTACTATTTACTGATTCACTCTGTTCACTATTTATTGACTTCTCAATACAGAAAATGAGGAAATTGCTTTTTGTTCACCATCCTCTCTCCACCTTTGCCCTGCTTTCATTGTTTCATCATGAATATGGATTTATCTAAATTTTGGTTAGCTCATTATTTCACATTTACATGGTTATTATTATATAGAATGCACATGATATGTAGTACATAATACATGATTATGATGATTATTTATATACTAATGTAATAATTATATAGTATTATAAAAATGCCTATACACATATACACAGCTGAGTCGGAGTTATGCAACTGCCATAATTACTTTTCATTTCCTGTACAATGTTTTGTTCTGTGTGTCTCATGTTATCATTTGATCAATTTGCTCTGTACTCACTGCTGTTTCAAGACGGACATAGCCTCAATTGTCGAAAGTTCCTTGTGATATGTGCAAACAAGTTGAATATTCTCTCCATCTCTTCTTCTTGAAGAGATCTTTTCTGGAGACTTCTGCCCTGCTCCAGTCTGGATTCTGTGTCCTTTGGGTCTCTGCGCCACCATCTTCTGCATGTCTCCTTCACCATCAGGCTGGGAGTTCCCCTCGCCTCATTGCTGTGTCAGAACTCCTCATTCTTGTCTTCCTGGTTTTTGCTTAACCCCCTTGTTTTCAAGGACTGTATCTTTATGTGGCTTCCTAAGAAATTATGCAAAGGAGGTAAATTAATTGACAGCTGACATGTGCGAAAATTTTTTTACTCTGCCGTTCTTGATTAATTGATAGATTGAACAGAAAAATTCTAGTTTAGAAATCCTCTTCTCTCAGAATTGGGAAGGCCTTCTTTCTCACCTTGCCTTTTAGCAGTGTTGCTTTGGAGAAATCTGATTGTCTTTCTCGATCTTCCATGTAAAACCTGGTCTATTTTTATTTGTTTGTTTTCCTTTCTGGACATTTGTTGAAACTCCTCTTTGTGCCCGGTGTTCTGAATATATATGACTTTTGGACTGTGGTTTGAGTTATTTTCATTCACTATGCTTAACTCTTTTAATTTAATTGGGCTCTTTTAATTTAGAAAATCATGTCTTAGTGTTCTTCTAGAATTATTTCATTGATTCCTTCCTCTCTTCCATTTCCTTTCTTTCCAGAAGGTCTTGTGTTTTGGATGCTGGGCCTCCACAATTGGTCCTCTAATTTCCTTATCTTTTCTTGCCTGTCTTCCATGTTTTTATCTTTTTGCTCTGCTTTCTATGGAATTTTCTAAATTGACCTCCCAACTCTTCTGCTTCAGTTTTCCTATCTGCTATCATTTTTCATTTTAAAGAGCTCTTTTTGTTCTCTGGATGATCATTTTTATAGCATCTTGGTCTCATCTCCAATTCTCTTCACAAGGTTAGTCTGCTTTTTTTTATTTTAAACATCTTCCAGTGGCAGTTTCTGTTCCACCTGGTTGCTTCCTCCTGCTTGTCTTGTCTCTGTTTTTCATTTCAGACTCTTCTCCCAAATATCTCATGATCTTTGGCTGCCAGTGTATTTTAAAGAATGGGCAAGAAAAAAACTCTAATTGAAAGTTGTAAGTGCACAGACAGGGCTTATGAAATGTGGCTCATACTGTATAGCCATCAGGCTGGGCTATTAGGTAGGGAACTTCAATATCAACATTTTTAGTTTTTTCCTCTTATATTGGTCATCTTCCCCAGCAATATTCTCTCATGGATTAGGATATTGGTGTATCTTCAATTGTGCCATCTGAGTATCATTATTTACAAAATTCTTAATGCATGTTTGCTTTATGCACGTTGCCTCACTGTATCATTACAACCATCTTATGAGATAAATAAAGTGACTATCTCCAATTAAGGTGAGAAAAATGAGGCTCAGAGAGGTGAACTAACCCCTTACCAATGTCATATAATTAGTAATATAGGAGCCAGAATTTGAACTCAAATCTTGGCTTTCTCCAGTATGGGATTTAAAAATGATTATTATTTTCAAGTGTTATAAATATCCCACTTAAATAAATAAGTTCAATAAACAAGAGGTTAAGATAGACAATCAGTAATGTTGGGCAAATAAAAGCCAAAACTGAACTTTTAAACCCAAAGCTGCACAAGATTTTAATCTCCACACATAGCATGCAAATTGTCACAGGCCTTTGGGTTCAAAAGTAGTTCATCAGTCTAAAGAGAATGAACACTTGAGAGAAACAAGAATTCTATCTAGAACTTTGGACAATGAACTATTGGAGTAATAGCAGATTTCCCACATAACTCCTACTGTTTACAGAACACACACAATACTCTCACCTTTTAAAGACTGACTAGAACCAGTAAAAACATTGCAAGTTGAAGCATAATATGTAAGATCACTTTCCCACTTCATGACCCATTAGAAAACTGTCACCTCCTCTAAATGCATGACTGCTACCTTTTATATTAATAACTTCAAATCTTGCCTTGGGAGTGACCCTGGCTGAGAAACCCCCTCAGCTGTATTCTGAAATATATAAAACTATTGGGGGAGGGTGGCGATAGTTTTCTTAATTATATAGTTTTACATTTTCTGGAGTGATTTAAGTGATTGCATTGTAATGCTCTTATTTTACTTACCCAATAATATCCTTTAATTCTATTTTCTCCATATTCAGCTTATGCAAGCAAAATCTTTGTTATGAACAAGGCCAAGCAATAAAATAATACTGTCATTGATCTAAATTCCCCTTTAGAGCTTCATGTTTAACTGAAGAAAATGTCTACAGCTACAGAAGCACAGAATTGTAAATACATCCTCGCAGACACTTTTTGGTGTTTAGAGATACGAGCAAATGTGCTATACAATTTCCCTTTGTATTAGGCCCATGTGTGCAAACATAGTAAGTAAAAATAACTTTCCTCTCTCTAAAAATATAAGCAAGTAATATGAAAGTTTTCAGAAATTGACGTAAGTTTATTCCATAAATTAAATTCAATATGTAAAATAAGTAGCAACTTAATTCTGTTACAAGGATGGCCCAGAAGGGGGTCATACCACCAGTAAATGCATCTGATCTGTTTGCTCAAGTGACACAAATGGGATGTCTCAGATACTAGAAAATGTATGTCAGCTAAACTCATACATTCATAAAAATAGTTGGCATGTCTCATAGATCCCTCTAAGTAGAAATTTGGCTTGCTCTATGTAGTTTGCATGTTGTAGTACAATGCTGGTGTAGCAATGTTGAAATTTCTGAAGCTTTCCAGATGTTTATAAGCCTTTGAGTCTTGCTCATAAGGAAATGCAAGTGGTGTGGTAGACTGAATATAAAATGGCCCCAATTCTCCACCTTTCTCTGTATCTATACCCTTTCCATGTAATTTTTAGCTTCTCCCATCCAGGAGTGCAGTCTCTTTGCCCACCCCTTTCATCTAGGCTGGTCTAGTGACTTGATTAGTTCAGAATCATGGTGCCAAAGTGAAATATGCCAGCTCTGAGCCTAAGCCTCAGCCATGCCCAGGCACCATGAGGATAAACCCGGGTTAGCCTGCTGGAGGGATGTGAGAAATCGATGGAAAAAAGCTCACTCTAGCTGAGCCCATTCTAGACCAGCTTAGAGCCAGCCCACCCCCAAACATGAGAAAGCCCAGCCAACGTCAATGGAGCTGCCTTTCCCAATCCCCATCAGACTGCAGACATATGAGTGTGTCCAGCCAATGCCAAATGACCTGTCCGGCTGACCTACATACTCATTAGCAGAAATAAATGTCTGTTGTTTTAAACTACCAAGTTTTGGTGTGGTTTACAACACAGCATTGTTATGGCAGTACATAAATAATAGGAGTATGGATATCCCTAACTACTGAACTGAAATCTTACTAAACTTATAGAAGCTTTTTTGTTTGTTTTTAATCAGTTCTTTAGTGTTCTTTCTTTTTGCAAATCCAGGGTTTGCTTGCACTTTACCAGAGTTATTCATGTCATAATTTTTGTATGTTCCTTTCAGAAATCTTAAAACATTCCATTTTCACAGACTAGAATTCTGACTCTAATATTAGTCAAGAGTAACCAAACACTATTTATGTAACATGAAAATAAATTGACATATCAAATGTTATGATTCATCACTTACACTAACTTCCGAAGTAACTTTCATTTTTGTGACTTGA
The DNA here is from genome assembly GCF_040939455.1 of Microcebus murinus. NCBI lineage: Eukaryota > Metazoa > Chordata > Mammalia > Primates > Cheirogaleidae > Microcebus > Microcebus murinus. The sequence goes on from NC_134119.1 coordinate 22,770,127, forward strand.
TTTTTTTAAGTGTTTATTCTTTTCTTTTAGCTCCAGAGAAATTCTGGAGGCAAATATTCTCATCATCTCCATTTCTCACATAAGAATTCTGAATCTTAATACCAGTAAGGGACTTTTTCATTTCATTTCATTTGTAACTTTTCATGATAAGTTGAAATAAAAATACCTTCCCTTTAGTCTGGTTAAGACACACTCCCTCACGAGCCCCATGAACTATTCTGCAGAAAACAAAAGGCAAGTGTATACCCTTTCAGATATTTAATATTAACGTTTATGTTTGATAACTATATATTATATGGTTATAATATCTCATAATTATGTAGCACATCAGAGATTTCAAAACCCTGAGGATATAGGAAGGGAAGTTAAGTATCTTTTTCCATAGATGGAAATCTCAAAGTTTAGAAGGATTAATGAGTTCACAGGGTCATTCAATGATGGAACCAGATGTGGTTCATCCCAGTTTTTAGATGCCAATGCCAGAAGCCTGAGTTTGACCCTTTACTTGAAAGGGACTTATTCAGGTCATTTCCTTAATATTCTGTCTGCACAAGTTGCACACTGATGAAGCTGAGATCATCATGGCCCAAGAGGAAAAGCCATGCCAAGTACGTTAAAGGGAAGACTACTCCTGTCTTAGCCCGGGTGAGAAGTGTTGAGACTTTGCAAGTTAGTACTCACTGTGATACACTGCACAGAAGAATCTATTCATGAATAAATAGACCAAATTGATTCATTGGCTTCTGTGTGTTGTTTGGAGTTCATACTCAGAACAATCCTTGAATCAGTATTTTGTTCTCTGGAAAAGGAGGGGTAAATGTACTGTCACATTCAATTAATGAAGAATATGCTTTGATACTAACAGTGTGGAAGGATTGAGCCTGTACTTATTGTGCAAATAGAATGCCAGTTGTTCTCTGGAAGATCTTGGTTACAAATTATAGCTTGAAACCCTCTGGAACCCAGGACTATAGCCACAACTGACAGCTGCATGCAGTGTAAGTGGTGGGTTAAACTATGGACCCCATCTGTTTATGCCTCTTAACAAGAATAAGTTACTCTTCCAAAGACTGGCAGCAGCACGGTTAGCACACCAGGCCCTTCCAAGTGAATAATCTTCCTTAGTCTCCAATCAAGCATAGGCTAAGTTGTTAAGTGAATTTTCACTTCTATCAATAAAGGCTAAAGTTAGCAAACTCTCCATGTGGATGGTCTTCTGTTGACCTGTCTAGATCCAATGCCTATCCTTGTCTACCCTGCTCTCTGCCCTGACCTCTGGGATACCAACCTGGATGGGTTTCTCAACAGCCGTTCCTTGCTCTCTGTATTCTGGTTGGCTTCTGATAGAAGGAGCATCAGTATTCGATGGGGGGAAGGATGGAGGGTGAAGTCAAAGTACTTATTCTCCTGGCTTCCTGCCAGCCGGATCTCAGAAAGGTTGGTGGTTCCACCTACTGTCAAACTCTTATCAAGTTGCCCTCACAGCTCTCTCCAGGGGTTCTGAGAACCACTTCTCCTTACTGCTTCAGGGTTAGGAGTGGTAGAAGCTCCCTGATGTATTACTAGGCCAGGGACATGCATGATCCCTTGTTTTCCTCCCTAACTTTTGTAATAATCCCTTTATCAATTTCATCAATTACCCTGCTTGAGTGTGTCATCTGCTTCCTGCCAGAACTCTTCTTGACTCATACTCAGTTGGATGGCATCTCTCTAGACTCAAGGGCTTTGTGTTCACTGATTTAAAATCACATGTGATGTGTTGATTGCCTTTCAACCTACATGCTGTCCTGAAAAGTACAAGAACTTGTTTTTAGTCCCTGCCATATGTGACTTAGCTTTGTGACTATAGGCAGCTAAATTCTACTTAGCAGATTTTGGTTTTTGTCATTGATATATGTCAGGCACCAGCTAGGACCTGGAAATACAAATATAAATAATACAAGATATCTTCCCTCATGTAGTTCTTAATCCTAATAGGTAAGATAGAAACAAATAAAGATCTCTAATACAATATGATAAAAACTATGTGATGGTGTGCCTAAATATTATTTTTACCTATAGTGACATTCACTTTTCCTGTTTTTAAAATAAGCATAATGGGCTATCTATCCTGGCAACTTTATGAGATGAAATACCAAGTGATTAGATAATATAGGTGAAAATATTTGGAAACACTTAAGAATATTCAACAGCAAAGTTATTATTAGTAGAAGTGTTACTATAATGTTACTATTTTGTTACTTGTTTTAAACCTCACTACTTTAAAATGAATTAATTATAGTGCTTGGTCTTTTCTGGCAATATCAGAAACTTAGATATTATTGCTATCCAGGAAAAATTTTGCCTAGCATGGGTTTATATAAATAAAAATAAATATCTTGAACATCTAATCATATGAATTTAATCTCATATTCAGCAAGCAGCATTTATGATAGACTATAAAAATTTAGTCATAGAGTCAATGGAATAGCGGTGATTCCATTGCATCATAAATAACGGCCCGGATAGGGGATTAAAGATAATGTTCTGCTTCTACTACTTCAAAAAGCAATTAATAAAATAGTTAACTGGGTGTATTCAGGTGGCTATCCCTAAAAATAAGATCTTCTATATCTTTATCTAACATTACAGCTGAAGATAATCTGATCAAAAAATAAGAATCATTTTCAATTCTCAAACTGCATAAGGATCATGTCTGATACACAGTTTTTGCTTCCTTGTTTTTTCTTATAGTAATAAAAGTCTCTCTTCTTTTTGGGGAACTTAATCCATGTAGTTTAAGTGAGGTTGTTTAGTTGTTCATATTTCTTTCTTTCTACCTTGGGAACATGAGATTCAGGTTTGAAAAATCAGAGAATCCCAAACACTTGGCCACAAGGTTTGGCTTAAGATTAGTCATGTGATTCAAACCAGGCCAATCAGGATCTTCATTGAGACTATTCTGCTGTAACTACCAAACTCTGTGTACCATTGGGGTTGGTAAACTGACACATGAAAACCTTAGGCTGCTGGTAGCCATCTTGTCAACCATGAGGATGGAGCCTATCCAAAAATGGAGTGTGAGATTCATGATTTAGCCACGAATGAAGACACATATACCCAGGGGCTTTTCAATCACATCAGCAGGAAAAGAAAGAATTATTTCTTTGCTGAAGCTAATTTGATTTATTAATAAGTACCTGGCACTGACAATCAAGTCTTGATTATTGTATATTGCTTATAACTTGAAATGAAAATGACTTAATAAATTAGAAATTAGCATTCACCTTTTCTCTTAAGAAAATTCAAAAAAAGAACTTTGAAATATTCAAATTACTATTTTCAGAATAGTATGAGATGATTTTGCAACTGTAAAACAAAAACAAGAAACTATGATTAAGGAATGATTTGCAAAAAGAAAGTGTTCATGTAAATTTGAAATAGAATTACTGAATAAAATATTTAATTGAGAAGCTGGAAGAAAAACAAATCATTTCATTTTCAAGGTCATAAAGGTACTCATTCATTCAAGGAATATTAACTCAATACCTACTGTGTACCTGGTTCTGGTACTATATATTAGATGCTTGGGTTATACTAGCAAAAAAAAAACAAACAGAGACAGAATGGCATCCTTGCAGAGCTGATCTTCTAGCTGTTAGAGATTGATAAAAAATACAAACAGAATAAACAAGTGAAAATTAGAGTATGGTAGACAACAAATAAGAAAGCAGGGAAATGGACATGGGAAATACTGGGGGAGGGGGCAGGGTTGGGAATTAAATGGGAGTATAATGTCAGTGTCATTGTGAAATTAAGATATAAGCAAAGACTTGAGAGAGATGACAGAGTGGGCTCAACAGAGTTTCCAGGGGGAATAGTGTTGCAGGGAGAGAGAACAGTGTTGCAGGCAGAGGGAATAACTTGTGCAAAATCCATAAGGCAGGAGTGAGCTTGGGAACTCCAGCAAGGAGGCTGTGTACCTGCAGTGGGATGAGTGATGGTGAGAGTAGTGGGAAGTGAAGCCAGAGAGGTTCCAGAGGCAGATCATGTATGTTTTTATATCAATTGCAAGGACTTTCGGTTTTGTTCTCAGAAAAATGGGGAGAAATAGGGTTCAAGTGAAGAAGGTTATGATCTGACTTTTGTTAAACTCAATTGACTCTGGATATTGTGTTAGGAACAGACTATAAAATGCTGAGACTAATAGCACAGATATAAAGAAAAAAAGAGGAAAATTGTTTTTAAAAATGGTGAAAATCATCAAGGTTCAGTTGAGGAGTTACAGCAAGCAGCCACATAATAGGAGTTCCAGAAAGAGAAAACAGAAATTGGGGAGAGTGAGGATTGAGGGCTGGTGAAGTACAGAAATCATTGCAACAATTTTCCACTGCCATATAAGAAATTTTCCCATTGCCAAATGAAAACACAAGTCTTCTGCTCAAAAGGCTCACTGAGATCTGAATAAAACAAAAGATTCATATCTGAAATCAATACCAAAAAAAACGACATTGGAGCTACCTAGTAGCTTCCAAAATAAAGACACTAATAAAGTGATTTCCCAAGAAATTAGAATAAGAATCATAACAGATTTCTCATCAGTAACATTAGATGTCAGACAATGATATAACAATGCCTTCCAAGTTTGGAGGGCAAACTATTTTGAACTAAGAATTCTATACTCAGTCCAACTATCAATCAAGTAAGTATATAAAAAAAGAGGTTTTCTCATGGGAAAAGACTTGACCATATTTTTTAAAAATTCTACTTGAGAGTGTAACTCAGCTGAATACAGAGGAAATTTATGAATGTTGAAGACGTTGGAAACAAGAAAATTGTAATAACCAAGAATAAGTACATTAAATATAAAATGATTTTGAATCAAAAGTTTAGTTTGTAATATCTCAAACAAGAAGCAGTACAATTAATCAAACTATGCACCTAAACTATCCACAGAGTTTTGCCATCTTAACAGTAGCTTGTTTATGCCAACAGCAAAGAAGCCTGCAGAGCGAGTGGCGATGAAATCGCAAAAGGTGTTTTCCACAGTTTGTTGAGAATTGAATGTTTTTCCTTGCAAGAAGTGGTCCGAAGTCTGGAAGAAGTGGTAGTTGGTGCAGGTCTGGTGAATACAATGGGTGACAAATTTTCCAAGTCCAGCCTCTGTAGTTTGAGCAGCACTGTTTGTGCAACATGTGATTGAGTGTTGTCTTGCAAGAGGATTGGCCTGTCTCTGTTGACCAACCTTGGCTGCTTAATCGCAAGCATCTTCATCATTTCATCCAGTTGGTTGCAGTAGACATCCACTGTAATGGATTGACCAGGTTTCATGAAGCTGTGGTGGATAATACCAGTGCTGGACCCCCAAAGAGACACCATTAGCTTTTTGTGATGAATATTCGGGTTTATACTGTGTTTTGGCATTTCATCTTTTTCCAGCCATTGTACCAAATGCTTGCAATTTGTCAAAAAGAATCTATAGTTCATCACACGTAACAATACAGTATAGAAATGGTTTGCCTTTATGTCATGACAGCAAAGGAAGGCAAGCTTTGAGATGATTTCCCTTCTGACACTCATTTAATTTATGTCATACCCATCTATCCAGCTTCTTTACCTTGCTGATTTGTTTCAAATGGTCCGATATTGTTGAATTAGTAACATCAAACCTTGGTACTAATTCATGCATAGGTTGAGATGGATTCACTTCCACTACAGCTTTATCCACCGTGGTGTCAGGTTGCCCACATGGCTCATTTTTAAGATTAAAATCACCAGAATGGAACTCCTCAAAACGTCTATTTACTGTGTGTTCATTAGCCACATCCTTCCCAAACACCTCATTGATATTTCAAGCTGTCCGCACAGCATTGGTTCCACAACGGAACTCATATTTGAAAATAACACAAATTTTTGACTTATCCATGGTTCCACAAAAATTGCTCTAAAACACTTTGAAAGACAATCACAAGCCAAACCATGTGTTTGAAAGAATGAGGATACCTTCACAGTAAAAATAAAACAAGAAGTGTCGAAGTGAAATGTTAGAGACACCAACTGTGTAATGTAAGGAAATTAGACATTTCATACTTAATAATGTAATACATTCACATCCAGTTTTAAGAAATAAAATAAAGAATGGCATCCTTGCAGAGCTGATCTTCTAGCTGTTAGAGATAGACAAAAAATACAAACAGAATAAACAAGTGAAAATCAGAGTATGGTAGACAACAAATAAGAAAGCAGGGAAATGGACATGGGAAATACTGGGGGAGGGGGCAGGGTTGGGAATTAAATGGGAGTATAATGTCAGTGTCATTGTGAAATTAAGATATAAGCAAAGACTTGAGAGAGAGGATGGAGTGGGCTCAAGAGAGTTTCCAGGAGGAATAGTGTTGCAGGCAGAGGGAATAGCTTGTGCAAACTCCATAAGACCAAATCCTTTAAAATTAGGTAAATTTTACCTAATTTATCCAAAGATAACGTCTTGGAAAACAGTGCAATATCACCACCAGGATATTGACATTGATACAGTGAAGATACAGAATCGTTAATTCACTGCAGGAATCCCTCCTGTGGTACTTTTGTAGCTATACCACTTACCTCTTTACCCCATCCGCTCCTTAACCCTAGCAACCACTAATCTGTTCCCCATTTCTTTAATTTTGTCAATTCAAGAATGTTATATAATGGAATCATTTAGTATATAAACTTTTAGGATTGGCCTTTCCTCCCCACCCCTGCATGATATTGTGGAGATCCATCCAGGTTGTTTTGTGTATCAATCATTTGTTTTTATTGCTGAGTATTATTCCATGGTATGACTATATAACATGCTTTAACCATTTACTTATTAAATAACATCTAGTTTGTTTCCAGCTTTGTGCTATTGTAAATAAAGCTGTTATGAACATGTATGTACATGTTTTTGTATACACATAAATCTTTTCTATGGAATAAATGGCCAGGAATACAGTTCAGGGTAGTATATGGCAGTTAAATGTTTAGTTTTTTAAGAAACTTCCAAACAGTTTTCTAGAGTGGATGTACAATTTTGCATTCCATTCAGAAATGTATGAGCGATCTGGTTTCTCTGCAACATTGCCAGCATTTGGTGTTATCAATACTTTTTTTTATTTTAGCTATTATGACAGGTATGTAGTGATACCTCATTAGAGTTTTACTTTGTATTACCCTAATGGCCAATGGTGGTGAACAGCTTTTATGTACTTATTTGCCACTTGTATATCTTCTTTGGTGAAATGTCTCTTCACGTCTTTTGACCGTGTTCTAATTGGATTGTTTGGTCTTCTATTGTTGAGTTTTGATCTTTTTTTAAATACATATTCTAGAAACTAGTCCTTTATTCAATATATGGTGAGCAAATATTTTTTCTCATTCTGTAGCTTGTCTTGTCATCCTTTTAACAGGGTTTTCACAGAGCTAAAGTTTTATATTTGAAGTCCAATTTATAAATTTTTTCCTTTTTTGGATGCTATTTGAGGTGTCAAGTCTAAAAATGTTTTACCTAGTTCCTATGCCAAAGATCTTCTCCTATGATTCTTTCGAAAATTTTGTAGATTTATGTATTATATTTAAATCTGTGATCAATTTTGAGTAATTTTAGGATAAAGTACGAGGTTTAGGTTGAGATTCTTTTTCTTTTTCTTCTTTTTTCTCTTTCTTTCTTCCTACCCTTCATCTCCCATGGATGTCTAATTGCTTCAACACCACTTACCATTTTTTGACAAAGATATTTTTCCTCCATTGAACTGCTTTTGCAAATTTGTCGAAAATCAGTTGGGCATACTTGTGTGGATCTATTTCTGGATTCTCTGTTCTGTTTCATTGATCTATGTGTCCATTCTGCTGTCAGAGCTACACAGGCTTGATTGCTGTGGTGGTATAAAATTTCCTGAAATCAAGTAGACTGATTCCTTCAAGTTCCTTTGCCTTTCCATATAAATTTTGGAATAGTTTTGTGCATATATTAAGAAATTAGTGGGATTTTGATAGAAATGCTTTTAAATATATATATATAAATTTGGGGAGAATTGACACCTTTCCTATTTTGAATCTTATAATCTATTAACATGGTATGTGTCTTCATTCATTTAGATTTTCTTTGATTTATTTTATTATCATTGTGAAGTTTCAGCTTACAAACTCTTGTACATGTTTTGTTAGATATACTCTTAAGAATTTTGTTTTTTGAGTAATTGTAATTAGTATTATATTTTTAATATGCATCCATGTGTTCATCGCTAGTATGTAAGTATAACTGATTTTCATATGTTTACCGTATATCTTGTGATTTTGCTGACTTCAGTTATTTGTTTTGGGAGTTGCCTGCCTTAGTAGTTGGCTTGATAATGCACCTGTATTGGTTGCCTTCTGTTCCCTAAACCCCTACTCCCAACCACTGGTCTCTAAACTTTCCAAAAAATTATTTATACTTGAATACTTGCCTTAATGTCTAGGAAAATCAAAATTAAGAATGTAGATTAGCAAGGTCATAAGACATAAATCACATTGTCATGCATAGGGATATCTGCCAATCTTTTTTCTTTTTTTCCCTTTTTGAGACAGAGTCTTGCTTTGTTGCCCAGGCTAGAATGAGTGCTGTGGTATCAGCCTAGCTCACAGCAACCTCAAACTCCTGGGTTCAAGCAATCCTGCTATCTCAGCCTACTGAGTAACTGGGACTGCAGACATGCGCCACCATCCCTGGCTAATTTTTTCTATACATATTAGTTGGCCAATTAATTTATTTCTATTTATAGTAGAGACAGGGTCTCGCTCTTGCTCAGGCTGGTTTCGAACTCCTGACCTCGAGCAATCGGCCCGCCTCAGCCTCCCGGAGTGCTAGGATTATAGGCATGAGCCACCACTGCCAATCTTTTTTCTTAGAAAGGAATGATATAACCAGTGGTGCATTGCTAAGTGTTTAACAACCAGTACTCATTTGCTAGTTTCTATGGTGGAAATACTCTACCCATTACTGATTGCAAGTTACCAACGTGAAGCAACTGAATGCCGAGTCATGAAGAGATGCACCCAATTAGCTCTTGCAAGTTTGTGTGAGTTTTTTCAAACATACTGTTGACATAAGCACTTCTTGAGAGATGATATAAGACACTATTAAAAAATTCCAACAGACACTAGTATAAATTAGTTGAAATTGAGCTATTGTGTGGCACTAAATGTGAATTTCCAGGTTTTTTTTCTTTACATAATGATTGATGAAGCTTCAAGATGAATCCCAAACAACAAAGGAATTTCAGGATGTTCTGACTCCAGTACTTCATCAGAGAATTGTTCCAAAGTATTACTGAGTGCCAGCTGACTTTATAGAACATAAAAAGAGAAACTCTCACAGTCAAATGCAATTTCCTAGCCACAATACACATGATAGAAAACTACTTCTTTGGGAACAAGCCTTTTTATGATCCAAAAACTCTAGGCTAATGAACCAATTAACCCTAAGGATATTGATCTAATCCAGTGCTAGGTTCCCCTACAAGATAATGTGAGCATGAGATTTTCCAGTGACGGTCCACTGGAGAAGGATTTAGAGGTTCGTGTAACAGTAGTAGCACACAACACCTTCATGTTTTTCTCCACATATATGGCATGTAACTCAATCTCCTCAATAGGTGAACCCATTCATATATGGCCTCAACAGAAGTTTGTGGAAATGTATTTCCACTGGGGTATTGCTAAAATGTTAGGATGCTTCTTTGGTTCTTTCAGCATGTCAAAGGTGTATTACATTCTTTGACCTAAGAGATGACTATATGTTTCAGAAAGTTTTACTGCTGATAGATGATATAAAGGACACCTTGCAGTTCACTAGGTGGTATTGGAAAATGCACAGGCATCAACTTTTCCTTGTATTTATTGAGGAAAACAATATAAGAGGCAGCCAGTTCCACCTCAATTAAATGTGCTGGTATCCTTTTTAAAAGCAATGTTTGGAGGAGTCAGGTTCATAATCTGTAGATAATGATATTGTGAGTGGTAATGGAACAACTTGACTTTCTATAAATCTGTTATATAGAAAATTTAAAAGTTGTGGGGAACTGGAACTTCCCCAATACCCAAAAGTCAAAAATAAACCAGTATTTCCAGTGCTCCTGACTGAGGAAAGCAGATTTATATCACAACTGCTCAATTGAAACAAACTCACCCATTAAATTCTTCAAAAATAGAACTATCATTATCTAGCTTTACCATCCTGCTGGGTCTACATCTTGAAAGACAAGGCCTGAACTTTATCACAAAGGTAGCTGTTATGATCACATTTAGAGAGTCTATGGAAGAACTGGCACTAAAAAGCTTTTGGAACTGCAGTAAATTGTAAAAGTAAAAGACTGAACACTCCGGTCTCATCCACTATTGTTGTTTTAGTGCAAGGCAAGCAGGTAACTCTTGGTGCTTTTGGGAACGAAGAAGAGCTTATTTCTAATCCCCTGTCTCCAAGAGTGTATATGAATTTCATCTATTATAATAGTCATAGTGGAAGGAAATTGGTCATCTGGTAAAGAACGGGTCATCCATTTTGGCTGAATCACCCTCAATATTCCTGAGTTATTCAGTGGCATGCTGAAAATACAAATAGTGTGGATTATCCATGCTATGGAATAAAAGAAAGAGATCTATAATAGAGACATATCAGTCATAAACTTAAACCAGCTGTCTCCCTGTGACATTAGGCATCTTCTGTGGCATAGCATTCAGCTTCAGATGCATGAACAATGTTGGCTGAACAGCATCACATAGAGAAGTCTTTGACTACCACCATCTCTAGGCTGTATGACCAAGTGTGGCAGATCCTGGAGTGAACACACAATGATAGTGTTGCATCTGGGTGTCATTTGCCACAGCAAACAGCACTGTCTGATTTGATGATGTATGAGATGAATTTCTCGCACCTTGCTGAAATATGTTGGGCAAAACCGACCAGCCTAAGTACAGACACAGCATTGTGAAATTACTATTGATTGTATCCATTGTACTGGAAGGAAACTCTGAGTTAGAATTTCAAGACAAAGTGAATCTAGACAGAATGATGAAACCCATTGTTTTTTCCCCCATACCATTAATGTTGAGCAACTTTGAATTCTTTTAGCAGTAGCAGAGAGGATGCCATCCAGGTCTTGCCCATTCACTCATTTGCCTAATCAATCGCTCAGTCAGTGAATAGACGAAGCTCTCTTTCTGTGAATCACACACCAGGGTAGAAAGGTGAACAAAACAGACATGGTCTTTGCCTTCATGAGTTTTATCATGTACTGCAGAAGAGATGCATTTAAGAAGATAAATTAAATTTAACTTAATCATGCCCAATAAGCACATAAGAAGATGGTCAATATCATTAGCCAATCAGAGAAACGCAAATTAAAACCACAAAGAGATAGTACCTCACAAACTCTAGAATGACTATAGTAAAAAAGACAGATAATAACAAGTGACAAATGTTTGTGAGAATGTGTATAAATTAGAACCTTCATACATTACTGGTGGGAATGTAAAATTTTCAACCTTTTTGGAAAACAAAAAGTTTCTCAAAAAATTAAAAGTAGAGTTACTGTATATCCTGTGATTCTACTCTTAGGTATATATCCAAGATAAATGAAAACATGTTCATGCAAATACTTGTACATAAATATTCATGATATCCATAAATATTCATGATAGCCAATTATTTCCAAAAAGTGGAAATAATTGAAATGTTCATCAACCAATGAGTAGATAAACAAAATATGGTATATACATGCGATGGAATATTATTCAGCTATACAAATGAGTGAAATACTAATATCTGCAATTGTATGGGTAAACCTTGAAATCTTTATGCTAAGTGAAACAAGACAGACACAAAAGGCCACATGCTGTATGATTCCATTTACAGGAAATGTCCAGAATAGGCAAAACATTAGAGACAAATTAAATTAGTGATTTCTGGTATTTGGGAGGAGGAGGAAATGTGGAATGACTGCTAGTGAGTACAAAGTTTCTTCTGGGGGTGATGAGATATTCTGAAATTAGATAGTGGTGAAAGTTGCATTACTTTATGAATACACTAAAAAAAAAGCAAAACTCAATGGAACTGTACACTTTAATGGGTGACATTTTGTGATATGTGAATTATGTCTCAGCACCTTGAAGGAAATATGCAAAGTCCTAAGAGAAAGTGACAGGTCTCTCCTGTTTTCCTTCACAGTTTGGTGCATTCACTCACCTACTTCCACTGCTTCACTGGCCTAAAGTTTATTTCTACTCTAATAGAAAGTACATGAGAGCTCTTGATAGCACTGAAAATTTGCCTTTGTCTCTAGGTCACCTCAAAGTCTCAGAGACCTTTTACCTAATTCTCCACTTATGCAATTGGATTTGTTTCACCTGATTGCTCTGGAGTCTTTGATTCTTGCATTTTTCCAAGTTTGATTTATGACCACTGGCTTGAAAACACTATTTTCTCTCTGCTGTTCGGCCCTATACTTGCATCATATTAGTCCATCCAGTTACATAACCCTCCTGTCCGTACATTTTGTTTCTGTATGCCCCATGTGCACTATCTACTGTCTAGCTCAGTGCTCCCCAAACCTCTTGACCCTGTACCTCATCAGTAAAATTATTGTTTATATACCACCACAAAATAGATATATCTATGCATTATTTACATATACTAATATATGAATATATTATATTGTTTAGATTTTAGATTATCTTTTGTTGCATTAAAAACCACCATAAAACTTAATAGCATAAAACAACAGATTTTTTTTTATGCTCATGTAGTCTGTGAGTCAGAAGTTTGGACAGGGGATGGTTTGTCTGGGCTCCGTACTGCCTGCTAGAAGTAACTGAAAATGCTGAGGTCTGGAATCATCTGAAGGCTCCTTCACTCACATGTCTGGTGCCTAGGCTGAGTTCACTTCGGATTTTTTTTCAAAGTATTACAGGAGTACAAGTGTTTTTGGCTACATGGATTGCTTTTGTCATGCTTGAGTCAGGGTTAAAATTGTTCCCATCACCCAGATAGTGTTCATTGTACCCATTAGGTAGGTTTTTGCCCATCCCCTCCTTCCCCTTCCCACTGCTTGATTTCCATTGAGATTTACTTTCTTGTATGTACTAGCTGTGTTCATCAGTTAGGACCTGGGATTTTTGATGGACCAGAATGCCTACATGAGCACTTACCTTCTAGGTTGTGCTTTCTCACGGCATGGTGATCTCAGGGTACTTGGACTCCTTACATAGTGGCTCAGGGTTACAAGAGCAAATGTTCCAGCAAACAAAATGAAGCCTGTGTGGCTTCTTATGACCTAGCTTGGGAAGGCTATCACATAGCCTTCCTTCTGCCATGCTCTATTGATGCAAGTAAATTTAAATTCACAGGTAGGAGACATAGATTCACCTCTTGATGAGAGAAGTGGCATAGAATTTATGGCTGTATATTAAAACCTCTGCATATGTATATTACATACATACAAAAATAAATTTTAAAGATTTTAAAGCATGAGACAAAAATAAGTATCAATGTAAGTTGTAATATTTTCTTTTTGCCCCATTGAATCCTCTCACTTGATTATGGACCATTGGTTCCAATAAGTGACTTAACATATCCCTGCTGGAACTTTAATGGTGGGGGGTTGATGTTCACATATCGGACACATACTCAGAGATACCAATTTCATGCACAATCTCCGGCATGCTTGTTGCAACTCTACCCCTTTTTTTCCTACTCTATAAATGTATATTACAATTCAAAAAAGTATAAAGGACATTTTTTGTAGCAGTAACCTTGAATGCATTCTCATTTAGTAATAATAAATATTATTCACAGTCTATTAGGAGTAAATTACTTGTATCACAATTCACAACTGATTGTGACATATCTGTGTGTAGTGACACAGGATCAACAATTGTTATTTGAAGTACTGCTGTGCACTTAGATGCTGGTGCCCCTTGTCTTGGAATTTCCCTCCTTGAAAAAGCCTGCCCAAGATAGTGAGTGGTGGATAGGTAGTCTTGGGAAAAATTGACATATCCCCATAGTGGAAGACCAAAGAAATCTAAGAAAAGATTCAACACAGGAAAATTCACTAGAGAGACAAATAAATACGTGTGTGTGTTGGGGTGGGAGAAAGTCTAAAAATAAAAATCAAAGGGTAAGTAATATTTATATGTAAATGTCTGCTCTTCTGTGCTGTAATGTAACACCCCTCCCCCAGCTGTTATCATTGTCTCCTCTACTGGTGCCCCATCTTCCTCCCCTGGGTGGGTACAAGGAGAGAGGAGAAAACTGCAAGGTAGCAAGAAGTAAATAAGATAGAGAATATCACAAGAATAAGAAAGTGAAGGGAGAGGGAGCCATGGGGATGTAAATCCTCCATGGAACTTGTGGAAATCTTAGAGAGGGCAAGAAAATTTGCACAGGACTCAGTGTGGGGATTCAAGCCAATTTTGTAAATCTCAAAGGACACGATGTAATGTTTGGTTTCGAAAGTATAAAGCTAGTAAAAGAGCCTTGGCTGGCATTTAGCCAAGAGCCCAGTTTCCTCCAGTTCTTGTTGGCAAAGTAAAGAAACCTGACTTGGCTGTTTATAAAATGAGAATAGGAGAATCTGTTACACTACAAATATGGACAATGTATAGCCTCACAACGATATTATCACAACTTAGAGCAAAGCAATGCTAGTCTCTAGCATTAAACTGCTCTGCCTAATTCCTTCCCCACCATCACACGTTTCAACAGATAAAACACTCTGTATCAAAGAAAATGCTCACCAAGGAATGTGCAAGATGACCTATTGTAACATGTCAAGAAAATATTAGGACTTCTATTTCTATGTTTTTAAAATCTGTGTTTTAAAATAGGTGAGCTTCATTAGCATAGAAATGTATATGCATCATTTATAAATAAATATATTTTAAAGATGGTATGTACAAGTTATTTTTTACTGAAGTACATTTAGTTTAAAATGTTAGATTTCACAGATTTAGAGTATAAGGCATGGTTTTAGGGCATCCAGAAACTAAAAGTAGAGTTGAATCAGAGCATGCCACAGGGTAGTTTAGTGGAGTCAAAGAATCTGCTAAGCTTTGGCTAAACCATCAGGTATTTCTATGTTTTTTTCTATATATCTCATGGCAGTTAGATGCCTTCAGGACTGTAATGGCTTGAGAAATATTAAGATGAATTGTGAAAGTTCCTTGGAGAAAATCTGCTCAGAGAGGACAAGATTCCTCATAATAGTAAATTGACCTGCATGTCACTGGAACCTGTATATCCTGGCGGGTAAATATTAATACCACCCTGATTCCTCTAACTGTGGCAGTTAATAAGATTTGAACTCACAGTATTGTGCTTAATCATCAAATTAAAAGGAATTAATATTCATTGTCAGGCATTTTACATATGTTCATGCATCTGACCCTCATTACAGCTCTGTAAAAAACAGCTAAAATGACTCCCATTTTATAGAAAATGAACCAGAGACTGTGCAATTTTCTGAGTGCCCCTCAGCTAGGAAGAGAAGAGTAAAGAATCAGACACAGTTCCCTTGACCCCAAATGCCAGGGTTTTAGACTGTTGTGGTTCTTCTCATCTAGATAAAAATAAAGACATTCTTTGAAGTCCTCAGATGTCTGAAAGATACTGTTTTCCCTGCATTTTTTGAAGCAAAGGAGAAGCAGTGAACACCAGATTGATATTTTGAAATGGAAGGAGGCATATTAGTGAAATATTAAGATTCATTTTAAAAAGAGAAAGTGAGATCATTAAAACTCTGGTCATAGCATTTATTTGTTGACCCCTGCATGATGTATAGTGCTTTCTTTGACACTCAGCAACTGGATGTTGAATTAGAGAAATGATAATTGGAAAAAGTTAATTGTCATCTCCATCTCATTAAGCCAATTTTGTGAGAAAATTCAAGACAGTACAGGGCTATGTAATTTCCACGCATCATTTGTTTGCTAAGTCACTCAGTCCCGGACACCATTATTTTTCAATTCAGAGCTAAATACATATATGATTAAAAACAGGGTCTAAAAAGGAGTAGTTGATGTGGGTTTGATGAAAGGGTCAGCGAGGGCCCTTTCTTAGCAGTAACCCTATTGGGCAGAGAGCATATCTCCCCAGTGGGTGTATGCACTTCAAAGCATGCTATTAAATGATAAGAAAGAGGAGGAAAAATGTAATTTCTCCAGAATAATTTTTGCAGCTACAGAAATATCTTGCACAGGTGGGCACTTGGTTCTCTCCAATTCTTTCCTAAATGTACAATGCTGTGGCCTGTGATGAAATATTTAGAATATCGAAGGAACTGTGTTTCCTGGGAGTTGCAGATAACAGCCCATCTCCTGTAATGATCATATTTCTATTGTCTGAAAAGGTGAGGAAAAAACATGAGGACACTACAGATGTGAGTGACTCAGTGTGTAGACTTGGAAACAAAACTACTAATCAATTTCAGAAAAAGAGAGCAAATCTCAGTTTAAAAAGTGCATGGTGATAGTGATACAAGATACGATACAAGATATTTGAAGGTAATTTCTTTAAAGGAAAAAATATTAGGAAGTTTATATTTACTATATAAAATTTTCTGATAAAATTATGTGAGTATTCCATTAAATATTTGTAACATTTTATATACTCAATACCTGTCCTGTCGTGATGATGTTAATTTGACAAAACATTGTTTTAAATGTGAAGCATTAGTAAGCAAATTAGAATAAAGCCCTGACAGTCAACATGGGGAAATATTATAATGAGAAAGGCATTTGTCCTCCATGCCTGACATCCTGTATCCAGAAATATCTACTTTAACATTTAATTCTTCCTTCCCTCCTTTCCCAAATCCTGTTGAAAGTTTCCCTTTCACATTTCACTTTTTGATTCAGCAGCCTCACAATCTCCTTGAAAATAAAGATTGCCCCACAAATCCATTGAGATAGTGGTTAGATTTGTTTATTGAGCACATTGTCACTTTTAGGGCCTTTGGCTAAGTTGTATCAAACAGAAGAATGGATTGTTTATGTTCTTCACTGTCTGATTTATACCTTCTACCCATTTTCCTATTTCTGAGTGGAAGTAAAATTACTGACTGCCATGCTACAATATCCTCCCCCATTCTTTTGTTCTCTTTCTTTCTAAATATACTTTATTTTCTCTCTCAATAATATTTATATTCCCCTAAAGTTTTCATTTATGGGAATGTAAGGTGCCAGTCATTAGGCCCCTACTCTGTGCTAGGCATTGTGCTAGATGTTTTACACAAATTAATCCTAATCTCTAGCTGCATGGAGGCACATTGGGAAGAAGAGGAACTATTTTAGTATTTTTTTCTGACATCAAGGTTTGCAATAAACATCACTTTCTCAGCTGCCAAATGAGGAGAAGTACCTGCCAGCTAAGACAATCTATGAAAAATGGTTAGAATTAATTAGAATCAAAGGACTAGAAGAGAGATTGAAATGTGTCACTCTTGAGTTTCTCAGCCTTATATATGTGTGTATATATGTGTGTGTGTTTTTATGTGTTAGTCTGTATATATGTATAGACTAGTCTAATACATACTTTTATATATTCATCAGAAACAAAATGATGATGACGCCCACTTTAAAAAATTAAACAAATGTGATGATAGACTATTGGCAGTATCTACCTTATTTCCTCTCCCCCTTAACTCTGATACAATTTTTACATAATCATCTGGGCCTCTCATTCACATGATCTCCAGAAAGAGAGCTGATTACATTTTCCATGAATCAGCCTTGATAAAGTCTAAGTCAGTGACTGTCAGGGGAGTTCTTATTGGAGAACACCTTTATAGATGTACATGTTTTTATCTGATTCACAACTTTTGGGTAACCCAAGAAAAGGATTCTAAAATGTTTCACAATTAGAACTTCTCAGAGCCTGATCTGAATACACCTTGTTAAGATTTAGGTCCATTTTTGCTTGTTCAACCTTAGCTATTTGAAAACAGCTCTTTAATGTCTATACTTGAATTACTTTTGTCCTTTAGGTAATTAGTTTATGAGAGCTAGAATTCCTTGCCTGTCTGTAAGTAATCTGATCTTTTAAAAAAATTTAGTTCCATGTAATTTTTTTTACTTTGTTTTCTTGTTATTACCAATAATATTAAAATGAGTAATATCTGTTGACTACTAACTAAGTAGCAAGGAGTGGCATATGATTTACATAAACTGTAGAGTGTACCAGTCAAGAATGAATGCTCTGAAACTCTATGTTTGAATTCTGACTCTGCCACTTAATAGTGTGTGAACTTAAGCAAGATACTCCTTGTGTTTTAGTTTACTTATTTATTAAGTGCAATAAGGAATTACAGGGGACTTCTGATTCTAGCAACAATGGAATAATAGGTACCAGCTTTATCTCCCCAACTGAAATATTAAAACAATTGTGTGAAATATATAAACTATGGTTTTTAAGACACTGGTTTGAGACAATCAAGAATGGAAGACATGAAACCAAGGACACAGAGGAGGGTAATCCCAGGGAGAGCCCAGTGGATTCCATGAGTTGAGGAGAGGGAACAGCGTCTAGGGAAAACAAATTGGCTAGAGTTCTCTTGACATAGTGTTGAAAGGAGAGAGCTAAATTGAAAGCAAACTTCAGAGATACACAGAAGGCTTCCCTTAAGTATCCAGCAGAGCACAGATCAGCATTCATGCATATAAAGAAATTGTCTGAGAACAGAAAAGGACTCATCTGAAAGGATTAGAAAGAACATTATCAGTAACTAACACAGGGCTGGGAATAGTGGCTGTAGCCAGACAAACAGAGCATCACAATTTACCGAACATTAGATACAATACTTTGAAAGTACTCAATAGTGAGCCTAAGTAGTGGGGAATAATTAACCCTAGGCCAAATATTCTAAGGAGCCATCTAACAAATTATAATGCAAGACTTTAAAGGATTACACTGTTT
Source organism: Microcebus murinus (assembly GCF_040939455.1). Classification (NCBI taxonomy): domain Eukaryota; kingdom Metazoa; phylum Chordata; class Mammalia; order Primates; family Cheirogaleidae; genus Microcebus; species Microcebus murinus. The sequence continues at coordinate 22,789,076 of NC_134119.1, forward strand.
CCAAGTAATTTATCTCTCTTCCAGAATAAAAGTGAAGAATATTTACAGCAATATAAAAACATTTACACTCAAAAAAGTAAAAGTTGCAACCAATGCCTGCCATCCAACCAAAAATTACTAGGCATGAAAAGAAACAGTAAATAATATTATAATGAAAAGAAAAACCAATTAGTTGAAAACAATCCAGAACTGACACAGACATTAGAATTAGCAGATAAGGACATTAAGGCAGTTCTCATACATTCAAAAAGATAACTAGAGAAGTGAAAATTTTTTAAAAGGTCAAATGAAACAACAAGAAATGAAAACTATAATGTCTGAGGTGAAAAATACATTGGATAGGATTAATAGTAGATTGAGCATTACAGAATAAATTGTTGGAGAATTTAAAGACATAGCAATAGAAACTGTCCAAAAGGAAATACCAAGAGCTAAGGAACAGCTTCGCGTGCCTTACTTATACATGGAAAAAGAGACCAAAAAGGAGAGAGTTTTTTAAAACAATAAAACTGATATTTTCCTGAATTTGATGAATACTAAAAACCCACAAACACAAGTTCAATGAACACCAAATACAAGGAAAATGAAGAAAGTATACCCATGTATAATATAATCAACTTGCTCAAAATCAATAAGGAGAAAATCTTAAAAGTAGCAGAAAAGACATATCTATGTAGATAAACAAAGGGGAGTATAACAGCAAATTTCTTTTCAGAAGCAATGCAAGAGAGAAGATAATAGAGCAATGTCTTGAAAATACTGAAATCTGCCCCATCTTCCCAAACCTATTAACCCAGAGTTCCATACTCAGAGAAATGTCTTAAAAAAACAAAGTTGAAATAATGGTATTTTTTTCAGAAATATAGAAGCTGAGAGAATTCATCTCCAACAGATTTATACCACAAGAAATTTTTGTTTTTGAGACAGAGTCTCATACTCTGGCCCTGAGTAGAGTGCAGTGGCATCATGCCTCCTGGGCAGCTGGGACTACAGGTACGTACTACCATCCTCAGCTAATTCTTCTATTTTTTGTAGACACAGGGTCTTGCTCAATCTGGTATCAAACTCCTGGCCTCAAGTGATCCTCCTGCCTTTGCCTCTTGAAGTGCCCAGCCTGATTGATCTTTTTAATGTTAAATAAAGCCTGCATTCATGGGCTAAACCTTAATTGGTCATGATGTATTACCTATTTTTAGTAAATGATTTGATCCTGGCACGCACTTATAGTCCCAGCTACTGGGGAGGTTGAGGTAGGAGGATTGCTTGAGCCCAGGAGTTTGAGGTTGCAGGGAGCTAGGATGATGCCACTGCACTCTAGTCCCTGGTAACAGAGGGAGACCCTGTCTCAAAATAAATAAATAAATAAAAATAACGTGATCCATCATATTAATAGACTGAAAAAGAAGAACCTCATGATCTTTTCTATGGATGCAGACAAAGGATTTGATAAAATCTAACATCTAATGTGAATTCTCAGCAAACTAGAAATATAAGGGAAGTTCCCTAACCTGATAAAGACAACTACCATAAACTAATAGCTAACATCATAGTTAATGGTGAAAGACTAAATGTTTTCTTCCTAAGATCAGAAGCAAGATAAGGATGTCCACTACCACCACTCTATTCACCCTTATGCTGGAGATTTCATCTACTGAATAAAGCAAGAAAAAGAAATTAAAATTGTTCAAATTGGACAGGAAGAAGCAAAACTATCTTCATGAAAGACAACTAGATAAATGTATTGCAAATCCAAAGAAATCTACAAAAATATCTTCTAGAACTAATAAGTGAGTTTATCAAGATTGCAGGATAAAGGATCGATACACAAAAATCAATCATATTTCTATATATAAGGAATAAATTTCCAGTAATTGAAATAAGACTATTTACAATAGCCCCCAAAATGTGAAATACTTAAGGATGAGTCTGAAAATTGATGTGGAAGTCCTAATCCTGAAAGCTAAAGTTTTAATTACTACAACATATTCCTGAGATAAAGTAAAGAAGTCCTAAATAAATAGAAAGACGCCTTGTGCTTGTGGATCAAAATAATCAACATTGTTAAGATGGCAACTCTCTCTAATTTGATGAGTAGATCTCATCAAATCTCAGTAGGAATTTTTTGTAGAAATTGACAAGATTATTAAAAAATTCATATGAAAATTCTAAGGACCCAAAATAGCCAAAATAATTGGAAAAAAAGAACACATTTAGTGTACTAGTACTACTGGATTTCAATACTTATAAAGCCATAATGATCAAGGCAGTGTAACATTTGTGTTAAGGTAAATAAAGAGATCAATAGATCAGAATAAACATTCAATAAATAGACCCACACATATATCAAGAACTGATTTTAGGAACAGGTGCAAAGGCATCTCAGTGAAGAAAAGATGGTCTCTAACAAATGGTGCTGGATAAACGATATCTAAATAAAACAATAAACTTTGATCTATATCTCTTACCATATATACATATTAACTCAAAATGAATTATAGATCTCAATGTTAAACATAAAACATTAAAACTTCTAGGAGAAAATCTTTGTGACCTTTGGTTAGGCAAAAAGTTCCTAGATAAGATGCCTAAAGTATAATCCATAAAATAAAATATTGACAAATTGGACTTCATTAAAATTAAAAAAATTCTTCTCTTCAAAAAACAGTGACAAAAGAATGAAAAAAACTGAACCTCAGATGGTGAGAAAATATTTGCCAATCATAGATTAGATAAAAGATTTGTATCTAGAATAAATAAATTACTCTCAAATGATTAAAAAAGCACCCAACCAAATAAACATGGGGAAATTATTTGACCAGGCATTTCACCCAAGAAAAAATACAGAGGGCAAATAAACACCTGAAAAGATGCTCAACATCAATCATGAGAGAAATGCAAATTAAAGTAAATGAGAATACTGCACATCTATAACAATTGCTAAAAATAAAAGGCCTAACCATATCAAGTGTTGGTGAGGATGTGGAAGAACGGAAATTGCCATATATTGCTGATGGGAACATAAGATAGCACAATGACAATTTCTTAAAATATTATATATACACTTACCATATAATACAGTCATTTAACTTTTGAATATTTATACCCCCCAAATGAAATCATATATACATACAAAATCTTATATACTAATGTTCTCATTTGCAGTAATCAAAAGCTAGAAAGAATAAGTCAACAGGTATATGGATAAATAAATTGTAGTCTTTTAACAGATGAATGGATAAACAAATTGCAGTATGCCCATACAACAGAATAAATTCAGCAATAAAAATCAATGACTTATGGATATGTATAATATGGATCTCAAAATACTTATGAATGAAGGAAGTCAAGCAATAAAAGGGTACAGTCTGTATTATTTCATTTTTGTTAGATGCTAGAAAATGTAAGTTAATCTACACTGGCTGTTGCCTGAGGAAGGTGGGAAGAAGCCGTAAATCATAGGAAAATCATGAAGGAAACCTCTGGGAGTCATGGATATATTCACTATTCTGATTGTGATAATGGTTTCATGGGTATATGCATATGTCTAGACTTACCAAATTGTACTTTAAATATGTGAAGATTTTATGTCAACAATAAAGCTGTTGCAAATAGACAAAAAAAAAAAAATGCAGCAAGAACCGTACACAAAGCCTAAGGTTATTTTGAACAGAGAATGGATAAGTATATAAAAAGCACATAGCACATTTCCTGTCCCATAATAAGTATTTCATAAGTTATGATTACCATTAATATGTGAACCTTTCTTTATAAATCCACAGTCTTCTTGGGTTGAAGAATACTACATTTTACCCTGTTCATGAAGATTTGAAGACTATATTGGAAATCTCTGTTGCAATAAAAGCAGGAGGACTTTTGGCACTACCTCACAGTTGAGATAGGAAAGAGAAAATGTAACAATAATTCACAGGGTAACATTCCAAGTGTGGTTTTGGTTTCTCACTCAGGAGAACTTATTGCATTTTGTGTGGTCTAATAGCGACCATTTCACTGTGTATAAAACTTCCCAAATTCTTTCAAAATGCAACACCTGATTTAAATGTGCAATGGCCAAGTAAGTGGTTTTAGGTTCAGTCCCCTCAGCAGCTGAACCCAAGACATGGATTTAAGTCCACATGATTTATTTGGATGATCTCAGGAACAGCAATAGTTATTACAAGTGATCTCTGGAAACACTGGTAGTGGAGTAGGAAAACAAGAAAAGGAAGTATATTCAGGCAGTAAAGGTCACATTGTCAAGCAGTTGCCACTGTGGGCAACTGCTCCTTAAATTTTGAGGGTAGGAGGGGAAGTGGGGAGTCTCTGGGAGAAATGTAAAACATGCATTAGAGTTATGCCAACAGACCTGCAAGAGAGATGGTATATCTGTCTTCTAACTTCTGCTACAACATTGGTTGAAGCTTGCATCCAGAACATTATCCTCCCTCTGGCATGTTTCATTTGCCCAGAGCATGTGTCGGAATTAAAGCTCACAAGCAAAGAGTAGCAGGTGTTTGCAATAAGCAGCCTTCCTAGTGTAGGGGTACGTCCCAAGCGGGTAAGAGCAGGCTATCAATAGCCTCAGATACATAAATCATCCAGGAATGCAGTATTGTTTTCCAATTGTCGTTGCCAGTTAAATTATCTTTAGAGTCTGTTTAGGCTGACCAGTCTTTCACAGCTGCTATTTATTGAATGGATTGCCTCACCACATTTGGGTGTATGACTTCAATTTGTTAGCAACGTACTTGGGAAATGCTGTGGGGATTCCAAGATGCACTGCAGCTGTCTCGGCCTTGTTATTAATGAAGAGCAGTTTATGAACTGGATTCATAATTTTATGTAATTTTATGAGCTGGATTATCATGGTGTATGTTTTCTTCCAAAAGAAACCAAATCACTGATGTGTCTATGCAATTAGTCAGATGTGTTTTATCTTTTTTTTTTTTTTAATACTTGTGGTTATTTATTCAACTGGAATGACAATTCATTTTTCACTCTTTATCATGGTCACAGAGCACAATTATGTTGACATTTTCCATTTCAATTTCCTGAACTTACATGTTTTACACAGGAAACTTGACCATAGACTCATTAGACGAAGCCCAATGATGACTTTCTCCTAAATACCACACTTTTCCTTTCCCATCAGTCTGAACCAATAATTTGATTTTCTGTATCCCAAATGAAAAGCCAACATTAATGATAGCTGATCCTAAAAACATGAAAGTTCATCATTAGCAAGTGACTATTATAGGGGAAATTCGAAAAACCAACTGAAAATTGCGTTAAAATGTTCACAACATGGAAAGTGCTCAAGTGAGACTTGACCTTCATGAGCAGAAATACTATAAGGGTCTCAAACATCTAATGGGCCATGGATCTAGTTGATTTTAAAGTTTCTTTCTATCCCAAGATTCTATGATTCCTACAATACCCACAGAATGTTTTGCTGTGAGGTAACCTGTATTAGTTAGTAGGCCGGATTAAAAAATCACCCAAAACTTAGTGGCTCAAAACAGCTAATTATAAATTATCTTGCAGATTCTGTGGGTCAGAAATTTGGGAGTGGCTTAGCTGGGTGTCATCTCAAGGTTTCTTACAAGGCTGATAATCAAACTAACTCTGCAGTCGGCTTGCTGGGGGAGAATTCACTCACATGGTGGTTGACAGGTGTCATTTCCTCGTTGGCTGTTGGACTGAATCCTCCTCTAGTTCCTTTTCATCTGGTCCTCTCTGTAGCTCAGTTGACAATATGGCAGTGCGCTTGCATAAATCACAAGAGAGGGAGCCAGAGAGAACGAGTAAGATGGAAACTAGTCTTTTATAGCCTAATCTTGGAAGTGACATCCCATCTCCTTTGCCATATTCTGTTTGTCGGAGACAAGCCACTAAATCTAGCCTACACTACAGGGGATGACATAAACAAATGAAACCCCAGAGGTACGGATCGTTGGGAGCTGTTATAGAGGCTACCACAGGACCTGAAGCTTTCCCTGAGACCAAAGCTCCTCTCCTCCCAGACTACCCCAGAAACTGAAATTCTTACATACTTTCGAGTAAAGGGATCTTCATCTCCTGACCTTCTTCAGCAAATTATGTTAAATGGCAATCTATCTTACAGAACAGGCATGTTCAAGAGCAGCCATGATAATCCAGGCACATGGATTTTCTTTAGATTTATTATACATTTGACAGAGGTTATTTAATTTTTCCATGGAGGTTGAGAAGTAGAGAAGAACGTTTAGTATTTCTGGAGTGTCCCAAATACCAAAGGATGCTACCACAGAGAAGGTCAGCCCAAGGTCACTTAGCACCTTGGGAAGAAGAGAAAAATATAAAGGGAAAGTTACGGTGAAGAAGACGGATTTTCATCTAGAACAGTCCTGCCTTCAAGGTTTCCAGGACCCCTGGTTCATTGAAACCACACATTAACCATGACCTCCTGCTGTAAAGTTTTCATTTGATTTCCCTTGGTGTATACAAGATACAATCAAACTTTTTGGCTATTGAAGGCCCTCTCATAGCCCTCTCTATACTACTTTTTTTAAGCCTATTTTCTGATGATGCATGTCCTTTTTTTCATTTTAGTAAAACTAATATAAGGAATTGGGACATTCCCCTGATCAAGAAGAATGCCATGCCCTTTGTGTTCACTTATTTGCATGTTCATAACTGGAGTCAGAGTCTCAATCTTTCCACATCAAAATGACCTGGTACCTCAGATTGGCATGGTTTTTATGGTTTATTCTATTAACTTGAAAATTGGTGCTAGACTATCACAAAGTCTCTCATTCATTATTCCATTTGTCTATTTATATCATATCTTTTTGATTATGGATCTCTCATTTCCTCAGATCCATTTTAAATTGTTTGAGGGAAAAGGACCTGTCATTACTGTTTCTCTGCTTTCAGAGTTTTGCATATTGATTGTCTTTGATGTGAAATTTAGAAATGAGTCAGTTAAAACAAACAAAAACAAAACAAAAAAATACCTTCCAAAGATTTGGTGGAATTAAAATGGATATATATTCTTTAACACTGTGTAAGAGAAGGTGAACATTTTTTACACTTGACATTTTGCAGTTCAGCTGTCTCATACCCGCTGGTTGTGTGCTACCCTCTGGCCCTACCCAGCCCCTACAGACCATAACAGCCATGAGTGCAGGGACTGGGCCAGTTTTGTTCATTGCTCTCTCAGAGCTTAGCATAGTGTGACGGGCACATAATAAACACTCAATACATTGTTAAATGAGTGAAGAACATAATTAATTGCTACCAAAATACTTAAATTTCTAATATTTGTAAGTGGCATAGTTTAATAAATTAGATGGGACAAATTAAAGAATCACGAATACAAGCATATCTATGAGAATTTCCTATATAAGTGAGGCATCTCCTATCAGCAATGGAATGAAATATTCACTAAATGACATTGGGACAACAGATTTTCCATCTGGAAAAAAATAACATTCAAACCCTGTCTCCCACTCACCACTCACAAAAATTCATTCCAGATGGATTAAAATCAACATATATATATAAAAAACTTTAACAAAAATGAGAGTATATGTATGATTTTAGAAAAGGACTGATGATGCTAGAAATAAAAAGTTTATAAATTTAAATCATATCATAATTTTAAAATTTTATAAAATATGCTATTGTTAAAGTTAAAAGACAAGTCTTAAAATAGGGGAAGTCATTTGTAACACAAATTAAATGATATTCAGGGTATATAAATGTCTTCTTCAATTTGACACGAAAATACTTTCACAAAATATAGCTAAAAGGCAGACAAAATTAATATTATAATATCCGTCAACATAGTAATTACATTTTTTCACTTGAATTTCATAAATAGGAAATTCAAGCTACGAAATCCAACCGGTAAATAACTATATGGAAAATATGTTGAATGCACTTGTTACCCAGGGAACTGAAAATTTTAACAAATTTGATGCAATAATTTGCATCAGTTGGACAAAAATTTAAAAATTTGTCAGCCTCAAGTGTTGGCAAAGGTGGGAGAAACATTAACTTTCATGCATGACTGGTGGAAATAATTTGGCACTGCCATTTTGAAGGGGAATTTGGCAGAATTCCTTTAAAATTAGAATTAAAAAATGTATCCCCCTTGACTTAACAATTCTACCTCTGGTTATGCTAGAAAAATCTGACACATGTGCAAAGAGGCAGAAAAAGGGAACGTTGAAAGAAAACCTGTTAAATCTCCTTCACGGAATATATCCAGCAGTTAAAAACAAATTGGTAGTTCTTCTAATTCTGACAAGAAAAGATCTCTAAAATTTTTCTAAGTGACTTATGCAGTGATACACCATATGAAACCATTCATATATCAAAAATCCCTATATATTGATATTTCTGTATAAGTTCTTTATTTTAATTTCACAGATAATAAATTCATGGAGAAGAAATGCAAATGGCCAAACTATATGGAAAATATCTTTTAACTACACCTATTACTTATATTTTTATAAATATGTGAATGCATACACACACATCCACATAGACTCATGTGCCCACATATACACACAGCAAAAAGAATTCAAAACATACAGTATGGGCTGGGTGCGGTGGCTCACGCCTATAATCCTAGCACTCTGGGAGGCTGAGGCAAGCGGATTGCTCAAGGTCAGGAGTTCAAAACCAGCCTGAGCAAGAGCAAGACTCCGTCTCTACTAAAAATAGAAAGAAATTAATTGGCCGACTAAAAATATATGTAGAAAAATTAGCCGGGCATGGTGGTGCATGCCTGTAGTCCCAGCTACTCAGGAGGCTGAGACAGAAGGATTGCTTGAGCCCAGGATTTTGAGGTTGCTGTGAGCTAGGCCGATGCCAAGGCACTCTAGCCCAGGCAACAGAGTGAGACTCTGTCTCAAAAAAAGAAAAATAAATAAATAAATAAAAACATACAGTGTGAAGGGGCTGGGATTGGTGACCATTCAAAAGCACGTTAGCTTTATTTACTATTTTAGAAACAAAATTTCACAATAGAATTCATGGATGAGTCCATGAAATTAAAATAAATAAAATAAAAATTACTTAAAAGCCATGGGGGAACTATAAAAGAATAATTAACTGGAAGCATTACTTCTACCTAACACATTTAAAAAACCCTATTGCTCATATTCCTCCTAGGCATGCTCATGGAAGATCAGACAGGCATTTCCAGAAGGCAGGAAAGATTTAAATGCTTAACACATTAGATTTTTTTCACTCCCAGCATTTAAGACTTCAGTGGTGATTTCCAGCAGAGAGGCAGACAGAGGAATGCGGCTGCTTGACTTCTCTGAGAATCAAAGAGAGTTCATGACCAATGTCCTCTAGCAGAACACATCTTATCCAGTAATTAACTAGACAATTGACCATTTTCAGAAATAGGCTGGGAATGCTCTCCTTTTAATTGAAGGTCTATTTTTAAAAACTTTGCATAACAAACAAATGTCATTTCAATCAATGGCAAAAATTTATTCTGTGTAGTGACTCAACTCCCAATGTTCCTATTGTTTATCAGAATAAACATATAAAAACAAATGTTTACTCAGTGGAGGATTAGCTTTATTTTCATCCTGGAAAATGACCATATTAACTTTTGAAGACTTTTACATGAAATACTAAACCATGTGTACAAAGCCTCTTAAAAATGTATACCAGACCTACCAGTTGGCTTCCTAAAGGTTATTGCTTTTCTTGACCATGTTAAGATTGCCCCTGGTTGGCTGTCTTCAGGTATTTTTTTTTTATCACTTTTGCCAAGTATATTATTAATTATTGGGGACTGATTTATACCAGTTCCCAGTTCCTTAAGTGTATGAAATCCATTCCTTAAATGTTGAAAAATGATTCTGCTTTATGACTTGCATTCTTTTGTAATGTCTCATACTTTCTAAAAGTGTCAGGCATATGCTTTTAAATATAATGTTGTGCTTCAGGCCTTTAAAATAATGATAATAGATTCTTTCCATATTTCAAGGGTCACTCTAGTGAGTGGGAAGAAAAGTTATTTTCTTCTAATATCATTAAAGAATTAAGCCCTTTTATATCTCTAGAATCTAGATAGGAAATTCATTTCTTCTCTCTCTCTCCCCCACCTTCCTTCTCCTTCCACCCATGACTCTTTGTCTCTCTCTCTCTCTCTGTCTCTCTCTCAATCTCTGCCTGTCTCTTTAACTTTAGGTCTCAGTATAAATCATTGAAATTGCTATCATCTTATGTTTCAAATTATTGAAAGTGAAATAATATGCAAATGCTCACTGCTCCATAGTTTGCAAAGCTGACTCAAAGTGAAATTATTATTGCAAAAAATGCAGGATTATTTAATAATCCTTTTATTCCTGAGTGTAGACATCAATTGAAAGAATATTCTATCAGTTAATAATTATCCATATGGAGAATTTCCAAAAATGTAGTTTAGAAAAGGCACCACCAATGAAGATCCAAAGAGACGGCTATTGCTGCTCAACATGTACCCATTCTTCTTCTCCAAAATGGCTTCTTCTAGTTGACATTCATAAAATTTACCAAAGTAGAAGATACAAAACTTACACTTCATAGTAAATAAAATATGTTTCCACAAAGGGCCTGCAGGCCATTTATAACCTTGGCAAAATCACAGTCATCTGAGTTATGTCAAAAGAAAAAGCCAAAGCTGACTAACCTTAGTTATCACTTCCAAGTATGCAATGTCCTGCCTCTGATAAATTCCATACTGATACTCCCATTTAAAGAACCTTTTCAGGCCTAAAAATTGCTTTAGCTCTGTGCATTGCCCACAATTATCCATGTTCTTACTCTGAACTCTGATAATGAACAATATGTGTTTCTATTTCTGCAAAATTACAACGACAAGATGCTCATTTTTTCCTATAGTTATTCCTGTCTAAAAACCATACAGGAGCTTAAGAACATCAATTATGTTGTATTTGTCATCCTGTGTCCAGTCCTTAGTACTGTGTCTGGCACAAAGTAGGTGCTGAGCAAATGACTATTCCTGGATGGATTAATCCTCAATATATATTATTGATATGTATTCATATAGGTGTGTTATTATTTGTCATGTGTGAATTTACATGTGTAAATGTACTGAGATTTATGTGTGAAAATGTGGGACCAAACCTATGATGAGACTAACTTGGGATCCTGAATCAAGCCCTTTGAATCCTCTGAAGGTTGTACAGCTAAACTCAAAGATCCTGCTACTTATTTTTTCTCTGCCTATCCAATGACTGGTGTGATAAAAATGTTTCTTGAAAGTGTTTTACATGAACAGAAACTTTTCAAAAGAAGATAGACTAATGGTCAACAAACATGAAAAAATGTTCAACTTATCTAATCATCAGGGAAATGCAAATCAAAAACCACAATGAGATAACAAATAACTCCGCTGAGAATGGCTTATATCAAAAAGTCCCCCCCAAAAACAAATGTTGATGTGGATATGGAGAGATAGGAACACTCATACACTGCTGGTGGGGCTGCAAACTAGTACAACCTCTATGGAAAGTGATATGAAGATACCTCAAAGAACCACAAGTAGAACTACCATTTGATCTAGCAATTCCACTACTAGATATTTACCCAATGAAAAAAAGACATTCTATAAAAAAGACACCTGTACTTGAATGTTACAACAGCACAATTCACAATTGCAAAGTTGTGGAAACAACCCAAGTGCCCATCAATAGATGAGTGGATTAATAAAATGTGGTATATGTATACCATGGAGTACTACTCAGCCCTAAAGAAAATGGTAAATACCTCTTGTATTAACCTGCATGGAACTGGAGACCATTTTTCTAAGTGAAATATCACAAGAATGGAAAAACAAACACCACACATACTCACCATTAAATTGGAACTAATCAATCAACACCTATGTGAACATATGAAAATAACATTTGTCGGAAATCAAGCAGGTAGGAGGCGGGAAGGAGGAGATGGATAAATTCACACCTAAAGGGCACAATGCTCACTATCTGGGGAATGGGCACACTTATAAACTTATACATTTGTATCAAACGATACAAAAGCAATTTATGTAACCAAAAAATTTGTACCCCCATAATATTCTGAACTAATAAATTTTAAAAAATGTTAAAAGTGTGTTTTAAATGCTTATCATTTAGACAAATTTGTAATGCTCAAAAGGAACAAATCTGGAGGCATCACTTTACCAGACTTAAAGCTATACTACATACAAGGCTATAATAACCAAAACAGCATGTGTCTGGCACAAAAATAGAGCCATAGACCAATAGAACACACTAGAGAACCCAGATAGAAAAGCATACACATATTGCCATCTGATCTCTGACAAAGAAGACAGCAATATACACTGGGGAAGAGAATCCCTATTCAATAAATGGTGCTAGGTAAATTGGATAGCCACATGTAGAAGATTGAAATAGAATCTGTATCTCACACCACTCACAAAAATTAACTCAAGATGAATAATGAACTTAAATCTAAGACATGAAACCATAGAAGAAAATGTTGGAAAAACTCTTCTAAATATTGGCCTAGGCAAAGAATTTGTGAAGAAGGTCTTAAAGGCAATCACAGTAACAATGAAAATAAATAAATGAGACTTGATTAAATTAAAAAGCTTTTGCACAGCCAAGCAAACAATCACCAGAGCTAATAGACAACCTAAGAATTATTTAAATAGTAAAGCGAGGTCTGCCTGAAGCCAGAGAAGTCACTGTGTATGAACTAAAAGGGATGGACACTGAGAATTATAATGGCCAGGATATATGTCTCTTCTCAATTGATCCTAAAAAAGCCAAGAATATTTTCAGCTATGGATTTGATGGTAGCTTGTGTTTCCCCTCACCATGTTTTTCTCTGACCAGCAAGGATCCTTTCACTAGTGTGGATAGCAACTCACCTGCCTGCAGGACATACTTCTGCAGAATAGTATCAACGGAAGCTATCATGGCCCCTGGAAACTTTCTTCCACTGTGGTCTTGATTTCCATTAAAGGGCAACTGACAGCAAATTGGGGCTCTCTTCATGATTCTGGAGTCCAATAGCACCTGAAAAATGTCTACATAAGGGGCTAAAAGAATGCCAACTCCCATCTCATTGGGTCAGTTTAACCTTGAGAAAAATCTAGCACTAGGCAAAGTGCCATCCTACCATCCGCAATTTGCTTCAAAATTAGGAGATGGCAACCTCTGCTGGCAACTGGAACTCCTCACAATGCTCTAAGGCCAACATGGACTGGATTGTTTTTGCTTATATTTATGAGCACTCATGGATTCCTAGTCTCTAATGGAGTGGACTGCAATTGTGGAGGGGAGTAAACTCACCTTCAGAACTTCTATTATTGATAAGTGGGAAATAAAATATAGTAATCTGGGGACTGAATGAAGAGTGTTATTTGTACAACAAATAATAGTGTTACCTATCTAATAATAACAATGTGATTATTTCCAAAGTTGGCCACTTAGTAAATCTTATTATAAGAGCTACAAGAAAAGTCATGACTATTTTAAAGTATGTATGGTAATTGGCTATGTTGATGTCCTAGATTTTTCACACCTCCTGGTATTTACTCACTTTGGTAGTGCTCTTCTGTACTGATTCTGGCTTTGGACAGGTGGCCTGACTCAAGTGAGCTTTGGAAAAACCCTTGGGTATTTTCACTTTCTTTCTTGGACTCCTGCCACTGCCATAATAACACATTTGGATTAAGCTGGGGGAGGGTGAGAAACAAGTGTACTGGATCCAAATGGTCCTATTGAAGCATGCTAGATCATCCAGACCCCAGCCAACCCCAAAACTGACATTAGATATACGAATGAGCCTGGCCGAGATCAACAGAGCCATGTGATAAAGCTTGTGATCAGATTAGAGCAATGAAATGTGAATTGTGAGTTAAAGAGAGTTGATAGTGAGAATTATTTGTCTTTGAATCTGTTAGCGTGAAGAAAATAACTGTATTAATGTTAAAAGCACATACTCATATACCACCTTTCCAGTCTGACATGTGATAGTATGTGATTAGACCTTCAGTCAGATATTTCCTCATAGCAATTTTCACTGACAGCAGTTAAAAATGTCATGTATTAATTTAGGCAGTTTTCTAGAAATCTCCTATCAGTGGCTCTCTTGGGTATCACTCATAAAATGAGAAAGTAATTGCCATACACAATCATTTTATCTTTAATATATTAATTTTGAAATATCTATATATATTTTACTTTGGAAAATAATACCCCCCCAAAAAGGTAAGGATGACAAACATCTTTGTGACCACCAAAATTTAGACATGTTGACATTTTGTATAGATAATTATGATTCATTTGAAAGCATAAAGATAGATATAAAAATAAAATACTAACATTTAGATTTCCCCCAGGACCACTCTTCTTTCTTTTCCTAAGGCCATAGCCATGACAAATTTGGTTGATTTTAATAATCATAATAAAATTATCATTATATATAATTATTATTAATATATAATTATAAATTTATGTAATTTATAATTGTATAATATTATTATATATAATAATTTTATTATTATATATTATCAACTAATACTTAATTCATAATAATTTTGAAGGGTTTTTTTAATTACTTAATATAATGCAATGAATCATGTTCTTTAATTTTCTTCTTCCTTTCAATGTTCTTTTTTGAGGTCTATTTAAATACCACAGACCCGATTTATTCATTTTAATTGCTATATCCACCTTGAAAGCCTGACTATGCCATTCTAATACTGATAGATACTCGGGCTGCTTCTGGTTTTTTCACTATTGCAAAAAAAACATCAAAATAAATATTCTTGCTCATATATTCTTGAGCATATACCTAGAAATGGAAGGCTGAGTAATCAATATGCATCTTTTAATTTACAAAATGCTGATAAATTGCATTGAAGAGCAGTTGTGACAATTTACATTTGTATCAGCAGTGTATGTGAGTTCTTATTTTCACATACTCAGGTCACATTTAACCTGATCAAGCTAAATTAAATAAAAACATTATATTATTTGTTCTTTAGGTTTTGTTCCCCTCAATGCTAGAAGAATAACCATTATTTCATGTTTATTGTCAGGGTAAGTTTCTGTTATGGGTTGCCTGATCATTTCATTTGCCCATTTTTATGTTGAGTTGTTATTTGATGTTAATCTGTTAGAATTTCTTATGTAATCCTGATACTAGTAAGCCTTTGAGTGTGATATGTGTTGCAATGCCTTGTTCCACTGCTCATGGTCTCTGTATTAGTTTACCCATCGCTGAGAAGCAAATTACCGCAAACAAAACAGCTTAAAACTACATAGATTTATTATTTCACAGTTCTTGTGGCTCAGGAATCTGGACATGACTTCGCTGAGTTCCATGCTTCCGGGTGTCTCAGGAGGCTGCAATCAGGGTGCCACCCAGGACTGAGGCTCACCGAAGGATTAACTGAGAGAGGAGTTTCCAAGCTCATTTATGTGCTTTGGATAGTATTGAGTGCTGAACTGAGGGCTTTAGTTCCTACCTGGCTATTAACAAGTCAATATGGTGACTTGCTTCATCAAAGCAAGCAAGAAAGAGAGTGGGCTAGCAAGGTGGTAGTTAGAATCCTTTGTAATCTAATCACCCCAAAGATGTGGCCCCAATGTGGAGGTATTCTGTTGGTTGGAAGCAAGTTACTCCAGGGGAGGGGACTGATTATTCAAAGTCATGAATATCAAGACAGAGAGGTATAATAGGTGACTCTCCTAGAACCTGCCCATTGCAGTGTCTTATTTATACAGATGCTTTTAATTATCATGCAATTCAATGTATTAGTCTTTTACTTATGATAATAACCTCTGATTACTGTTTTAAATGTTCCTTTATCTCTTTGTTCAAAAGTCACTCTATATTCCGAAGTAGTAAAGATAATAGGCTAGGCTTTTATCTAGTAGTTTTGTTTTAAAGCTAGCCTTCATCTGGTTTTATTTTATTTTATGTTGTGAAATACAAATTACCTTTTTATACAAAAAAAAAAAAATCCCAATACCATCCTGCTCATGCAAAATTGAAGTACCTTCATTTTCATATATCAGTACCCCATGCATGATTTTATTTCCTTTATCTTCCCTTTTGGTCTATTTCTCTATTTGGATACCATTATTCCCCTATCTTTTTTAAAAAGTCTCCCAATTGTTCTAGTTGTATCATGAATCTGATTAACTGGGAGGCAAGTCACCCTTCATTCTTCTACTTTTTAAAAATCATCTTGGTTATTCTTACACTTTTTCTCTTCTGTACAGTTTTTAGGATGAGTTTGTGAAGTTTTTTGATAAATTCTGTTGGTTACTGGAATTGAATATATTCCCAATGATAGATAGAATGGATAGAAATGACATCTTTTTATATTGAATTCCTTCATCTGAGATAGGATATCCCTCATCATTTACTCAAGCCTTTAGTTTGGTCTTTTACTAACTTATTCAAATAATTTATTTTCCAAAAAATGGGCTTTCATAGCTTTTTTCAGATTTATTCTTAGGTAACTAGTAGTTTCTGTTAACATGTTGAATTATATCCTTATATATAAAATTGATTCCAATGATCCATTGGGGCAAGGCTGGGTTCTTTACTATTGGGTTACAAAAAATAGAAAAGAGATATTGCCTGTGTAATTGGCAGCCTCCTTCAGTCTTGCCCAATTTTCTGGTACAGCAAGACTTAATTCAACATAATTTGTCCTATATTAACTTGATAGGAACATATGAATTGTTCCATAAAAATCTGAGTACAAGGAGTATCATTTTAATTTACTGCTAAAATTAAGTAGAATTTGTTTTGGGTCCTAATGGAGATCCAGTATCAAATTCTTGTGGCTGGATGCTGCCTCCCACATCAGAGCATTCAGGGCTTATGGGGACTTTGCTAATTCGTAAAGCTGGTCTCAGACTTCCACTCCTCTGTGGGTAGGAATCTGGCATCTTAAGCTTTAATTTGACACTCGCCTAATGCAAATGTGCTCATTTCTGAGATCTGCTCTATTCTCTCTGCTGAGCCATGCTGTGATTGGGATTCTTTTGGCCCTGCAGAGGCCTGCTACCATCTCTGTGCTCAGATTGAAGATTAAATACAAGAACTCTTGGTTTAGGTGTCCAAGGACTCAATCCATCGGAGCCAGCCCTGCTCCCCAAGGCCTTGTTACTACAGATGTGATGAGATGCATATATCCACCTCTTACAAATTTCAAAACATCTTTCCTTATCTATTCCAGGAAGACATGGAGAAGGGACACTGCTCTCCTTTATTCGGTTCATTAGCATCCCATCAAACTTCAAAACATGATTTGATGGCCCAAGTAAACAAACTTGCCTGCAGATACAGCAAGGACATGTCCACCTTTCCAAAAGGTGAAATCCTTCCTGTTGATTTACATTTCCACACTCCACTTGTGACCCCTCACCCTCAGAGCTGAGTGCAAACTGCTATAGCACTAACACGCATGCGTGTGCGCATGCACGCACACACACACACACACACACACACAGTTCAAAAATTGAAATCTCGCTGTGCCTTCTGTTAGCTATATTTTTGCCCATTCCAACTGATGATAAGTGATTTAAAACATTTTAGAAAGAGGCCATAAAAATAGTCAAAATTAGCATGAAACTTTAGAGATGGTAGTGCAGAGTCCACTTCTGCTTCTACCCAGAGACATCCAGGCACTCTCCGCTTCTATTTGGAAAACTTCTGTGACATGTCTGAGAGTGACTGGCATCAATGATTTGATGTTCTTGTTTTAAAACCTCAAACCTCTCCAAGGTGAGGGTGTTGTTACTTTTTTCACAGGTGAGAAAATTAAGGCTTTAAAATTGTTGACAAACTCGCACACAGCCAGTTGGCTTTAAGCAGCAAATTTGGGATATAAACCATGTTCCCCTGACCCCAAAGACCATGCTCATAACCTTTATGTTAAGCTGTTTCCTTTGCTCATCGATGCTGAATTGCAAAGCATAAATATGTTAAAAAACAATAGTACATTTTCTTGTATTAGGATCTTAGTTGTACAGAAAGGTATCAATCAGAACCCTTGGTTTGTGATACTCTCACACACAGCCTGTTTTATGGCTTTATTTATTTAGTTATTTAATTTGTTATTTTAAATAGTTTATATTCATCAGCCAACTATCCAACACAAAAGCCAAAATTATAAAAGAATAATAAATGCCTGGGGTGGTGGGTACCCCAATTACCCTGATTTGATTAATATATATTGTATGTGTAAATTAAAACAACACATGTATGCTATAACAACATATAACCATTATTTACTCATAATAATTAAAAATAAAACAATTAAATAGATTCTGCAAAAAATAATAAAATTGTGATAATGACCTATCTAAATATGGTTCTTTTGCATACCATCCTCGTCACTCATCACTGTAGATAACCATCATTCTGAATCCTATGTCCGTAATTTCCCTTGGTTTCCTTTTCCTGACTCAATATCTGAAAGATGTTTATTCATATTTCCTAAACTTTTAAATCTTTTAAGATTTTAATCAGGCCAGGAGTTATTTTTTAATATGGTGTGGGATATGAAATCCAATTTCATTTTTTTTCAAAATGACTAACCACTTTTCCAAGTTCTGCTATAGAACAGTCCATCCATTTCTCTTCTGTTAAGGACCAAGTTCATTATTACTGGGCTCCCTTTCTGTTTTGTCAAATTCCTTCGTTTAATGTTTCTCCTTTTATGTCATCACCTGTCTGTCCTAAATTCCATAGTTTAATGATATATCTGGATTACTGGTATGGCAAGTCTACTCTTGCATACTTCTTCAAAAGGGTTCTGACTATTCCAGGACTATCAAATTTCTATGTGGATTGTAGCACCATCTTATCAATTTCCAAGTAAAGCTCTGTTGGGTTCTTGATTGGAATTTCATGGACCCTGTAGGTCAATTGGGGAAAATGAGAATATTTATACTATTAATTCTTCTTAAACATGAAAATCTCTCCATTTATTTATGTCTCATTTAATATCTCTTAATATACTTTTATAATTTTCCCAATTGAGGTCATGTATATATTCTGTTAGATATAATCTCTGATGTTATGTATATGTTTTTTTTCTTTGTAAAAACACATTTTTATTTTTATGAATACATAATCATTGTATACCTTTACAGGGTATGTGTGATGTTTTGATACAAGCAAACAATGTGTATTTAATCAAATCAGGGTAATTGGAGTGTCCATTACCTAAAGCATTTATCATTTCTTTGTGTTATGAACATTCCAATTCCACTCTCTTAGTTATTTTAAAGTATACCATAACTAATTATTGATTATAGTAACTTTGGTATCTTTTTCTTTTATCATATTTTCTAGGTGTTTGCACAGTTGTATAAATATGCAAATGACCTTAGTTTATTAATCTTATAACTAGCCACCTTCATAAACTCTATTAAATCTAATAATTTGTCTGCAAATTCATTATGCTTTCCATGTCAACAAACATCCATGCAGTTGTGAGAGATGTACCATAATTCCTACTTTAGAATCCTGTATGTCTCATTTCTTTCTTGTCTCTTATTGTACTAGCCAAAACCTCTAATATAATTAGTAAAAGTAATAATAGTGGAAGTCCTTATTATGATTAATTTTGAAAAGGAGATTTTGAAATGTTTTTTGATTTAGAATTATGTTTGATCTAGGGTTTTAAAAAAATTTTTGGCAGAACTTAAAATTTCCTTTTACTCTTAGGTTAATGAATTTTTAAATGATAAATGGATATAAATTTGCAAGTGTGACAACTATTAAAATGATTATGTTTTTTTCATTTTTAATGTCTTAATATGAAATATGTTTATATATTGTTATAGCTTAAACACTTCATGGTTATATCATATTATTTTTATATACTGATTTTATTTGCATATATGTTGTTTAGGGTATTTGCATCTGTAAAACGAGTTAAATGGGTCTGTAATTTTTCTATATTAATAATCCATAGCAGAACCCATCAAAGTAAGCCAATGAAATAGTAATGGTAAAAGATGTCCCACATGATAGGAGTTTTACAGTCATTTTAGTATGACAATTTTATATTTAGCATCACCCTTCTTGAGCATTCAGAATGTGCATTAATAGTTTAAAAGTCCTACAGTAGAAATATGTGTATTTAATTATGTTTTCCTTTCCAGTTTGACTCCAACACTTGTTCTTTCTTCTGCAAAATATCTTGTTGAACCTGTGGAAAATACTGAGTTAATGGGGACAGGAAACTTAAAAAAAATATATTATTTTGATCTTTATGGATTGAATTTCTATTTTTGGTGTAATGGGAAACACCTTGACATTGGAGTGAAATGGCAGATGTGCCTTGTTTTACCCTAATAGGCAGGAAAACCTGAAGTTCACTATTAACAGCAGCAGCATTGTGGAGAAAGTTTATTTTATACCATGAATCTTGATCAAGGGTCATCAAACTATGGCCAGATCAGAGCATGGACCAAATTCACCTCTTTCTGGAATAAGATGCCACACTGGGTTTTAGATTTAACCAAGACACCTTCATCAAAGGGCCACCAAGGAGACTATTTCATCAGGTTCTTGAAGTGTCAGGAGTACTTAGATTTTCATGCTTCCCTAGAGAAAATCTGTAGCCAATAACTGATTGTCACAGGAGTAAAGAAAGCTCACTTCCTTCATCTTGAGGGGATACCAACTCTAAGGTGGAACTCATGCTCCAGAGCTCCCCTCTGGATCAGGCCAAGGTTGGGACTTCAGTCGAAATTACAGTTTCGCTTAACTTTCTCCCCTTCCAAATAGGGTTTCTAACCCTTCCTTATGGGTTCACTCTGGGAACACTTAATACATCATTTGCACATGCACCCTAGTCTCAGGACTTGCTTCTGGGAAACACAATCTAAGATTTAAGATATATGCTAAGAGCCACTAACTGATAGGATTCAGTTCCGGTGTCCAGTTGGTTGGTCCTTGATCATTTGATAACTCTATGGTATTCCTGTCACTAGGAAAAAAAAAAATGGTACCAGAAGTCCTGAATTTTTTCCTAATGTTTTTCATTCTTTGATGAGTGTATAGTTACCACTAGACAAAGTTACCAGAGTTTCTTAAAATTTTGATGCTGTTTAATCAGTAGATTTGGCACATCGACAGCATGTTGCTTTTTATAGGAAGTAAATAATATCACTAAAGGATTTACAATATGTTCATGGCTTATGTTTTTTTCCCAGTTATCTTTCAAAGATATAGCCAAATAAACAATGGGAATAATAACAATGGAACTAAATAAAAGTATGAATTACTGTCCCTTTTGATGATTAGTTAGATATTATCACAGTCATTTCATTAACATAAAAACTCTGATGCAATCAGATATTTTGCTTTCAAGATTGACCTAGAGCAATGAAAGCTTGGAAAGTATTAATACTGAATGGTTTCTGAAATGAGATTTCCCTCACTTGTTTGTGTTTCCTCCTAAATATATAAAATTGGCCAAAGAACACAGATATAACAAATGATGTAAAAATAATTCTTATATTTTCAAAGGCAATATCTGTTTTGAATTTTTATCCTTTTCATAAATCTGAGAATTGACCATAAATTATGAATAATTGAACCTAATCTAATGAAATTAAGACTGATTTCTTCTCTGTTTAGAAGAGTTGCCACAGCCCAGGCAGTCAGTACCTTATGTTCCCAATCTCTCTATCTCCTTTTCAAATTAACAGATGGTATGCCACATTCTTCTTGGGTCCTGCTTCTCCCTAATTATTGCATAATGGTAAAGGGGACAGTTTCTAGATCCAGAATTATCAGCTTTGGGAGAGTTTCTTAACTTCTCAATGTTGTTATCTGTAAAATACAACTCATAATAGCAACTTTGAAAATTGGACCTCTGACAGACACTGCTCACTTTTCAAAGGAATTTGTTTAATTAGGTTATGTTACATAAGAATTACCAATATTTGAAAATTGTTTCTTCAAATCTTGATTTAATGTAGCCATTATATTTTACAGCTAAGGAAGACACCAATCTAATTTTTGACAGGCATACTCTTGATGTTCTCGGGATAGGAAGGAAGTCATTGCACTTTTTATGGGTCGTATCTCCACTCCCTCCTTTGAGGACAGGGTCATACTTTTTTATGTGTCCTGGTCATTTTAGTGGAGGTCCATTTTCCAGTACTTTCTAGGTCTTTACTTATTACTCTTCAGTGTGCTTGTGGGAAGGAAGCTGCAATGTGTTGGTAATAAAGTGACTTGAAAAGTGTGTGTGAGCTATTTAGTAAGTAAATATAATTTAAAATGTAATTTTATAAGTTAAAATAGGGGAAAATTTTAATTCATTTATTTCTTTCTAAAAGGTCATTCATTTTGAGAAAACCATTTGAAGAAGACTCCAAAAGCAATCACAACATCAACAAAAATAAATAAATGGGACCTGACCAAATTAAAAAGCTTCTGTACAGCCAAAGAAACTATGAATAGACAACGTATAGAATGGGAGAAAATATTCCCATGTTACACATCTGATAAAGGGCTGATAACTAGAATCTATATAGAACTCAGGAAAATCAGCAAGAAAAAAATCAAACAACCCTATTAAAAAGTGGACAAAGGAAGTGGGCAGAAACTTTTCAAATGAAGATAGACTAATGGCCAACAAACATATGAAACAATGCTCAACATCTCTAATCATCACGAAAATGCAAATCAAAACCACAATGAGATATCACTTAATTCCAGTGAAAATGGCTTTTATCAAAAAGTCTCAAAACAACAAATGTTGGCATGGATACAGAGAGATAGGAACATTCATACACTACTGGTGGGACTGCAAACTAGTAACACCTCCATGGAAAGTGATATGGAGATACCTCAAACAACTAAAAGTAGAACTACCATTTGATCCAGCAATCCCACTACTGGGTTTGTACCCTAAGAAAAGAAAGACATCATATACAAAAAGACATTTGCACTAGAATGTTTATAGCAGCACAATTCACAATTGCAAAGATGTGGAAACAACCCAAGTGCCCATCAATACATGAGTGAATTAGTAAAATGTTCTATATATATACCATGGAATACTACTCAGCCGCAAAAAAACAATGGTAAACTAACACTTCTTGCATTATCCAGGATAGAGCTGGAGCCCATTCTCCAAAGTGAAGTATCAAAAGAATGGAAAAAAAAAGCACTACATATACTCACCATCAAATTTGTACTAATTGATCAACACTATGTGCACATATGGAAGTAACATTCATCAGGTGTCAGGCAGGTGGGAGGGGGGAAGAGAAGATGGGTATATTCATACCTAATAGGTGAGGTGCACACTGTCTGGGGGATGAGCACATATGTAGTTCTGACTCGAGCAATGCAAAGGCAATATATGCAACCTAAATGTTTGTACTCCCATAATATTCTGAAATAATAAAATAAAATAAGCATATTTGATTATTGGACTAAAAGGCTATTTTCTTCCAGTTATGTAATCTGGATTCCACGAGTTATAATTAACTATGACTAGTGAATACACTTTCTCATATATATGCCTCTGTAATGTCTATTGCCTTTATTTCTGTATCTGTTAATTTTAACATGAGATTGGAGAAATAAGTTCACAAAAAAGTATAAAAAATAACAGTGTACTCTGAGATTATTTCTATAAAATCAAATTTGTGATGCTCCCTGGAGATTTAGTGGCTGAAAGAGAAAGTTTACAAAATGTGTCCAATGCCTATAAAATTGTCTTTCACTTAAGCTAATGGTTCTCTCTCATTACCAATTATGGAACATAGCTCCTTAAGTTATCATATTCCTCCTTAAGTTTTGTAATGTCTGGACAACAAAAGCAATGCAAAGTGAACTCTGTTTTTTTCAGAATAAATTTTTCTACATTTTATTATAAAATTATTTTCAGTAGGCTTCAATTTTATTAGAATGAGCTAGAAAGGAATATCATTGACCATAAAACATACAATTCTGAATTTGTTGATGAAGATAAAGGGGGGCCATAAGCACCATAAGAGATAATATTAGTAAAAATGTGGCTTGGTAGAGTTTTTGCATTTCAGTCGGCTGTTCTCTAGTTATTCCTGTCACTTCCATGTACACACATCCTAGTCAAACACGGCTCATTGGCCAACATTAAATCAATTACACATATTCCATCTGCCTTCGTTTGGGTTCCTGCATGAGCAGACTCCAAGACAAGCATTTGAGTGTAAGAAGTTCATCTGGGAGGTGATCTAGGAGAGAAGTAGGGGAGTAGGGAAGTGAGACAAGGAGGAGAAGGATGCCAATAATTAGGGTGCTGTCAAGCAAGTCACCACTGTGAATTTATTGAAACTCAGTCTTGCTGGGGAACTCTAAGAGACAGTGGAGAACACACACCCAATAGTTACCCCAACTGAGGGGCAAGGAAGACCAATTCTTTCAGTTATTGATTAAAGGCTGCTCCGGAAGGGTGTTAATGCCTTGTCATTTTCAGTCAGCCATGTGCATGGACAATGAAGCAGAAAGGACATCAGCAGTTTGGAGAATGCTTTCCAGTGAAGTGATGCAGGTACTTGCAGTGCCAAGCAGTCAGCAAGCACAGAAGTGATAGGACCTGAGGGCTATAGACAGGGTATTGATGGCATTTTTACTCTGTAATCCAAACAATCCTATCCAATGCTGTCCAAGAATAAGTACATATGAAATTACAATGTGGTTCACTAAAAATTTAATCCCATAAGACTTTGATCTCTCTTATTAGTGATCCCAGAACTCTCACATATACCTCTAAGACATACAATTATCACAACTATTTGTTTACTCTTCAGTTCCCTCCCATTAGATTGTATATTATGTAGGAGAGAACATC
The DNA here is from genome assembly GCF_040939455.1 of Microcebus murinus. Lineage (NCBI taxonomy): Eukaryota > Metazoa > Chordata > Mammalia > Primates > Cheirogaleidae > Microcebus > Microcebus murinus. Next base: position 22,813,953 of record NC_134119.1, read on the forward strand.
TTATTTTAAAATTCCTTTGTATTTTATTCCAGTTTCTACTTTCTAACTGGTAGTCACAAGTCCTATTTATCTGGAGTAGTCTTTATTTTTCCTATTTTCCTTAAAGCAAATGTTAAGGCTTTGAGAAATCAGTGTCTGAAACAAGAATAAGCCACAACGTACTTCAAAAGTCATTTTCAGAATTACACACATTAGTTTCCTTTAACATCCTAATTCTTTCTACCTCCATCCATATCATTATTTTAAAAATCCATGCTGTATTGGTGCTCTGATTAGGTCTAATAAATAGTTTGGGCATAGCAGTAGCAAATCTATACTGGAGGATACATGTTCCACTTTGGAAGTCAGCTATCCTGAGAAAACATGTGCCTTTGCTTGCAAACTTTAAGGCTCCTATTGACTATAGGATGAAACCCAGACTCCTTAGCTAAGTGTGACAAACTGTTCAGGCTGCCCACTGAGCCCACTTTGGAACTCTTACTTCTCAGTACTTCCCTACCCCAAACTAGGCTGGAGTCAAATGGGTGCCCATTTTGTCTTCTAGCTCAGCTGACTGCTCCTTTACTCTGTGTCTTTGCTTCACTAAATCTCTTATTGAAATTCTCCCTCATCTCACTCTTTCTTTGAGATCCTACTTAAATACTATTTACTTTGAAAATTTTTCATGAGCCCATCAGAGCTTGAATTTATCCTGGTTCTGCTCTTAATTCCCAAAGCAATGTGTTGTGTCCCTTCCTTAAGCACTCAAATCTTGTAGTTCTTATTTCAGTCACTTTAGTAGAGGGATTGCATAGATGGCCCCAAAGCTTTGCCCTTTTTGGCTTCCATACTCTCTGCCTTATAATCTTGTTGTATCCTCCTAGTCTGACTCCAGGCTTGATCATGTGACTTGTTTTGAACAGTGGGATGTTAATCGAAGTGACATAGCAGAAACGTGTGTGCTGAAGAATGAAATATGTCCCAATCATATTCACTGAAGGCATCAGTCAACATCCAGCTCTCCCTTACCTCAATCAATATGAGCAAGCCCCACCAAGATCAACAGAGCACCCTTAACAATATATAGATGACCTCAGACACATGAACAAGCCCAGGTGAGAGCAATTGAGCCCAGCCTGGATCACTTGAAACCATAAATTCATGAACTCAATGAATATTTATTACTGTATGCCACCAAAGTTTTATTATTATTATGCAACATTATTGTGGCAACAAATGATTTGTGAAACTACCAAATTCTAAGTGTCTTCATGCCACAACCATACTTCATTTACTATTATTCCTACAGTACTTTGTGAATTTCCTTGTATATATGAGATATTTTAAAAATTTTGTTGACTATAAGACATGAAACTATAAAAATGCTAGAAGAAAACTCTCCTGGACATTGATGTAGGCAAAGAATTTACAACTAAGACCTCAAAAGCAGAGGTAACAAAAGTAAAAATAGTCAAATGGGACTTCATTAATTTAAAAGCTTCTGCACAGCAAAAGAAATAATCAACAGAGTAAAGAGACAGCCTGTTGATTGGGTGAAAATATTTGCAAACTATTCATCTGACAGGACTAATATCCAGAATATACGAGGAGCTTAAACAACTCAACAGGAAAAAAACAAATGATCTCATTAAAATGTGAGCAAAGGACATGAATAGACTATTCTCAAAAGAAGACACACAAATGACCAACAAGAATATGAAAAAACACTCAACAGGACTAATCACCAGAGAAATGCAAATCGAAACCATATGAGAAATCATCTCACCCCAGTCAAGCTTTCATTAAAAAGACAAAAAATAACAGATGTTGAAAAGGTTGCAGAGAAAAGGGAGCTCTTATACACTGTTGTTGGGAACATAAACTAGTATAGCCACTATGGAAAACAGTATGGAGATTCTCAAAAAACTAAAAATAGAATTGCCATTCTATCTAGTAATCCTATGCTGGGTATTTACTCAAAGGGGAAGAAATCAATATATCAAAGGAATACTTGCACTTAAATGCTTATTGTGGCACTATTCACGATAGCAAAGATATGGAATCAACCTAAAGATCCATCAACAAATGAATAAAGAAAATGTCGTGTGTATATATACACACACACAAACACACACACACATATATATGTGTGTGTATGCAGTAGAATACTATTTAGCTATAAAAAAAGAATTAAAGCATGTCATTTGCAGCAATAAGAATAAAACTAGAGATCATTATCTTAAGTGAAATAAGCCAGGAACAAAAAGACAACTATTGCATATTCTCACTTATATGTGAGAGCTAAAAAATTTGAAGATATGCAGTTACAGAGTGGAAAAATAGGTAACGGAGCCTGGGAAGGCTGTGTGGTGGCAAGGGGAAAGGATGAATAAAAGTGGGTTAAAGAGTCCAAACATACAGTAAGATAAAAGGAATAAATTCAGTATTTTATTCAGTTTTGCAGAGTAGGGCAACTATACTTAACAAAAATGTATTGTACTAGGGTGATGAACACCCTGAATACCTGACTTGATCACTATGCATTATATACATGTAACAAAATTTCTCATGTGCTACATAAATTTGCACAATTAAAATATTAAAAAATAAAAATTAAAAGTTTGTTGAGTGAATAAATGGTTTTTTACTTTAGAATACTATCTCCTTCTTTACTTTCTCATAAAACCTTCTCTTCCTCCCTGATCTCAAGAAACTTCTCTTTAAATTCACATTGTACTTACTGTCTATTCTAGCTATCTGCAATAAGCACATCTTACCTTATAATATTATTTATATATTTGGCATCCATTTTCTTACTTTAATTAAAAAATTTGATATAGATTTCTACAACCTAATGCCTAGCACTTAGTGGATATGGAAAAGCATTTTGCATATCTTACTGTAAATAAAGGAAATAGTTGTTTTATAAACTTTAACATATAAGAATTACACATTTACTTGTGTTTAATTTTTATATAGTTTGGGTCTTTAGAAAATAAGAAGGAATCCAATATAAAATGAACATCAAGTAACTTTATAAATTTTACTATGAAAAGAAAGATAATTTTCAAAAATTAAGAATGCATAAATATGTTTTTGAACTATGCATTGTCTACTTAAGGCTTCTAAAATAATGCATCTGCAATCTACTTGCTGAATATTTTTGTGTATGTAGCCAGTTAAAAACAGAAATTGTCTTTATACTTAAATCTTACTATTGCCTCTAAAATTTTATATCCTATTGAAAGGAAATCATTTTCTTTAAAGTCATTCTCCTTAGTTACAGTATCATTTGATGGTTTTCTTGCTTTGGTTTCCAAAACAAGAAGTCTGAATGTCTCTGTCTCATGTGATACAGTTAAACATGTGACATTGTAGCTCTCAGAAGAAAGTGATATAAGATCTCTGTCTCTCACCTCCAGCTAAAAGCCTATGACCTTCTCCAACAATAGGTGCTGTGGGAACAAGTAACTAGATTGTTGCTGACCTAGACCTTGCAGCCTGGAAATATGGTAGCCTAGCAAGAGACATAAACTGTTGAGTACCTTCCCCATAGCTTCAGTGAAGCATGTGATTGTTTGCACAATTTGGGTGGTTTTAGCTCACTCTTAAAATCCAAAGCCAAGGTTAAAATGTGCATGCCTCAATATTTTTCAGTTATTTTAAACAACACATGCAATCAAGTTGTTTTTGAAGACCGTGGAAGCTCTAGTCACATGATTGACTTTCACTCAAAGAAATATCACAGCACAGCTCATCTCCACTACACTCTTGGTGGTCTATTTTTAAAGAGAGTTGTTTATATCTCGCAGTGTTCAGTAAAGTGAGAAGTAAATTTAGAACTTCGGCAAAGTGAGAAATAAACTTTGAACTACAATAGAGTGAGAAATAAACTTTGACCTTCAGTAGAGTGAGGAAAAAAAACTCTGCACTCCATTTCTTTAAGCATGACCATCAATGTTTCTATGCAACCATCAAATATAGACATGGTGCACCTATAATTTACACAGTGTAGAGTTAAAAATAAAAGTGCCTACAAACCATCTTAATCACATGTTCTTTTTTTTTTTTTTAAGTAAGCCAATACTGCGAATAAAATCTTGGAGAAATAGTGTATAAAAAGATTCAAGATCTAATCTGAAGGTTGTGGAATGCATAATGAAATGGAACAGATTATGTAGTGAACGTATGACTAACATTGAAATATGGATATAAATTCCTTTCATCTGGAACACACTGCAGAGGAAGTTTTTCATGCATAATAATTTTATCAAGCTACCTTATTTATAATTTTATTTTATGATTTCCCCTACTGGAACCTTTTCAAGAGAAACTAATCAGTGTTGAGAAAAACAAAAATCTATTTATTCTCTTTCTTTTTTTTTTTCCCTATCTCCACACAGATAGTTTTGTTTAAGAAATACTTTCTCAGGAATTTCTGTAGAGATTTAGCTTTCTTCATGTTCTCTCAGAGGAAAAGTACATATTTCAAGGCATCTGTAAAATCTATAAATACAGTGGAACAGAACTTTATTGAACAGAAATGATGCTCATTTAAGGTGAGAATATCTTTTTTAAATTCTGGACTTCTTCCAGATGCCTATTTTGAAATGCTTTATTTTATTTCAGTGAAATTTTGTATTTATTTATTTTTTTTTCTTTTGAACAACTTACATGAGGAAATGAAATTTTGTATTTAAAACAACTTGTATATCTGTGAATCTCGATATTCTGGAAGGAATTATCTTATTAAAGTGAAGAATGGAGTTAAAGCAGCAGAAAATAAGTAACAATAACAATGAATTTTCAAAGCAAGAGTTAAAATATTATACATGGAGATCATAGTTCAAATAAAATCAAAACATGTCCAAATTTTATTTTCAAGTAAGTATTTGCTAATATGTTGGTAGTAAACATTTCAGGTTTTAATGGCCAGTTGAGGAAAAGGACATATTGTATTTATTTTTAATCCTGGGAACTTTTCTGTGACTAAGTTATTATAAAATATCAGCCAGTTTTAGCAGTGTAAGCCAACATTATATAAGAGAGTTTCTCATGATGATGAAGTATCCTCCACGCCATCTATTTTATGATTTAACTGTGTGAGATTCCAGAACCAAATTCTAAGAGGAAATAATAGTTAAAAGCAACAGTAGGATTTATTTAAAATACGTCTTTTATCTTTTCATAATGTACACCACTGAGAACAAGATCTATTCTTAAAAGATGGAAGTAAAGAAGCAGAAATGAGCCAAAACCTATTAATATGATGAGTACATCTAAATTTTAGCAGGGACAGAAGAGCTGGTTCACTCCAAGTTTAGTTAAATAATTATTTTAAGGACTCACTGTCCTTTCTGGGAAAATGAACTATGCAATGTCAAAAGCTCTCATGATGTGAAAAATTAGAACAGTTATGAATGTGAATTAAATTCTATTCATAAAATACAAGCCTTGCTTACTGAATTACGTGAGGGACATTAAATGTTTATTTAGCATTTTACAGTTAGCAGCGTTGTGCTGAAATCATAATACCCACCTATCTCTATTAGACAGGTGTTTCTTGGCCATGGTAATTGCCAAGCCTAATGCAGGTTGTATATTACAATCATGGATATGTTTTAGCCATAGTTGCCTTTGACAAGGGGAGGGAGAAGGTAAACAAATAGAGAAATTGCTGTGAATTTTGGAGAAATTACTTTCTGGATAACCATCAAAACATTCTTGAGGAGGACTGAGTTTTGTAGTCTGTTGTGTGCACTGATAACCAGCGCTTAAAATAGTTCCTGGAAAATAGTAAGAAATTAAAAAAATTTTTTTTTAATGAATGAATAACAGTAATACAAAAATTTGACAAAAGAATAAGTTAACTCATTTGGAGGATCTCTTTTTCAATTTTGACATTATTAAAAATATGCATATAGTTATTATTATGTTTTCTCTTAATTACTCTCTTGTTATGGTGTTTATGATTTTCCATTGATTAGGTTGAAATGAAGATGCACGAAGGAGAATCTATGTATACATAGAAAAACCTATGCATTAAATCATGTTTTCATCTTCTACAATACATCATGTCATCTTTACATAATGTTAATTTATAATTTCATAGTCCAAACATGTTTGCCTCATAAATTTGCCTCATAAACAGTATCACTTGATACTGTTTATCTTTTTGACCCCTCCTCTAATTTTTTTTTTATTTCTGCATATTATGGGGGTACAAAATTTAAAGTTTCAATAAGTGCCCTTTCTCCCCCTCCTCCCACAAGTCTGAGTTTCCAGCATGACCATCCTCCAGATGGTGCACATCTCATTCATTATGCATGTATGTACCCGCCCCCCTCCCATCTGCTCAATACCCAATTACTGTAGTTCCTATGTGTCCTCTTAGGTGCTGCTCAGTTAATACCAGTTTGCTGGTGAGTATATGTGGTGTTTGTTGTTTTTCCATTCTTGGGATACTTCACTTAGTAGTATGGGTTCCAGCTCTAACCAGGAAAATATAAGATGTGATATATCACCGTTGTTTCTTAGAGCTGAATAGTACTCCACGGTATACATATACCACATTTTATTAATCCACTCTTGGATTGATGGGCACTTGGGCTGTTTCCACAGCCTTGCAATTATGAATTATGCTGCTATAAACATTCAGGTCCAGGTGTCTTTTTGTAGAGTGTCATTGGGTCTTTTGGGTAGATGCCCAGTAATGGTATTGCTGCATCAAATGGTAGATCCACTTGTATCGCTTTACGGTATCTCCATATTGCTTTCCACAGAGGTTGAACTAGTTTGCAGTCCCACCAGCAGTGTAGGAGTGCTCCTCTCTCTCTGCATCCACACCAGCATTTATTGTTTGGAGACTTTTTGATAAAGGCCATTCTCACTGGAGTTAAGTGATATCTCATTGTGGTTTTGATTTGCATTTCCCTGATGATTAGAGATGTTGAGCATTTTTTCATATGTTTATTGGCCATTCTTCTGTCTTCTTTAGAAAAGTTTCTGTTCAAGTCCTTTGCCCACTTTTCAATAGGGTTATTTGATTTTTTTCTTGCTGATTTTCATGAGTTCTAAGTATATTCTAGTTATCAGCCCCTTATCAGATGCGTAGGATGGAAAAAAATTTTCCCATTCTGTAGGTTGTCTGTTTACTTTCATGACTATTTCTCTGGCTGTGCAGAAGCTTTTCAGTTTGATCATGTCCCATTTATTTATTTTTGTTGCTGCTGTGATTGCCTTTGGGGACTTCTTCATAAACTCTTTGCCTAGGCCAATGTCTAGGAGAGTGTTTCCAACATTTTCCTCTAGAATTCTAATAATTTCATACCTTAGGTTTAAGTCTGTTATCCAGCGTGAGTTGATTTTTGTGATAGGTTAAAGGTGTGGGTCCTGTTTTAGCCTTCTACAGGTGTCTATCCAGTTTTCCCAGCACCACTTATTGAAGAGGGATTCTTTTCCCCAGCGTATGTTTTTGTCTGCTTTGTCAAAGATTAGATGGCTATATGAGGATGGTTTTATATCAGGATTCTCACATCTGTTCCACTGGTCAATATTCCTATTTTTGTGCCAATACCATATTGTTTTAATTACTATAGCTTTGTAGTATAGTTTGATATCTGGCATATTAATGCCTCCCATTTTGTTTTTGTTGCCTAGAATTGCTCTTGATATTCGGGGTCTTCTTTGGTTCCATACGAAGCGTAAAATTATTTTTTCTATATCTGTGAAGAATGCTGATGGGATTTTAATAGGTATTGCATTGAATATGTAGATCAGTTTGAGTAGTATAGACATTTTGATGATATTGAGTCTGCCGATCCATGAGCATGGTATGGATTTCCATCTGTTTACATCCTCTGCTATTTCATTCCTCAGTGTTTCATAGTTCTCCCTGTAGAGGTCTTTTACATCCTTGGTTAAGTATATTCCTAGGTACTTTAATTTCTTTGTTGCTATTGTGAAGGGAATTGAGTCTTTGATTTGGTTCTCAATTAGATTGTTGTTGGCGTATATGAATGCCTCTGATTTCTGTGTATTGATTTTGTATCCTGAGACTTTACTAAATTCATTGATCAGTTCCAGGAGTTTCTTGGTTGAATCCTTGGGGTTTTCTAGATACAATATCATATCATCAGCAAACAGTGAAAGTTTGATCTCTTCTGCCCCTATTTGGATACCTTTGATTCCATTTTCCTGTCTGATTGCTGTAGCCAAGACTTCCAGTACTATGTTGAACAGAAGTGGAGATAGTGGGCAGCCTTGTCTGGTTCCAGTTCTAAGTGGGAATGATTTCAATTTTTCCCCATTCAGTATGATGTTGGCTATGGGTCTGTCATATATGGCTTGAATCATTTTTAGATATGTCCCTTCTGTGCCTATTTTCTTAAGTGTTCGTATCATGAAAGGGTGTTGAATTTTGTCAAAAGCTTTTTCTGCATCTATTGAAAGAATCATGTGGTCTTTGTTTTTGCTTCTGTTTATGTGGTGAATTGCATTTATAGATTTACGTATGTTGAACCATCCCTGCATCCCTGGGATGAAGCCCACTTGGTCGTGGTGGATTATTTTTTTGATAAGTGTCTGGATTCGGTTAGCTAAGATTTTGTTGAAAGTTTTTGCATCTATATTCATTAGGGAAATTGGTCTGTAGTTTTCTTTTTTTGTTGCATCCTTTCCTGGTTTTGGTATCAGAGTAATATTCGCTTCATAAAAGGTGTTGGGGAGGTTTCCATTCTTCTCGATATTGTGGAATAGTTTCTGCAAGATAGGTATTAGTTCTTCTTTGTAAGTGTGGTAAAATTCAGGTGTGAAACCATCTGGACTGGGACTTTTTACAGAGATTTTTAATTGCTTTTTCTATTTCAGCTCTTGAGATTGGTCTGTTCAGGAAATCTATTTCTTCCTGGTTGAGTCTACGGAGGCTGTGTGTTTCGAGAGATTTGTCCATTTCCTCCACATTTTCCAGTTTGTGTGCATAAATATTTTTGTAGTATTCATAAATTATATCTTGTATTTCCTTGGAATCAGTTGTGATATCACCTTTCTTGTTCCTGATGGAGCTTATTAGAGATTTCTCTTTTTTGCTTTTTGTCAACGTAGCCAATTGCGTGTCAATTTTGTTTATTTTTTCAAAGAACCAACTTTTTGTTTTATTAATCTCCTGAATAGCTTCCCTGTTTTCAATTTCATTTAGTTCTGATTTGATCTTGTTGATTTCACTTCTGCTGGGTTTGGGGTTGGTCTGTTCTTTTTTTCCCAGCTCTTTGAGTCATTTCATTAGATTGTCTATTTGTGATCTTTTTGACTTTTGGTTATAGGCATTTATGGAAATAAACCTTCCTCTCAGAAGTGCTTTTGTTGTGTCCCAGAGGATTTGATAACTTGTCTCTCCATTGTCATTTTGTTCATAGAATTTTTTTATTTCCATCTTGATTTCTTCATTTGTGAAGTAATCATTTAGTAGGAGGTTGTTTAATTTCCACGTTTTTGTGTAGAAGTGTGAGTTTCTGTTAGGGTTGATTTCTACTTTTATTCCACTGTGATCTTAGAAGATACATGGTATGATTTCTATTTTTTTTAATTTCTTGAGGTTTACTTTGTGTCCTAGGATATGGTCAATCTTAGAGAATGTCCCATGAGCTGATGAGAAAAACGTATATTCAGTGGATTTGGGGTAGAATGTCCTGTAAATGTCAGTCAGACGCAATTGTTCTAGAGTTTTGTTTAAATCCATTATTTCTTTATTAGTTTTCTGTTTGGAGGATCCGTCTTGTGCCGTCAGTGGGGTGTTGAAATCTCCGGTGATTATGGAGTTGCTATTAATCCATTTTTTTAGATCCAGTAAGGTTTTCTTTATGAATCTGGGTGCACCTAAGTTGGGTGCTTATATATTTAAAATTGTTCTCTCTTCTAGTTGAACTGTGCCCTTCACCATTATATAATGACCATCTTTGTCTTTCACTATTTTTTGTTGGTTTAAAAACTAAATCGTCTGAAATTAGAACTGCTACACCAGCCTTCTTTTGGCTTCCACTTGCTTGGAATACTGATCTCCACCCTTTTACTTTTAGTCTATATGCATCCTTGCAGGTTAGATGTGTTTCCTGAAGACAGCATATACTTGGCCTGTATTTTCTTATCCATTCAGCCAGCCTATGTCTCTTGAGTGGAGAGTTTAAGCCATTCACATTTATTGAGAGAACTGATAGGTAAGGTAAATTACTGTTCATTCTGTTGGGTTGGATGTTGTTGCTTTGATTTCTCTCTTGAGCCATTGTAGTATCTGGCCTTTAATCTTTGGGTTTTGGTTGTTTTTATATTCGTGAGTTTTTATTATGGTGTTCCGTGCGTAACACTGTTTCGAGTACTTCTTGTAGGGCTGGTCTTGTCTTGATGAATTCTCTGAGACTTTGCTTATCTGAGAATGTCTTAATTTCTCCTTCATATATGAAGCTTAATTTTTCAGGGTACAAGATTCTAGGCTGGGCATTATTTTGTTTTAAAAGAGTGAAAGTGTGTCCCCATTCCCTCCTTGCTTGTATTGTTTCAGTTGAGAAATCTGGAGTTATTCGGATTGGTTTTCCTTTATATGTAATTTCCTTCCTGTGTCTCACAGCTTGTAGGAGGGTCTCTTTTGTTGATATTTTGGTCAGTCTGATGACTACATGGCGTGGTGTTTTTCTGTTTGCATTGTATCTCCCAGGAGTCCTTTTGGCCTCTTCTATTTCTAATTCTAGGTTACTGGTTAGACCTGGGAAGTTTTCCTCAATTATTTCTTCAAAAAGCTTATCTAACCCTTGGGCTTTTTCTTCCTCCTTCTCGGGAATCCAGTGGACCCCAAGGTTATTTTTCTTCGTATAATCCCACAATTCTTGTAAGCTTTGCTCATGTCTCTTATTTTTCTGCTCTAGCTCTGTGATTAACATATTTCATTTGAATGAGTTGTCTTCCAGCTCTGAGATTCTTTCTTCTGTTTGGTCTACTCTATTTTTGAGGCTTTTCACTGTGTTTTGAATTTCCCTGAATAAATTCTTCATATCGAGGATATCTGATTGATTCTTCTTCAAGATGTCGATCTCCTTAGTAAATCTTTCTTCCAATTCTTGTATCTTCTTTGTAGTTTCTTTGTGTTAATTATTCATTTTTTCTTGCATTTCATTGAGCTTTTTAACAATCCAATTTTGGAATTCTTCTTCTGTCATTTTAGTGTATGACATTTGGTGTATCTCCTGGGGGGTGTATTTTCGCCTTGATTTTTTTGAGTTGCGTTGGGTCTTCCCCATCCTGGGTCAATTGCTAGAGCTCAGTCGACTACTTTTTGTAGTTTCTTGATCAAGCACTGGGGGGGAGCTCTTCCACCACACTAGGAAGGTTCCCCTGACAGGGGTAGCTTTTGGGGAAAGTGAGTTTTCTTGTCTCGCCCGGCCTCCAGGGGTGGAGCCTACCACTTTGGGCAAGAGAGATGCAGGCTGAGGGGAGGCGGTATCTCCCCAGTCTGCCCTGCACTGCAGGCCCCAGTGGCTATAAGTCCCCTCGGTTGCTAGGCTTCTCAGTAGATCCTTGATGGAGCCAGGCCTGATGAGCTGATTGCAGATTGTGTAGGGGTGGGATTTGCCAGGAGAGACTCTCCTCTGGGCAGGACAGGGGGCTTGGCCACTGCCAGCTAGGCAGTGACCCCCTCAATGGCGATCACTAGCCCACTTGTAGGGCACCAGTACTGGGGGCGACTGATTAGGATGCAGCCGGTGCCAGGTTGGGGGCCTGGATCAATAGGATACCCCACAGGTTCCTCCACGCCGCCACCTGCCCACCCATCTGTTCAGTCGGAGCCCAGGCTTTTACTGACCCGCCCTGTGTGGTTTTATTCGCCTGGGAGAGTTCCAGCTTAGAGCCCCCTCTTAGTCTCACAGGTTACCAGAGGTGAGACCTCTAACCGCCTTCCTGGTCCGGGCTGATCAGTTTCTTTCCGTCTTGGAGCCGTCCTAGCACGGGGCTCAGGGGAAACCACGCTGCCGCCTCTCACCATCAACTGCACCCTCTAGCACCCTCTTCTCCTGCTGCGATTTCACACCAGTTTCAGACAGGTCTCTGGCTGGGTGGGTGTGGAGGTCAATGGGGAAGCAAGGAGTTCTCCTGTGGGGCTGATCCCACTTCACCACCTGGCCCCACGGGGCCGGTGCCCTCCCACGCACCCTATTGTTTGCTTTGCACTCTCCAGAGAATGCCATTATTTCAGGGTCACCTTGTTTATCCTTTTATGGGAAACTTCAGATGAATTGCACTCAATATAACCAAATCCATTTCATATCTTCAAAGAACATGAATTCACAAGATAAAGATGAAAATATCTAGCTCAATAAGATATATTAACAATTAAACTTAAAGTGCACATAAGCTGTTAAAGATGAACCTTTATTTAATGTCATTATTTTGACTCTCACTTTGACGTTTAAGACTGTATTTATAATTTGAAATAAAAATTGTGCAACCTCTGAAGTTATTTTGATCAGTTTATTTCTGTTCCAGTGCTGGTTTTTTTCCTATCAGTTCTATGGAAGTGACTCACTTTTGTTTTCACTCAGCAGTGCTTCTGAATCTCATCTTCAAATGGAATATTTAGCACCAAATATTATCACCATATTTTTGAGGCTCTTCTTTCTTTTTTCTCATAAAATAAGGATAGTAATTCATAATATATAATATTAATTAAGTTCTTACTCTCTGATTGGCATCATATGAAGTGTTCTCACATGGATATTTTATGTAGTTATTTCCTACCATGTGAGGTGGATACTATCAGTAATACCATAACCTCTTTTATAATGATTTTTAAGCTGTTTTTCAAGTATAAGCATTTAATTGCTGGCAAAAAAATAAGATACCACCTTTATTAATCATCAAGACATTATGAACTAAACCACAATCCTATATCTCTACATAGAACACATAATACCAGTTGTCTAAGAGGGACTAATAGAAATTCTCATACACTAATAAAGGTAAAAAAAATTGCTAAGTAACTTTGGAAAACTGTTCAGCAGAATCTACTAAAGCTAAACAAATCCATATCCTTTAACTCGTCAATTTGACTCCTAGTTAAATACCCACAAAAATGTGCATATATGTTCACCAAAAAATGTGGACACGGATATTCATAGCAGCACTATTGTAGTAGCCCAAACAGAAAAAATACTAATGCCCACCAATATCAGAATGGATAAATAAATTGTGGTATATTTAACATAATTCATACACAGCAAAGAGCATGAACAAAATATAACTGTGTGCAATAACATAGATGGATCTTATAAACACAATATTGAGCAAAAGAAGTCAGATGCTAAAGAATACTTGCTATATAAATACATCCATTTATATAGAGCTTGAACAGAGATACACTTAATGCATGATAGTAGAAGTTAGAATAGTGGGTATCCTTCTGAGACAGAATAGTGTTTTAATTCTTGATCTGGATATTGGTTACATGGATGTGTTCAGTTTGCAGACATTTATCAAACTTCACACTTAAGATTTTTGCACTTTTCAACATGCATGTTGTTCTTCAATTGAAATGATATATATAAAAGTAATATTTGCTGTCTGACTCAACATTGTGACCCAAGGCTGGAGCACACCAGCCATCTTGCAACCATGAAGCAACTTCATCACAAAGTAGCTCTTCACTTAACACATGATTGTCATTAAAATAAAGAAGGTTTGGAAATAATGGAGAGTTTAAACTCCATGCCAAGATGTCCTGGCTGTGTCTCTGGTCCCTTCTTTCACCATTCTTACTCTCCGTCACCCAGCTCAGCCTCAGAATCCCCTTGCAGCTACTCAAACACGCCAAGCACCAACCAACCTCAGAGCCTCTTCCCTGGACTATTTCATCTGTTTCAGATGCTCTCCCTCCAGAGATATCTACAGAGCTCACTTCTTCATTTCCTTTAGGCCTTTGCTCAAGTATCATCTCATCAGAGAGACCTGCCCTCACCTCCCTATATAAAATAGTATTTCATTCCACCTCTTTCTCTTATTTTCACCAGTGATATTATTGTCTGTGTCATTTTAAAAACTTGCTCATTTAATTTCCTCTGACAACTCAATTGTATACTCCGTAGAGATAGGGAGTTTCTGCTATTCAGCTCATAGTGACAACCCCGATGCCTAAAATAGTCCTTGGAAATATATCATGGATGTTTGATAACTATTTTAGATTGAATGATACTAACATAGGACTTTATTAAAGCCACTGAAAATCTCCAGGAATCTGAGTGTCCCTCTTTTCTGCTAAGGTAAAGCAGAGAAAGGTAGGTGGAGACATATTCCTGGGTGAATGCAGTTCATGGACCTTATCAGGTCCCCCAACCAGTCTTCCTCACTCTGCAACTTCACCCAGGACCTCTCTCACACGTGAATGTTCAAACAGACCTTTCTCGCTCGAAAAATCCCCCTCTCAGAAATCAAATCCTCAATTTCAGACATAGCTTAGGTCAATTTAGTATTCCTATAGTTTCAAATTGTTTTTTTTTTTCTTTTTTATGTCCTCTGGATGCTTTTGTTTCCTCTTTGCAACTTGGGACCCACAGCAATAAAAAGCTTTTCTATATTGGGAGATAGACAGGTTTTAAGACCAACAGAGAAAGTGCAACAAGTCAGGGATAGGACCTCTTAAGATATCTGTATTATATCCTACCACGTATATATGCATACACATGTGATCACTTATTCAATTTATTACTATTCACTTATTCCCTATTCAATATGTATCTTGCGCTCAGCATATGCCCAGCTCTGGGGGAGGGGGTGGTTAATGATGAGTAGGTTAGATGTTTCTGCTCTTAAAGAAGCTTCTTGTATTCTAGTGGAGAGAGTGTCTTAGGTCAGATTGTTTCAGAAGCAGATCCTGAAATAAGTCTACGGGCACAAATGGTTTATTCAGGAGGTGATGGGAATGGGGCGAGGGGAAGGGAAAGTAAGGAAGGGAAGGAAGACAATAAAAGTATGTTAAAGAGCTGTTACTGCTACGATAATTGGGGCCCAGTGCTGCTGTGGATCTCTGGGATATTTCACAAATGACACCTTGGAGTCATCCTGCCCCAGGGTCCATCACCTTCTAGCCATCATTGCTTGAAAGCTGCTCCTGGGACGTGAACTCACTGGTGATTGGCCTGCCCCTTGTGCAGATCTTGTGTCCCTGTGGGCAGAGAAAGCCCCCAGGCAGGGAGGAGCAGGTGCCTACTTATCCTGGGAACTCACAGGCCTCATTCCACATAGTGAGGCAACCATGTGGAATGAGAAGAAATTAGAGCACTTACTACTCTGCTACAGGAAGGCAGGTGATACGCCAGTGATTAACAAACTAAAAACTGTGAAAAACATAAGAGAATAGGAATGACTGGGTAGCTATGTTAAATTGGCCAACAAAAGTCATTTTAAAGGTGCAATATTAAACTGAGATGTGCGAGACAAGAGGCATTTGGTACTGCTCACATCAGAGGAAGAGCTTTCTGGGGCCAAGAGAACTTCCGGGGCAAAGACCAGGATGCAGAAATTATGTTAGTGTGTTCGAGAAGCTAAGAGAAGGCTTGAGGAGCCAGAGTGAAGGAAGCAAGAAAGGAAGGTGAGGGGTGTAGTCAGACAGGTACAGGAGCTGGGGCAGGTGGTACTGCCATGGGATAGAAGCCACTTAGGGTTCAATCATGGGAATTCTAGGTAGCTATATGCATTTTAATAGTTATACACACATTATATATACACGTATATATGTCTGTGTTCATGTGTATATTTATTAGATATATAGTTCATAAACTAGATATGTATTTACTTTATTTACATGCATTTATTTATATGCACCAATTTAGCAGGTAATGAAAATAAGGGAATCTGTTTTCATTCTCAGTTATTGCACACAAATGATCAGTGTAAACAAATAAGTTTGTATTTTGTGATCCCGATTGAGGTAACTATTAGTAACTCTGTGTCTCATTGTATAGCTAACCAAGACACTACAGATGAGAGTTATTAATAAAGCAGCATTAGTGGGGAGCTAGGTGGGAAAGGAAAAGGACAGCAGATGTTCAGCATATGAATCTAAATGGATAGTCATTTCATTTTTCAATGGAAACTCATTTAAGGAAAGAACTATTACAAAATGAAAAGGATTAGAAATAAAACACATATAACTTGAGGCTTCAAGCATACTAAATAACATTATTTTCTTTTCCTATTCTATTTTTTTTTCTTTTTAGAAATATTGGCTGTCACAAAACTTAATATAGATTGACTCATTGCAGGGCACATTTTTCAGATCTTGCTTTTTAAGGGCTCGAAGTTAGTGGGAAAGGCACATGTATTATTTGACTTAAATTCAGTATGCATTGGTATTACTCACAATGGTATTGAGAGCTTTTTAACAAAGGAGAAAAGATTTCTGCATTGACAGTGAAATTAGGGAATTGTGCAGGCACATTATGTTGCGTTGACAATGAAACGTCTGTGGCACACCTGTGTTATGTCAAATGATACAATAGCATGAGGAAATCAGCAAGGCAGCATTGTTCTCCGTTGTTTTAAAGGCCAGGGGTCATGGAGACAATGCTGAAATGGGCTCATTTTTAATGGATTTAAAATAAGTTTCTAACCTTTTGAAATCATGCACAGCATGTGCAATGTCTTTCTCAGATTATTGCAGACGGAGATGGATAATGGAAAAAATAGAAATTTCCAGGCTCTTTATGGTACCTCTCACTCTCCATCCTGCAGCAGGTCCACAATTGTCTAAGCAACAGCATCATTTGAGAAACTGAAGCTTAAAAGTCACCCAAAGAGGGTGTTTGTTCCATCCTCTGACCCAGCCCCTGCCCCCAATTTTTTTTAAGTTATGCACTTAGATAATCCTTTGGATATCCAACTGTTATGAAGTCACCTATCACCGATGGGAACATACTTCTCTTTCCACACTCCACTTTCCATAATCATACTTGTTGAGAAACAAGAGCAATTGTATCAGACCAGGAGGAATTCAGTGGGAAAAGGATTGATTAGAAAGAGATCATTGCTCCCCCCAAAACTTGCCTCATTCCCTTCATATTGATGATTTCTCAATTTTACTATAAGAAACTCAGAGTGACCTGAAAATGTGAAGTTAGGAAATTAGACTCTATTCCAAGATTCATTTGTATCTTATTTTGCTATTTTTAAAATGTTCTCTGTTGAAATATACCCAAATTTCCCTTGGTGAGTGAACAGATAAAATGTTGGTGCTTTCATGAAATGGAATACTACTCAGGAATAAAAGGGAATGAAGCAAAGTGAATGGATCTCAAACGTATTGCGATAAATGAAAGATGCCAAACATGAACAGCTGCATATTGTTTGATTGCATAGATATGGCCTTCTGGAAAATTTTTAGACTTTGATAGTTGCCAGAGGCTGGGACTAAGTGAAGGGAGTTGACTATAAAAGCACAATGGGGGATCATTTGAAGTAAAAGGAATTAGTTGTTCTATATCTTAATTGTGGTAGTGTTCATGTGATTATGACTATTGACTATATTTTGTCAAAACTCATAAAGTGAGATAGGAAAAAAAGGTAAATTTTACTATATGTAAATTACACATGATTGATCAATAAACCTTGTTAAATTTTTTTTTCATTGAGAATTACACTTCCTACTAATTTTTATTGGTAGGAATAGCACACCATTCTTTATGTTAAAAGAATAGCACGTTGTTCTTTTTTTTCTTCCTGTAATATGGTTTGATGTTATTATTCCAACAATATTGGACTATTTGAAACAAATAGGCAAGGTATAAAAGCTGTACAGATGGGTACCGCATGAATTAAATGAGAATCAGAAGAGAAATTGTCTGGAAGCTTGCCTTTCTTTGTTGTCATGACATAAAGGCAAGCCATTTCTACACCATATTGTTACATGTGATGGAAATGGATTCTTTTTGACAACTGCAAGCATTTGGCACAATGGTTGGATACAGATGAAGTGCCAAAGTACGTCCAAAACCAAATATCCATCAGAAAAAGCTAATGGTGTCCGTTTGGTGGTCCAGCACTGGTATTATCCACTACCGCTTCATAAAACCTGGTCAATCCATTACAGGGGATGTCTACTGCAACCAACTAGATGAAATGATGAGAATGCTTGAGATTAAGGAGTCTGAGATTGGTCAATAGAGACAGGCCAATCCCCTTGCAAGACAATGCAGGACCACATTTCATGCAATGCTGCTCAAACTATAGAGGCTGGACTTGGAAACTTTGTCACCCACTGTATTCACCAGACCTTGCACCGACTGACTCCCACTTCTTCCAGGCTTTGGACCACTTCTTGCAAAGAAAAATATTCAGTTCTCCAAAAGCTGTGGAAAACGCCTTTTGTAATTTCATCGCCACTGGCTCTCCAGGCTTCTTCCCTGCTGGCATAAACAAGCTACTATTAAGATGACAAAACTGTGTGGATAGTTTAGGCACATACTTTGATTAATTGCACTGCTTCTTGTTTGAGATATAATAAACTACACTTTTGATTCAAAATTGGACATTTCATATTTAATGACTTAATAATCACAGCTGAACCCAGCCCTAAGGTCATCCCAGTCCAAGCACCAGACATGTCAAGGAAGAAGGCTCCAGATAATTCCAGCTCCCAGCCATTCAAGTCACCAGCAGGCACTGAAGTGCTGAGGCATCAGGCATCACGGAGCAAAAACAAGCCATCTCTACTGTGTCCTGTCCATTTATTCTGACCTACAGTATCTAGAACCATAATAAAGTGGTTATTGTTCAATGGCATTAAGTCACTAAGTTTTGGGACAGTTTGTTTTGCAACAGTAGGTAACTATGAACACACATAGGACAAAAAGCCAAAAATCAAACCAAAACAAAATAATCAGGGGATATTTTAGATTGAAGGAGACTAAAGGAACCTGAAAACTAGATGCAAACCATGATCTTGATCTCATCCTAGATGGGGATGACACTAAAGAAAATATTGGGGACAAAAAGGGAATTTTAAAAATAAAAACTTGTGTGTGGGGGGAAGCAATTTTTTTTTAAAAAGTTAGTTGGAAGAGAAGGAGAGAGCAAACCTACGCTCTGGACTCATGCGGCCTGGGTTCAGACCGTTGCTCTTTGCATTACTAGTTCTGAGGTCACTGGTAGATAAACTCTGCTTCCATTTATAGGATTGCTATGAGTCTTTAGTCATCAGGCTGTTGTAGGAATTAAAAGAGATAGTATACTACACATAAAGTGGTTAGAACAGTTCCTAGCACACAATAAATTCTCAGCAAATGCCATTACTAATAATGATTATTTCCAATGTAAAGAAAACTATTAATACTATGAATCATGATGGAATGAACCATTACGGAATTATGGAGCAGGCAGCCACTCCTTGTCTTCCTCCCAACTTCTGTATTTGCTTTTAATGTCCCACTCTCTCTGCAGAATGGTTTGACCTCCTTCTGCCTGCACATGTCTAACCCTGCTGCCAAGATTCTCATGAACTTTTGTGTTTTCTCTTCAGGCAACCAGTCCAGACTCTTTAGTGTTTCTCAATCTCACTCCCAAATACCAAGGAGAGAGATTTTGATTAATAAATTTTAGGTCATCTGAAAACCCATATCCAATCAGTTTTAGAAACAGGCTGAACAGGGTCTTACCGTAATAGAAACACAGTGGTTGAAACCCAAGCTCTCTTAGAAAGGCAGCTCTAAGGAAGGGGAGAGGGGTCGGGCAGACACTTTCTTAACCACTTCGGTACAGCGCTCACTGGCCACGAAACCTCGCCCACAGCTGGCACTCATATAGTCTGCATGATAGTTTGTGCTGTGCATTGACGACGAATCCGTTTTGCTCTTGTGTGATGAGGAAAGCTTTAAAGCACTGAAAGCTTGTTTTACTTTACAGGCAGTTTTACTCGTAATGTAAATCAGAATAGGTAACATATACATATATGTTTTCATTACATTATTTTTAAATGTTCACAATTTTATTTTGATAAATGAAAAATTAGAAAAGTCATATCACGGCTGTAGGCTAAAGTTGGCGTGCGCGTCCATCTGTGGCTATCGACTATAGTTGACACTGGTACCGAAGTGGTTAAGTAGATGATGATTTAAATATACAGATTGGCTATGGAAATAAAATGATTTTCATTTCATGGCCAAGGAAATTATTTTAATTATGAAAATTGGGGTTGTATCTGATGTTTATAGTCTCAAAAGAATATAGGAAATGACCCAGTGAAATTGAGAAAACAGGGATTAAAGAAATGTGTTGCCCTTCTAATTCTGCCATTTTTTAAATTCTTCCCAAACTGCAATAAAATTATCGTTAAGATGGTGATGCTCATCTCCTCCAAAGCTAGTAGTTTGGGAAAGGCAAAAGGAGAGTGTGTTGCTGAACTCATTTTATGTTTTATAAAACAAATGTTGTATTTGTGCAACTAAGTTATTGGAAAATGATAATAAAACTAGAATGATATCTTAAAATTAATTTAAGTGCATAAGTATTGCAAGAATATATTCTCGTAAAAACTCAGGTAAGACATATACTGTGGACATACAGGAATAGCCCACAAGTCAAATGTGCACAGAATTAAATCTCTATTTTACAATTGTTCATATTTTTCTGTTCGCTGATGATCCATTTCACCAATCATTGGGAAAATTAATATAGTCACACCTAGTGAATTGAAGAATATGAGGGATGTACATTTTTTATTATACAGCCAAATAACCTTCCCACATTTTCATAGATCTTGTCAAATTACCAATTCACACTCCCACTCTTTTCACTGAGTGAAAGAGAATATCTATTTCCCCACATCTTTGCCAAACTAGATGCCTTGAATCACTTTCATTTTGACAACCCACATGCCCATTGAGTTTAATTCTATCCTGGTGATTATTGATGACTGTGAGCATCTTTTCTTTGTTTAATTCTCTTCTGTATTTTTCTTCTCTGTAGTAACTACATATACCATTCATACATTTCTCTACTGTGCTCTGTCCTTTTCTTGTTGATTTATAGAAGCTCTTTATAAGTTCTGGATATTAATTACATTTTTATTATATATTGTGAATGGGTGTTTTCAAAAAGAATATACTTGAACCTAAAACAAACAAACAAAAAACAACCTTATCCACAAGAAGTTGAAAATATGGGCAAGGATTTGTAAGAGATTTCTTAAGGGAGGCTCTGCCCAGTGTGAGTTCTCCTGCTCCAGCATCTGTCTCATTGCAAACAGGAAAGGTGTCTCCCTTCTCTTCATACCTAACAAGTGACATTCTCCATGGGGTCACAGTTGGGGGAAAGCAGACTGCTGTCTGCCTCTTGTTCAAGATGCCTAGAAGGAGAGAGATGGACTAGTGAGAGAGTGTAAAGGGCTACATTTGGAAGGTAGCAATTTTCCCACTCACAGTGGGGCCAGGAATGTGGGCATCTTTCCCAACTGTGCCCCAAACCATCTGGGAGGATGTGGAGACTCTAACAGCAATAGTAAAAGGAATGGTCTACCTATGAACTGGAGGCATGAACCAGGGAGGCATAGATGCCGTGGGTAGGGTTGGAAGAGACCACTGGGACCTCTAAAGACCACACCAAGTTTCCATGTGACAGAGTCCCCTTAAACTTGAGCCAGGCAAAAAACACAAGCAATCAGCTACATGACAGAGCCCATCCCCAGCTAACTGGGAACTTTTCAACTTTAACCCTTTACTTCCCCTTCCTTCTCCCCACCCTATTCTCTGGTTTAAAGCCACAGCTAGGGCTGGTCGTGGTGGCTCACGCCTGTAATCCTAGCACTCTGGGAGGTCGAGGCCTGTTGATCGCTCAAGGTCAGGAGTTCAAAACCAGCCTGAGCAAGAGTGAGACCCCATCTCTACTAAAAATAGAAAGAAATTAATTGGCCAACTATAAAGATATAGAAAAAATTAGCCAGGCATGGTGGCGCATGCCTGTAGTCTCAGCTACTCAGGAGGCTGAGGCAGAAGGATTGCTTGAGCCCAGGAGTTTGAGGTTGCTATGAGCTAGGCTGATGCCATGGCACTCTAGCCCAGGCAATAGAGTGGGCTCTGTTTTTTTTTTGGGGGGGAGGTGTCTGGTTTTTATTGTCTCAAAAAAAAAAAAAAACACAGCTGAGAAAAGGATATGAGATAAGAAGAAATAAAAGAATAAACAGAAGCCAACCAAATCCCCTTCCCTAAAGGCTGGGGCCCCACAAAATGCAGCACAGAGCTAGAGAGAAGGAGGAGAAATCTTGTCTCAGAAGGATGTTTGCATTGTTAATTAATGTCTTGAACTTAAATGACAGTGTGTTTTTGACATAGCATAAACATAACACAGAAATAAAAAGCAAACAAATAAAACGCCTGCTGACCTTAAGATTATGAATATATTCTACAGTGAACAAAGATATATATGTTGTTAACACTTGCCTTTTATATTACTTAAAATTCATACATTTAATGTGTGTTTATAGTACTTTAAATCTACATAGAGATATTAAAGATTACACAAAAATAGAGAAAAAGGTTTCTGTCTTCTAGGAATTCATAGTACTTTGCAGTTATCTGACTCACAATTATATTTGCATAATAAAAGGATAATTTAAAAGTATACAAATCAACGTGTGAATAATGGAATACTAAAAAGATCCCACAGCATGGAAGAATTGACTGCCTATTTATAAACTCTATTGCCATCTACTGGCAAAAGTCTTAAAAACCAGCTAAAACCAATCAGCAGGAACAGTTTCAGAACCCCATCTGCCTAGGAGCAATCAATCTTACTCTCAGGAATTGGATGCAGTAGAATGCAATTTTCTCTCTTTGTTCTTGGCCAGTATACAGTAGAGTGGATGGTGTGGGAGTTAATATTAATTTTTTAGTTATGACTTCCTTATTTAAACTCTAGAAGGATGTGGAAGGAAATCATGTCAATGGAATATAAAATGTGTTTATGCATCATTTCATTTGGTAAAAAGCCTAATGTATCATCACTTTAGGAACAATTTTCACTTTCCTTTTAGCACATCAAGGGTAATTGTTGCCTCAGAAATAATTTCTATAATACTGTCTTTTAAGTAAAAATATGAAAATTATCTATGATTATTTTCTTTAAACCATTTGAAGGCATAGAGAATTTTTTCTAAGCTTTGTCTTCCTGATTTTGATAGCAACTAGAAGAATGATAGCTAGATTTAGTAAAAATCAGAAATCTGAAAAAATAAAATAAGAATTAACTCTTTCTTTCAAGGTTATTTTGGCATAATAGCCATAAGACATGCCAGTTAAACTTTGAAGACATAGAAGCCTTCACTGGACCTTGTGGAAAAGGCCCTTCGTGTTAGAGGATAAATGAGTTTATATTAAGGTTTTCTAATTTATGTAAGCACATGTGTTGATCATTATAATAAAAATTATTTTTTAAATAAATTTGCTGAGTATAAAACAGAGACTGTATAGGATATCAACTTATTTTTAACTTGTCCTTAATGCTCATACATCACATAGATCCTGGCTAAAGGACAGGTTAAATAAGACAGATTGCGTATCTGCACTGAGAGAAAAATGCAGAAATGTTTGATTTGGTTTAGCTGGGCGCAAGAGTTAAAATAATCTTACACCCCAATTCTTGGGATACTACTATCACTAGTTCATACTACACTACTCTCTTGTTTTACTTCACTCTAGATTTCATTTTGTTTCTTATTTATTTTCACCCCAACTCCTTTCAGGATCCTCCCTTTGCTGTTTCTATTTCTACTTATTTGTATCCAACATACATAGTATCTACCACTTTTTTGTTTCCATTTTTTCTAGCAGTAGAAAACCAGGATGCCTCCTACTTTTGGTACGTGAGTAATGCTCACATAAGCATCTTTGCTTATGGCTCTCATGCAGGAATTTCCCTGATTTATATTTTCAGGGGCATTTCATAGGGATTTTACAGATATATTTCCATAAAGTAAGGAATGATTTCTCTTCAGAATACTGCACTGCCCCAAATTCTACCTGGAGTGCAGGTAGCTCCTATTCCCCGATGGCCTTGCTAACATTTAGTATTATGTGACTGTGGCAAATCTTCTTTGCCAAAAAGATAGGGTCCTTCTTGTTCCATTTCATTATTCTTAGTGCCAGTGTGGCAAAATATCCCTTCATAAACTTGTTAGCCACTTTTGTCATGTCCTACATTGAACAAGAACTCTTAATTTTATTGTTGCAAATTTGGTTTGTGTGGCTTTTTTTTTTTTTTGAGTATTTCTTAAGAAGTCCTTAACTCACCCCAACTCAGTTGATCATGCACTGTGAGGAAGGAATCCAGTTTTGTTTCTATGTGTTCATCCAGTTTTATTTTATTTTATTTTATTTTTTGAGACAGAGTCTCGCTTTGTTGCCCAGGCTAGAGTGAGTGCTATGGCATCAGCCTAGCTCACAGCAACCACAAACTCTTGGGCTCAAGCAATCCTACTGCCTCAGCCTCCCGAGTAACTGAGACTACAGGCATGCGCCACCATGCCCGGCTAATTTTTTTCTATATATATATGTTGGTCAATTAATTTCTTTTTATTTATAATAGAGACGGGGTCTCGATCTTAATCAGGCTGGTTTTGAACTCCTGACCTCGAGCAATCTGCTCGCCTCGGCCTCCCAGAGTGCTAGGATTACAGGTGTGAGCCACCGCGCCCAGCCTAGTTTTAGCAATGTTATAACTTCTAGTACAAAAGGCATCATTTCCCAGCTGATTAGAAGAGCCATCACTAACCTGTACCAAGTTTCCATATGTATATGGGTTTGTTCCAGGACTATTTTTTATTACTATGGCTGTGTAGCATGTCTTCATTTCTGCTGAAGTTGGATTTTACCTAGAGCCCAGATTCCTATCCTGGGGAGAACTTGTCTAGAACAGAGCTTCTGTGCAAACAACAGATGCATGGTTATTAAGGGAATAGCACCAAAAGACCCTGTGCAATAAAAGACTGCAAACTTGGATGTTTTCTCAAATGGTCATAAAAGTTATCATAGTGCTCACGAAGTATTTAATTTTAATGTTATAAATTGCCTAAATGTCATATAAACTCAGATTTAAATTACTTCTTGTTTTAAATCATCACTGCACTTCGCTTTTTAAATTGTTTTTTTTATTTACTGTGCTTTAGTGTCATTTACATTTTTTAAAAATCTTTTTTTTTCTGATCCCACTCACTTTTCCCTCTTCATGAATTCACCTGTTTCCTAAATGTGCCATATACATTGCTTTTCTCTATGCTCTCTTTTTGTTTTCCTCCCGAAATCTACCACCTCCCTTCTCTTTAGAAATTAAATATTGGGTGTGGTTTTTTTTTTTTTAAATGATCAAGTCTACGGCCACACCACCCTGAATGCGCCTGATCTCGTCTGATCTCGGAAGCTAAGCAGGGTCGGGCCTGGTTAGTACTTGGATGGGAGCTAAATGATCAATACTTGTTTTTTGTAAACCCTACTTCTTTTTTATTGACTGCATGAAAAGCCTTTCCAACCTACATTTTTAAATGAGAAAAAAGAGAAGTTTTAATTTAAAAGAATACAAGATGTGCCTGGACTCTCCTGTGGTGCCAGAAGTAAGGACATGCTCAGAGAAGGATGTGGGCATGTCACCAGCACACAGGCACCAATTTGAAAGGCTCTCTGTAGCCAAAGCTAGGACAATTTGAGCAACTAAATAAATGATAGTTTTGTATTATAACCCAGAGAATAAAAGAAATATCCATGTGCTCATATAGTGGGAATATTTGAATAAATTAATAAATGGGCGAGAATGAAAAGCTCCACAAAAGAAGAATTCTTATTAATACAATTAGAAGGACTGAGGGACATATAACATCACCAGTAGGCCAGCAGCAGAAAAATAATTGTTGCAGACAAGATAGACCAATAAACACTAAACTTTGAAGGCAAATGTTTGAGAAGCAGAATGTGTGCCTAGTCTCAAAGTGCTTTCCTCAAGAGATAAATTAAATACAAACACAGTATTTTGTATTTACAAAAGTACAAAAGCAATAACTTTACAGTGCAAAAACCTGGCAGGCACCCCCTTTACCAAAGGAACAAGGATAACATTCATTGGTAATAAGACACATTTTCACTTGATAGGATGTGCTGAGAAGGACACAGTATCACTTCCGTGTTGTTCTTGCCAAAAATGCAGAACCTCAATCTAATCACAAGAAAACATCACGTCAACCAATATTGAGGGATAGTCTACCTGCCAAGGTCATAAGGAACAAGGAAAGACTGTGGAACTCTTGCAGATTGGAGAAGACCAAGCAGACATGACAACTAATTGTGATGTAGGATCTAGGATTAGATTTTGGAACGGGAAAATGAACAGTAGTGGAACAACTGGTAAACTTCAAATGAGAAAGCTTAGTTAATAACAGTGTACCAATGTTAATATCTTTGTTTTGGAAATTGTTAAATGTTAACATTAGAGGATCCTGGAGGGGGGCCATATGGAAACTATATAAATTGTTTTTACATTTTTTTTAGTCTAAAATTATTTAAAAATAAAAGTTATACATATGTGCATTTATTAAACATTGCTTTTTTTTTTTCTGAGTTACACTCTATGCTGGAGTGAACTCTTATTTCCTTTACTTATCAATAAAGAAAAGGCTGCTTAATTTTGCATGCACCTTAAGCTGAACTCCACATTTGAACTCTAAAAACAAGAGCAACAGCAACAACGACAAAACCCTGGAACTTCCTAAATATCTTATCTATTATCTTTAAATACGCAGCATGTTTTCTTGCCCACACCAGAAAGCTAAGAAGGAGGTTACAGTTTAGAATTTTTACGGTTGCTCTAATGTTTTATCAGTTTTTGAGAAACTGATAAAAAATATGATGAAAAACATTACACATCCCACCCTAAATGGGACACACTCCATCCTTTTGGGCTGTGGTGATCTTGTTGGGAGAGGGTTGAGGCTAAGAAAGTGAAACTACAGATGCAGAGATGACAGAGGCCTCCAGTGGGTGGGAAAATCTTTACCTAATCACCGCATATAATAGCTCCATTTGGTTTGCTCCAACTACCTGCTGTACTGTTAGGCATTCTGGTGTCAACTGCAGCACTTTGAATAACTCCCTTGCTCTCCAGGAGTTAAGCATCTCTCACTTAGCATCTCTGGAGGGCAATAGTCCAACTGGGTGACAATTAGAGCATTGCTCTTGAACACATTTTCTCTCTGTTATAAAAGAGTAAGGATGTAAATATCTACAGGAGTATTTCAACAGGACCCAATTTTGCCCCCTGTCCCTTCCTCCAGGAACATTTGACAACATTTGGAGATATTTTTGACTGTCAGTACTGGGGAGGTGGAACTGGCATCCAGTGGGTAGAGGCCAAGGATGCCAGAAACATCTTACAATGCATGGACAACCCTTCACAAAAGGAAATGTCAGGTCCAAAATGCTATTACTGCTGAGGTTGAGATTTCCCAAATACAGTAATGACACAGTTTTTTGTTTGTTTGTTTTTGATTTTTGTTTTTTGGTATTGTTAATAAACTATATCAGAGTCCCCTAAAACTTAGGGAAATCTGTTAGTATTACAAAAAGAAAAAAGAAATAACACACTGCTAAGGTCCCTTTTAACAAGTTTGTCCTGGTGATGCAAGCTGATCCAATGACCCAGCCTTTTTTTATCATAACAATAACAGTAAATAACATTTACATAGATATTTAAACTACATCAGGATTTTCTCATGTATTACCTCATTTGAACCTTGGCTTAGGACACCATCACAGTGAGTTCATTCCAGGATAAAGCCAATTAATCTTTTCTGGTAATATCCAAATTCTTGTAGTATCTAGGGGTCCCAGCAACAATCCCTTCTCCCACGGAGGGCAAAGGGCACATAAGTAAGTTGATTCTCAGAACCAGCCTTTAAAAGCCCATTGTCCTCTGGAGTAAATAGACCAACATTAATGACCCTTGATTATGTATCTAATTAAATTTTTGGCAGTGAATAAAAGAAAACTAAATTATATTGTTGCTATGAAGTGGCACAACAATGTTCACTCTAATTTTTCTATTGTGAGAGAAGTCACAAGAAGAATTATTACTACTGTTAATAAGTAAGCTGTTTTCCATCTCTGTTTTTAGTACAATGTAACCAAATTAGCCTAAGAGGAACTTAGGGTTTCCTAAAATTGTCTCAATTTTTAATTATCGCTATACCAATTTTTCAGCTACCACTAAAGGCTAATGATTTCCGAATATGTTTCTCCATTGTTCGGAATCACATTACCAATAGCCTGTGATCATCTCAAACTCAATGTTATCAAAACTCCATACCTATCTCCCACTTCTTGTCATAATCCTCTTCTTCTTTTTCATCTGTGTTCTGTCTTGGTAGTACAGTCTCACAGTCCATGAACAATTCTTTCTATTCATTCTCTTCCTAAAGTTGACCGAAATTTATCTCAGTAACCTATTTTTTATTTTTTATAACCACTTTTTCAATTGTGGCAAAATATGTATAACAGAAAATTTGCCACTTGAATAGTTTTTAAGTGTGCAACTCAGTGCCATTAATTATATTCACAATATTGTTAATTTTGTATCCATGAACCAACCTCTCCCATCTCCTCTCTCCTCTACCCTTTAAAGCCTTAACAAAAATTCTACTCTCTACTTCTATGACCTCAGTGTTTTTTAGCTTCTGCATATGAGTGAGAAGTAGCATTTATCGTTCTGTGCCTGACTTCTTAATATTTCCTTTAATATACTATCCCCTAAACTTATCTGTGTTGCCACAAATGACAGAATTTTACTGTTTTTTAAGGCTAAATATAACATTCCAATGGGTATATATGTCACATTTTCTTTACCCATTCATATGTTGATGGACATTTACGGGAACTCTGTATCTTGGCTATTTTGTGAATAGTCCCTAATAAACATGGGATACATAAAATATTGCTGATTATTAAAGCTAGGTGATTACTGAAGGAGATTTTTAAGTATTCAAAGAATAAATATACCTAATATATTATTAATTTTAATCATATCCCTAAGAGATAAATAGGATAGCTGTTAAATCCCTTTGTGAGAGCTAGCACTGTTGAGCACCTCTATGTATGAGGTATGAAACATTGTTTATTTAGCCATCACAGACACAAATATAAGTATATGGGATGCAAATGTTATTAGGCATGTCCTCAATTCCCTGGGAGCCACCTTCCAGAAGCTCAGCTACCTGCCATGTCTCAGTCCCCCCCCCCATGCCATGCCAATTCTGCTTTGGCTCATGCTCAAGTCCTGGGGCTGATGGTCACCTGTCCCACGAGTGCTAGAACCTCCCCCATGACCACCACAAAGTAGCCAGGCAGATCCATCTGGAGTTCTGCCTCCTCCAGCCACTTAAGAACTTCAGTGAAACATCACATCACAGGACTTGGCATAGGGCATTCCAAGAGGCAGTGGAAGGAGCCAAAGGATACCTCTAGGATGTGCATGGAGGTAAAGTCCATTGAGGCAAACTTGGGTCAGCAGGAAAGAGGAGACATGTGAAGCTCAGCCAGCTGTGTGCTCCCTGTTCCTCCTCCTTCTAATGGACTGATCCGATGCATGGATTCTCTTTTCAGTGATCCAGGAAATCTTGTGCCAGGTGGACACATCTGCTGATTGTTATGGCTCTAGATGTCTTGTGCCTCACTCACCTCTCTTTCCCTTGCTCTTGCTGCTCCAGATTTTCACCCCTATGCCTCAAATTTAGTACCAGTGCTTTCAACCTGGCCATAGGTTTTGTTTTCTGGGGAATCTGGACTAAAATATATTGGCACTGTTATCCTCATTTTATAGATGAGGATAACATTAGTGAAAATCAGAGAAGTTGAGTCACATAAATAGCAACGGCAGGACAAATCCAGTCCAAACCCTAGGTCTGTCTGGCTTTCTTCACTGTGCCATATTGTACCTGCACCCAAGACAAAAAAACGTGATGTCTTGCTTAAGGCAATAAAGTGACAAAGACAGGATGGTTTTGTCCTGAAGCCTCTGCTTTAATTCAGGAAGCACAATAAAATACAAATGGTCAAACTTAAAAATGGTAATGTCATTAATTCATTCAGAAAGCACATAAAATTATGAAATCCACTAATATATTTCAGGAGGTGGTGGGGGGGGGGAAGGCTTTTATTAGGCAAGGCTCCAAAACCAAACAAGAATCTGTAATGTTCTTAGCCAAAGGATTTTAATCTTGTCACATTCTCCTGCTCAGTTCCAATCTTCCCTGTGCCAAATATTCCATTACCAAAATTAAATTGGCAATGGTTAAGCATAGAATAGAAGCATTTTCCATGAATATGGACAAAATTAGCATCCAGAAATATCGTGTTGTATTGGTTATAAATTGCATGCTTCTACTTTATTACTTTTGCTAATTGCATTTATTTAATCTTTTTTGAATTAGTCCACTCATATGGAACAGAAGGATATTCAGTTTAAAATCTACATTTACCCTGATCCCACCTCTTCAGCTTCCCCAGAATACTGTCAAGTATCCTTCTATGAGGAAAGAGTTAACTGCCTGAGATCTACTCACTTCTTTCATAGGGGATATGCCTTCAGGGGATCTGATCTAACCTCCAAGTCCTGTGGACTTCCAGATAGGCATTAATATCTGTAGGAGGAAGAGGAACTGTCTCTGAAAGGCTATTAGGAGTCTGTCCCTGGCTAAGGATAGCCTGTAGTAAATAGAGTCCTGAATCATTGAGGTGGGGCTCTCAGCAGCCTGTTCAGGTAGGCTAGGCTTGGGCTATACCTGAGTGTAAGACAGAAATACTTCACATTCCTGTGAACTTCGCCTAGAGACTGTCTGTCTAGAGGATGTGAGCTTTGGAGCCACCGGGGACTTTGCAGGCCTTTCTCTGTATCATCTGAGCATTTTAATCCTGTAGGCCTTTGCCATTCTTAATAACACTTGATGCTGGGAAATATCTCTCTGATTCATGACAGTGTCTGTGTTATCTCAACTTCTAAAGGACATCTATGTTTATACATAAATACATACTTTTGTTCTTTTTCCAATGTTTTTATACCAATGTATATTATGAACACTGTTCTGTAACTTGATTTTTTTCCTGTTAATTTCAAAATCTAAAGAAGCCAAGATAAGAAAACAAGACAAAGGGGGAGGGAATCACTTATAATACCACCAATATTTGTTTTTCTGGTTTTTACATTTTTTGCATTAAGCAAAGATTTGTGGAGGGGGGAATGAAATAAATACAACCTGTATTGGCAGGGATGTGTGGAAACAGGCACTTTCATACATTGCTTATGGGAACATAAATGGAGACAATCTCTATGGAGGACCATTGCTATGGAGGGTCAAGGCTGTCAAAATTAGAAATGCATATTTCCTTTAAGTCAGCAATTCTACTTCTAGAAAACTATTCTATAGATGATGTACTTATATATAGCAATACACTGTATGTACAAGGTTATTGATTGCAACCTTGTTTACAAGAGTAAAAGTTTAGAAATAACCTAAATGCCATCAATGGAAAATTGATTTAATTATTCATAAATACATAAAGCATTAAAGAAGCTCTGTATGTACTGATTTAGTAATATCTACAAACTATATTAGCTACAGCACACACTATAACACTTTTATTAACCATTATGAATTTGTTGGTGTATATCTTTCAAGGATTTTTTTTCTTTGTGATCAAACACACATATTTTCAAATATCATATCATACTAAACATGTTATTTTATAACTTAATTTATTATATTCTCCAATATGATCAACAATAATCTCATATTAATAAGCTTCAACAATATGAATTTGAAATGCTCTAAAGTTAACATACAAATACTGAAAAGTATACAAACCACAAGGATATAGCTCAATGACTTACCACAAAGTAAACAAACACACTTCAGAGCACCTGTGGCAACCTCTACTACTCTCTCCTGACTTGTTCATGAATCCATAATCAGTCCTCTTTGAAATAGAATCCCATATTAACAAATGGAAGCATTCTACATCAATTCTAAATTTTATATTTTAGAGACTGCAAAATATTTTCCATTAGCAATATAGGGTCAGTTATGGGTGTAATTTCTGACAATTAATCCTCTGGAAGTTCTTTTACTAAGCTCTTCTTACTAAAACCTCAGCTGATCATTTACAGATCTGAGCTTGTGAGGTATCTATGACTTGATACATGTAAAGCTAAAATTATCCATTTAAACTCACATGACTAAAGTCAGAAAACATTTTCCAATATCTTTTATATGGTTGACACTGAACTATATGCCCACCTACAGATTTAATGTTTTAGTAAATTTTCAACAAGGACATTTGTAAGTCACCTTAAAGATGGTGATTTGGAAGAAGTCATTAAGAATGGCATCTAAATATGAAATGCTGCTTTAAAAAACACTAAATTTTCTGAAAATTGTGTTTCTCAAAAACCAAGTATTCTATAGAAAAGTGATAGATGTTCTGTTGAAGAAAAAAATCAGTCAAATGAAAACATTTTTCTTAGACAAAACTTCAGAAATATAAGTTAAAATTACCAAATATGTATCTATAATTGCTCTTGTTAGCATGTCATCATTTGCCTGTATAAATGGTGTGGTCTATCAGTGTATGACAGGAAATCCATGAGGCTCATGTGTATCAGTTTCCAGCCTTCTCCTTGGCTGCTGAAGTGACGTCAGCCTTCTCTCCTCCAGTAGTTTCTTCTCCTCTCCCATTGGTTTTTGTTGCCGTTGCTGTTGTTGTTGTTTTCAGACAACTCTTGCTCTGTTGCATGGGCTATAGTGCAGTGGTATGATCATGGCTCACTACAACCTCAAACTCCTGGGGTCTACCTGCCTCAGCCTTCTGAGTAGCTGGGACTACAGGCGCATGCCACCACTGCTAATTTTACAACCTCAAACTCCTGGGGTCTACCTGCCTCAGCCTTCTGAGTAGCTGGGACTACAGGCGCATGCCACCACTGCTAATTTTACAATCTCAAACTCCTGGGGTCTACCTGCCTCAGCCTTCTGAGTAGCTGGGACTACAGGCGCATGCCACCATTGCTAATTTTTTCTATGTTTTGTAGAGACTGGGTTTTGCTTTTTCTCAGGCTATTCTCGAACTCCTTGCTTCAAGCAATTCTCCTGCCTCGGCCTGCCAAAGTGATAGGATTACAGGCATGAGCCACGTCACCAGGCCTCCTGTCCCATTCTTGAATGAGTTTATAACTTTGGGGGCTCTTGTTGAAGGAACAAAGGAGCAGGAGGCCAAGGTCTAAGAAAAGTGGTTATGTTCTTTCAGGTGTGTGTGTGTGTGTGTGTGTGTGCCAGAGAGAGACTCAAGAACAGCTTTGATGTAGGAGGTATTGAATAGGAGAAGAAATAGAATTTTATTTTCATGTTCTTTTGTAAGAAGCACTATGTGGCTTAAGTGTCATTTTCAAAAAGACTTGAAAAATACAAGTATTTTGACATTACTTTTAAGTATGGCATTGTACTCTTCTTGCTTCATAACTGAACCACATGGCTTATACTTTTCTATGGTCATGAATGCAAAATCTGGAGCTTTATGACATAAGTAGTATTTATTAACTAACTGATGTATGCCAATTCAATATTTAAATTCAGCATGTATTTGATACATCATTCAGGATTTAGTGTTTATGAAACACTATAATAAACCAGTTCTTTCTCTTGGATCTTTGAATGAAAGAAGAAAGTTTTAAATTAACAAAATAAACTCTATTTCACAAATTAATCTTGATAAAGTGTTCAAGTAGTCAAATATGTGCAGGAAGCATTAATTTATAGTCTCATTCAATTTCTGCAAATATGTTTCTACAACGGTAATCAACTGATTAAACATTTTTAGCTGCTATATTTGGGTGTTTCTATGTGTTAGCATATTTAACACATCTATTCTTACAACCTGAAGACACTATATCCAATTCTTCAGGAGTCCTCCAGATTTAGATATTTTACCACTCATTTCTATAACAAATGGGAGAAAAAAAATATTGCAATCTTACACAACTCTTCCATAGAATTCATTCCATGAGACTGGCATATTCTTGATACCAAAACACAAAAAACACAGAAAAATAAAAGAAAATTAAGAATCATTCATTCTTTCTTTCTTTTTTTTTTAGACAGAGTCTCGCTTTGTTGCCCAGGCTAGAGTGAGTGCCATGGTGTCAGTCTAGCTCACAGCAACCTCAAACTCCTGGGCTCAAGCAATCCTTCTGCCTCAGCCTCCCGAGTAGCTGGGACTACAGGCATGCGCCACCATGTCCAACTAATATTTTCTATATATATTAGTTAGCCAATTAATTTCTTTCTATTTTTAGTAGAGACGGGGTCTCGCTCTTGCTCAGGCTGGTTTCGAACTCCTGACCTCAAGCAATCCGCCCACCTCGGCCTCCCAGAGTGCTAGGATTACAGGCGTGAGCCACCGTGCCCAGCCTAAGAATCATTTTGAGTCATTAACATAGATGCAAAAATTGTAAACTAAATATTAGTAAGCTGAATGCAGACATTTATAAAAAGGATATCGCACTATGACTAAACTACTTCTCCCACCTCCTTTCCCCTGGAATGAAAGTCTGCTTTAACATTAGACTGTCTGATAATATAATTCAACACATTAACTATTTGAAGAAAAAAAATTATATGGTATATTTAGAAGGTCCAGAAAAAGTGTTTGATAGAAGTCAATATTCATTCCTGACAAAAATTCTTAGCAAATTGCAAATAGATAAGAATTGCTCAGTCTGGTTAAAAAGTGTCTACAAAAAAAACCTACAGTAAATATTAAACTTAACATCAAAACATTTAAAACTTTCCCTTTGTTATAAAGAACTAGACAATAATGCCACTACCATTTCTAGCCAACTTTGTGTTAGAATCTTAAAGCAATAAGAAAAGAGGAAGACATAAATGGCATAAAGATGGGAAGAGAAGGCATAAAACTCTCATTATGCATTTAGAATACATTTGTGGGCCAAGCACGGTGGCTCGAGCCTGTAATCCTAGCACTCTGGAAGGCCGAGGCGGGTGGATTGCTCAAGATCAGGAGTTTGAAACCAGCCTGAGCAAGAGCGAGACCCCATCTCTACTATAAATAGAAAGAAATTAATTGGCCAACTAATATATAGAGAAAAAATTAGCCGGGCATGGTGGCGCATGCCTGTAGTCCCAGCTACTCAGGAGGCTGAGGCAGAAGGATTGCTTGAGCCCAGGAGTTTGAGGTTGCTGTGAGCTAGGCTGATGCCACGGCCCACACTCTAGCCTGGGCAACAAAGGGAGACTCTGTCTCAAAAAAAAAAAAGAAAACCAAATAGAATACATTTGTGTGTATCAGAAAGCTCAAAAGAAGCTTGTGTAACCAATTACCACAAATCTACTGGGTTAAAAAAAATGCACATTTATTTCCTCATTGTTTCCGAGGGCAGGAGCCAAGGTAGGGTATAGCGGGGGTTCTCTGCTCATTTCCTCAGTTGACCTCGGTGTTCTCATCTGCAACTCAGGGCTCTTTTTTAAGCTCATACAAACTGTTGGCAGAAATCAGCTTCTCGTGGTTGTAGAACCGAGGTCCTCAGCTGCTAGAGGGCACCTCTTTCCATAGGCAGTCCATAGGGCGCTGCCTTGCTTCTTCAAGGTTAGCAGGAGAGTCTTTTTCTTTCTGGAAATGCCTAGTCTCTCCTTAAGATCTTTCAGGCCCATCCGGAATAAGATCTTTCAGGCTCCATTTTGGTTAGCTCAAAATCGACTGATCGAAGAACTTAATGACATCTGCAAAATCCCTTCAACTTTGCCACGTAATAAACAAGATCCCATCTTCTCAATGGCGCTGCCCACGTGCAAAGGGAATGTGCACCAGAGGGCAGAAATCTTGGGGACATCTAAGAACTTCTCCTTCCACAAAACCTTGGACTTGTTTTTTTTTTTTTTAGTTAACAAGAGTTTAGCAAGTTAAGTATATGCAAAATTAAAATACAAAGACATTTGTATTTTTATGCACCAGAAACAGAGTTAGAAAAAAAATGTACACGGAGACCATGGATTCATTAGTAGTAAATAGGACAAAAAAAATTGCATTGCCTACATGGAGAAAATCATAAAATTTTAATGAAAGACAATACATAAGGTGCATTTAAGGAAGTACTCTACCTTGTTGATTGACTGAAAAACTCCATATTATTTAAATGTCAGTTCTTATAAATTAATTCATAGACCCAACATAATCTCAATTTAAAAAATCCTAGCAGTTTTTGTTTGTTTGCTTGGTTGATTTTAGGATTGGTTAAAATCAAATAATTCTGTAATAAAACATACATGACAAAATAGAAAAACAAGAATATCTGAGGAACTCATGAAAAAGATAGACAAAGGGGTTCAAAGGGGTTTCTCTAACAGATATGAAGATGTGTCATAAAATATGCTAATTAAAACAGTATGACATTAATACTAGAAAGATAAATAGAAAAAACTGTAATGATAGGTAGAGAACTAATTGTCACATAAGTCGAGACAGAGATCACCTCCAGAGGGGATGGAGGGTATAACTGGAGAGGGCCATGTGAGGGGCTTCAGGGGTGCTGGTGGAGCTCCATATCTTCACTTGCGTAATTTACACATGTGCAAATGCTTGGGTATAGTGCAAGGTTTCTGTTGGCATTTTGGCTTTTTATTGTGGAGTGCTGTCCTGTGCATTGCAGGACATTTGGCAGCATCCTTGGTCTCTACCCACTAGATGCCAGTAACACTATCCACCCCAAGTTCTGACAACCAAAATGTCTCCACACATTACCAAATGGTCCCTGGGGAGCAAAGTCACCTCCCACCATCCCCTGAGAGCACCTGGTATTAGCAGTTTTCTTAGGAAAACCTCCACTTCTACAAGAATTATTGTCACAACAGGCAACACAATTTTAACTTGAACCTACCACCTTTTACATAAGTGAAAAATGATGGGACATTTGTGTCCCTTCTCCCAGGAACATTTTCTGATGCTTACTCAAATCCTGGGTTTGGGGTTGCTTTTATTCCCTAGTTCCTTTATTCAGTGAGAGTTTTAGAGGCCACTACTTTATAGAAGAAGAATTTTAAGTCACTTTCAATGAGTTGATGAAAAATTTCCCTTTTGCCTAGCATAAAATAAGATAGATGGAAATTAAAAATACTTCTATTTTCAAATTAAACATCTTAAAATTAGCCTAATATTTCTGGCCCTTTGATCTGGGAAAATAAGTATTTTTAAGTTAGTTAGATTTAGTCTCATTTTTATTGGTAAAAAAAGAGGTAACAGTTGAAAACACAGGGCATGTTTTACTTTATAGATGTCTTAAAGTACATGTTGTCTTTTATGTAAGTGCATTTAGAAGAAAAAAATTAATGTTGTAATTCATTAGGGTTTAGGCAGTGCCATAAATCTGCCATGGAACATAGGAAAAGCGTCATTTAGTTATGCTGGAAAGAATATCATTGCCACAGCCCAACCACCTGTACTAAATCAAGTCATTTAAAAAGTCAAGGGTATGTGTATGTGTATGTATGTGTGTGTGTATGTGTGTGCAGCAACAGACACAAGCACTAATTCAACACCAGTAACATTCATATACAACATAAAAATTGGCTTAACAACATATGTGCTCTTTGGTAATGTTTTAAAAAATATTTTAAAACGAAATTGAAAGTGCCTGAAAGCACAGGGATTGAGCCAAGTGTGCTATTTTTTAAGTTCATAAATATGCAACACACACTTATATTCATATATTTTATGAACATATTTTAGAGTTTTTAATCCATCCCATTAATATGTGTAATAAGTAAAAGGTAAGCATTTGTTAAGAGATAGTACATCTTGATTAGTGTCCACAGTGTGGTTCTGGAGTCACCTTATAGGATACTGCAAGAACTAATTGATAAATTTCAGAAATTTACTATAGAGTGGGTGGCTATACCGGTGGCTATAGAGTGGGTCATTTGAAATCAGCCATAGTGGGAGTGTACTTACACCATGGAAATCAGCAAACTAGACAAATCAGAGCTGCACAGCCTCAGGGATATGGGTTGTTAAACATTTACCAGCATTCCACTCACTGGTGTTTAGGCTAAATGGTGTTACATAGACTCTATTCCACTACATTGAACATTTTCAGGTATTATGTTAATGCTTTGGCAGTAAATTGTACTACCGATTTATATAAAATATAGACTTTTGTTTTAGTTACATTTTAGTTATGTTTTCTCTTACAGAATATATCTTAACATAGTAATTACTGCCTAACAATGATCCCAATTATTTTATTAGATAAATACAAATTGTCAAATTTATGGCTTGCATTATCTAATATTTTAATGCTTATCTCTACTTTTGGATTTCAAAATTTTACTTGAAGACAAATGGAGAGGAGCCTGAAATAGGGCAAAGATTATGATAGGATTATAAAATTATGTTCACTAAATGGTGAACAGTTGTTTTCTACCTTCATTGAAATGTAAACAAAACAAAGTTTAAAAAATGATCTAACATGATTTAAGTATGCTGAAAGATATTTGGTTCAAATATCAAGAAATATTTCCTAAAATGAGATCTGTAAAGTAAAGTGAATTCTTGGTAGACATACAAGAACTGATGGTTTAGTTAACCTGTTTTATTGCCTTGGAGCAAAGCAATAAACTCAATGGACATCTTTATTCCATTCCAGTTTCTTCTCTTCAGTAAAAATAAATCTTGACTAAATGTGGTAAGAGCATAAATACAGTTCCTGATTTCCTAACCTTCAAATGCCAAAGACAAGAACAGATGTTTGTTCATAATAAACATGGTTTAGATTTTTTTGGTTTTCGTTTTTTTTCAGGTTTTTACACTTTCTTGTTATCATGCCATTTTCTCCACTTGAAATTTTCTCTGCCACTTTTCTTCATCTGTTCTACTCCTACTTACATAACTGAGTAGTTCTAAAGTTTAACATCTTCCATGATATATCCGTTTTCTTATTCTGAAGTGCTCTAAATCACTAAACACCTAGTATAAGAATAAATTTGTTTAGCAATTTTCATGTCTTTCATAACATCACTTGTGTTGCAATTTTCCAAACATTATTTGACCTTTATTATTGAACATGTTATCAGTTCTCTTGCCTAATTAAGAGTGGAGATTCCTATATTTCCTGATCTCACAGAGCCTGGAACAGGGCCTACTGATTATTACAGAGCACCAAACATTGTCAGTAATCTTTATACATTGAAGTTGAGTTTTTCCCCCTTTTGTAAAGTTTGCCATATTTGAGGCAAACACTTGCTATAGAGTAAAAGTTATGCTCCTTTGTCCCAGTTTCCATTTAGTCTTACTTTAAAATCTACACACATAAGCTGTGTTCCCAAATATCATGTAATCATAGTGTATAATATAAAAAGTAATGGCAGGGGGAAGTAGTTACAAAAGGGAAGCTGTTGTAATTTGAGTCCACTGACGGTTTTACAATATTGGGGTGCTTAGTCCTAATCATAATTGGTTTAACCTTAAGTAGAGCCAAAGACAATCATCAAATAAACTGTATTAGTAACTACAAAATGTATTTTCTTGATTAGCAATATGCACGAGCTGCTTTTCATAGTCATCTGCCTTTTGTTATTTCTTCTTCTGTAGATATTGATAATAATCTCTACTTTCCCATTGTGTTATATGTCTTTTTCTTATTTATTTGAAGAACTTCTTGAATTTTTCAGATATATTAAACCATTGTGTGCTGTGTGCATTTCAGTTCATTTCACCCAGTTTGGCTTTGCATAAATTTTTTTCTCATTGTGTGGAAAATTTCACAGTTTTTTTTGTGACTTCCGTATTTCATGTGGTACTTAGGAAGGCTTTCCCCACTAGATGATTACAAAATTATTCTCCAAAAGCTTTTTTAAGGGCATTCTAAATTCTATGCTTTTTTTATTAGTAGATGTAGAACTTATTTTGGATATAGCTTGAGTAGATAGATCTAGAACTTATTTTGGATATAGCTTGAGGTAGAGATATAGTTTTTCTTTTTGGCAAACTGAAAATTGTCCTAAGAGAAAATTGTCCTAACACTGCTGTGTATTAGTCCAATTTCCCCTGTTGATATGAAATGTCATTTGTGGACATTATTATGTTCAACAATATTTAGTTACCACGGAAGATCCCTTCTCTTTTCACCTAGGCAAGGTCTTATGCTTTATTCTGGGCAATGGACTCTGAGCTGAATTGTTTTGTGTTACTTCTGGACTAAGGAAACAAAAAAGCTCTTTGCAGCCCTTTACATTTCTTTTCCTGATATGGTCATGGAAGAGGTCTCACGTTGAGATAGCAGAACTGTAAGACAGAAGCAGTACGTGTGTGTAGACACTGCCCAATGCACAGCTTCCCTGGACAGTCTCTTAGAAATGAGCTTTGTAAATTAAGACTCTAAGATTTTAGGGGTTGTTTGTTACTATAGTCTAAGTCTACCTCATTCTTACTAATTGACCACCTTTAACATATATAAATACCTATGTACATGGTTTTATTTCTTCAGTCTTTACTCTGATCCAGTTATCTATGTGCTGCTTCTTATGCCAGTATCTCCCTCTTTTATTGTAACTTTATAGCAGATTTTGGTCCTAAGAGGACCTACATCATTGCTCCTTTTTGAAATCCTGTTTGTTAGGCTTAAGCATTAACTTTTTAGGATACATGTTTTAGACTTCTATAAAAAAGACCTTGGTGGAATTTCAATGATTTTTGCAATAAATGTACAGACTAATTTGGAGTAAATGACATCCATGCCATATATAGCCTTCTGGCTTTTTTCCTATGCCTTGCATATTCCTATCAGGACTTTTAAAAAATTGGTTTTTTTTTGTTTTTTTTTTTACTATTGAATAGACTTTTTAACTTTATTAGATTTTAAAATTAATTCCAACTAGTGTATAGGAAGAGATCTGATGTGTATATGTTTCTCTTGCAGGTAGTTGCTCTTTTCCTGAACTCACTTGTTAGTTCTGAAAATAATTAGTTGATTTTCTTTCACCACAACATGGTCCTGGGGTTGTTTCTTAGAGGTTTCTCAAGTTTCCTTCTGAATTCATTTCCAGTCACAAGCCTGAGTGTAATTCAGTATATTTCCATTCTTCATGGTTTCTTCTGCCATCTGTTCTAGGAAATATTACTGTGTCCTATTTAAATTTTCTCTTCCACCTCTTGTTCCTGTAAGGCATTTAGCAAATCTGTTTGTGTAATTAAATTCCTGTACTATTATTACTTTATGGACTAATTTTACAGCATTGCTTAGGTTATTTAATATTTCCATATCAGTTTCACAATCCTTAATAAGAAAATCATTGTATATTATTTCTATACCCTATTACTATAGAGTTTGTAATTTGAATACACTCTCCTTATCTCTCATTGATTATCTTCTTAATATCAAGTCCTGAGTTGCCAATTTTATCAAAGTCTTTGCTAATAACTATGTATTAAAATTTCTACCCTTAAAAAATAAGTTCTTATCTCTCTTGGTAAATTGTTTTCTTATATCTACTCTTCAAGGCTAAAAAGGGTTCAAATAAAAGATGGTTATCTGATCTTTATAGAACTGTTTACACAAATCTAAACACTTTTTTGAATCTTTTTTAATAAGTTTAACAAAAATTCCATGAAGTCCCATGAGTACTTAAGTACCAAGGGATCAGACTATCTGTCTGCCAAGGGCTGGAAAATCTTTCTCTGCAATACCTTTGCCCGCACATGCATCTCAGAGGTCCTGCTTACAGAAGGCAAAAGGGGAATGGTAGCTCCTACTCTGCTCCCTGGAAGTATCACTCCCTTAAAGAAAAAACAACAACAACAACAATAAAAACCCCTTTTGGCTACTCCTGAATTAGTTGTCAAAGGAAGACAGTGAGTTAGTCAGAATAGATTGGATTATGTTTCAGTGACAAACAATTCCAAACTGTCAGAATGCCTTTTTGATAGATTAGATATGTCTGCAATTTATTTTGCTGCTTCTTGTTAAGGGATAAGAGAATTCCCCTCCCCTTTAGTCTAGGCTGGCCTTTAGTGCCTTGTTTGATCAGCTGAATCCCATAGAAGTCACATTCTCAGACATTGGAAGCAATGCAGGCTCTACCTGGGCTTCTGGGAACTCCTGCTCTAGACAAAATAAGTATGACAGCCCTGGAACTGCCATGTTGTAAGGAAGCCCAAGCTGGTTACATGGAGAGACCATATAGATAAGAGATATGCCTGGTCAGTCCCCTTCTGTTCTGGCCAGCCTATGTCAGATGCCAGATGTGAGTGCAAAAGACTTCAACTAACTTTAGCCTTAGCCTCCAGGTGCCTGCCACCATATGAAAGCATACAAGCAAATACAGACTAGCTGAGTTTGTTAATCCCAGAACCATGTATAATGTGTTTTGGGGTAGTTGTCTATGCAGCAGTAGCTGACCTGAATAGGCTATCCCAATGAAAATTTATCTCTTGTCTATGTGAAGTCCACTGAGACTCCAGGGGACCACCCAGGGCAACTGTTCTTCATAGAGCAGTTCAGCAATTTAGGCAACTCTGGGCTTGTAGATGCCTAGATCATAATCTTTTCTCTAAAATTTCCACAGCTGGAGAAGGGAACACTGGAGCATCTTGCACCAGTGATTAAATGCTTCAACCAAGGAAGAGATACACACTCTCTGCTTTTGTTTGTAGTCCATTGGCCAGAACTATTCATATTGCTATACCTAACTTCAAAGGGGTGTGGAATGGCAGGCTAAGGTGGAAGGGTTGCTTGAGGCCAAGAGTTGGAGACCAGCCTGAGCAACACAGTGAGGCCCCAACTCTACAGATGATCATAATAATAATAAATTAGCTGCACATGGTGGCACATACCTGTAATTTTAGCTACTGAGGAGGCTGAGCCCAGGAATTCAAGGTTGTAGTGAGCTATGGTCACTCTACTACATTCTAGCCTCGGTGACACAGTTAGACCCTGTCACTTAAAAA
The DNA here is from genome assembly GCF_040939455.1 of Microcebus murinus. Taxonomy (NCBI): domain Eukaryota; kingdom Metazoa; phylum Chordata; class Mammalia; order Primates; family Cheirogaleidae; genus Microcebus; species Microcebus murinus. The sequence goes on from NC_134119.1 coordinate 22,856,993, forward strand.
AAAGGAGGGGGGTGTATATGTAGAAGCACACTCCTCTGCACGGTAGGGAAAGAGAGGGGAAGTAAATATGCATTGACCAAACTCCCCCCCTCCCTCCTGCTATGTTGTTATCTCATCAGAGTTCAAGAAATTCCTTTTCATACTAGGATCTGTGTATTTCTGTGTAACCATAGCTGCTCTACAGTGGTACTATTGCCAATTACTCTGGGGACAAAAGCTCTTTTTCTAAGTACCAGGTACCAATCTTCTTAAAACTGTAAATATATGCCTCAAACATGAAAATTATTGCACACCGACCTATTGTTGCATAACAAAACGCCCCAAATCTTAGTGGCTTAATATATAACTAAATTGATTATCTCACAGTTTCTATGGGCAGAGGATTCAGCTAAGATGTGTGCCCTGATTCTGTGTCATTTGTAAGGCTCACTCAAGAGCACTGGGGAAAGATCTGCTTCTAGGTCATTCATGTGGTTGTTTGCGGGATTCAGTTTTTTGAGGGCTGTTGGACTGAGGCCTCGGTTCTTAGGATATAGACTGGAGGATGTCCTTAGTTCCCTGTCATGTGAAGCTTTCCATACAGAGTCTCCGAGTGAGCCTGCAAGAAGAAAAAAGGGTTCCAAAAAGGTGGAAGTCACAGCTTTTTGTAATCTTATCTCAGAAGTAATAACCCATAACTTTTGCCATATTCTATTAGAAGTGAATCACTAGGCCCCACTCACATTCAAGAAAAGAGGGCCTGAACACCACGTTGGAGCTGCTTACCCCAAGTACTGCTCTGGGATGGGTATTCTGCCAAGCAAGAGACACAAAGATATACAAGGTAGTGCCCTTAACCTTGAAGAGTTCCTAGTAAGGGCTGCAGAAGTGAAGAGAGAGTATGATAACTACGTGTAATTGAATTACACTATGTTATGTTAGAATTATACAGAAGAGTTATAAAGAAGATCTGAGAAGAGACAGCAGCTCCTTTTACACGTGCTGTAAGAGGTACAATGTGAGCTACGTGATAGAGGCTGAATAATGATTCATTAGGCAATTAGTGTTCTAAGCAGAACAAAGAGCCAAGGAAGCATAAAAGCTCATAGTGTGCTTAGGAAATGGCAAGTAGCTTTTTGAAGCACAAGAGATTTTAGAATGGTGGAATGTAAGGTGGGCAAAACTGAAGCTGGATTGTGAAGGACACTGTGTATCATGCTAAGTGAATTTGACTTCAGTATAGGAAAATAGGCTTGGGAACATTATAGCATATTTTTGTCTTCAAATAATAATAAATAAGCTCTTTTGAGCCATACCATGTGCTAGGCATTATGCTTGCCTCCTATAATCTTCACAGCTGGTTTTTGGAGCAGGTTCGTTTATTATCTGCTTTTCAACAGAAACTGGGTGTTAACTAATTTAATCCCCCAAGTCATATGGCTAGGAAATGTCAGGGCTGAGATGCCTATCATGGTCTGAGAGGAACCCTTTCCTTATCCTGGTCTGTGCCTCCTCACCACAAACCCTCCCACACATTCTTTCTGTATTTCTTACCTACTGTCCTCAGTCTGAGGGCCAAGAATGGAATCCTCAAACACACAATTTGTGTTAGAGATAGGAAGCTCTTCAGCAAGAAATTCCTTTTGCACCTCAGAAGCTCTCTTTCTTTTTAACTTTTCATTTTGTAAATTTCCCAACACACACAAGAGTAGATATGAGAGCAAAATGAACTTGATTTCAACATTGACTAATGTTGTGCCATACTTGTTTCATGCATCTTCCCTCCAGTCCCCACATTTTATCTTTGGAGTATTTTAAAGCAAATTTTAGGCAGCGTGTTATTTCACCCATAAATATTTCACTATTTGTAAACAATAAAGAATTTAAAAAATATAGTTATCACACATCATAGTCAACAAAATTAACATACTTACTTATTATCACATGTTATTTTTAAGAACTTTTTAAAAATCACAAATCTTACACGCACACAAAAAAAGCTGTACTGGAAAGAATGATAGAATTCCAGTTTGTGAACCATTTCTTTTTATAGGCACAGCAAAATGTTTTCCATTGAATTTATAGGATTGTGTGTATGTACATAATAACAGTGAATTTTAGTAGCATTCATTACGAAGACATTTTCCTAATTTACAATATTCTGTAAAACCTTGAGTGTTATATTTTGATGATAAGGGCTGGCCCACAGTTTTTAGCTATTGCTAATTAACACCTAATTCAGGCAAGATCTTCTCTGCAGGCAAAATTAATCTTCCTCTCCTACAAGTACTGGTGGAAGATTGATCTTATGTGCCCTGAAAATACTCTCAGATTGCTGTCTCTGTTTTAAGTCCAGGAGCGAAATTACATCGTTGTCATGGTCTATTAACCACATTACCCAGTTTCATGGGTTTGCACACCTAGTAAAGGAATGTAAAACATCCTTTCAAAAGGCTTCGCCGCGGTCTAATTGTAATCCAGTCTTGCATACTAATGGCGCACTGGTCCCAAGGTACGGATTCATCTAATGTGTACCTGGAAAGAAATTTGGAAATCATTTAAGGCTACTCTCACTTTAGATCTTACAAAACTGTAGCTGAGAGAAATGTGAGGTCCATTTTATTGCAAGTGGCAATATTCTTAACTGATTCATTTTATCTGTTACTGCCCATGTACTAAAAGTTTCTATGAAATTAAAATTATTTTTTTGCAAAACAGTGCAATTGCATAGCCTAATTTCATCATTATCCCCAATCGGGCAGCGATGCTTCAATATACACATGCAAAGAGTACTTAAATTTTCCTCTTCCTTTGAGCAAGAGATGCTCACCACGTCCCTCCATTTTTCAGTAAACATAAGTCTGCCCTGCAGTCCGCTGCTGTTGCTCGTGCTGCCGTTGACGAGGGGACGGATTTTTAAATTACTGGCCATGTTTCTCTTTAGAGAGGCCCACACGCGCCAACCCTCCGCCGACTGGAGCCTGAGCGCCAGTGGTGCATGTTCTAACTTAAGCAACATTGGGTCATCTGTTTATTGTGGGTTTAGCGGTCAGGAAGAAAGGGTGGCCGTTGCCAGGGCAACCGACACCCAGGGCAACGGCAAGTCGAGGCGGGAGGGGGCGTGGCCTCGCCCGGCACGGGCCGATAAGAGGCGGCGCCCGCCGTCGCGTTGCGAGTGGGGTCGGTCTGCGCGGCTGGGCGGAGGCGGGGCGGCCCGAGTGCCTCCGACAGCCTGGAAAGACCCCGGCGGGCGGGCGAGCGAGGCTGCGGTCCCGGCCGCTCCCGTTCCTCACAGCCCATGCCGAGGAGCCTCGCCCGGCGCCCCAACATGGCGGGCGGGCGCTGCGGCCCGCTGCTGACGGCGCTCCTGGCCGCCTGGGTCGCGGCGGCGGCGGCTACGGCGAGCCCCGAGCAGGCCGCGCTGCCGCCGGAGCAGAGCCGGGTCCAGCCCATGACCGCCTCCAACTGGACGCTGGTGATGGAGGGCGAGTGGATGCTAAAATTGTGAGTGTGCCCGCCCGCCCCGCACGCCACACTGTCCTCGCGGGCGCCACCTCCCGCAAACCCGCGCGGGCAGCTCCGGCTCCCGCGCTGCCGCCTGACTCGACCTGGGGCCCCGGACCCGCCCTGCGAACGACCTGCGGCGCCGGGGTTGGGCCTCTCGCGCTGCGCATGCGCACCCAGCCTTCCCTGGTGACAGCTTTGGGTGCCAAGTGTCTCCTGCCTTGCTGGCCCCTTGCTTTGAGGGAAAGTGTTTTAGGGATGGAGCAGCTTGCCAAGGGGAAGCGGGGGGAGGGAGAAAATCTGCAAGAAAATGTGTGCTTTTCTAGGTATGTGGAAGAGAAAGCGCAATCAATGACATTTATGTACGGTATGAATACGTAGCAGAGGCTAGGCAAGTTATTAGTTCAGTGAATAATTACAGCACAGTGAAGGCAGACCATTTGTATAATGTAAAATATCTTAGTCTCCCTTTTGAAGACCTTGAGATGTCATTGTGAAAATAAAACATACACATCGGTGCCTTTTTAAGTTTAAAATAAGATTTCATAAAAACTGGACATTAAAAATTGTCCCTTTTGAACAACAGAAGGTAGATGGTGGATAGTGTCTTTGTTTGAAGGAGATGGGAAACTATTTTTATGTTAGGCGAAGGACAGGGATTTGTTGATTGCAGCTTAAAATTAAACTTCTTATAGTAGGGAAGCGATCATTTGAAAGGAGGCTTGATGTTGACAGTGGGCAGGTGTCTGAATAGCCTTGAGAGACCATCATAGTGAGCTTGCAGGGAAAATGAAGAATGGAAAAATAATCACTGAGACAGCATCTCTTTAGCCTGTGGTCTCAGGCAATATGTATACTTACTTGATCACTACTATTTTATAATTAATTTTGCATTGAGGGCACATACACTCATAAAATTATATCTTTCTTTTATTTACCCAAGAACAATTTTCTGTTCTTTCAGTTTAGATTTCAAGCAGTTGCCTATGGAGTGAAAACCTCAATGTAAGATCAGGGCCAAAAGTTATGTCACTTAGCAGATTACATTGCTTACAGAATTTAATGCGTAGTATCCCTTAAAATGTGCATTTACCTTTTGGTCACAAAGGGGATATTTAAGATCTTGAAATGAGATACACTTGTTTTCATAATAAATCAATGAAATTATTAGAGGTATAGACATGAACAACTTATTAAAATACCCTATTTAACTTAATACTTTGGATGGAAATGAGGAGGTCATGTTACATTTAAGACAGAAACTTTGTAAGTAAGTGGAGCTTTATGTTAGGACTGCCATGTTTGTAATTGTAAGAGTTTTAGAGAAACTATGCATTTTGTCAGCCAATACTACAGAAAGTTCTTTTTACCAGTAGATTTTTACAGAGTGGACTTTTTCTAGATGTCAATTTTATGATTAAAACAGAGTTTGTGTATGTTCATGCTGACAATCAAATCAGAAAGTTTTCCTTATATTTAATGAAGTCAACTTTTTTATGGCTCCTTTTAGAATCACTATTTTTCTTTTTTTTCTAAAGTAAAAGAACTAAGAACACTAAGGCTGCAATAAGTTTATAAATGAGTGCCCACACCAGCTCCTATGTTTGGCTATGTTGATGGGTCAAATTTTACTTTTTTATAAATACACAGGCCTAGGCACAGTATTCAATTGCTCCAAGCTTGCTATGTGTCCCATTGTATGGAATATACTTGAGCTGTGATGCAAGATGAGTCTTACAATCTGGAAATAACCTCTGTAGACACTTGAGGTCATTTTAGTTGAAGTTCTTTTTTCATCAAGTATACTTTAGGATAGGTAGATAGGAAGCAAGCCTATAAAGGAAAGATGATTTAAACCATTACGTGTAATTTCTTTGTACCTAAGAACGTAAGTGCTCATCCTGAAGAAATATTATAGGTCTTATCTATTTGTGATCTATTTTTCTGCATTATTACCTCTCCTCCCTGTGAAAAAATCCAAAACTTTAAAAAATATAAAGTTCATTATATTCTGTACCATTGTAGGCCTACTGTGAGCCTCTAAGAATTAATTAAACCGACAATAAGTTGACAGATTTCTAAAATGTGGTATATGTATACCATGGAGTACTATTCAGCTCTAAGAGACAATGGTGATAATAGCACATCTTGTATTTTCCTGGACAGAGCTGGAACCCATACTACTAAGTGAAGTATCCCAAGAATGGAAAAACAAGCACCACATATACTCACCAGCAAATTGGTATTAATTGATCAGCCCCTAAGTGGATACATAGAAATTACATTAAATGGGTATTGGGCAGGTGGGAGGAGGGGGCGGGTATATACATACTTAATGCGTGAGATATGTACCCTCTGGGGGATGGTCACACTTGAAGCTCAGACTTGTGGCAGCAGGGCAAGGGCATTATTCGAAACCTTAAAATTTGTACTCCCATAATATGCTGAAATTAAAAAAAAAGTTAACAGATTTCTTTTCCTGATGTATGTAACAGAAAAACAAAATATGTTGAAATTAGTTCCATGTTAACACCTTGTTCAGGTGAACTGCTCATAATAAATGGAGACTTAGGAGTCTGCAGAGGATGTATTTCTTTCTCCAAAGAAGCAAGTTAGGAAGCTTCTGATATTGAAAAATTGACTTTACTTTGAATGGCAGTTCTTTATTTGTTCATTTGCTTACATGCTACCTTCTGGGGATTTTTTTTTTTTTTATATCCTATGTCATATAAATATGTAATGTAATTCCTGGTTATATTGGTATAGAGAATTTAATTTATTTTTAAGGACCTAGCAGTGTTTGGCAGCTCTGAGACATGAAAAGCTCCTATTAGGAGATTTATTTGGTTACATTTTCTTTGTCTTTCAAACGATCAATATTTTGGATTCTTGCAATTGAATTTTCAGTTTTAGAAAAGCACTTGTGTATTAAGGAGTCAGTTCAGTATCAGTTAAAATATGTATGCAGTAATTCTCCATTTCTATTACTATTCTGAAATGTTTAAAAATCTTAAAAATTCTCCCATTACTACTTACATTTTTTAATGTTATGGCCTTATTGTATACTCACTTTTACTGTTTACATTGTTTTTATAGTATTTAGCCCTATTTCTGCCATGTCCCTATAATTTGGCTTGCTGTGATTTTCTACTCCGTTAACTTCTGAATGCAAAGTTTACCCTTTATCTGAATTAGGAAAAGTGATCTAATCTTTAAAATACCTTTTGATGCTTATTTGTCTCTATTTCCATTATTTATACACTGCTTCAGTTACTTTGAAACCTTTTGCTATTTTAAACCCTTGCTTGGCTCCTGATATATCTCCTTGAGAATACTACTTTTGTTCTTTTGAAACACAAAAGTACGCAGTATGATTCATTCTGTGTGCTGTGCTGTTGGCTTTTCCCCCTAAAAGAAATAAGTAGAAATCAAGTGGCTTAATTTTGACCCACCTACTTTCGAATTGACATCCAGAGGAAAATTATATCTTTGAGTTAAATTAATTTACCTCTCTGTAAAGCATATAGATCTTTGTAAAGCATGCTTTTTCTCTCTTTGTTCTTAGGATATTTATGTTTCAGAATTGAAATTAAAAACCTGGTGATGGAGCAGAGCCCCATTTATTTCCCTAGGACATCTAAGTTTTTGTATTGTCTTCCTATATCCTTCTTATACCTGGAGAGACTGTGTTGAACATCATTCCCTTAACTTTCCCATGTCAAATAGTTATACTTTCTTGTAGTTTAATAGATTGTCTTGATTTATTGATTGAATGTTTAAGAGATAGTCATTAAATGCTGGTTATGTGGGTTGGGGATCTGGCAAGGTGAAGGTGAATGAGCTGCAGCCTTGATTTCAAGAGTGGTCTGAAGGAAATAAAATAAGTCAATGCTCATTTACCTAGCAAACGTTTGCTGAATGATTCCTCTGTATTTGACATTCAACAGTGGTTCTCAACAGGGCATTATGGGCATTTTGGGTTGGACGGTTTTTTGGTGTACGAGGATGGCCCACACATTGCAGAACCTTTAGCATCCCTGCCCATTACATTCCAGTAGTATTGTGACAGCAAAATTATCACAACCCCCATTCCCTGTGCATACTTCCATATACATCTAATTGACAACCACTGCTCTCTAGGCACTGTTATGGGTATTTAAAAAACATGTCAATACTTGATTTTAGATAGTTTCTACAGAGGGTGTAAAGCCTCATTAAAACTTGTCATCCACATCACCTCTATCATCATCATCATCATCATCATCACAATCATATTAAACAGTTACATTGCTTACATCACATATTCCAAATGTTATCTTATTTGCTCATCTTAAAAATGTGGTGCAGTATTATCATTCCCATTCCAACTAGAGGAGATGAAAACTTGAAAAGGTTAAAGCTCTGGCCAAGGTCAAATCCTTAGTAGGAGGTGGGCAAGGCCAGAACTAGAATGCAGGCCTGAGCTTTGCAGGCCCGGATTCAATCCTGGGAGGGTAGTAGGGGAGCCTAGAGGAAGGCACAGGGCCTGGCTGACCTTGCTTAGGTCTCAGCTGGCCAGCACCCTGACCCACGACAGGAGGCCTTGTTCCTGTGGGATTCAGAGGCCCATCCATGCTTTAGTATCTCTCTAGGTCTGTAAATGAAGAGCCTTTTTACTACATGTTTATTCCTGACACTGCTCACCACTTAGATAGGTGCCCTGCCTTCCCTACATCCCAACACCCCAGGAATATTCCTTCTCACTACACCTGGTTGTGTCTAACATGGTCCTTACCACTAGTAGTTATAAATTTATTTATATGCTTTAGTGCTAAGTTTTTCTTTGACTCTTCCATTACAAGCTTTTAAGTAGAGGAACAAAGTTTTTCTTCTTCCCTGTTTATTTCCAAAGTCTTAATACCTATTAATAACAAGTAGTAGGTGTTCAATAAATACTTTTTAACTAAAGTAATGAGTGAATAATAGACTTTAATTGTTTCTTTAATTAAGAGATTTTACAAGTATATCCCTAGAAGGAACGTCTGTATATATTTTCCTAAGTTTTAAGTATAATCACTATCATCTCCTATTTGGTCATTGCAGTAATATATTTATTGTGGGGTAGGACCCGTCTCTAGGTACAAGGGATGCAGTAGTTACTGCTGTTATGGAGCGTTCATTCTAGTGAAAGTAGTGAATTCCACTTTGTCTAGCAGATGTCATGATTTCTACAGAGCTCTCAATTTTTATTTTTTCTCTACTTTTTGTGATGACATGGTCCAGCAATGATTTTCTAAAGAAGTACATTTTCGCATAAAGCAGCAGTCCCCAACGTTTTTGGCACCAGCGGCTGGTTTCATGGAAGACAATTTTTCTGTACTGATGGGGGGTAACATGTGAGGATGGTTTGGGGGTGATTCAAGCACATTACATTTATTGTGCAGGGAGACCTCTCTGCTAATGATGATCTGTATTTACAGTCGCTCCCTAGGGCTAGCATCATTACTTCAGCTCCACCTCAGAGCATCAGGCATTAGATTCTCATAAAGAGCATGCAACCTAGATCCCTCGTATGTACAGTTTACAGTCAGCTTTGCGCTCCTATGGAAATCTAATGCTGCTGCTGATGTGACAGGAGGTGGAGCTCAGGGGGTGACAGAGTGATAGGGAATGGCTATAAACACAGATGAATCTTTGCTCACTCACCTGCTGTTCACCTCCTGCTGTGCTACCTGCTTCCTAAGGAGTCATTGGAGGTTGGGGACCTTAGGCATAAAGCTTTCAATTCCTGAGTCCTTCCAGATTTTCCAGAAGAAAGAATTACACTTGATGTAGTTGAGGCATCTTTTGTTGATATTTTGATTTAGCTTTATTTATTAAGTTGTAGAAAGATGAACCTAATGTACCTTTTCCCTCTGTCACAGAGTATTTTGAGCACTTTGATCAAAGTAAGTTTTACTAAGTGAAAATTGACCATCTCATTTCTGCAAGGATAAGAAGTCAGGGCAATGCATTGAGAAAAGAGAAAGTCCTGAGAAACACTGGTAAAATTACAGCCAAGACAGAAGAAGAAAAATTGCCCATTACTGGTCAATAAAAAGTTATTTTTAGTAAATATTTCTTTCTACCCAATATATTTAAGTAAGTCCTTCCTTTGAAATGTATAGTGTATCTAATGAAATGTTTAATACACCGATTTATATAATAGCCTACCAAATTCAGTGAGTTCTTACAATAAAGGCTTCAAGGGCATCTAACCACCTTACATCTAGCAGAGCCTCAGTGAACTTTGTGCATGAATACTAACAAGGACAACAAAAGCTTCCTGTTGAATTTTCTTTCTCAGAAATGGTTAAAAATCTTGGACTGATATCTAAGTTGGTATAATTTAACAGTATTTTGGCTATCTAGAATATACTTCAAATGTCTTTATGAAGTGTACTAATTTTATATACCACTGTGACCTTCCAAAAAGTTTAAATAGAAAAGATACTGATTTATAGTTTCTGGGATGATAATGGAGCTAAATTCCCCCGAAGTCTCTTAAATCAAAGAAAGACTATGTATAGGAGACAAAGTTATGGCAGTCAGATCTTTTATATAAACAGTTCTCAGGAGACGACTGCTACTGTGAATTAGTTGTAAGTAATATAAATGAAGATCATGTTCAGTTCTTTCTGATGAGTTTTATTCATGCATACATGTATGCTTATGTAAATTATATATGCACACATAAATTAAGTATACATACATATATATGTCTACACTCTCACAGAGAGAAAAGAAGAGCATGAAGGTCTCATGATTTATCCCTGCATTTATTTCACTCCTGTAGGTATTTTACTTACAGTAGATTCTAAATTCCTGTCTAAATTACCATCTTTTAGATACAAAAGAATACTAATAATTTAAAAAGCTGCAGCAACAATGGACCAGCTCCCACACCGAAGACTTAGAGCTGGCTTATCTCCATCACTGAAAGAACATCTTGGTGCATTCCAACACAATCAGCTCTGATTAAATCTCTGAAATAATGGCATCAGCAATGCTGCATACCAGCAGGTAGCAGCTACATAGAAAATGGCATATCTAAAATTACCGCAATGGCATATCTGAGGGTGTATCATAATTTTATCTCTGAAGGTCAGTTTCACCAAAAACCCAATTTATATAAGAGCCTATCTAGAGATTAGGGACTAGGAGTTTTTAAAATTATGAAATTTGCCTGATTTAATAATTACTGATGTAGCAAATGTGTCCATGACTTATATGTAAAACAGAGTCCTAGGGAAATAAAGAAGATCTAAAGTTCATTATTTCATACTTCAAGATTTCTTCCTTATTTTTGTTACTTTCTCTCTTATTTTCTCTCTCTCCCTCCCTCTCCCTCCCTTTGGTTGTTGGTGTGAAGTCTTATTTTCCTTGATTTTTATCACAAAAATACGTTTGTCTGGGTTCCTTCTCTGAGCGGTCTTAGATGACCTTAAGTAAGTCTCTAAACCTTTGTCTGTTTGGCAGTGATGTTGCAAAATCAGATGAGCTAATGCATCCTAAAAGTGCTTTGGATACCAAATAGAAGTTGCAAATTTAATTAGTATTAACTATTGGTCTAATATGTGCCTGCTTTGCATGTGTCATTTAATCTTCTAAGGTAGCTACAGTTGAGGAAGCTGAGGCATGGAGAGATTATTAATCAACCCAAATCACATGGTTAATTCCTGGTTGGTCTTTCTGATTCCTCTGGCATAACTCTTATCCCATATTCTAAAATACCTCTTGAAATGTACTTAATTCAACATTTCCCTTTTTTTTATTCTTAAAGTTTGTCAGCTATATGACAGAACCTCATTGCCATTTGGATATTTAGAAAATATGTAGAAAATAATTATTTTCTCAGACTAGGAATATAATTTTCATTGACGTTTATGTAGTTGTTTATTTAGCAGAAGTTTATACAGCACCCACTGTAAACCAAGAATATACTTTGCCTTGAAATGTAGAGACATAAATGTTTTAAAAAATTTCTGTTCAAAAATGTCAACAGATTATTCTCTGGTGCGTGTCTCCTGGATCCCAGGTCTTGGGCAGTGAGCTGTAATGGGAAGATGATGAGCTTTTAGAATGATCTTGAGATTGGCTATATAGTAGTCTTTTCTAGAGGTGCAGTTAGAGAGGGTGAACACCTGTGCTTTCTACGTGTTGCTGCTTCTGGGGCCAGGCTGGAGAGAGAGATGCATGCTTTGGCTTTGGGCAGCCATTTCTCTTCTGGGTTCTGCCTAATTTTCAATAGTTGTCCTCAAATAAATGCCTTCTTTTCCCGAGTCTTGGCTTTTTATTCCCTCCACCCCATCACCTTTAATGATGTGAAAGATCAAAATCTTGCCTGATTTCAGCTTTTTATATTTGTTTTGTTATGTAGCAAAGTTGGTTTATGTGTATCATTGCATCGATATTTGAATGGTACTTATAAACCTGTTTTCTGCACAGTTCAAGATTTTATTATAAAAAAAATTGTAAATGATGACTTAAAAGATACTTTTAAGCCTAAATCTTGCTACAGAATTTGATTAGTTTCATACTCTTCTGCCTTACTGTGTTTCCTTTGCTAAGGCATTTTGTGTGTGTGTATGTGTGTGTGTGTGTGTGTGTGTGTGTTGTTTTATTGGCAGGAATTCTTTTCTATCTTTTCTACTATCCCTTTCCTCCTTTAATATAGATATAATAGGCGCCACATTTTGTAAAAAACAATTTAGGAATGGAAAAAGTGACAAATAGGGAATTGTTATTTTTACATTGCTCACCTTACTCATCCACAAGTTAGTATATTTCTCTATTTAATCAAGTCTTATTATAAAAAATGTTAAATGGACACAAAAATAGGAGTAAGTATAGTGAATCACCATTACCCATCATCAAGTTTCCACAGTTATCAGTATATTGCCACTCTTGTTTCATCTCTACCTTTTGCCCTCTTTTCCTTGGTATAATTTATGTTATACACTTTAACATTTACCCATTGTACATGAACAATTTAGTGATATCAAGTCTTTTTTAAATGTCTGTTTTATTTATTCCCTCAATATTTTGACTTGAGTTAAAGGATTTTTAAAAATTTTAATTTAAACAGATTTTAAAAATATATTTAATTGTCGGTGGCATCCCGAAATACTATTCAAAGTGCCTGCTGAATTTTTTTCTGTTCTATTTTGTGCATTGATCAATTTATTTTATTTACTGTTTTAATCTTCTAGATATTATTAAGCAAAACAAAATGTTTTTCTACTTGTACAAATGTATTTTTGTGACATTGTTCTAAAAATGTTAATTTTCCTTTTAATTATGTCATGTTAGTGTTATAAAATGGATTTCCAGCATATGTTGTTGTTTGTTGGTGATATTTCACATTAATCATACCCTTGCCAGCTGTTTAAATCTCTATAAGGCTTATTCGATCTTGATTTCTTCTAATTGCAAATAATATCTTCCTTTCTGTACTAGTTTTCTCAAGCTGCTGTAACAAATTACTATAAACTTGATGGCTTGAAATAACTGAAATTTATTCTCTCACAATTCTGGAGGTCAGAAGTCCAAACTCAGGGTGTTGGCAGGGTTGATTCTCTCTGGAGGCTTTATGGAAGCGTTCACTCCATGCCTCTCCCCTAGCTTCTGGTGGCTGTTGGCAATCCTTGGCTTGTAGCTGCATAACTCCAGTCCCAGCCTCCATTTTTACATGGCCTTTCCTTGTGTCTCTCTGTCAAATCTTCCTCTTCTTTCTCTTATAAGAACAGCTGTTATTGGATTTAGGGCCCACTTTAAACCCAGGATGATCTCATCCTGAGATCCTTAACTTAATTATACCTGTACCGACTCTTATTCTAAATAAGGTCACCTTCATAGCTACCAGGGCTTAGACTTATCTTTGTAGGAACTACTATTTAGTTCAGAACACTTTCTAAGCAGCAGACTTCTCTGGATCATTTTAACAACTATAGATTCAATCCTGGAGAACTTCAGAGCTTTATGGTTTGAATATTTGTGATGTTTTCCAGGACATGGTAGGGCAAAGTGAGGCCACTGACTTATTGCCAGGATGCCTGTCCAGCCTTCTAGTTCTCTTTGCTTCCATCTTGTCCTTCCTTGATTGATTATCCACAGGGCTATAAGAGAAAGTTTTCCAAAATGTAAATCTGATCATCATTCTTACCATGGAGACTCGAATGAGGTCCTAACTCCTTATACAACTTTTTTAAAGACTATGGATGATGTCGCCACCCTGCCCTCTTAGTGCTCTGAGCCTTTATACATCTTTTCTCTGTGCTTAGATTAGAGCATTCCTTGGCCCCTCTCTGACTGTTAACTCCTACCTGAGATCTTAGTACAGAGGTTTCTCTCTCTCTGGGCCCTTCTGAGATACCCCAGCTCCTCAGTGTCTCCATAGCATCTGTTCCACATGCTCAGTCATAGCATTTGCCACCTGGATTGTGTTTACTCCTGTGCTTATCTATATTCATCTCTGGAATTGATGATCCACAAGGAAAGGAGGCACCAAGTCTGTGTCATTCACAATTGTAGCCTCAGCTTCTGGCATAATGCTGAGCTAATGTTTATTGAATGAAAAATAACTGAAAACAAGGTTTCTAGCCTGAAGGCCCAGGTATTTCTAACACCTCTTCTATTTAAGAAAGTGTTGGGTAGAACTGGGTTAGCCTATAGTTTCTACTTTCCTTTTCACAATGTTTCAGTAGTGCCATAGATCTTCTGATGTTTGGAAACATTCTTGATGACTCTCAAGCAATATGTTTGGTCTCTGCCCATCAGATCTCTAGTTTGAGTAGATCTGAAACTGGTTTGGCTAGTTTAGGGATAGCCTTGCAAAAATTGTCCCACTTAGTGGAGTAATAAAAACTGCTCACCCTTCAAAGATCAAAAGGTATCTGGTGAGTGACAAAATTGTAAGAATAACATTGAAATAAACTGTTTTATGTATGACAATAATCCTTCAACATATTTTCAAACTTTGGCTAAATTTTTCCTGTGGAACTTACATTTATACATTAAATCCTAGCGGGGAAGGTGCTTCTGTTTTTTTTTATATCAAATGCCTTTGGAAAAGCTTGCTTTTATAATTCTCTTTAGTTAAGAGTTTATTTTTTTAATTTAAATACTCTATTTCTCTATTTTACATATTTTTTCATATGTTCATATTGATTAGCTATTCTTCTCTTATAGTTACGCCCCGTGGTGTCCATCCTGCCAGCAGACTGATTCAGAATGGGAGACTTTTGCAAAGAATGGTGAAATACTTCAGATCAGTGTGGGGAAGATAGATGTCATTCAGGAGCCAGGTACTATAAATGTTCAACATTAAATGTGAAAGTTTAACAAATTTTTAGTTTGAATTTTTTCAAGTGTATAGAAAAGTTGAAAGACTAGGATACTGATTACCTACCAACTGACTACATTTAGTAAATGGATTACATTTTGGTATATCTGGATCTATGTGTGTATTTGCACATAGAGATCTGCATATATATTTATATTTATATTTTACTGAGCTATTTATTTTACTGAGCCAAGTAAGTTGTAGACATCATGATAATTTATCCTTCAATTCTTTAGCGTGTTAAAATCTTCCTAATTATTTCCCATGTGTCTTTTTATAGTTTTTTGAACCAGGATCTAGTCAGGGTTCATAAATTTGCATTTGGTTATTACATCTTTTTAGCCTCTCTCAATGTAGAATTATCCCCCATTTTTTAAAATAACATTGATATTCTGAAGAGAACAAGCCAAGATTTTCTTAGGTGTTTCCTTATAGTGACATTTAGCTTAAAAGAATATATATAATATTTTCTGCATTTTCTATGTAAACTAGAAATTCAAATCTAGAGGCATGAATCAGACTAAACATTTATGGCAAGAGTACTTACTTCACAGATGATGCTGCAATTTCATATTGCATTTCAGCAGAAGGCACCTGCAGTCACATTAGTGATGTTAATTTGAGTACTTGGTTAAGATGGTGACACTAAATATCTCCATTATAAAGAAATAACCCCACTTTGTGATTAGCAAGTAGTCTGTGAGGTGATACTTCTGGGTTTTAAGATCCACGATGATCTTGCCTGAAGCAGATATTCCATTATGGGTTCCAGAATGATGAATTTCTAATTCTGTCATTAAATTTACTATTATCATCTGCCAATGAGGTAATTTTTCAGGAGAAAGAAAGAATTGCTTTTACCTTGAAGAGTAGAGAGAGATAGAAGAGACTGTTTTCGATTCTGAAAAAAATATGTACAATCAATCTGTAGTTTTAAAATAACTTTGTGTATTATATATAAATTGAGAAGAAAAGTTGGCCTTCCGTGATCTAAATGTCTAAAATATGGCTATTTTCAAATTTTAACAGTCATCTTTTCTTATTGACATTCAATTTCTACCTACTATATCCTTTATCAGGGAAAAAAAGAAGATAGACATACCAATATAATTATTCACCTTTTTGTAATTACTGTGAGTCCGAAAATCACAAAGCAATGAAGACCAATTACTTGGACAACAAAATGGGTGGTGTATGTTAAAATTGATGTGTCATCTGGTCACGGTGGCTCATGCCTTTAATCCCAGCACTTTGGGAGCCCAAGATAGGAGGATTACTTGAGGTCAGGAGTTTGAGACCAGCCGGGGCAACATAGTGAGACCTTGTCTCTATGAAAAATAAGGAAAAATCAGCCGGGCATGGTGGCACCCAGCTGTAGTCCCAGCTACTCAGGAGGCTGAGGCAGGAGGATCACTTAAGCCAGGAGTTTGAGGGTGAAGTGAGCTATGATTACACCACTGTAATCTAGGCTGGGTGACAGAGCAAGACCCTGGCTCAAAAATAATTTTTAAAAAATCAAAAAAATAAAATTGGGGAGAGATCTATTAAAAGGCATGAGTCCTTGAGCCTCCTTATTTGTAAGCATTTGAAACAAAACGATCTCTGCCCATCCTCTATTT
This sequence comes from Microcebus murinus, assembly GCF_040939455.1. Lineage (NCBI taxonomy): Eukaryota > Metazoa > Chordata > Mammalia > Primates > Cheirogaleidae > Microcebus > Microcebus murinus. The sequence goes on from NC_134119.1 coordinate 22,873,457, forward strand.
AGAGATGGACAATTATGGTTATTAATTCATGGTTTTGGCCATCGTGATGAGTTATTCTGTTTAGACACGAAATCATTGCAATTACCTTTTTGCTAAAAACTTGTTTTCATCTTTTAGTCCTTTGAATCCAATAAAATCAGGTGTAAGACTTGTAAATTAGTGGGTACCAGGCACATTTTATGATGGGGTCTTAAAAATGCAGCTGGCCTATTCATATTTCAGTCATTTTATATACCTGCCATGAATTTACAGCATGATTTGAATTTAAAGGATTAAACAGCTTTGTGATAGGTTCACAAATCTAATGTTTAATTAAATATAGTCTTTTCATCTAAAAATATAGATATAACTATTTTTTCTGTTGGGAATGGATTTTTGATAATGAAGTAAGAGAAATTAAAGAAATATTTTTAAAACATTGTTTTGGCTCATAATTTAAATGAATCTAAACTATATATACTTGAAATACCCGTTAAAGAAGGAAAAAACTTCCATCTGGTATTCTGTAGGAAAGGCAGAAGCTTTAGAATTCTTTTAAATGATAAAAACTTAAAAAGTGCAACTCATAAAAATAATTAGGTGGCAAAATTCTTCTATGTGCATAATTGTTGGAATGGCCTAGAGAATTTTTCACTTCAGATTATATTTGTTTTAAGTTTATAATTTTACTTTGAATTACAAACCTAATGGTTTCAATTAATCTTTTAATAGGAATTAGAAATAACATGTTTATTTAACAAATATATGAGTTCCTACCACATACCAGGCCCTGTTTTAGATACCAGTGATACAGAGGTGAATGAGGAAGACAGAGGCCTGGCTCCTTGTTAAGCTTACTTTCTAGTGAAGGAAATAAATAGTAACAGAAATAAATAGGCAGATAATGTGAAATTGCGGCAAGAGCTATGAAGAAAAATAAAATAGGATAAAATGTAGAAAGTGATTGGAGCTAATTTTAAAAATATGATGGCTAGGTGAGGACTGTTTAACTAGAGTTCTTGATAAATTGAACTTTAGCAAGTCTCGGGGGAGGAGCATTCCAGGCAGAGCAAACACCATGTACAGGTGGGAGTGTCCTTGGTGTACTTGAGGAATGATATGACAACCAGTAGGGTACTCGAGATAAATGGAATGGAGAGGTAGCTAGGGACCAGACTGTGTAGGGTCTTACTGGCCATAGCAAGGAGTTTAGATTTTATATGAAGTATGATTGAAAGGAAACTACTGGAGTTTTTGAGCAAGGAAAATAACATGATATGATTTATGTTTTAAAATAATTCCATTGGCTACTCTGTGAAAACATTGATTGCAGGAGGTCAGAAATGGAAACAGTTAGTCCAGAGTGAGGATATGGTGGCTTGGACTTGTAGCAGTAGTGGTAAGTGGATGGATTTGAGATACTAGACTTCTTGCTGGATTGGTTGGGATGTTAAATAGACATCCAGGTAGAGATGAACTAGTGATATAAATTTGATGGTCTTCAGGGTAGATGGTACTTGAAGCTAGGGGAAGAATTGAGATTACCTAGGGGCTGTGTGCTAGAGAAGTGAGAACTGGGCACTCTATTCAGAAGAAGAAAAGAAGTTGCTGCAAAGGAACAGGAGTAGCCAGTGACGAAGGAGGACAGGGAGAAGTAGGAGCATGTGGAAGCCAAGGTGGAGAGGTATCTTATGTTGTACTAACTCACTGGTGAGCCACCAGGCCAGCTTGCCCCATCTTGGAAACCATTTGAGTATTTACTTCATTTTTACAAAATCTAATGTCCTAAATGAGCAATAGAAAACCATTAAAATGACATTGATTATTTCTCTATGGTTAAGTCCTTTACTTGATATTTCTGTATACAAATTTCCCTTTGATTACTGATCTCCATAAGTATATTCTTTATAGCCTTGCTACAGGAGTGCTAGTAAGGAATAATTTGAATTCTTTTTCCTGAAAGTAAAATTTAAAAAGAGGAAAATACAAGAATTTTTGAAGTGTTCATGCATACTCTTTAGCTATCAGTAAGAGTATATTAACTCTTCCATCAGTATGTCTAAATTAAGAGATCCTTTTAGGTATTTTAAACAGAAAATAAAATTTCGGAATTATCAAGAAATTATAAGCATTTTGCTTTTTTCAGCTGAGAGGTACAAGCCAAGGAAAGGGCAGGCCTTATATTAGGTTACATTACATTGCCTGTTTAATATTGCATAGATTGGGTGATGTTTCAGTTGAGTTGAATTTAGGAAATTAAATTTAATGAGTATATACTTGAACCTTCTGTTCCCTGCAGAAGGGCTTAGTGGTCAAGGGCAGGAAAACAGCATCTGCTCATAGATCACCTCCTGTTGGTGATGGCTATTTCACTAGATGAGAGATAAACTGGACCCCTGCCACAGCCAAGAATAAGCATTCTGTTTAAAACCACCAATTTAATACAGAATACAATTTAGTTTGCTATACTTCAGTTAGTGTTACATTTTTAATTTTATAATTATAAAAATAGTCTCTCCTTTGTATTCTATTGCCAGGTTTATTTCAATCTCAAAATAAATTTAGTTCTTTCTTTTCATTGTTTTCCTTCTGCTATTTGGTGATAATAACTAACATTCAGTGAACATTTACTTCAGCCTATAATTATATTACACACCTACATGTGTTTTAGCTTCATAACAACCCTATGAAGAACTGTTTATCTCTATTTTAGAAAACTGAGGCTCAGAGATGTTTAGCAACATGCCCAAAGTAACACAACTAATAAATAGTAGAACATACACTATTAGCTATCTCCGTCTTCTTAGTCATTAAATAATTTCTGTTGTGTTTTTTGCATATCAAAATATAATTTCCTACCATAATTTGTTTACTTTCTTTAAGCTTTTGATTCTCTTTTTCTACGTATGTTTAAGTTATGTTTTCTGATAAGAAATTAAATTTTTTTACATTCTGGATTTATACCTTTCCCATGTTGTATTACACTCTTCATTTTAAAGTGGAAATTACCCTTAAAATAAAAAAGGCATGCACAAATTTTGAGAGGCTTTGTGGTCAGACTTTTGTCTTTTTTATTTATAAGCGTAGGAGTATACTTGGTTTTTCCACACTTTTTGAAGTTCTTGCAATGAAATATCTTTTCCTCTTTTTTTTTCTTTTTTTAATTTATTGCCATAGCCAATGATGACTAAGAATATATGAAGGATTTTGGAGAGAAAATTTTAAAATATGCTTTGTGTTATCTAACATTTATTAAAAACCCTTTTATTCCAATAAAAATAAAATCTAAGTAGAACACTTCAAGAAATGATGAGTTATTTATTTTGTTTATTCCATTTTAAAAGACAATAGAAATAAAATACTTCCCTAAAATCATAACTCTCCTGAAATAAAAATTTTGGAATCTATAAGAATCTATAGCTAGGAAAGAAGGGAGATAGGAAGCTGTTTTGTAATAATTATTTTAAACCAAAGACATAATAATTTTTGACCACTTAGGAATACCAATATATTTTTCCCTGGCAATTTACAGTTGGAAGTATACTGTGGGATCCCTTGTTCCCCACTAAAGTGGAATTCCAAGCATTGTCAGAGGTGAAAATGTCCTTAGACAGAGGTACTTGTTAACAATCTTCAGTTAACCTCATTTCAGGTCACTTGTGTTTTTGTTACTGCCAATGCAACTGTTATTTTCAATGTACAATGACAAATTTATATAGTAAATGTTTCTTTTCATAATATTGATTTTAGTTAACCATGAGTACTGTGTTTCCTTTCAAGTATCATAGGGATGTTTTTAGAGTCCACTTGGTCTGATATGAAATAAAATAGAGAATCCTTTTTTGAGAAGACTTAATCATTAATTAATACATTATTATACTGAATATGGATTTAATTTCTAAAATGGGTAAAAGCAAATTTCCCATGTCATTAAAAGTACAGCTTCAGTGTTTTGAATTGCAAGTTACCAAAGAATTGTTCAAAGTAAAATTTGAGCAACTTGAATTGAATACATATTTGATTTGTCTAGATTGTTCTTCCGTGGAAAAGGCAGAGTGATGAGAAATGTTAAAATGTCATTTTTCCATGCTGGCCAGAAGGATCCTATAGCTGTCCTTTTCTTTACTCATTTTTGGTACCTACATAAATATATTTATTTGTAAATATTATTTATTTATTTATTTATTTTTTTTTGAGACAGAGTCTCGCTTTGTTGCCCAGGCTAGAGTGAGTGCCGTGGCGTCAGCCTAGCTCACAGCAACCTCAAACTCCTGGCTCAAGCAATCCTCCTGCCTCAGCCTCCCAAGTAGCTGGGACTACAGGCATTCGCCACCATGCCCGGCTAATTTTTTGTATATATATTAGTTGGCCAATTAATTTCTTTCTATTTATAGTAGAGACGGGGTCTCGCTCTTGCTCAGGCTGGTTTCGAACTCCTGACCTCGAGCAATCCGCCAGCCTCGGCCTCCCAGAGAGCTAGGATTACAGGCATGAGCCACCGCGCCCGGCCAATATTATTTATTTATAAACATTTAAAGGACAGGGATCTGTTCTTTACTCCTAGTCTCTTTCAGGTTTTTGTTGCATGCCACTTTTTCATGATATCATTGTTCTCTATTTATAGTTGTGATTGTGATTATTTGATTAAATTCTTTCCCTCTGCCACTAGACTATAAGCTCTGTGAGAACAAAGACTGTACATGTTTTTACTCATCTATGATTTTTGAGCATTTTTCATAGTCCCTGGAACAAAGTAGGTGCTTAGTTAATATATGCTAAGTAACCAAGGGTTTTATTTGTCTTTACATGCATGTAGCATAGCATTTGGTACTTTGTGTTCAGTAAAAGTTTGATAAGACAACTTGAAAAAAATATAGTTTATGTACATATATTTCATCTATTGTACTTGCAAATTTTTTAAGTGTCCAAAGACTGTATGTGATCTTTAGTATTTTGCATTCTTCATTCTTTTGAAACTGATAACTGATATAATAATACTGATAGTTTATTGAGTCCTTCACTATGTGCCAGGCACTATGCTAAATTCTATTATACGTGATCTAATCTAACTTCAGAATATTTAGGCTTTAATAGACCTATTTTCCAGATGAGTTGACTGAGACTCAAAAAGGTTAAATAATTAAATGAGGAAGTTAGTATTTAACCCATATTATATGACTCTAAATCCTATTCTTTTACCCTCCACACACTCCCAAAGTGATGCACAAACCAGGAAATTCTGGAGTAACACATTGAAGATAACCAGGTTATGTCAGTGATTGGAAAGTGTTAGTACAAATGAGTAAAAATGAACTTTCTTTAATACAAAAATAAATAGTGTATTTGACTCAATAATTGCAGTGATTTTCATGTGATTATGAAAGCAATCTCAAGGATGCTTTTTCTTAGAACTTAAGTGCTTGGGCTTGACTTGTGATCTTTTTTTTTTCTTTATGCTTCTTGTAGGTTTGAGTGGCCGCTTCTTTGTCACCACTCTCCCAGCATTTTTTCAGTAAGTTTAAATAATCTTCTGCTCTTGCAAAGGTTAGAAATGCGTAGATGTGTGCCAGGACATCTGAGATGTGTCTAAGTTGTTTTCCATGGCCACCACTCATTCAGCTTAATGTTTGAGAGGAAAAGACTGATCTGCTCTGAGGATAAGAGAAGGATGCCTGGAGTGTTATGGAAAAGGAGGACATGATTTCAGCAGGGTGTAGTGAGAAGGAGTGGTCAGAGAAACTTTCTCCGATGATATCAAAGGTAGGATGATTCTTAATAGATAAGTAGGAATGGGTTAAGCCAACAAATTGAGTAGGTCTTTCCAGGTAAAGGAGACAACATACAAAAACCCAACAAAAAATGAGATGTTTTTTGAGAACTATAACTCATTCTGTTTGGCTGGTCTACAGGGACAGTTGGGCTCAGGTAGTGGCAGGGGAAAGAGAAAGGAAGGGATGGATTCCGGAGATACTTAGGAGGTGGGATCACTGGGGCTTACTGACTGGTGTAGCCATGGGAAGGAAAAGTCTGTGATGACTACCAACAGGCCATGTGTAACTTGTGAAAGCTCTTGCCTGCCTTCAAGATAAGGAGCCATTAGGATAAGATAAAGTTTGAAAGACAGAGGCAAAAATGGAAGAGATAAGTATGAAGTACTTATGCTAATTCCAAATGGAGAAGTTTAGGTGATAGTTTGAGGTCAGGATCTAAAGCTCAGAACAAAGATCAAGATTGACGGTACCTATTGGAAATTCCTCAGTATTGAGAAAGATAACAATTGAATTGTATCTAGAGAAAATACATATCCTAGGAAGAGAAGCAGGTCAAGGATTGAACCTGGGGCTGACTAAAATTAAGGAGACAGTTAGTGAGGGAACCTGAGTTGGAATGATCAGAGTAGTAGGAGGGAGTCCAGAGAGCCTGTGTCATAAAGGCCAACTCAAAGGATGAAGACAGTGGTATTCAGTAGTGGATAATGCCAATGACAGGTGAAGGGAAAATGGCATAAGAGTGCTCTGTGGATTATGGCACTGATAGTCATTAGAGACTCCACTATGAGCGGTTTCAGTGGAGTCATTGGGGCAGGACCTGTGACTGCACTGAGTAGTGAATGAGTAACAGAGGAGAAAACGGCAAGTGTAGTTTCTCCTGAGAAACTTGATTGTGGCAAGAAAACAAGAGGGAGGGAAGGCTGAAGGCAAATGTGAGACTAAGAGGTTTTTGTTGATTTTGAGGGGAGGGACTTGAATAACATGAATTTGGAAATGTGGATACAATTTTTTTACCTTGATAACAATGGCTATTTTGTTATCATAAGAGAAAAAAACAAAATAATTGTTAGCAAAAATAATGAAAAGTTACTTAGCAAAGTAAACACTGCCAAGAACTTTTAGTCACACATTGTGCTTTTAGTCACACATTGTGCAGTGATAAAATAAATTGTTCAATGCTTTCAGTTTAGGGATTTCTGATTTGTATAGATGAAAACTTATACATGCTTTCTGATTTATGCCTAACTATACTTTTGTCTTCATTTGAGCCAATTTAAAATTCAAGTGCAGTTCACATATCTGACCAGTAGTTATTTTGGCTTTTATTATCTGTAACACCTGTTATTTTAATTTATTTATTTTCTACTTGTTTTTATAATTTATAGTGCAAAGGATGGGATATTCCGCCGTTACCGTGGCCCAGGAATCTTTGAAGACCTGCAGAATTATATCTTAGAGAAGAAATGGCAATCAGTTGAGCCTCTGACTGGATGGAAATCCCCAGCTTCTCTAACGTAACTTGTTAATTTTTTTAATAACACGGTGTTATTAATAAAAAGGAGATATCAGGTTAATAGCGTATGGGCTTGAAAGCCTGTATTTTTCTTCACATCAGTTCTAATTACCTGTACCACATATGGCCACTCTTGGACCATGTGGTATTTCTAGTTTTGTGACACACAGAACATTTGTTTCAGTTAGTTTTTCGTTTACTGGGAATTAAGTAGCCAGATTTGGGTGGGTTATAGAAAACCTCTCTTCGTTAGCTTTTACGCTAAGCCATGCTGACTATTTTCTCTTTACAGAAGGTGACATTGGATATCATTTACCATTTTCTCCTTCCTATAATTATTGATAAGATGGAGTAATAACTCTTGAATATAGTTCATGACAGAATTGCTGTTGCTTCTTATGCAGAAAATAAAACCTATGGTGTCTTTGGTGCCTAAAAGAATACTGCTGGGGGTGATGCCGGGCCGTGACGGCAAACTGTCTAACACTTGGTGAGGTAGATAAGGCCAAACCATAATAATTTTTTCCACAGACTTAATTTTAAATGAACTGTCATATTTGTAATTAATTTTATATTCTTATATACAAATATAAGAAATTGTCCTACTAAAATGAGGAAAAATTATACAATTTATTAGGAATAAATCATCTAGGCATCTATGTTAATACCCAGGAAACTCATGGCTTACTCTAAAAGCAGCTTACCTCTGGCATTTCATCCTAAAAATATTTGAGCACTGATTTTATATCAGATATCATGCTAGATCTTAGGTATTCAACAGTGAATAAGACAGACATGGTCCTTCCATTCTCCTCTGGTAACTTAAAGTAAGACAGATTAAGCAAAAACTTGAGAATACAAAGAATCATAGTCTGGAGAAGGACAGTTAACAAAACAACATACTTTACCAAGACAGGGGTCTTGTGGGGTCATAGACCTGCTCTAGATGGAGGGGTTAGGAGAGGTTGCTCTGAGGAGAGGCCTCTAGGTATCATCTAAAGAGTATAAGGAACTAGCCCAGGTCAAGAGTAGGGAGAAAAATATTCCCAGGAATGGCTATAGCATGCACATAAGCCCCAACTTGGAAAAGAGCTTGTGTGTTTGAAGAGTAGAGTGGTGGCCAGGGTTGAGTACAGTGAAAAGGAGGGGGAGTAGTCTAAACTGAATAAGAGAGGCAGGCCCGAAGCCAGATCGTGTAGGGCCTCTGGTATGGTGAGGAGCTTGGAGGTTATCAATAACCTGGAAAAGTTGACTCTCAGGAGAAAGGCTTGGAGAGGGCAAGGATGGATAAGGTGAGATGAGTTAGAAGGCTGCCGTAGTGTCCAACCTCAGGACTGTAGCTTGTATCAGGTGGCAGCAGTGGAGAAGGAGAGACTGAGTAGATTTAAAATACATTTTGAAGGTTGACTTGGCCAAGGTGAAGGATAGGAAGGATTCACAAGTAAAATCTTCTTGGTGTCTGATTGGGTACATCTTGGTACCAGTTACTGATTTGGGCAAGAGAAGATCCAGGGTTCTGTGTTGGATATGTTGAGTTTGACATGCAGATATTATAATGCTGTCAGATTGAATGTATGGGGGTGGGTCTTCATGGAAAATTCAGGAACACAAATACAAAACATGGGCAGCATCGAAAGCCTTAGAAGTAAGGGGAACACCTAGAAAGAAGGAAAAAGAGAATAGTGCTTGGGACTGAGCCACGAGCCACTCCCAAATTAAGAAGTTGGGTTAAGAAGGGGTCAGCAAGAGGAAACTGAAAATGAGTACTGGTGAGGCAGCATGAAAACCTGGGATGTGCCATTTTCCAGAAGCCCCATAGGTGTTCAAGAAGGAGGGAGTGGTCCTTTGTGTTCCATGTTACCAAGAAGTGAAGGAAGATCAAATATAAGACATGGACATTGAATGAAGCAAGGTGAGGTCATCATGGCCTTGAAAAGTAGTGCTAGTGCAGTGGTGAGGATGGAAGGCAGAATTGAATGAGTTGGAGACATGGTGAAGAAGAAACAGCATGTGTAGACTATTCTTTGGAGAAATTTGTCTATGAAGCTGGAGGACCATGTGAGATCCAAGGATGCTCTTTTTAAAAGATAGAAAAGAGCAAACAGGCCAGTGAGATTGTTCCAGAAGAAAGGGAGCAATTGTTCATGGAGGAAGAGGGGCTGGGAGAAAGAACCAAGTCATTAACAAGACAAAAGGGATAGGATCAAAGGCACATGGGGAAGGAATTGGACTGTGGTAGGGCAGATAGACTTTCTCTGTGGTAACAAGAGAAGGTGGATGTACACCACGCTCAGATTTAGGGGTGGGAAGATAAGTGAGATCACATAATGGCTTCTAATTTCGCAGTGACATATGAGGAGTGTTTATTAGGTGAGAGAGAGTACAGGAGGAGAGGATGTGTAAATTTGGAAGAAAAGGATATGAGCTACTATATTATCTCAGAGCCTAAAAAATGCAGTAGGACTGGGCAGTACTGACAGTTTGCTTTAGTTTGGGATTTGGGGCAGTGAGAGTAGTCACTGGTCATGTGATTCCCCCCACCCCCCTGAGACATTCAGCTGCTTAGGGATGAAGTTTTTGCTAGGTAGGTACAATGGAGGGAGAAAGTGCCAAGGAATTGGAATATATTTGCAGCAGAATGCTTCAAATGATGGCCATGGATGCTAAGTTCTATAAGAACAGAAGTGAAATCCAGGAACGAGGACAATATATATAGCAAGAAGTAGAGGAATCAGTGGAGATGCAGTCCTTCTGACCTGAATTTTGTTTGTTTTGTTTTGTTTTTTCTTAGTATACATGATCAGTGATACTCTCTTTTCTTTTTTTAGGATGTCTGGTATGGCTGGCCTTTTTAGCATCTCTGGCAAGATATGGGTGAGTAATCTTAAATAAAATTTTATAGTTGTATTTTCAGAGAGGCTTTTAAGAATAAAAATGTAGCTTTTAAGCTTTGGAGAATAAACCTGTATAAATACTTTTATAGATTCCCTTTTCTTCTTAAGCCACACAACTACTTTCATGTGGGTTTCTCAGTGGTAATTGAATAGGGACCTGTAACTACTTTGTCAAAGTCGTATTTTCTTAGACCAATGATGAAGTCCTTCCATCAAAGCAAAAGGGTTATGTGGTTTTACTTTATCTTATTTTCCCATTGGCATATCTCCACACAGATCAAAGATTGTTTATGCCTGAAAGTGGTTCTGTGTATCATGAGTTGGCAAACTCCAGCCTGTGGGTGTGCCACCTATTTTTGTAAATAAGGTTTTATTGGAAGACCGCCACATTCATTCATTACCCATTGTCTATGACTGCTTTTGTGTTACAATGGTAGAATTGATTAGTTGTGGCAGAGACACAGAGCTGTGGCCTACAAGCCTAAAATATTTACAACCCAGCCTTTAAGAAGAAGTTTGTAGACCCTCACTATATGTGATCGTGTAATTTCACTGAGTGATTTCAATGGGTTTGAACCATTATTAAGCTAAAAATGTTGAGCTATCATATAATGTTGAATATATCCCATAATTTTTTTGTTCCTTCTCTGTGGAGGGGGCGCTAAATACAATGAGATTTAACAAAATTGCTCTGGAATTAAATATAGCTCAAAATATTTTTTTAAAAAAATCTTAGAAGTAAGTTTTCCTACATATGTTTTCTAAGCTATGCTTTGTAGCTTATGGTGTCATGTTTGGAACTTAATATCAGGAAGTTCATGAAAACTGTTTTTCTCATGCACAGTGATACATGTGGAGGGAAATTTAAGAACAACCTTTTATATCCCACTTTCTCAGTTATAGTATATATTCTACTTTGTGATATAGAATATATACTATAGGTTTTTTTGGTTGGTTGTTTTGTTTTTTACAACAGCGGCTAATGGGATTTTTGGATTCAGTCTTTTTTATGGCTAAAATATAATTTTTTTTGCATTTGTCACATTAAATGATAATTAGTATTTTCCCTTTTTCAGGATAGTTTGAGTTTTATGTGGTTTTCTTCTACTATTTTCTTACATTTGTGAGAATTGTAATCAAGGGCTGAGAATTGTGAATTGGAAACTAGGAATTGAGAGTAAGGGATTCTGCCTTCTGCATTATGTTGACATTCAAGGTTGACAAAATCATATAACCTGAGAGCTGTCTGAGCTTTGTCACATTATAATATCTACTTCAATAGGATGATTATAATAGAGGGATATCAGGCAGCACTGACAGCAAGATCTTAGCACAGGACCTATAATAAGTACAGATCAAGAGATGAATTTGTTCTTCAGGTTAAGAAAAGCCTAGATAGAAATTGATCATGGCCTTGATTGATTGTTAAAGAGAAGTTTTATTTTCAAAGACAGTATTACGGAAGATGCATCATTGTTCTAACCTCATATAGCTTGTCATTAGCATTTGGATCAGGGGTCCTCAAACTTTTTAAACAGGGGGCCAGTTCACTGTCCCTCAGACCGTTGGAGGGCTGTTGGAGAGTGCGACGCACATTCCACATGTGTGCACTATGGACCCAGGACAAGTGGGCTGCTAAGCAGGACAGGCAGCAGTGGCAAAAACACCCGGCAGGCCAGATAAATGTCCTCGGCGGGCTGCATGTGGCCCGTGGGCCATAGTTTGAGGACGCCAGATTTAGATAAATAAGAGTTTAAATTAGAAGTTATAGTTTTTCATTATGTTATGCAAACGATTACAATGTGTGACATTTAGGGTGTGTCAGGGCCAGGAGAGGGTGTTTTATCTTTGCATACACAGCACCTAGCCATGGGTAGCACATATGGATTCTGTGTGGATGCATTGAACTGCAGAGAAAGGGCCATTTAGAGAATAGAATATGATTCATATCTGAATAACTAATTAAGATGTTCTTTTTAATGATGACAAGTAGAATACATATGGTATGTACATATTATAATTTATTTTCAGGTATTTCAAAAAGGAACCAAATATAGATCATTTTATAAGATAAACTATAAAATTTGACACACAAATAATTATATTTTATATTTTGTAAGGTCAATTTTGTCTAGTATGAATACCATATTTTTTAGTTTAGTTTAGCATTTTTCTTGAATATTTTTTTCCATGTTAAACCTTCTTGATGTTGTTATGTTTTAAGAGAGTTTTGTAAAAAGCATGTAGTAAGAAGTAATTCTTTCAACTGATGAATTTAATCCATTTATATTTATTGGAACCACTAGTACATTTTTTCTGTTCAAAGATACTGTTTATGTATGTGTATGTGTGTTAAGGGGTGCACAGGAGAGGTGTACATAAAAGAACATAAATGGTAGATTTGTAGATTATTTTGATCTCCTTGTATATAGGTATATTACCTTAATAATCTGTAGTAGAAATTCTGGTATTGCCCTCTGTATCAGCATCTAGCCTCCCCAAGCCTCTTGACATTTCTTTTATTCTTAGAAATAAGTCCCCATCCTTGTATCAAATATATTGATGGGGCTCTTTCCACCTGTGTGTTTTTAGATTCTGGCTCTTGTCCTCTTATTCATAAAGTCTATGATTTCTGGCCTGGTGAGACCCAGTCATTGGCTGCCCATCAGGCCTCTGGTTCCACTTCAGCTTCTAGATACAGCTTTGCTTTGTTGCCCTCATGGAGCCACTTATTGAGCCAATCCTCCCAGCTAACTACCCAGTTTACTCAGTTCGCTCATTTAGCTGGCTCTTCCTTTAGTCTGAGATCCTCAAATCAATATTGATGGTATAACTATGGGGCATATAATCTGTTTTTAACTCATGCCTAGATAATATAAAACTGCAATATAACTATATAAACAATGAACAGAAGAAACACTGCACATGGTGAGAGAGACAGACAGATAGATACCAGGGGGTGGGGGTGGGGATAGAACCAAAAGACTATAAAGTCTCAGAGACAGAATATAAAGAAATGAATAAAGGCTTATAGAATGGCTAATGCCAGTGAGGCAGGATTTTTGATACCTACCTACTGTCTATTTTACCCTATTGAGTTTTTGTGGATACATAGACAGATAGAAGTCAGTTTTTCTTCAGCAATAGTTTTCCCTGCATGGGTAACTGGTTACATATAAGTATTTCCACAGGAAAAGACAAAACAAGTACATACAGTGTTAATGTTTGTGTGGAGTTTTCCTATGTATTAATATATAGGAAAATGATTAGAGAGAGATTAACAGTAGTTTTCTCTGATATTGAAATTATGGCTGATTTTTAAAAACCTTTTATCTTTTTCTGTAATTTCTAATTTTTTTTGTGTGATGACACAATTAAAACAGTAGCAGTATCTAGAAGATCAGAGCCTACTGAACTAGTGATTCCTTAAAGTCCTTGAGTTTCTGCCTTAGGAGTGAAGCCAACTTGCCAGGTCCAGCATTCTGGAGGTAAAAGCTGGTTCTTAGTATTCTTGGATCTTCCATTGATGAGACATCCACGTAGCTGAATTGCTTTGAACTTAGGAGTTACGTTTGGTCTAAGGTATCATGCCTATCAGGTGACATTTTAGTGCATTTTCAGTAAACAGAGTAGGATAATTCCTTTTAATGAACACATATAATACTGAACAAGGATCGGCATTTTCTACAAGTAAAAACTGTCACTTTGCCTGCCAATCAGAGAAACACAAAAATCTAAAACTGAATTAGATTTGTTTTAATCAATTATTCCTTTGGAAACATATATATGTATGTGTGTGTGTGTGTGTGTGTGTGTGTGTGTGTGTGTGTGTGTGTATGTGTGTGTATAATTCAAGTACATAGTACCACAAATACTAACATTGTAAATGGCTCCAAAACCATTATGGACTCAAAGTGAACAGATAAAGATTTATGCTTGCAGTTTTGAAAATAGAGTTTGACTAATGGGTCTTTAGTAATAATTACCTAAAAGACCACAAGATGGCAGGGTTTCTTTAAGAAACTTAATTAAATCCCCTAAAGAGTACGTTGATACAAGAAAATTAAAGTAGAGTTTATTAAAATAAGAGGATGTTATGAAACTTCTAAGAAGTGTTTGACTCAGAATACAATGATTCAAAAGCAAGTAATTTAATGAAAACTTAAAAATAGAAAGTTTCTTGAAGGTTGCTTTAATTATTTTACAGAAAGTACATAAGACATTGTACAGAAGAACACTTAAAACTGCATATTATTCATCTCCAAATTGTACGTTATTCATTTGAATAAGGTAAATCACCAGATCCTTATAAAGCAAGTTCCATAATGCACTGAGGCAGACTGGGTTTCAACATCTTCTAATTCTTTGGCATATTTCAGGGTTTAATCCTGATGATGTCACTGAGTTATCAAAAAAAGCATAAACTGTGTTTAATTCACAGTGTTTTCTAAAGTAGGGAATTGTGCAATATATTTACAACTTCTATTGAAAAGAGTTTGAATGAAACAATTTTTTGATATCTCAAATACCCTTTTTACCTACTGGGTTGTAAAATACTAGGTTATGCTTAACAAAAACAATTTCCTGGCTGAGCACGACTAATATTAATGCTATCAACAGAGAACAGATGACAGTTTTACAAATCAAGGGTTTGTTTGTATTTCCTATGAATAGTCCATGCATTTGATACATCTTTTCTTTATTCAACAAATATTGATACTTGGATTACATGTGTCAGTGTTGAAAATACTTTAGAGTTATCTCTTCTGCTAAGTAAGAAATTGTAGAGAGAGATCTCAGATTATTCTAGATCAGTTAACAAGCTTTTTTGCTTATTTATTTATCATTTAAAATTAAGCCAGAATAGCCAGGCGCAGTGACTCAGACCTGTAATCTAAGCTACTTGAGAGGCTGAGGCCGGAGGATCTATTGAGCCCAGGAGTTTGAGACCAGCCTGGAGATATAGGAAGACTCTGCCTCAAGAATTAAGTCAGAATAAAATATATTACTTAACTGTATAGATTACATAAACTAAGAAACCAGTGAGAATTATTTAGATTTTGAGAAATATGAAAATTAAATAAAAATTTAGACTCATTTTCATTAGCCTTATTGGTTTTAGGCAAGAAATTCAGCATTATCTCTTCTTGCTGATGATATTTAACTTGGATCCATTTCATCCTGTGTCCAGTAATTGTTTGGATTATAGTTAATGGCTATTTTTTGAAGCCATATAAGTCTAAAACAGCTCACTAAATCCTTCCTCATAGGGAAGCATGGCTCCTGCAACTCTACATCTAAGTGGCTTTGACGGTAAACTAGCTGGTTCATATATATAATTGCTGTTTGATTTGGTATGTGAATACTTTCTAGCTAAGACTGTTTGTTCCTCTTCACTCATTTTTAAAGTGTTTGCCATCAAATGGAGTCCAGAGGAACAGTGAACAGTAAGCACGAAGGGATGTTCACTCTCCTCAAAGACTGATGGAATCTCATTTGCTCATAATACATTAGCCAGAAAAAAAAGTTCTGCTGTCTAATGTTACATTTTATGTTTTCTGGTAATTTAGTAAACTTTTTAAAGGATGGATAGATGTAGAGCCAAGAGAATCTGATTAGAAAAAGGAGGCATTCTAAATTGTGGTGTTCTGTGAAGAGGAATTTGGTTTTAGCTGAAAATTGATAAAGGGCAAAGAAATTTAATTTTTTTTAATGCATGCTATATTATGAGTGAACATTGAAATATATATAATTATTAGCGGAAGGGGACCAAAAAAATCTATCATAATTGAAAAGAGGACTAGCAAAACAGTTCTATCAGATTTCTATCCAAATCTCTAAGGAAGTAACTCTTACTAGATATGACCTTGATTATTAGTCTCAGTTCCCAGTATAATAAAATTTGACTTATTCTCTAGGACTGATTTTAGATATATAAACCTTTTGGGGAACTTATATGTGTAGAGGTGATTTGAAGATTTGAGTTATAGCTAGAGAAGGAAATTGAAATGTTACACTGGAATTTTCATTGCAAGTAAATATTTTTGTTTTCTTCCGATTACAGCATCTTCACAACTATTTCATAGGGACCCTTGGGATTCCTGCTTGGTGTTCTTATGTGTTTTTCGTCATAGCCACCTTGGTTTTGGGCCTTTTCATGGGTCTGGTAAGAGATAACCAATCTTTTTTCCTGTCTTTAAAGCAAAATGGATTTCACGTAAAACTAAAAGGCAGCCAAGAAAGAAAAAGCACATGAACAAATATTCTTTTGTGTGTCATCTAAGCAGTTAAATCACATTTGCTTGTTTGATACTGCTTTCAATTGTAATGTGAGATATAATGGAAAATTCATTAAATTATTGTTCCCTAATACAGTCTTTGCATATTCTGAAGATATGTACTGCCCAGAATGCAGTGATAAAAAAATAAATGGAGGCACTACTTGAATTGATAGTTTCCAAGACAACTGAATCAGCTGTGATTTCACACCTTGCTTACTTGTTTAGAATATTGTGGTGACAAAGCCAAAGTTTTGAATTTGTTCGTTTGGGTAGATGCAAGATATTTTTCTTGTGCATGTCCTCCAATTGAACCTCTAATCCTGACCAACTGCTTATACATACACTCTGGTGGAAACACTTGAGGTGGATTTTGTAAGATAATGTAGATAAAACAGCATAATCATTACTGTGGAAAAAACATTTAAGAATCAAAGCACATCATCATGTCTTCTTTGGGCATAAAAATCAGTATCTAGTATGTGTCTGTCCATTTTATCCCTGGCTGTTTTAGATAAGAGTTGGAATAATACATTTATTTATGTAACTATATAGGCAACTATGAATGTTTTAGCATATTTTATTTTTTGTTATGAATAATTTTTTGTCTTTCTCTTAACCTCTTGATCCATTTGAATACATTTTAAACTACTATTAGGATAAGAAGGTACTAACCGTAGAGCTCCTAAACATTATATGATAGGAATAATTGATGATTACTACAAATTTATATAAAAGAACAAACTTTAAGTAAGGTTATCTTAAAGTTCCTTTATAAGAAGTGGGGACAATAACTTTATTTAGCAAAACAATAATAATAAGTTTAATGTGATGGGTATGGTAATTACCCCGATTTGATTGTTATACTGTGTATACATACATTGAAATGTCACGTTGCACCACATAAATATATACACTTACATAAATATGTAGTTATTATGTGTCAATTATAAATAAAAAATAAGAAAAATGTAACAAACATTATATCCTGTGAATAGCTAATAAATGCGTGACTGTCACATTAAAAATGTAAGGTTTTCAACCAGCTTTTTCAGATGGAAATGTTTTTCTCTTTGCTATTCAAATTAGAGCTTGTTTCTCCCCAACCCACAAAAGCTCCCTGCATTTCATTGCTCCACCTCCTGGTCTCCTCAGCCTGGCATTTAGGGCTTTTTCTGGATCCAAGCCCCAGTGGTGACCCAACTTGGTGTAGCTTTAGCAGCCAGGCAGCTGGTGCTACCCATCCTTTCCTGACTATGAGCAGGGCCTTGAATGTCTTCAAACAAACTGCCATGTCTGATCCTTCCCCACCCCACCATTGGTTGTAACATTCCTGAAATGTCCTTCCACTCAATGAGGGTCACCCATTGGTGAGGAGCACCTCCTGTACAGAGCAGTTGTGTTTGTCCAGAATAGTGTTTTTGAAAAAGACTTGTTTTAGATGTGGCTGATGATGTTTATTTTCTTATACATGATTGATTCATCTATTTATAATGAGCTCTCCGTAGACTTTTGACTTTGTGACCCACCCCCATTCCAAATTAATAGTTTTCTACATTATGCCATATCTGACAAGTAGGAAATTCTTAATTATATCATTGTCTTTGTTGAAGATTTTTGACCAGCTGCTAATTATTTGTCTGAGAATATCTGGTTATAAAGCAAGGCCTAATTTTGAGGCCATTTGGTAATAAATGTCCTATCTACTCACTGTAAAATCATTTTTTCCCCTTTAGGTCCTGGTGATAATATCAGAATGTTTCTATGTGCCACTTCCAAGGCATTCATCGGAACGTTCTGGTAAGTATGATAACCTCATGCTACTTAGAGTATTTTTGGAATTCTGTGATGTGCCCTTTTGTGCTTATATAGATAGTGGATTTTCCAGCTGACCAAACCATCACCACTACCAAATTCCTTAAAATATGTTCTGTAGGTAGTCGATTTGAACAAAAATATTGTCTTTTTTTTTTTTTTTTTTTTTTTACAACTAACACATACTTTATTTACTTGATTGTGACCTTATTCAACATAAAATGTTTTTGAAAAAAAATATTTTTTTCCTCTCTTAAATTAGGGGATATTTCATTCTGGCAATTGTTTTTTCCCTTTAGGCTTGTGCTCTTTATTCATCAGGGATATCATTTCCTTCATTCAAACTAGAACTAGAAAGGAGGGAGGGGAACTCACATGTGCCAGTTCCTCTCCTGAGTCCTTTAAAAGCAGTTTCCCCAAATCCTCACACTGTTCGACACTGTTTCTGGGACCAAGTGGCCCTAGATTCTCGTGTCTTTTGTTCCTGACTCTTTTTGAGGCTGCATAAGGACTTTTATGAGACTTTGTAATTATTGAATTTTATGTGGGAGTTCTCATATTTCTTTTCAGTTCTTGAAGTTTTTGAGGCTTTGAGATTTCCATAGATTATTAGAAAATATATTATGATCCTTAGAATTCTTAAAAGTGACAGAAACTCAGCATCTTCAGGAAAAAAATGAAAATTTATTAGTTTACATACCTGAAAAGTCCAGAGATGTTCTAGCTTCAAGCACAGCCCAAGTGATGTTAGAGTTCTGCTCCATGTGCCTCATGCAGTGGCTGTCCACAGTCCCAACTCATATTTTCTCTGTTTAACTGTCCTTGAAGAAAGAGAGGCTTTTCCTCCTTATTCTGGCCTAGAATGCCTGAGGAGCACTTGGATTGGCTCATCTTGTCTCATTTCTAAACCAATTGCCATGACCAGTGGGGGTCACTGAGCCTTCTATAAGGTACAAAATACAGAGCATAAAGGAACTTTTACTGTCCCTGCCTACATGGTGTGCCAAAATCCACGTGGTCAGTGAAATTTCCAGAGAGGGACGGAGAAGCCCTAGCTGGGGCTAGGATGCCAGTTGGAGCCTCTGTCCTGTGTGATAGCACAGCTCCAACGTGGACAAACTTTCACTGCCTCCATTTTTTCATTTCATAGCTGAACGCATTCAACTGATTAGTGAATTACCATTGTTTATTCAGAGGATGTTCCCCTTTCTTCCCTCCACAGAGCAGGATCAGAGGTCAGAGGAGGCTCAAAGGGCTGAACAGTTGCAGGATGCAGAGGAGGACAAAGACGACTCAAATGAAGAAGAAAACAAGGACAGCCTTGTAGATGATGAAGAAGAGAAAGAAGACCTTGGTGATGATGACGAAGTAGAGGAAGAAGAGGAAGAAGACAACCCGGCTTCCGGGCTGGATGAGGAGAGAAGTGATGCCAATGACCAGGGACCCCTGAGGGAGGGCAGTGTGGCCAAGGGGGAAGTGGAGCCTGAGGAGACTGAAGAAGATATCACTGAGCAGCCCCGTTCAGCTGACACAGAGCAGGGGGAGGACTCGCTGAGGCAGCGCAAAAGTCAGCACACTGATAAGGGACCGTAGGTTTAATGACATTGTTTCCAAGAAGACAGACTGAAAGAATATGTCAGCTTCCCTCTGGTCTGCAGTTTAAACCAAACCCTTAATTTTTTTTAAATAAGCAAGCTTCTCTCTTAAAAGATGATCTCTAGTCATGTGGTCTCATGACAGTAAGCCTCATGCATACTAAGGAGAATCTTTCAGGTATGACAATCATGATATGGAAAGACAAACATGATGGTGACGTTAGGATCTGTTCATGGACTTGGCATGGGAATAAATTCACTTACTTGGGGCTAGAGAGTCTTGACTAATGGAGGCCACCCCCAGCCCTCATTAGCCCCTTCTAGAGACAAGGCCTCAGGCCTCATAAAATGAAATCCAAGGAGCCTTGGCTCTGAGCATCCTCACTGTGCAGCAGAAGTCTTGCTTCCTTGTCTTGTGCTTTTATTTTCGTCAGACTGCGGGAAACATCAGGCACCATAGTGCATGAACACTTCTAGAGTTAGAAATTGACAGGGCCCTGGATTTAGAAAAGAGCTCTGAAATCATCCCAAACCTCTAAATCTCCTTTGTGATATTTTGTTCCTTACCTTTAAGTTTTTCAACTCTTTCACCCTAGGCCTGCAGGCTCCCCACACTCTGCACAGTTGTTCCTTGGTGAGAGGACTTAGCAGCCAGGTTTACGTCAACCGTGTTTATTCTGACTTAAGGGTTTAGATAATCAGTAACCACAGCCCAAGAAGTTGTGACTGCCAAGCATCTAGAACGAAATGTTGTAACCGTAAGAGATTCAAAAGGAAGTAAGGATTTTAGAGGACAGATCTTTTATATTTTTTGGCCAAAATGTAGGAGTTTTTTTCCAAAAAGTTTCTTTAGCAATATTCTTTTTGAAGCCAGAAGCCCTCTAAGTCTTGCCAGTACAAGGTAGTCTTGTGAAGAAAACTTGAATACTGTGTTGTTTTGTTTCCATCTCAAGGGGTTCCCTGACTCTTGAACCACTTTAATAATAACTGGAAAACCATTTCTGGTTTTCCTTCAGGGATGTGCTTCTGGTGAAAGAATTAATGAAAGTCAATATCTGGAAATGAAAGATTTGATTTTGTTTCCATCTTTCATAATCTGAAGAATTATATCTTTATAAATCTCTCAATACTCAATCAACTATAAGTATCTAGGGAGCCCAGTTTCTTTTAAAAAACCATCCACCTACTTCTCTATTACCTGATTTATGTCTCAGAATAAATTCATGAACTTAGATTCCAGGCATATGAAAGATGCCTAAAGTTGATTCTATGCCCCTTGGGTCCAGGAAAAATAAAGAGTACAGGTATATGAAATTCTAAAAGTTTCTGTCATTTTTAAAACGGAGTATGCAGTCTATTTCTATTTGGCTGTTTAGATAACCCTTTGCTTGTATTAACCATGAACATGGGGCTCACTGGTGAGGAGAGGTTCTGAAACTCTCTGCCCTCCTGTGGTTGAATGAGGCTATTGCAAACTTTGCACAAAGGAGGTTATTCTTCTGACAGTATCAATTTTTAGAAACAGTTATTTTTTCATCTTGCCAACTCAGTTACTTAATAGTTTCCTTGCCCAGCACAGTGAAGTTTGTTAAGGGTCACCAGTTACTGTGCTGTTCGTTCAGCAGTGTGCCCTCAGGGTTGAGTACATCACAGAACTGATGGCTTAGGAGAACCTTGACAGGTACCCATTTCTGCCCTCCTGCCATGTCAGTCTCTGACACATCCTCACCCAAAGTGCCACAGTTCTGGTCATGGCACTTCCATCTCTCTGATGCCAGGAATCTTCGCTGGATCAGAGCTGATCTCGGCCTTCCCTCCTGTCCCTGGATTTCTTTCTCTCATAATCATCTGAAACAAAGTTTTCAGAGAACAGTAAGTTCAAGTTCTGAGGTGCAGAGTAAGAAAGGTTTTATAGGTTAGCTTTTCTGTATAATTCTTTTCTCCAAAATTGAAATATTTTTATATATTTTTAATGGAGTATTTGACTAGAGGGGAAGGCATGCAGAAATACAATCTACCTTGGATTTTCTAAATGCAAGGCCAATTTCCAACTGGACTCCAAATAGTATGAGTATTCCGAATCTGAAAATCTGATGTCCCAGATATTCCAAAATATGGAACTTTTTGAGTGCTGTGATGGCTCAAGTGGAAAATTTCAAATCTGACCTCATATGACAAGTTGCAGTAAAAACACAGTCAAAATTTTGTTTCATGTACAAGATTATTAAAATCTTGTACAAAATTACCTTCAGGCTATAGGTATAAAGTATATATGAAACAAATGAATTTCATATTTAGACATGGATCCTATGCTCAAGAATCTCATTATGTACAAACATATTCCAAAATACAAAAAAATCTGAAACATCTCTGGTTCCAAGTATTTCAGTTAAGAGATGGTCAACCTGTATCTAATTATGTAATAAGAAAAATGCATTTTCTTTCTCAGCAATACTTTAAAAAACTTGAAGGGTGAGGCACAAAAAAGTGCTTGGAAACATGCTTATGATTTAAAAAAATAAAAATAAAAATCAGGCTTTCCTCTATTGCAATACCAGATATTCAATTACAGAATGGTAGTTTATATGAATTAAAATTAAGAGAATGAAATGAAAGTAACTGGATTTTGGAGTGGGGATGTGCAGTGCTTTATGTGTTGGGTAGCTGGAGCAGGTGACTTTTCTTCAGTTAGAAGGAAAGTTTGAAAGTTCTGATTACCTTTTTATTTTTTTATCATTCATCTCTTGCTATACCTGCTAAACCAATTCAGCTTGCTTAGAGATCTCATATCGATCAGTATACCAGCAATCCAACTTTCTTTCCCTTTGAGGTATAATCATTGGATGGGGTGGAAGAGAGGGCCTTTGGAATTCCCAGGGTCTTGCACTGCATGGGCACATACTTACAGTCTCACCTTCCACACAGGGGCCCTGTCTGTTAGCCACAGGCCTCTTCAACTGCATAAATTCAAAATAACGACTGTAGTAAAAAGTAAATAAGCTTCAACTGGGTTGGCTTTTGACAGTGAAGAAAGCCAAATTTTGACTTTTAATGGCCAAAAACCTTTGTTGCTAGTTTTGCAACATGATTTGGGTATACTTAAGTCTGCAGAAGCTGAATCTTGTAACACCTTCAGGGTAGATGATAAAAATGATTTTTAAAGCAAGTACTTACCATGTGACTTTTTATTGCCGAGTCCCTCAGAGAAGAGCTTATATTAAAATGTTGTTTTACAGGATGGAAACATTGAAGAATCTAAAGAAAAATTTACAAAAAAATAGAAAAGTGGAAAAGATAGGGTAAACTTTAGATTTCAGCATAAAATCTTCAGTGTGAAGTGAGAAAGAAGGGGAAGACAGGTGCTTTGCTAGTGTCTATCAGAAGGTTATCTATATCCTTCATCCCGGTGTTGCAGTGTTATTTCTGCCAGTATTATAAATGTGTGGTTGACCCATCCTGTCAGATATGCCAACATTTTGGAAGGTATTCATGTAATCTTTTGTGCCAACAGAAAAGTTGCTTTTTGTGTAATATCTCTTTACCTCAGTCCTATGTTTTGATTCTCTTGAGAAGATTATCGCTTGTCTTGAAAAAGCCAAATGTGGTGTCAAGTCTGATGAACCCTGATAGGGCAGCTTTCTGAATAGCTGTTCTGAAGCAGGAAGGTCACTTGCGAGGGTTTTGATAGCTTCAGCCCAGGATGTGGCCTTCAGGTGGCTTATTCTCAGTAAAGGTTTATGTGGACTGTGACACTCTGTATGTGTGACTCATACAACTTTGACATGTTTCCAAAGTAGTTTGATCATATTTTTTATTAGGCAGCTTCATGGAAATAGAATTTTTATACTAAAAATATTGCTTATTTGTACTGCAATATGTTATAAATTTGTTATTTATATTCTTTGTGATAGTCTTGATTATTTAGCCCAGTATATTTATTTTTCTCTTCGTGTATTCTTTGCTTCCTCAAACAGCATCTGCAGCAACTGGAATGAGAAATCAAGATATTGTGTTTCAAGTACATTGCCTGAATCATGATTCATTTGATCTCAGTATTGTACATTATCCTTGATCCTAAATGTTTTCATTTTATTGTAAATTCCCATTTGCATCAAAACTTAATGAAAATGATGAATAAGTAAAAACAAAGTGGCATATTGCTTTCCATATAAGTATTTTCACAAAAGCCATTTGCCTGGGCAGTAAAAAATATTAATTTGTTAAAATAATTTTTCTCTGTGTCCTTCCAGTCTGTTCATACTCTCTCTGTCTTTGTCCCTGCTTGGCTTGGTGAAACCCAAACTGTGTACCCTTTTGCTGCTCTGGAAAGTGCACTAAACCGAAGGCAAGTTCAAGGATCACAGCCCATTGTGTTGCCTGTAGAAACTCTTTGTCCTGATCACTTGAGTCTCCCTCTGTCCTGAGCTCTAGGGGGTGCCAGGACTGGAGCAGATAGCAAGGGGTGCTGCTAACCCTCCGAGACACCGTGGGCTGACCTGGTCTCCTAGGGCTTTCAGAAAACATTCTACATCTAACCTGGCCACTATTACAGTGAAACAGCAGAAAAGAGGTGAGGTGACTTCTTTAAACACCCTCAGAGAATGGAAAAATGCAGATTTAATTTTTCCTTTTGAAAGATGTTGGAGGATGTGTAGTAAGAAGACAGTTATTAAACTTGCATACCACCAAGTTCCTCCCTCAGAGAAGCTAGCTCAGAATTCTTATTTGTCTATGCAGAGAAATGTTTGTGTTATGCTGTATCCACCTATATGATCTTGATTATCCATCCTTGGTGGGAGCAAAGCCTGTAGCTTTGAAGCCAACAATGCTAACTTATAAAATTCAACCGTCTACTTTGCTCTAACCTGGAAGGCTCTGTAAGAAATATATTTTAGAAAATTAAGAATTATTTTCTTAGAACATGTGAACTTCTTGAGATTGATAACTATACTAGGCTAGTCTAGGCTGTGCTAATAGACCCCCAAATATTAGGGTCTTTAAGAACAAGAATGTTATTGCTGTTTCACAATCCAAGTCAGGCATCCCAGGCAGTAGTGGCTCTGCTTCCTGCAGGTTTTCCTGGGGTCTGGGTCAAGGATTGCTTTGCTGTCTAACATGTAGCTTCCAAGGTGGCTGTGATCATTTCCACCCAGACCAGTAGGAAGGAGTAAGAATATGGAGGAGCACTTCTGAGAGATTTTAAAGCTAAGTTGCTAAGGGGCATACATGTGTCACATATGGACGGTCACATTTCCTATGAGAAGACTTAGTCACAGGGTCATACCTAACTGAAAGGAATGCTAAGATGTGTAATCTTGCTGTGTGCTTAAAAACAAAGGGAAATGTGAAAGCAAGCAATCTCTGACTTTATCTTACCTACCTTTGTAACCCTAGTGCCCCGTATGCAGTAAGCTCCTGATAAGTGGTAGTAAGAATGCATGTATATCAGGAGAGGAAAGAATACATATGGGCCCAATGTGGGTTGTCTTCCTTCTGGACTTCATTATTAGTCTTCGAGATACCAGAGTTTCCAAACTACGAGTGTTGTGATCTCTTGGAGTTGATAATTTGAGAAGATGGGCATTAAAAAGTGGGATAAGAGTTGCAAATGGAAAAGTTAAGAAATGCTATGTGAGTTTATAAAAAAGAAACCTGATCTAGCCCGAGGATTTAGATGTTATGTATGTGACCAGGGGCTAAGATTAGGAGTTACAGCAGCAGAGGGTGTTGCGACCACTCAGGTGCACACAAGCAACCTTTAACCTGCTCACATGGAAACATAGGACCAGTGTTTTATCTCAAAGAGAGGGTCTTTGCTAAGCCAACAGAGTAAATTCTCACCTTCATTTTATTTTTTATGAAGGGAGTAATGGAGGGAGGCATGATTTCTTTTTTATTCATCTTTGCATTAGTTTTTTCCTCTTATTTCAGTATCTTTGACATCCATTTAGTAATTTGTAGATTCCATAAATTTTCCCAAATTGAATTCTGATTAGTAGACATCTGATTAATCATGTTAACTTACACATTATTCTTTAAAAAGCTTTATGCCATCAAAATTCTCTTGTGTTCTGTTGTCACTGGTGGAACCCTTTTCTAAAATTATTTATTATAATCAGTTACTTTGGTATAGATCATAGGATAGATCCAGAGAACATGTGTGCCCTAACAGGACGTCCTGGTAGGTTCACAGAATTACAGAGCTATCACTGTATGGGATTGCCTTTCAAACTCTAGCCCTCTGTGCGGTAAATTCTAAGTATTAGTCTCAATCTAATAAATAACATTAAAAACTAGTAGGTTATGGGTTGAACATTCACTTTTAATTATTTTGACTAATAATATTGTACAGAGTATTCTAAGACTTTTCATGTCCTTGACTACTCCATAAATGAGAATCAGCAGTGGGTAAAACCATATGATTATAATATGGCTTCAAGTCATTTGACCTTCAGAGCCATTTGTTCTCCTGACAGCGAAAGTAGGAATTACCTTCTTCTGACAGAGTGAATTGTCTTTAAAAAAAAAAAAAAAAAAGTGAGGAATAGATATGATCTGGTACTGAAACTGCCTTCAGTGATGGTGGTGGTGGTGGTAGTAGTAATAGTAATAGAGGAGGAGGAGGAGGAAATGTTCTTCCTGTGGTTAAATCCCAGGTCCTCTACTTACCTGCAGGTGGTATGAACTTGAGCAAGTTACCTAACTTCTCTGTGCCTCTTTACACTGGGGATAATGAGACTTTCATATCCATTCATGAAGATCTAGACAATTTTACCCAATCCTAATGAGGACAACTAGAAAAGTTGCATTTAAAATATTGCATATGTATAATATCTAATATACTTTACATTAGACATATATTCATATATTACTTGAAGGCATCAGAGTTTATAAGACAATAAATGATTATCAGGCCAAGATCTAGGGGAGATTGAAAGATCAGGAAATTGATTCTAATGTTTGGGCCTACTTTTCTCCTGAGGGCATTTACTGTTCCTGGAGTAGGTGTGAGAGGTGTGTTGAGAGGGTGAGTGATGCTATTGAGAACTTGGTCCTGCTAAGGGGACAGGAATTAGCTAAGGATGGGGGCAGGGCTGTAAAACCCCCTTGTTTGGGTTGGATCTCTGGAAGAACTCGCAGTGCGAATAAGGATGAACTAGAAGTAAGCAGGTCCCCACGGAGACTGAAGCTCAGCCTTGATCTATCCAACTACTGAAATCAGGATGAAGTGATCCTGGCAGCAAGTGTGAGTGCTGGGAGGAAGTTCATTGGTAACAATTGAGTTCTAACTTGGATGAGGAAGTTCTCTTGCCATTTTTATTTTATTATGAGACAGAATGCCTGGGTCTAAATAAATCCCAAGGATCATACTGCCCCATATTTGTGTATCATTGCATCCAAAGGGCCATAGTCTAGCAATCAAAAGTTAAACTTGATGCCATATATTCGTTTCAGTCTCTCTCTGCCTCTTTAAGTTCCCAAAGCTATCTCCTCTACAAGCTGGCGTGATTCCCCCCTTTTATTCTTTATTCCTGAAAATTATCTACAGTGTCCCCAAAGTGTGAATATCAATTGTTCTCTTTCTCTAACTACTTTCCTCTTACCTACTACTTCTCCATCTTTACTCTTTCTATAGAAAGAACCTTCTCCACAAGTCCTTTCTGATATAGTTAACCCATCACTGCTTTAAAAGATTCTTCTCAGTGCACAATTAAGCCAGGCATTGCCAGGATTTTCCTTCATGGGGAGAGGAGGTGGGTGGGAGGCCATGAATATCTGTGTGTCAGAAGGAACTGTGCCTGTGTGCCTATCGCACTTTCCATCTGCTGCCCTCCGCTTCTCTAGTGTATGCTGGGTAGATCAAAATTCCTGTTGGGCACCTCCCACTGCGGGAGCTGTCTGGCTCAGCTACTTCTGCCAGAATTCATCATTGTCCTTTCTAATAAACATAGGAGGTGGAGAATGGGAAAGCTCCTTGATAGCTAACGTATCAGATTTAGGATTTAATCACACTCTCTCCCCTCTCCCCATTCAGAGAATCTCTAGTCCCCTCCTCCAGTCCCCATTCCTGATACGAAGAAAGACCATCCAGCTGTTATACACCCTCTGGGTGGAAGCTACCACTAGATGCTTAACATTGACCATGTCCAGCCCCCCAAGTTTAGCTAGGCAAGCCAGGGTGATCCTCATATGGACTCATCCATGCTGAGTTCCTCCAAATACTTCATCACAGAAAACCTGCTTGCACTGGAAGCAAATTGGTGCCTAGTCTCCAAGAAGGGCTGTCTCTGTGGGTCCATGATTGGGATTTGGACCTTGTTGTTGCTCACCTAAGAAAACTTTGATAGGATGGAGTGTCTTTTCTTTGACTTCCAGCTCCCTAAATCTGCTCAAGGCCTCTGGTCTGAGTCCCATTAGGTCATTAAGTGGTCCTGAAGGCCATTACAATCCATTCTTTTTCCTCCTTGGGTTAGGTCAGTTTTGCCAATAGTGAGAGTTCATGTGGCTCTTGCTTCAGGATTAAAACCCAGCAAATCATGGCTTGATCCCCTATCTGCTCCAACCAGGAGAGTGTCCAAACTTCATTCCATCACTCCTGACAGATGTCCGCCTTAGGAATTCTTTCAGCCACTTACTTCTTGTGAGTACATCCTCTCAAAACCATTCATAACATTAATGGTGGCTTTTCTAGTTTCTACTCCATAAGTCACCTCTGGTGGATGATATAAGATATGACATCTCTTTATTTTTATTTCTGTGTATCTTTGTATCATTTTAGTGGAATGCTCAAATCACAACTCAAGGTTTTTTGATTCGGTCCTTTCTTAGCATGGTGTTTTCCACAAATTTCCTAAGTTTCTGGGTGCTATTAGCTTGTTCTCACTCTTCCAAAGTCTGCCTGAAGTTGACTTCCATGACAGCAGCCAGATCCCTTTGGAATGAATCTGCTCAGACGAGTGGAGTGAGCAGCCATTTTTACTGCTCCAAGCAGAATCAACATGGATGGCCTTTCTCTGTTAAAAATGGAATATAATATCTTGAGAAATTGGATGGTCATTGAAGCTTTCTTAAAGTTAACACACATTTTCCAATTTCACAAGGGAAGTTTTTCTTTGAAAGACAATCTCAATTTTATTGCATTATATTTGCTTCATAAGTCTGATTTTCAAATTGGAACCATGTATCTCTTCCCAACCCCCAAATCACAATTTTCATTTTATCAAAGCCTCAACCACATTGCTCTGACTTTCTGGAGCTATTGCAAGAACTCAGTCTTCGGTTCCCATTTCTTTATTCCATTGTTCCAAGAGTCTGATCTTCATGCTAAAAATGCACTATTGACTTAGGTAATGCTTTAATTCAAGGTGCAGGTGAATATCACATTACAAATCCAAAGACCTGAAGTTCACTTCCAGAATGTAGCCCATCTAAATTCAGTGACTCTACATGGTTCAGTCTTGTAAAACAACAAAATCTAGGTCAGGAGACAGAAACATAGACAATTTTATCTCCAGAAAAATAGGAAAGAGAGATTAACCCATTATCTAGATTAACATTTCTTAAAAGTTCTACTCATTTCTTGTATTATAGGTACAGGGGCCATCCTTCAACTTCTACCCCCTTTCTCCTTCCCCATTCTCTTCCCCCAAAGACTTTATCTTGCATTATTTTTGCATATGCTCTTGCTTTTTTCATCCTTGTCATTTCCTTCCATATCTCAATTTTTCTCTTTTTATAAGTCTTAATCTTTTCTGCTACAAACTTTTTTTTATCTTCTTTTGTTCTCCTCTCCTTACCTGTCTGCTCTGAATTTGTATAATAAAGTATAAGGGGGTGTAGAGAGCAAAGGAAGAAATAGGACAACACTATGTTATTCCTTGCTGGGGCAGGAGAGAATCATTAAATACTCATAAAGTGACATATTGTTGTTGCCACATTACAATGGAATAATAATGAATTATAGCTGGTATAACCTGTTTCCTCTGTGGAGTATATTTCTGCTCATCATCTTTCCACTCTCTGGACTTTTTTCCTCTGCGTTGGGTGCTTTGGGTCTTCAACATAAAACCAGAAATAGAATAACTGTTCTTCCTTCCTCAACATTTACTTATAGCAGGTTTCACATGTGAGTGGAAGATGTTATATTGAGTTCTCACATTAGTGCTATTAATTCCATTCAGTTTTTCCTGTCTGTCCAGAAGTGAGTGAGCCTTCAGGGTGCAGAAAAAGAAAATTACACATTTGCTGCTCTAGCAGGGGAAGGCATTTTCCTTCTGCCTGTCTCTTTCCCTCTATATCACCATCCTAAGGTCCCAACTAGGAGTGTGCAATGGCTAAAGTATTATTTTTCTGTCTACAATTTCATTTAAATGTAAAAATCTCTCCAGGGAACTATTTTCTTATCAGCATTATACCCTTGTCTACTCGAGCTCTACTCCCAGTCAAATAAAGCATTATTAATTAGTATTCTTAAAAATAAAAAGCTAAAACCAATGGGAAATTAGAGAGAACTTATTGGGAAAGTTCGGAAAAATATGGGCTGATTTTTTGGAGCTACAACTTCTCTAGTTTAGTTAAAATTCAACAAAGACTTCTATTCCTGACATAACTCAGTGAACACACAAAGATAGGGATTTCTTGGAAAAATTTCTAAAAATTTTAGCTGCATCACCTGAAGAAAAGCTGCATCATCTGAAGAAAAGAAAAACACTTATCCTGAAAGACTGGGATAGGTTTTAACTTACAGTAACTGCTATGAAATAATAATTTATGAATACTTCTCAATTCTGATTCCTCAAATGACTCAGTCTTCTCTGCTACAAAATTAATTTTAAGATTTAGAGATGCTATTACATATGTGGCATAACAATTTTAAATTCCTTACAAACTTTCTCATAATTTACCTTTACATTCAAAAATATTATCTTTTTATTTATTTTTTTTCTTTAATTTTTTTTATTTCAGCATATTGTGGGGGTACAAATTTTAAGGTTGCATATAATGCCCTCTCCCCACAAGTTTGAGCTTCAAGTGTGACCATCCCCAAATGGTGCACATCTCACTCTTTATATATGTATATACCCGCCTCCTCCTCCCCCCTCCCACCTGCCCAACACCCATTAAATGTTATTCCTATGTGTCCACTTAGGTGCTGATCAGTTAATACTAATTTGCTGGTGAGTATTTGTGGTGCTTGTTTTTCCAATCTTGGGATACTGCACTTGGTAGTATGGGTTCCAGCTCTGTCCAGGAAAATACAAGATGTGCTAGATCACCATTGTTTCTTAGAGCTGAATAGTACTCCATGGTATACATATACCACATTTCATTAATCCACTCATGTATTGATGGGCACTTGGGTTGTTTTCACAGCTTCGCAATTGTGAATTGTGCTGCTGTAAACATTCGAGTGCAGGTGTCTTTTTTTTTAGGTTGTCCTTTGTTCTTTTGGGTAGATGCCCAGTAGTGGGATTGCTGGATCAAATATTATCTTTTTAATGATTAAAAAATCATCACTTTTAGTTTTTCTTTTATAAATCCCCAATTGAAGTTTTCTTTTTTTACAATTTTCCTGGAAGTACAATACTTATTGGGGATACTGTCTTTTGAAATGTATGTTGTGAAAATTCTGATCGTAATTTGAGAGAGTTTTTTATATCCCTGTGTTCCATAGCAGCAGCCTGGTATGAGCATTACCTCTGAGTCAGAACCTTTATGGTCTAACTCAACCACTACTTGTGTAATCCTTTAACTTTTCCAGTGAGAATTCAAACTATCCTCATAGCTTCCTGTCTATATTAACTTGACTTTGGTATTCCACTGCCTTCATCAACATAACTTCACTATTCCAGAAAACACTATCCCAGGAAGATCAAAATTACAAATAACTATGGTCCGTTATTTCTAGAGACCTTCTAACAGAAGATTCTTCATTAGAAGGCATCAGAGTTTTGTTGCTTTACGATGTTCACTGATCCTGTAATATTGCCTTCTGATCCTTAGCTAGTCCTAACAACCCCTCCTGCCACTCTCTAAAATGTACTTTAAAAGAGACTTCCAGTTTTTGATAAATATCCCAATTTTGCCATTCCCGCAAGTAAGATGCAATTAAGACTCTGTTGAGGTAGTGCTGTTACCAAGTAAACAATAAGCTCAACTTTGTCTTCTTGACAGGTTGTTTTGGAGATACTGTGGGAAGCCAGCATCAAACACAGGCATCAGTGTTTTTGATTTATTAAATGATACTGTTAGATGACATCAGTGACTTCCACCTGTGGTTGTAAACTAGAATAGCTTTGCTTTTAAACATTACAGATACTGACACACTACTCTTCATAAATTATTTCACAATCCTTTGAGGATTGTGGACTTCAGGAATATGACCTGTATAGTCCCATGGGGTCCCATGCCTAGAAAGGGCCTAGTGCTGGGTTTAAATGCTATCTTGTTGTTATACTTTTGAAATTATTAATAGCTTGTGAATAAGGGCCCTGTATTTTCATTTTGCACGGAGCCCTACAAATTATGTAGCTGGCCCTGCCTTGGTGAGGTGAAGCATGAGCATTTTATACTTCTTCAAGTGGTTTTAATGTGCAGCCAGGGTTAAGAAACACAGGGATAGAACTTCTCTTTGAACTATGAGACACAACATGAAGTTGGAATTTATTGAGTGATTGTATAAAGTGCTTTATAGGTACTATTTTGTTAATCTAAAAGGTAAGATTTGAAGCCAATAAATCTTAGTTCACAGTGTTCTACATCATTGTTACAGTCATATGTTGCTTAATGATAGACGTATAGTCTGGGAAATTCATCATTAGGCAAGTTCATCCCTCTGTGAACTTCATAAAGTGAATTCACATAAACCTAGGTGGATAATCTGCTACACATCTAGGCTATATGTGGCCTATTGCTTCTAGGCTGCAAACCTGGACTGCATGTTACTATGATCAATACTGCAGGCAATTGTAACATGGTGGTAAGTATTTTTGCATCTAAATATATCCAAACATGTTAAAGGTACAGTAAAAATATGATGATATAATCTCAGGGGACCACCATTGACTATGCAGTCTATCCGTACATGTGTTGACCAAGACATTGTTATTCAGTGCCTGACTGTATATTGCCTCTGTTGAGGAACTGGTTCCTTAAGCAAATATCTATGGAATACATCTATATTAGTTTGCAATTATAATACTACTGTAACAAATTATCACAAAGTTAGTGGCTTAAAACTACACAAATTTATTATCTTCCATTTCTGGAGGCCAGAAGTTATGAGTCTGAAGAAGCTAAAATCAGAAGTGTCAGCAGATTGCATTCCTTCTGGAGGCTTCAGGGGGAGAATCTGTTCCTTTCCTCTTCCAGCTTCTAGAGCCTGCCAGCATTCTTTGGCTCCTGTTTTATCACACCAATCTCTGCTTTCATCATCCCATCACTGCCTTGTTGCCTCCTTTTTACAAAAAACCTTGTGAGTACATTGAGGGCCCAATTCAGGATAATCTCTCCATTTTAAGGTCCTTCATTAAATCACATCTGCAATGTCTCTTGGCCATTTAAGCTACCATATTCACAGGTTCCAGGGATTAGAATGAGAACAGATGGAGGCAGGGATGGGGGGATGGTATTATTCGACCTGCCATAGCAGCCTGTGTACCACACTCAGTTCTGGACCCTGGGGATTCAGCTGTGAAAAAGAGAAATGAACCTGTGACTTCGAGGAGCTTACATTTTTGTAGGAAACACTGATGGTAATAAATAAACACAAAAATTGATAAATAATATAATTTCAGACTTTTTCTATGTGCTATGAAGAAAATAAAGCAGGATAAGGAGCAGGGCTAGGGAAGGAGGATGCAATTTTAAATAAGGTAATCAAGGAAGGCTTCTCTGAAAAAGTGCCACTTGCCCAGAATTTTGGAAGGAGAAGGAGTCAGCCCTAGAAAAGCCTAGACAATAAGAGTTTCTTGGAGATAAAAAGCTCTGGAGTTAGAATAGGTTTGATGTCTTCAAGCAAAAATGTGTATGATGGGAGGGGCAGATTATTTAACACCCTGAAGGTCACCTGGTAAGAATACAGGTTTTATTCCAAATGCAATGAAAAGCCACTGGAGACTTGAAAGCCAGGAAGTAACATGGGTTGACATAAGTTTTTAAGTTTCATCGTGGTCCACAGTTCAAGTGAGAGAGGCTGGTGGCATGGACCAGGATGGTTGGAATACATGTTTTGTTTAGTAGTAGGAATTGGGATATAATTTAATGTCAAAGTCAGTAGGACTTGTTTTTGGATTAGATGTAGATGGTAAAAGAGAAAAAGAATTAATAATGTTTCCTAGGTTTTGGCCTGAGCACCAGGGATAAATGATTATGAAAGATGAAATTAATTGGGTTAAATTGCTGTTATGGATTGAATGTGTTATTTTGCATTTCCATCAGACATCTATAACTTATACAGTTGTAAAATAGCTCAAGGACAGTGACAACTAGCATCAGATAACCTAGGAGGTTGTGATCTAAACAATCATAGTTTTCCATTGAACCACATATTTTCTTCCTATATATAGACACTTTCTGTGAAGGAATATTTGTTAGTTATCCATGGAACCCAGTTTGGGAAACTACTTTAGGAACTGCTGCTTTTCTGTAATTGTGCCAATCAAGGGAAATGAAAAGAGGAAGATATAAAGATTGTGTGTCTCACTAGTCAAATTTGAATTCTAGGTACTGCTCATTTTATATGTATCCAAACATTTTGAGAACTTATGTATCCTCTATGGGCAGGAACTATTTAACATTATTAAATGCTGATTTTGCAGCAGTCGGTACTGACTCCAGACTGAAAGAACCAAAAAAACACATTTTATTTATGCTTAGAAAAATTGGTTAAAATAAAAACCTGCCCATATGATTATAATTTTTAATTGCTTTGCTTTTTCAACCTGATTATCCATTAGGAAGTTGTTTCCTGAACATTGAAAATGATGCCATCTCCTTTCTGGAAAATAGTGATCTCTATCAATGCTGAAATCTCATTAGCAGACACTTTCCCGTTACTCCAAGTTGAAAGGGAAGAATAATTTGTATGATCCCTATCCACATGATTTCTGGAAAATCCCATTAAGGTAAAAGGGCTAAGAGCTGTGAACTGGCCTGCTTACCACTGTTGTGTGACTACTGTCGAACTGAAGACATGAATGTAGATACTAAGAGAGCAGAAAGGGTAGGAGCCGATGTGCTGAGTACGTGTGCGAAAACAAGGCTAATGTATTGTTTTTGTTTTCACAAGTGACCTAACAGCTGGGAGGAGACAATTGCCTTAGATAATAATTTGACAGCCACTTGATACAGAGCACATTAAAATGAAAATTCTTTCCATGTGTCTTTCTGTTGCAAATTTACCATGTTCTTGTCAACATTTCAACCTACCCTCTTTTTGGTGACTTCTCTCCTCTTAAACAAGGAAGAGTAAAATAGGACTCTTAAATACATGTGTACTTAACTTTCAAGAGTTATTCCACAGTGGATAAAGCATGGCTTAGAAAGGAAAAGAGCTACAAGGTTTCATTATATAATAATATTGTCTCGACCTAACCAAAGAAAGGGGGCCATGGAAAACCTGTGATTTGTCTTTTTACTAAAGGGATTGCCTGGTGCTGGGGCTGCACAGAGGTATATAGCCCCGAGACACCTGAAAAATGGTCTGATTTTATTTCCCATAATTAGCTGACTGATATACTTTGTTTAGGTGCTGCACAGAGGTTGAAAAGAAGTCTTCGTCTTCCTGATTATATTGAGGCTATCAGCATGTTATAAGAGCCTACATGATTTTCTTAAGAGTTTATAAAATTGAACATCAATCCACACAAAACTGACTTATGTTGGTCTGAAATCTCATATGGAACGTTTACTACCAATGGTCTCAGAGCAGATAAAAGAAACACCATTCCTGCCAAACAGTTCCCTCAATGGTAATAAGTTAGAAGAGAAATACTTCTTTCCTCTTATGCTATCTCTTATGAATGGGCGGCCACTTTTGCTTGTCACAAATGATATTCTCAGCAATTGAGTTGAAGTATCAGAATATAAAAAAGCATTTTTACATATCTTAAAAGACTGACTTTTATTTTTATTTTTTATATTTAGCAACAAAATGAGGAGAAGGATAGAAATTTATCCAGTCTGCTTCTTTTCCTAGGTCCATATGCTTTTGAGAAATTTGCATGGTTTGTACATATATTTCACATAAATAGTCTCATATTTTACTAATTTCCAAAATATGATGGTCCCCCAAATTTTCTAGTTTTCAAATACGCTAAAAGGAGTTTTCATCTGACATGGATATTTGGCTTTCAGATTTAATTTTCAAGAAACATACTATTAATAATCATCTGTAACATTTATAAGAGGATCAAATAGTTGAATGCCTTTCAGAAAACTGCATGTGTCTGTGTCTCACCCTCTAACACAAGGTGCCTACAGGATGAGAATCTATTCTGGGATGTGCATCCAGTGTGCAGTGATATCCTTTCAGCATCGCCTTTCAGGTAGAGCTGTCTTTCCTGTCTACATTCAAATGATCTACCTGAAGAAATTGTGTTGTTTTAAACATCAAGAGATTATTCTCTTAGCAGAAAACTATAGTTTAACTCTAAACTATACTGTTTAAGATCAATTCATTTTGATTTCTAATCTCTAAAATCAGAGAGCATGACATCCAATTACTAGCTAATCTACTCCTGCTCACTGGTTCCAAGCACAACTGCGGGTTAAGAATAGCCCCCTTTGGAGATTTCTGTACACTGCTCACAGAGGACATATTTTGTGGCATCCATTATTTATCTTCTTTCATTATTAACTTTGGGAATATCCTACATCTACATAGGAAATATTGTGGCATAAATTAGTTTTTTGTTAATCAAAAGAATGTGGTTTAGGATCTATTTATTACATTCATAGAATGAAATATTTATGTTCTAATGAATATCATTTAATGAGTTTGGAAATCTGGTTTATTCGATCAGTGATGGTCAGACAATTGGTTATTTATTTGGAAAAAATAAATTAATTTCTACCTTCGGCCTTGTATGTATCAGTTAGTTTGGGATACATTATGTGACTTAGAATGACAAAGATATAATGTGTGATCACACGACGTGCCAGTCATATGGTGCCTTGGGGTCTTCTCATCACCACCCATGCTGACAAAGCACCACCATGAGGACAGAGCTTGCTGATCTGCCAAGGAGAGGAGAGATAGGAGGGTCTAGCATTGGCAATTAAATGCTCCAACCCCAATTTGACGGTCACCAGACATTAATAATCCATTCAGAACCGGTCATATGGGCCAGAACCAGCATGGCCCCATGCATAGGGGAACCAGAATATGCAATTTCACTATGTACCTTGAAGGGAGGAACTGGATATATTTTTTGAACCAAATATTTGGCTCATTTTGCTTACGGATACAAAATAGTGACCACCACAGTGCACAAAGATTAGTTCCAGATGAAAGAAAATATGGGAGAATGTTTTTTAAGCTCTTTGAGGGATTTTCTAAATGAGACTAAAAAGCCCAAACCATCAGTGACACTATTGATACATTTGACTAAATTAAACATTTACATTTCTATACAATAATAGGCCCATAATTAAAGAACCACAATTAAAGCGTTTGGAAATATGTAGACTAGCTTTACTAAAAAGTCTTTTATAAAACACCTACAGATGTGAGATAGAATATTATAAGTGTATTTTACAATATGCTGCTGAAATGTCAAGAAAGTAATGCAGGCGGGGAGCAGGGGCTCACACCTGTAATCCTAGCGCTCTGGGAGGCCTAGGTGGATGATCGGATCGCTTGAGGTCAGGAGTGTGAGACCATTCTGAGCAGAAGTGAGACTCCATCTCTACCAAAAATGAATTTAAAAAAAAAAGCTAGGCATTCATGGTACATGCCTGTAGTCCTAGTTACTCGGGAGCCTGAGGCAGGAGGATCACTTGAGCCCAGGAATTTGAGATGACAGTGAGCTATGATGATGCCACTATACTCTACTGGGGGTGGCAGAGCAAGACTCTGTTGTCTCTCGAGAGTTTGTAGCTGCATGGGCACAAGGAGACTAAGTCATGGTGACACCCATGTAAAGATGGGAACCCACAGGCTGATGTCCCTAGTGAAAGAATAGTGAGGGAGAAAGAACCCTTCACTGCAAGGGGATATCCAAGAAAAAATTACTTGTTTCCACACTGGATCCGTGATAATGGTAAAAAACAAAACAACACTGATAATTCATGATCAGTAATTAGTAGTCAAATGATTTGTTGCCCATATTCCTACTGAGTGATCTAAATACTCCAGTTCAACTATCCTGCTGAAAATAATTATCAGTTATTTCAAGTATAACAAACATGTTTCTAAAGGCATCAAAATGCTCATAAAATAATAGGGAATAAACAGACCAAAATCTGTGGGAGCAAGATCTAAGAGAAGTAAGCAGAATCCTAAGGCTACTTTCCCCCCAAAGCTATGTGCTGAACCCCCCACTGCATTGGAACTCTACTTTTAACTGCCTATGGCCCTTGAGGGGACCACAGGGAAAGCACATCACTTTAAAGGTGGATGCTCAAGGGAGTGGAGAAACACACCCCACTCTCATTTCCATTTTCACTCCATCTCCGGGTGACTGCTTGCCAAATTGTGTTGTTGTTGCAAAGTATGAAAGAGGAATCCTTCCCAAGAATTTGTGATCACTGGCATACCCTTCATCCCAGGCCAAAGCTAGGACCTCAAAGGGCAACATGTTTAGAGGACGAACTGGAGAAAGAAAATCCACCTGGCGAGAGGCAACTGGCCTGCCTGGGACTTGGCTCTAATTGCAGCATGGAAATAGAGAGAGAGAAAACAGAGGAATAATAAGAAAATGAAGAAGAGGAGGAAGAGAAAAGGGAAGAAGAGGAAGAAGAAGGAGAAGAGGAGGAGGAGGAGGAAGAGGAGGAAGGGTAGGAGAGGAGGCAAAGAAAAAGAAAAGACAAAGAAAGAAAATATTAAGAAATCACAAGGAAGAGAAAACGTATTTACTATATATTAACTGGAGGTGGATCATAAAGGTCTTCATGTTTGCAGTCTTCCTGTTGAGAAGGCTGAGGAGGAGGAGGAAGAGGAGGGGTTGGTCTCACTGTCTCAGGGGTGGCAGAGGCAAATGAAAATCCACATATAAGTGGACTCATGCAGGTCAAACCTGTGTGGTTCAAGGGTCGACTCTACCTACTACGTGCTGAGTGTTTCACTGATGATACATCCTTCGGTCCTCACAGTCACTCCTCAGGGCAGTTGGTAATATCTCTCTTAGTCTTGTTTGAGTTTCACCAAAAGAAAACTGTGAGACAAGCACTCAAGTACAAGGGGCACAAGGCGTTATTTGGGAGGTGAAAGAAGCACCTATGAGGGGCAGGAAAGTGAGATCGAAAGGGGCAGCCCTCAACACAGGATGGGTATCAACCAGCTCACGTGGTTGGCAACCAGAGCCTGCAACGTGGAACATAAAACCCAGGGCTAATCCTACCAGGCGAGTAAGAGATTTGGGATATTTATGTGCCAACCCCTCTAAGGCCTTAGTTGAGGGCTGTTATACAAGTATTAATTCCATAACACTTAGCATACCTAGTGGAAGGAAAAGCAGGACCCAAGTTCAAAAGAAAGTTCCCATACAGGTATAGGCTGTTGGAATGAATCTGGCGAGCAGTTTTGAGCAGAAGCTCCTGGATTGAAACCCAAATCTGGCTGCAGTAAAAGCCTAAAAGCCATTGAAGTCTCAATCACATCGTATTAATATGAATCTTCCTCCAGTGTTGCATGATTGAGTGAAATTTTAGATTGAGACCACAAGTTCTTTTGGAAGAGCACCTCTCTATATCCAATCCTGCGCAAGATAAGACTCTTTAAGAATTAGCAGTAAAACTAAATGCCTGGACAGACAAATGCATAAAGAAAATATAAAATACATGCAATGGAATATTTTCCAAATTTAAAAATGAAGAGGATCCTGCCATTTGCAAGAGAACGTGAAGAACATTGTGCTAAGTGAAATAAGCCAGACACAGTAAGAAAAATATTGCATGATCTCATTTATAGGTGGAATATTTTTTTTTTAAAGAAGAGCTCAAGTACACAGAGACAGAGAATAAAACAGTGATTACCACCAGTGGGAAGGGGTGGGGTGGAGAAGAGGAAATGGGGAGATGTAGGTCAAAGGAGGCAAAAAGTAAATATATATGGACAAGTCTACAGATCCAATGTACAACATAAGGACTATAGTTAATACAATTGTATCATTTTAGTAGATTTTAGCTGCTCTTGTCACACAGAAGGTAGCTATGTGAGATGACAGATGTGTTAATTTGCTTTACTGTTGAAATCATTTTACTATCTATATGTATCCCAGAACTTCATGTTGTAAACCTCAAATATACACATACAATTTATTTTTAAAAAAGAATTAGTTGTAAAATTTGGTCTAAATATTCTTTGTGAAAGCCAAATGTTTATAATCATCTAAATTTCATATGATGTAAAAGCCTTGTGTTTACTAGATGCCCCATTCAGTCTATATGTTTTTTTTTTCACATGACATGTACATGTTCCAAAAATAAAAGGAAAATGAGTGGGCAGCCCTTTCTGGGTACCAAGCACAGATCAAAGTCTTGGTAGGAAAGAGGATGAGAAAGAAGCAGCCTTAGGCAGAACTGAGGCAAGATTGGTTTCATGCAAGTCCTTCTCTAAATCCTTAATTTTTGACTTATTCCTCTGCTTTTTAAATGTGACAGACATCTAATCCCCACCTACTGTCTCCCCAACCCCAATTTCTTGTGACTTGTTTGTTCTTTGGCAGATAGTCTGCAAATAAAATGTAAAAGTCTAGGCATAAAATGCTTGCTTACTTGACTAAACAAAGAACTAAACCTGAACTTTGGCAAAAGTCTATTAATAATTGACAAATAACGGAACAGTCAAAGTGTAGAAGGCAATGCATGAAGAAAAATAACCAAAACAACATCTGGGGTTGCAACAAACTGAAAATGCTCCCCCGGCTACTTTGTATCAATGATTATGAGCAACATGCTAAATCCACTCTTCAAAAGTCTATCTATGACTATTATAGGTCTGGGGCAAATGATCAGGAAACCTTGGCTGATAATATGGCAGCATTTTCCAGGTAAGAAAATCTATTTTTTAAAGTTATGTTTAAAATTACAGAAAGACATTGTAGATGTAAAATTACAGAAAGACATTTACCAAAATAAATTCTAGTTTTACGTTGATGAAGAATTATTTGTCTATCTTTGTGCTTGGTAGAGAGTAGAAAAATTCTTGGGGCTGTGAGAAATCTTGGCTTTTAAGTTGTTTAAAAATATTCCAACCTGGGAATCTTAAACAACTGACTGTAATAGCTGACCCTATGTTACCTCACTTGGAAATATGATGATAATTAATTTAACTACATAGAGATAAATTCTGATGACTCCATTTTCTTTTTCTCTGAGCATGACAGTGAATGTTTATGTTCACGGTGTAGGAAACAACATTAAATGCAAGATAACCATCTTATCTGGTTCAAGCAGATTGGATTGTTGCTTCAAATGTTCCCATCCTGCTGGCTTTCCGCGTGTTATCATTCATTTTGATTACCGTTGTCTAAACTTTCACTTTAGATTTCAATTTGTCTATGTAGCATTAATCTTTCAACCTTGCTGTTTCATCTCTCCTCCAGAGCGCTTCATTTCTCTTCCTAAATTAGTTTTCCCTTGACTTTCATACTTCAAAGCACAAGATGGTGGGTGTCATGGTTTATGTTTTCTGTTTGTAATAAAAACAAGAAATAAAATAACTTTTAAGAGATGTTTGTCTTTCAGCAGTTATAAAGATGGTTTATTTGCTGGAGTAGGAGATGAGTGTCTTCACTGCACCACCCTCTTGCAGCCTTAACCATCTAACATTATAGCTCTTAGTAAAGGCAATGGTTATTGTGGGTACTCATTGATGGGGGACAATTTTAAAAAGGCAGAAAATATGCATCAGGAGAGGACTGGCTTTCCTTCCTGATTTCTGCTTTAGTCTATAATAAAATTATCCCAAATCACTTTTCTATATGTAAATTAGGAGGAATGAAATTGCTCTAAGGCAGCTCCTCAAAGACAGCACTGGTTCACCCACAAATCAGAGAATGGCAACAGGGTGAAGGGTAGAACCTCTCTCAACCCCTTTGAGCCTTGACTTTGTCTTAGGTTTTCCCTGGAACCCAAAAGAGCTCATCAAATGCTGGGGAAGTCATGGGAAGGAAAAGTTGGCTAAGAGGAGAGGGGTGTCAGATTCTGCATGATCTTTTCCGATCATTAGTTAATATTTTGGATTCATTTAAAAGTTTCTGCTCTTGAGAGATGCCCCTTTCTTGGGTCAATTTCAACTGTATTCACCAAATAATGTGGTTTGCCTTTGAGTGGTCTCCTTAACCCAAAGAGGTCATTTGAAAGAAGGAAATTTCAGACCCTGGACAGATTTACAGGTTGGTGTCTCCACATTGCTCAGGTCACAGTGCTCAGGTGACTACCTATTTCATTTACATAGAGTCTTCCTCACTCCTGTGCCCCCTCCACTCCCTATTAGTTGATTAACTCAGTCTGATTAGGGGTCTTACAGGCTAGACTCTGTACTACATGCTGAGGAGAGCACCATGAACCAGACAAAGTTCCTATCCACAGGAGCTGACATTCCACTGGATGCACATTGACCTCCATAATGTGTTGGATTGACCCAACAGCATGAAAGGGACTCAAAACACTTGGCCCAGTGGAGGTCTCAGAGAGGGAGCAAACGGGTGCAACAAAGCAGATGGGCCACCTCTGCATTCCTAGAAATTCTATAATAGAAGCTTTGTGAGACATAGAAGGCTTGATGACTTTCAAGTTGTGAACTGGCAAAGTGCCTCATGCTTATGTGAATAATTTGGGACCAGAGTGAGTATTCCCATCCTACGTGTGTACTGAGTAACTTAGGGACAGGACACAGATAATGAGAATGAGTTTGCAATGCTACCTTTTCCATGAACTTTGATCTTTCTTTTTTGTTTAACTTTAAAAGAAAAAAAATGTATTAATCTACTTTCTTTGGCAGACAGCTGATTTTTTTTTTTTTTTTTTTTTGTATGTTTGTGTTTTTATCAACTACCTGAGATTTTATTGCAACTAATGTTAGGGGCTGTTACTTATCTAACATCTCAATTCCTCTTTTACTGTGTAACTTGCTACTTGACCCTTGATTCCTCACCCCATATCATCTAGCTGGTCACATGCAACTAAGAATAGACTTTCTGCCAGGGTTGTGTTGGCTTTGGGTTGTTGGCATGAAGGAAATCAACCTGAAATTTCTCATTCTGATCCAAATGAAAAGAACAGTTCAACTAAACCTCAGCTAACCCATTGTGACACAAGGTCAGGGTATTTTCAAAGACATTAATGAAATGTATACACCTCTCCTTCCCACAAGTACAACAAAAGGTCATTCACAGTGACAGCTTTTATCTCTCTGTGCTCAGCTCTGACAACCACATTTCAGAGTTCTGGGGATATGAGTCAATCATGTGAACCAGAAATTGCTCAGAAACATTTCTGAATAAAACTAAAGACTCTAATATTATTATTGTGGCAAAAGAAAAAAATTACCAAAAGACAAAAACATGGAACCACCCATAAGACCAAAATTTCTTGTTTCAAATATGACAAAATAGGGCAAATGTCAGCTTGCTACATTTTGCATGGCCTGAACTGATTGAGGCTAATTTGAAAAGCAACAGTATTTTGTTTTACTTACACCTTAACTCAAAGTAGCCTTTTCAACTATGGTCTGCACATGTTTTGAGTTTTTTTTTTTTCTGAAATTATTACTGAAAAATAATTCTATAATTTAGGTATTTAGAAGCCCCCATGATTTCAAAAAATGAAGCTCATCTCTCATCTGCCACATCACCCACTGACTCTGAAAATTGTGTTGTTTTCTTTTATTTATTTATTTATTTATTTTTATTTATTTTTTTTTTTTTGAGACAGAGTCTCACTTTGTTGCCCAGGCTAGAGTGAGTGCCATGGCGTCAGCCTCGCTCACAGCAACCTCAATCTCCTGGGCTCAAGCGATCCTCCTGCCTCAGCCTCCCGAGTAGCTGGGACTACAGGCATGTGCCACCATGCCCGGCCAATTTTTTGTATATATATTTTTAGTTGGTCAATTAATATCTTTCTATTTTTGGTAGAGACGGGGTCTCGCTCAGGCTGGTTTCGAACTCCTGACCTTGAGCAATCCGCCCGCCTCGGCCTCCCAAAGTGCTAGGATTACAGGCGTGAGCCACCGCGCCCGGCCTTGTTGTTTTCTTTTAAACAACCAATGGATAGAAGGGATATTATTCTCTCACTTTAATATTTGAGAAGCAATATCAACTTTTAGTGACATTTTCAGTACTCTTCTCATAGGCATAAATGTTACAAAATCATTCAGCTAGTATCCATAACAGGTGAATAGGTGCTCTTTGTTTTATATGCTTTAAATATTTAGGATAAAAAATTAATGTAGAGAATATTGGAATGCAATTTGGAGCAAATTGGAGTGAAGGGGTGAGGCAAAGCAGACTGACCACCTCTGCAAACCTAGAAATTCTAGAAACTTCTTGAGGTATAGAAGGCTTGGTGACTTCCAAGTTGTGAACTGCAAAGTGCCTCATGCCTTATGTGAATTACATGGTACTTGAGTGAGTATTCCCATCCTACGTGTGTACTGAGTAACTTCGGGACAGGACAAAAACTGACAAAGCTTTAATTCACTGTGTTCAGTTGGTGGGATTAAAAAACAGCACAAAGTTTTAAAGCTGGCTGAT
This sequence comes from Microcebus murinus, assembly GCF_040939455.1. Taxonomy (NCBI): domain Eukaryota; kingdom Metazoa; phylum Chordata; class Mammalia; order Primates; family Cheirogaleidae; genus Microcebus; species Microcebus murinus. Next base: position 22,918,219 of record NC_134119.1, read on the forward strand.
GTGTGAGTGTCTTCCTTCAACAGAGTAGCTACTTCACAGGGAGTGTGCCTATCACCTGATTTTTTGATAAGTTAAATTTGAGGTGTATTATTTAATTGGTTCAAGTGTTTGCCAATCTTCATATCCCTTTTCCAAAGTGGAGGCTCCATTATAGCACACTCCAAAGTTAAAGTGAGCTACTATTTTATGTATGATTGTGGGAAAGTTACTTAAATTTGGAGTAAAAAGCTGCTATTGAATTATCTGATAAGGTTATTGTAATTGCTATTTGAAAAATATCAAAACATGGAGGATTCTTTAGAGAACATACGTTTTCTACTGCCATTGATTTTTTTTTATCTAATTTTGTCTAGGAATTCCATTTTGTGCATTGGTAGATAAGTCTCTGTAATATTCTCCGAGCAGAAAATAGTGTTTTACGGGAAAGCAAGAGCGCACAATTTATAGTAAAGTGACTGCGCCACCACGTGGACAAACGTCAAACTACTGTCTGGGGATAGAAGGATGCAGCCTTGTCTTATAAATGAGAGTTTGAGATTTAAAAATGTCTCTGTTATTGCGCGCGCGCGCACACACACACACACACACACACACACACACACACACACACACACACGCACACACACACGCACACACGCACACACACACACACACACACAGCTGGGGCCCTGTAGCTTTGTGTGTTCTCTTCATAAAAGCTTTCATTGTTCCTCCAGCTCTAAGTAAATATTAATGCCTTCCAAGGCTGGCATGCCGATGGCTGCTATTAAAATCGTTTTCTCTCGTTCTAATAACACACTTAGAGATGATTGGTAATAAAAACTCTCTTCAAGGCTTCTGCTTCTCTCCCTTCAAAATGGAGATCAAAGAACCATGCTGTGAGGGTCAGTCGAAAAGAAAAGACTTCCAGCAACGGAGCATGTGGTGTGACATAAAATAATGACAATTATGATGTTCAAAGGAATAGCATAGAAATCACACAGTAAAACTTCTTTATTATGCTTTTCAGGGACTGGATGTTTTTACTTTATTATACGAGGAGGGGTTAGATTACAGACCCTGAGCTACTCCACAAAGCAACACGAAGGCAGAATTTCGTCTTCTGTTCCAGGAAGTGTGCTTCAATTAAGGACTTTTTTTGGGTTACTCCATTACTAAATAATACATCACTATATTTACTAAAAAATTTTGATCTCTCTGGAAACAGAGTTAAATCTAGGTGGTGAAAGGTGAGTGTTGGTTAGGGATGCTATGTGTGTCTATACAACACGTTTATTATACTAATGCATATTAGAAATAAGGTTGTATTTTCTTCAGTTTTAAACAGCACTAATGAGGAGAATAATAAACTCCAACAAATAGGAGACATAAATTTTCCTGTGAGGAAAGAGAATTAGTTCTCCTGTAAATTTTACTACTGAATTTTTGGTTGTTGGTTTACTGGTACTTTTCATTCCACCACAGAAGAATCACAGAAAAAGTCATTTAGAATAATTTTTAGGAGTCAAAAACTCTTTAAAAAATTCAGTTCCTGTTAAATAACATTTTTGAGGAAAATGTTCAATCAAACTAAAAAAAAATCTTCATTTATTATCATACTTCAATGAATACAGCATAGAGCGCAAGGATTTTGAAGAAACCAAATTGTAATTTTCAAAGTAATTGCCTTAAGCTACTGCCTATCATATAAAAAGAAGACAAAGTAGACATATCTTCTCTTCTTCAACTGTAATCTACCCTCTGGGTGTTTGTGTACCATCTTCAAAATGGCTTGTGGGAACTGAAATGAAAACTATGTCCACACAAAAACCTGCAAGTGAATGTTTGTAGTAGCTTTATTTATAATCACTCCAAACTGGAAATATTCCAAATGTTCTTTAGCCTGGGAATGGACAAACAAATGGTGGTACCCTTGTACAATGGTAACAATTCCTCAACCAAAGGAAACAAACTACTGATAAATGCAACAATATGCAACGGATTATGCTAAGTGAAAGACGCCAGACTCAAAAGGTTGCATATTGCATGTATCTGTTTCAATAATATTCTTGCAAAGCAAAGTTATCAGGCCAAAAAAAAAATAAATAAATAAAAATATCAGTGGTTGTCAGGGGATTGAACTGGGGAGAATTTCACGACAAAAGAAAATGAAGACATTTTTGGGTATGTTTGAACATTTCTTGATCTTGATTGTTGTGGCAGTTAAAACATCATATGCATTGGTCAAAACTTACAAAGCTATACGCTAAAGTGGGTGAATTCTACTGTATGTTTTTTTTTTTTTTCTCTCTTTTTTGGTACTAAGAAGCAGTGACATCTACTGTATGTTAATTGTAGTTTAATAAAATAAATTGCTTGAGAATATCATTGTGATCTTATTTTAACTTTCTATCCTAACAAACATTAACATTGCCTCTTTTTTCTTTAGCTTTAAAAAATAATTTGCTTGATGGGAAAAAACAGTATCTTTTTTTCTTTTTAACTAAAATATAATATTAAAGCTCTGATAATGTTTTTGAAATTCTAAAACTTTTTTTTTCCTTCTAGATGGAAGCTGTATCCACGGATGCTCCGGAATGTTGCTGAAATAGACCTGTCCACTTCTGTTCTAGGACAGAGGGTCAGCATGCCCATATGTGTGGGGGCTACTGCCATGCAGTGCATGGCTCATGAGGATGGGGAAGTTGCAACTGTGCGAGGTAGGAAGAGGGTCCTCGCCAAAGCGACAGAAGGGGGCTAACATTTAGCAACTTCCTTCTCTGTACGCACCAAGCAAATGCTTCCCTGGATCTTTGTACACTCAGAAAAATTAAGCTCATTAACTCTACTATTGAAATGCCTATTTCATGTCCTGCTTCTCTACTTTCTACTCTTTCTGTGCCTTGATTTCCTCAGCTATAAAATGGGGATTAAAAATAGTACCTACCTCATTGGGTTACTGTGAGGATTGAATGAGTTCACACATACAAAGTGCCTGGAACAGAATAGTGGCTCAGGAACTGTCCTATTATGAATATTAATATCAGCATCTCCAGAAATGGAGATCTGAAAAATGGACGAACCCAAGGTAGCCAGGTAGTCACAGAAACCAGATTCAACTTTATGACCACCTTATCACAAAGCCTTTCTGCTTCTACTAAGCCAAAGTGTTCCCACAGTGAAAGAGCAAATGTAGTAACCTGGTTGGTTGTTTTCTTCCATGGTTTTGGATCATGACTCTTTTTAATGGATGAGTTATATTCCCAATAGAGCATTTCCAGCTGCCTTAGTAAGGAGTGATGTGAAACTCAAATATGATGGAAAGAAATCTCTTATTAGGGCTAATTTATTAACTTTCCAGTTTCCTAGCAACTATGAGCATTTGAAAGGTTATGCATAGTAATAACTCTCCCCGAATTCTGCTTCAGAAACTCTTATTACAGTTAGTAATGAATTCTTTTCATGCTAAGCAGGGCAGGAAATGCAGATCAAAAGAGCATGAACTAAATACTATTTTAAAGTATTTCAGTTTTAAGAATTAAGGATCTTGTGAATTTGCCTTCCTTCTTGAAATGTCTAACACAAAATTTTGCCAGGGACATCAGAATGGTACAATGAGGTTTTGCTGGATAGACTTAGGTCAGAGGCTGGTAGCTTCTTTAATTCCAGGACCATACACAGATACTTAGCTTTGGGTCTTCAGCCATCTGTCTATGGTAATCCTGAAACATATGCAGGAGAAGAAAAAAAGAAGAAAAAGAAGAACAAGGAAAATACTAAGTGGGTATATATCTATTTAAAGTTGGGATAAGAAAGGCCTTTATAGGCATGTTGCTATAGGGCAACAATGATTAAAATAAAAGCAAACTAATGAACATAAAAAAACACTAAAATTTAAGTGTTCTCACATTTCTATAAAAATTGAAAGCAAATGACAAACTGAAAAACACTGAAAAATATATGAGACTGTAAAGAGTTAATATCCTTTTTATGTAAAAAGCCTTTATATTTGAATTAAAATAATATATGATCCAAAAGGGATAAAAACATATAAGTGAGAAAAAGATATAAATAGGAAATTCACAAATGGATACATAAAATGGCCAATAAACACAAGAAAATTATTCAGTTTCATTAGTAAGCAAAGAAATGTAAATTATAACGACATATTTTATTTGGTGGATATAAAATTATTATTTTAAGATTATATAGTATGATTATATTGGGGGAAATGTGCATTTTTCAAACACTTATGGGTAAAGTATAAATTGAAACAATCTTTCTAAAAAATAATTTGGCACCCTATACCAAAGCTCTAAAACTGTGAATTTCATGTGATGCTGTAAATCTCTTCTAAAATTTCCAAAGAAATAATTATGATTTTTGAGGAAAGACTTTTCTGCAAGGATTTTCATGCCTTTGTTATTTTTAACAGGAGAAACATTAGGAAATAAAACCGAAACAACCAAATGTCCTATTATTGGAGATAGGTTACAAAAAGTAGGGTACATTAAATATAGCATAAAATTTTAAAAACTATATCATAGAAGGAGTATAATGGCATAGAAAGACTTTACAATAATATTTTTAAAAAGCAATTACAAATAATATATATTCATAGATCCTAAAATATACTTAGTTTTAAAGACCAAGATGCTAACTGCAGTTTACAAACTTTTTTATGTGCGATGAGATTATTCCTGGCTTTATATTCTTCTGATTTTTGGTCCATATTTATGAACTATTCTTTGAATGGAAATGAGGGAAGGAAGCAGAGAAGGCAGTAAACAGAGCTCACCTGGTAAGACACCATGCAGCAAGCAAATTATTTCTACATATATTAGTTTATTTTATATTTTACAGATCCCCATTATGTGGGCAAATGGCTAGCATTCCAGAGAAAGCAGGTTTTCCTAGCTAGTCAATGACAAGGTTTACTCTCCAACTCACTTCTGATGGTTTTGAGACCACTGCGGCTTATTCTTGGTGGTGTTGGGCTGGGCAGAAAGAGGAGAAGGACGCTTACTTAGAAATTATGATGTGATAGCCCAGGCAGGACTCATTTATACAGCATTGTTTTTCCCAGCACTAACCAAGGGGGAATATTAAATGCCTATTAGGATCTCATCCCTTTAGATTTATTTAACAAACACTTACAAAGCAATGACTGTGTTCTGGGACCCATTCTATGTTCATTATAAGCATTAAAGCATGGAATCCTCGGAGCGGCTCAAAGGGATAGGCCATATTATTGAGCCTATTTTACACATGAGACACTTAGGCACAACATGCCAGATGAGTAGCTTGCCCGGGGTCATGCAGCAATTCATAAATGACAGAGACCCAGGCATTCTGTCTCTAGCATCTGGGCTCCCAACCACTTGGTGCTGCCTTTAATTTCCAGGAAATCCTGTAAAGTGTCATGAAGAGAAGCTCATGACACTCCCCTAGAAATAATTAACTTATAGTTTTAGGTCCAAGCAAAATAGGCCCCCAGAAAGTGAAATACACAATAGATAACGTGGAACTGGCAGAACAAGGAGGTCGTAGTGACATTCAGGTGACAGAGGAACTGGGGATGGCAATGAAAGGTTACACACGTTGCTGTTAAGCCTCTCAAATCCTCTATCATGTTCTGCTCATGGCAGCAACATCAGTTTATATTCCGCATTTGTACTAGGAACCTCTCTCAAGGATTTCAACACTCTTGAGCTTTTTGTCTATGTTCCAATGACTATCTATGGGTTGTTGCCTATTTAATATCTAGATGTATCCTGTGAGCCAACGGCCATTAACTCGTAACAAAGAGTAGTCCTTGGTTGGTGGGTTTGGTTGTGGAATAACGGGTCACGTGGAAGGAAAGAAGTAATGTCTGGAACAGATGCTATTGGTACCCTGGATATATCCCCTCGCCACTTCCCCTTTCTGTTAGAACCTGCCACTTTTCCCCTGACAGTTTCTCTGGCAACAGGAGCCCACATATAGGTGAGTTGGGAGTGGGCAAGTGGCAGTGGGTCCCTCAGCCAATGATGTGCAGTAGTTGGAGGATAAATACCTCAACTCGCTTTGATCAGGGTAACTGAATCCTTTTCCAGTGTTTGCTAGAAGGGTTGAGCCCCAGTTGCCCACAGGATTTACCTTCCCCTTGACAGGCGCTCCTTTATTGGCTGCCTTCTCCTGCCTCTCTCACTTCTCCATTCCTTCCACTCATCTTGAGATCATTTCCAAATAAAAGGACTTGCTCTCACATCTTTGTGTCATCGTTGGCTTCTGGAGGTGTGCAAACCAGGGTAATAAATAGCTCACTGAAGGCTGTAGAGGTAACCACAGGCAAATTTAAGCAAGAGCATGAAAACATTACTTTTCTTTCAGAAAATGAAGGTATTTTTTGATTGATTGCATCATTCCCAGAAAGCATATGGAAATCCTCTCAAGCAAGTCTGATCCTTGGAAAATCTAGGGAAGTTGTTCTGGAGCATTTTTGTTGTTGTGGTTGCTGCTACCTTCCTAATTATCTGGCATCCGTGTTTTCCCATTTCTAGGGACTTAGCCTCTAGAAAGGAAGAGAAGTTGGGGCCAAGTTCAGAAGACAGAAGGTGGTTAGCAATCTCTCTGGAGAAGTGTCCCCATCAGCACGGTCAGTGAGAGTAAGTGAAAGGCATTTGAGTCCACAGACAATGGTCTGGCCTGAGTAATTAGAATGGGCCTCCAGAAAATTCCGAAAGTGGCCATGGCACCATAGTCTCACTTTATCTCACACAGTCTCACATAGTCCCAGTCGACTCTCCAGATTTCCTCACAGAGCCTGACTTCATGGGCACTTCTGCCTCTCCTTTCACCATAATGAGGCACAAGCCCTGTACGAACTGGGCCAAAGGACAGAACTGCGCTCTTTTACACTACTGTGTGGTTGCAGAGAGACCAATGAAGCTACACTATTTTCCTTTCAAAATGGTGATGGATATAAGGTTGCCAAATAAAACGCAATGGGCCAGTCATAGTTGAATTTCAGGTAAACAACAAATCATTTGTAACTCAGTGTTCTGTATGTTTGCTCAATCTGGTAACCCTAGAAGAATAGGAACTCTTACCTCCAGGGTTTCTTGTGAGGATTCATGAAATAAATGTTAGCGAAGCTTACAGAAATAGGACATACACACTTTTATTGCCCCCTCCCCCTCAGAGCCCAAAGTCCCCCAATCTTTTTTTCACATAAAAACTCATCTTCAGAAAAGGACACTCCATGTCTACCTAAGTGGAAATGAAAGTTTTTTGGTTTTTTTTTGCTAAAAATATTTTTGTTTTAAGCTTTATGCAGGAATCTCAAAAATGCCTTTGAAGGCCAGGCTTGTAATGTGAATGTCCAAAGAGGGATGCAGTTAAGAAAATAACAGTGGAGGCTCAGGGTGGACACTACAGCAAGCCTGAGATGGCGTGTTCCATCCAAAGGGCACGGACACATCTTAGCTCTTGCTCACCCAAGGGAGTGAGGATGTGAGCTTTCTAAAGCTTCACAAATTTTAAGAGAAGCCAGACATCCTGATTTTTATGTACAATATTCTGGTTTTTAAATGTTGGCAAATAAATCAAAATTCCCTAAAACATTGTTTAGGGCAACAAGATGTGGGCCAAAGCAAACACTTTTGTGGGCTGCAAGTGTCCCCTGGACTGTCCAGCTGGGACATCTGATTTATGTGGAAATTCACTGCTAGCTAGTTTCACTTCTTATGGCAGGATATTGTCACTCTCTGGGATTATGTTTCCTCATTGATAGAGTGAGCTGCTTAAGCAAGATCATTGGTTTGCATACCATGTGCCAAGGGGGCTGCGGTTGTTTCTAGGGATATTAGCGAATTTAGGTGTGACACTGTGCATACGGCTGCTTATGTTGGGCTTCAGATGAAGAGCTCTTTAAAGAAAGTGTTTTCTGCTAAGTCAAAAAACAAAGAAGAAAAAAATCCCTCCACAATGAGAAAGCAACTCCAAAAACAAAATCAGAAAATTCCCAACAGGAGTGGATGACCTTTACAATTTTTTTAGTATATAAATAAATGGTTTTGTTCCCATTTAATATTTTGTCAAATACAGAAAGAGAGACAAATAATTCTAAGCACTGAGCTGACCTTTCTTGTGTTTCTGAAATCCCACTTCTTTCCACTACACTTTATGTCAGCCTTTGTGTTCATTTGATTTCCATTTCTCATACTGCAATCTTGGAATATAGAAGAGGAAGGAAAAGTCCCTGGATCTTGCTGAAAACACAAATAGGTGTTTAATAAATGCTGCATGAACTTAGAAAATGATATTTCAAAATCTTGTGAAAAATAATGATAATCAACATTTATTAAGTAGTTAATGTGCATCAGGCAATTTGACTTTTTCATCTCATCTATCCCTTACAACCAACTTAAAATGAGCCCAGAGCCTGAGGATCTTTCGCTAAGCCTTGTGGGTGTGGAAACTTAGCCTTGGAGAGGTTAAATATCTTGCTCATATTATTAATCATGTAGGCAATACTGTCTATAATATGACAGTTACTGATATTTCCAAAAGTCATTAACTGCAGCAAGAACCCTAAGGGAATCCCTATACCATAGTCTTAGAATATTAATTGCAAACATCTATGTTTTAATAGTTTTAACCTTTTAACTTTGAAAAGATGAAATAAGTTACAGAAAATGAAATTATTAGGAAATATGAGCTGTTTAGAAAATTTAGGAGCATTAAAAAAGTCTTGAGTTACAAACAAACAAGAATTAAAATTCCTAAAGCTCTTTTAAAGTGGAAGGAAAATAACTGGAAAACACCAGATGAAGGGCAGTTTGTCATGCAATCTTATAAGTGCCTCTACTTATAATGGCATACCCATTTGAAACTCTAATAGATTATTATTTTTTTTGAGTGTTCTTTATATTCGTCAGGGGGAGACTACAGAATCATTTCTACAAATAACATATTGAAGGAAGTGACAAGATAAACGTAAATACTAGGAGTATATAAATAAATGGTGTCATTATGTTAAATTTCAATCTTGCAAGACCAGTATAGGATCTCTGACTTCTCAAAGAACTGATTAATAAAATGCTTTACTCTGACAATTGATGCTTTAAGAACATTATCCTGGAAATCTTTCATGTTTTTTGCATAGTGACTATAATAAAATTTTACTTCATCTTCCATGAATCTACATGAGCTTCTTTTTCCTCCTTTTAAACATGAGAAATCAGAAATAAAGAGGAAAAGAGATTAAATATTCATCTATCCTTTGGCTTCTGACTTGTTATGTAGACAAACACCACATGAGGGAGTGCTGGGACCTCATATAGAGAAAAATTAAAACCTACCTAATGCGTTCCAGGAATGCTCAGCGTATTAGCAAATTCTTATTAAACTGTCAAAAAAAAAAGTTTAAAAGAAATTCCAGCTCCTGGATGCAATTAGAGGCTACCACACAGGATTTGATGGGCCATAAAACCATTAAATCTAAACACTTTCTTTTTGCGCCTAAAAGGGCAGAACATTCCAAAGTGAAGTTTTGGGACTCGGCTCTGCCTCGACCACCTATTAAGGTGCAGGTGGAACAGATTGCAGAGTAACACAAAGAGCCACACAGACCCCAAAGAACTGAATTAGGGTGTAGGTGAGATATTTAGCTGTTGGATTTTCTGGATTTTCCGAGATTAAATGATCAACCTTAACATTGACTGAAAGACCATTCAACCGGAAAAATTGTCCTGTCCTTTGCTCCAAACTCAAATGATGTACTTTTGAAAGCTTTATTGATTTATATATTTATGTGTTGTGCTAGGTGACCAAGTAGATACACATTTCAGTCTACCTACTGGGAAAATATCCCCATTACTCTCTCAATTTTACCTAATCTAGGCAAAGCTTGCTTTAATTTTTTTTTTTTTTTTTACTCTTTCTGAAGTGGAGGGCCTTTTATGTACCAGGTGTAATGCTTAGACTTTATGTCCCTGTGATTAATCCTTACAATAGACCTGTGAGGTAATTCTCATTCTCATTTGACAGTGGAGAAGAAGGAAGCCCTTGACCAAAGTCTAGTGCCGGTCAATGGTGGAGATGAATTCGAACCTAGGTCTATTTTACACTACAGTGAGACCACGTTACTTGTCTTTGTCCATTATTTTGTCCATTTTTACTAAGAAGAAACAAAAATAGGGAGAACTAAAGGAGAAAGGATTCACTAAAGCTTTGTCCAAATTACATTAGAAAAATATTTGCAAGGTGTCCTTGGTGTCATTGTAGTAAAAAAAAAAAAAATTAGTTCACATCTTGTTTCACCTTTATTCCAAACAATTTCAGCTCAATTTTTTGTTTGGGACTTGCTTTTCCAACAATAAAAAGTCAGTGGTCATACTCTTTCTGTGTGCATGCACAAACATTCAGTCCATATACATATATCTGCATTAAAAGATTATGAACCTCCTTTTTATATATACATATAAATATATATATGCATATATACTATATTGCATATATATGCATATATACTATATTGTATGTCTATAAAATATATAATTTATCTCTAAAATATTTTCATTAAAATGGTAGCGTCGGGGTGAAATTCCTTTGCAGTGTGACAAACATTGTTGATCAAAAACACCTATTTAAAAATTAGAATCTAGCTATATTAAAGATCATTATCGGGCCCGTACAATGGCTCATGCTTGTAATCCTACATGCTGGGAGGCCAAGATGGAAGGATCACATGAGGTTAGGAGTTCAAGACCAGCTTGAGCATGAGTAAGAGCCCCATCTCTACTAAAAATAGAAAAAATTAGCCAGGTGTGGTGGCATGCCTCTAGTCTCAGCTACTTGGGAGGCTGAGGCAGGAGGATTGCTTGAGCCCTAGAGTTTGAGGTTGCTATGAGCTAGGCTGAAGCCATGGCACTCTAACCTGGGTGACAGAGTGAGACTGTCTCAAAAAAAAAAAAAAAGATAAATAACTAAAAACATAAAGACTATTATCAAATAGTATGATTTCTAGGATTTTGCACCAAAAGTTAAGCTATTGGGTGGCTTTCTTGAGAGCATGAGATTGTTTCTTCTCTGTATTGTTAGTGTAATTGATGACATTAAAATGTGATAGTGGAAAGTCTGAGGTTCATATGTGTATCCCAACACCAAGGCTGCTAAATTCTGAGAGGTTGATTGAAGTTGTTGTGTGCAAACTTGATACTTCTTGAAACCATCATTACAAATCCTATCATTGCAGTATGGTCTTCATGTGATCTGCCAATTGTGCCAGAACTTGATGATTCATAAAAGAGGACAGAATAATAACCTTAGAATCATTACAGTAGAGCTAAAGTTTTAGTCCATTGCAGAGTTCTTCCCCAGAGATAAAATAGAAGCAAGGAAGAGAGAGCTAAGATATCACTGGGGCTAATTGTTCCCTACAGATATTTGCATACAGTAGGAAAGATGTCTAGAGGTATAGCAGTGTGATAACTCAAGATTATACCACTCCAGATTCAGATAATGGACCAACATGAAAACACTGGGAAGATTAAGTCTGGTTTCCCGACCTTTCTTGGCAAGGTTTAAATTGGTTAACTTGCATAAATTGTAAATTAAGATTTGTTTGACCACTTCTAAGTATTTCAACCATAATTATAGTGGAAGTTTTGTTCTTCTCTTACATCACTGATTGCAGAAGCTCATTTTTCTGGGGAATCTCAACTGTAATTTCAGAGATTTACACAACACTATTAATTGCGTATTTAACAAACCTGTATAAAGGTAGTACCTCTATGAAGAAAGGCTGACACACGCAATGGTGTGCAGTTATGCAAACACTTCAGTATGTCAGATCCTGAGTTTAGAACCACACAACTGCTTGGTACTGGCCATTGCATATTTTCCCCTTTATGTAATGACTTCCTGTGCAGATGACAAAATGAGTTTACTCAACAAAATTATTTTCAGTGCAGCTGTTTTGGTGACTAAGTTATGCAGGAGCTTTTTAATCAAATGCACCTAAAAAGAACAACAACAATTTTAGGCCCTTTGAACATATTACCTCTTTTCTCTTCCTTCACTGTTTTCCTTTAAAACCATAATTTTGGAAACTCAACTCTCCTTTTCCATGAAAGAGAATTATTTTCAAAGAAATCATTTGGACCCAAGTAACACGCAGCTTAATTGTTCCCATCAAATCTGAGTATATGATTTGTCTCACATGAATTAATATTCCAGATAATGGATATTTATTCTCAAGGATAACTAATATTTTATATTTTTCTTTATTGTCATTTGATGGAGGTGGTGGTGGCAATAGATGAACATCATTCTTAAATGTGTAGTAATTCCCTTCCTTGTCAAGCCCAGTATAATGGATTTTAGTTCTGCTTGACGATTCAACATCTTATTTCTTTGTGTAAGATTGTTAGAAATCACATTAAACATTTGGAAGCTATTTTATAATTGGTAAAATGTGCCTTCTCTTCTTTGAGTGACCTCTCTCTTAATCGTATCTTCTGCCATTTTATTTTTATTTTTTCATTTATTTTTGTTTCTATTCTGAAATCTGAAATCTAGACAAATCCTTATAAAAGCTTATAAAATACATATGCTGATGGTTAAGGGCACTAAGGGGCTGCCACTCTAACACAGTTTAATTCCTTGACTTAATAATAAGGGATGAATGTATGAGTAAACACGGCACATGTACCTGTGCCCTCTCCGGAGGGGAACCAACAGAGAAGACAGACATCAGTGGGGCATGGGTGGCAAGTGGCAAGCCATGTGACCACCACAACCCACTCTCCACCACCACTGCTTAGACTCTCCCTCCTATTTTCTATGAGGTCCTGTCACATGTAGCCCATTAACTCAGATGAGCTTTTGTGCAAGAAAATATCTACGTCCTCATTCTCAAAGTATGGTCCATGGAACAACAAACAGCATCAGCATCCTTAGGGGGCTTGTTGGAAATGCAGATCTCAGGTCGTGCCACTGAGATCTACTGGGTCAGTGCCTGAAATATGTTAACATCCCACAGGATCCCTGTGCACACCAAATCTTGAGAAGCCCTGGACAGAGCATTGTATGAAAGTGCCTGTTGGTTCCCAGCAAAAGGTATAGTTTAAATCCTCAAACATGAAACAGTATTGGATGTAGCCTGAATGTAATCCCCTTCTAAAGACCTTGTCAATTTTAGAATTGACCACCTGAAATGAACAGGAAGTCATATGAAGACTCTAGACAAATGAGAGTGATGTATTCAGAGTAGGTTTCATTTAAAAACCTAGGACAGACCTATCCAGGTCCCTAACATTTAAGTACTCAAAAGGTTTTCTTTCTTTGCTCTTTCACATCCAGATTACCTGGATCAGAAATCAATGTTTTCATGAAGGGTCAATGCCAAAATCAAAACAAAAATGAAACAAAACAAAAAATTCTGCCAAACTCTGAAAGCACAATTGTATTTCTCAGCCACAGGGAAGGCAATACCAATTCATGCTATTTTGCAAAGCTATTTACCTGTTCTAGCCCATTTATTAATAAATGACTGCAAGTTAGAGTCTAGGATTTGTGTCAATTCCAAGGGTAGCTGCATTCATGTTTGATATGAGTTGATGCAAACCTCAGTAGTTGATTACAGGTTCTCTAGTATAGGAAATTCAGCTAACCTTCTACTGAACGGCAGTTTGAGAAGTCAGAACCACATTTAATTTATACTAGGTCATTGCAGACCCTTATAGGATTTCCTCACCCTAGTGCACGTGATTTAACTCTAATAAGAACTTTATTATGGACGGGTCTGAGTGTAACTTTTATTCTGTAATACAGAAAGAATTCATGTTTTCCATTAGCCCATACCCCATTTTTTGAGGGGGAGGTAGGGGTGGCAGTAAGCAATGATATTACTTTCATTTATTTCCATATAATTATATTTATAGTTGTATTACAAATGGAAGAGTAAAGAAACAAGAAAATATATACTGAGAACTTCTGAAATTTTTTGCCAGTATTATTGATTGATGGCTGGACTATGAAAATGTTGACACTCTGCATTTCCCTTCATAGAAATCTGTAAACAGGTGGGAAAGTGGGGAGTGGGGAAAGGCATATATTTGTTGTACTTCCTGGATTATGTGCTATTATCTTGTTCCTGGATCTCTAAAGGAAGGCACACCTTGGGCATTCAGAAATTATCTCTTTATATATTTTTCCCTATATAGATCCTGGCAGGGAGGTCCTTGGCCTGGAGAAGGTTCCATTCTCCTTTAATAACCTTCTCCCTATAGGTAGTGAGCATCTGATGCTATATTTTCAATGGAAAAGAGGAATTAATTTTTTGAACAGAAAAACATTGGAGAGGAAACTTCATATCATTTTCCAAAATGGTTGCACATTTACATTTCAATTCTCACCAACAGTATACTGGGGTTACCTTTTCTCTATATCCTCTCAAATACTTGTTATCATTCCATCTTTTTGGTAATAACCATTCTAATAGGTGGGAGGTGATAGCTCATTGTGGTTTTAATTTAGATTTACTTGATGATTACTGATGTTGAGCATTTTTTTTTCATATATCTGTTGATCATTTGTATTTCTGTTTTTGAGAAACGTTTGTTCAGACCTTTTGCCCATTTAAAAAAAAATCAGATTGTCCATTTTCTTGCTATTGAGTTGTTTGAGTTCTTTATATATTTCGGATATAATCCCCTTATTAGGTGTATGGTTTACAAGTATTTTCTACCAATCCATGGGTTGTATCTTCACTTTGTTAATTTTTTTTTTTTTTTGCTTGTGCAGAAACTTTTTAGTTTGATATAATTCCTCAAAAAGCTAAAAATAGAACTAATCCACAATCCAGCAATGACACTTCTGGCTACATAGCCAAAGGAATTGAAATAGGTATATTGAAGAGATAACCTCATACCCATGTTTACTGCAGCATTATTCACAATAGCTGTGATAAGGAACAAAACTAAGTGTCTGTCAACAGATGAATGGACAAAGAAAACATGGTATATATGCACAATGGAATACTATTCAGCCTTTAAAAAGAGGGAAATCTTGTCTTTTGTGACAACATGGATGAACCTGGAGAAAATTATGCTTAGTGGAATAATCCAGGCATAATAGTCAAATACTATATGATCTCACTTATATGTGGAATCTAAAACGTTACCACAGAGTGGTATGGTTACCAGAGGATGGGAGGGGAGAGACAGAGATGTTGATGAAGGGTACAGAGTTTCAGTTAGACTGGAGGAATAAATTTTAGAGATCTATTGTACTTCATGGTGACTACAGTTAATGATAATATATTGTATATTTCAACATTGCTAGAAGAATATATTTTTAATGTCCTCACCACACACACAAAAAATGATAAGTTGGTAAAGTGATGGATATGTTAATTAGCTTGTTTAAATCTTTCTACAATGTATACATGGGTCAAAACATCACATTGTATGGCATAAATATATCCGACTATTATTTGTCAATTAAAGTAAATAAAAGTTAACTAAAAAATAATTTCAGAGGAAAGCTGAATGTGCAGAACATTAATGAACAATGATGTTAAAAATCCCAAATCCTTGGCAAAATTGTGGAAGTGTATAAAGCTATATAGGACTTCTTTTTCCAAATAGAATTAGACATTCTCTCATCTAACCCTTTATGATTGCATGGCTTCAGAGTTTACACAGGAAATATCCACAAACATTGCCTCAATGGATTATCTAGTCATGCTATGGAGTGGGAAAGGTGGCTGTTTTGCAGATGGAATTTGCTACCTGGATGGCAAGGCTGGGACTGTAGCCAAGGCCTTTTGATTCTTAATCCATTATGCCTTGTTGTTGTACTGAGATATAAGTATTAATATTATCAACCAGGTCATTTATGTACCTATCTCTTTGGTGCACCAATGCCTGAGACCTTGCCAGTGTTTCTTATATAATTAGAACTTTTAAACGAAGACTGACCATGCTATCTCATTCATAACATTTTTAAAATCCCAGGCTCCCTTAGTTCATTTTAATATAAAACTGTGTTGAAAATAGTGGATATGATTCATCAATAATTTTCATTTATCACAGCAAATAATCACAAGTGAATTGAGATCATAATGATCACTGATATTTGTTTCAGGGAGCATGAAGCCTTCTAAGTTTTACTCCTCTGTTTTGTCCTAGCCTCAAATGATAATATGTCAGCACAGACTCTGATATTCTTCCTTCATCCAGTAGAATTCTCTTGGGATAATTTATTAAATCACCAAAGATTTATTGGATGCCTATAACTGGGAACAATGGTAACTTAGAATTTGGGGGACACCTATTCAAATTTGCAGCCACATGTGATTTAATCATTGGAAAATAAACACTGAGCAATGACTCTTGAAGCTATTTATATCAGAACGAGTAGATTCAGGATATAGATGGAATAGATTGACCTTGCTTCTCTCTGGACATGCATATCCCAGTGATTTGCATAGAATATCTGTGATGGTTGACAATTCCTGCAACCTTAGGCAGTTAAGGTGAAGTAGGTATTATTTGCACATTGTTTTGTGGCACTCATGCAATCTGTGTAGAATGCCTGTAGATATTTCTTATGAAGTCAAGATTTTTTTTGTGGATTTTGATATCCTATTGGTAGAGCTGCTGCTGGCTTGCATGAAGGCCTTTGTATTAACTACAGTAGATGCCCTGTCATCTGAGTGGTTCTCTTTGAGTGGTGCCCTTTTGTGCATCCACACTCTGCACTAACATTATGCGGCAGACCTTCCCACTGAATTCTAAGATTCTATGCCTTCCCAGAGCTGATGGCAAGGTAGTATCTCTTAGACACATGGCAACCTACTCTCTTGGGTGTCATGGTCCTGAAATAGTGAGGGAGTACATTTATCTATGTTTGGTACCAGGGAGTCTTTTAAGACTCTGGGAATTCTAGAAAGGCCATTGCCCTGGGGGAGTGGTAAGACATGCTGGGTTCTTGTCTGACCTACTTTGCTGCTCATCTCTGTGGGACCTTAGTTAGGTAACATCCTTTTTGGGACATAATTTCTTTTGGCTAAATTGATGGAGGATGGTGACCCAAGTAATCAATGTCCCCTGGTGGTCCCTCTAAACAGCAGTGGGTGGCCTGGAATTATTGTCCATATTTACAAATCAATGAATATCAGATAATGGTCCAGATGTTAATATGTGTCGTTACTTAATAAAATATTTTTTGGACAGTATTTTGCAAGTCCTGAGCCTCTATGGCAGAAGTTCTCAAAGGAACTCTTGGGGTTGGGAGGACAGATCAGTGACTTGCAGACATCATGCTCTCCAGCTCAGAGCTGCAGTATCTGACCAGTGACCTGGAGAAAATGGATGACAAACACCTTGAAAGGTGTTTTTTTTCTTTTTTTTAAAAGTGATATATATATATATTTTTGAATTCATTTTGTTACTATTTGAACTTAGGCTTTTACTATCAAATGGTTATGATGCTCTTTAAATTTCAGAGTGTAATCCAACACTGGCAGTATCAGTAAAATGTGGAAGCAAGTTAGAAAGGCAAATTCTTGGGCCTCATCTCAGACCTACTGAACCAGAAAACTCTGTGGGTGGGACCCAGACATCTGTGATTTCACAAACCCTCCAGGGGACTTGGTTGTCCTCTAAAATTTGTGAACCAGGGAAGCTTTTTAACCTCTCAGTGTAGCTTTA
This sequence comes from Microcebus murinus, assembly GCF_040939455.1. NCBI lineage: Eukaryota > Metazoa > Chordata > Mammalia > Primates > Cheirogaleidae > Microcebus > Microcebus murinus. The sequence continues at coordinate 22,935,900 of NC_134119.1, forward strand.
TAAACAGCGAGTAACTTGATTTTCATCATTATTCTATGAGTGTCACTTAGACAACTGTGTTTACTTCCATTTGATACATGGTGAGCTCTCAGATACTTTAAATGATCTGGAGTTACATGGTCAGTTTTATACACTGATAATTTATCTCTTGGCGTATTCTGCATATGGCCCATAAACACTGTATTGGTTTCTCTTCCACTAAATCCGACTCCAATTTTACCATCTAATTTTGGAGAAAAGCCTATCACCCATGTCCTTTCAAATATTCTGGAAAACTATATTGGTTAGATGACTGCATTTAATTTTTCATTTATTTGCTCACTTTTTGCTACCTTCGTCAAAAGTATATAACTGCTACCTTCCTCAAAAGGATGCAAGTCTGTATGGGATATTTAATAGCAGGCACATTTTATGAAATTTTGACAGACAACATAAATGGCAGACTGTATCTTCAATAAAACTTTGGAAATAAAATTAAAAAAATTAAAAGAAGAAAAAATTAAACTCAGCCATATTTCTCCCACCCATCATTGGCATTTAGTTTGTTTACATTCATATACTAATAATTACATTTGTATAAACATGGAATCATGTTATACCTGTCATTTTGCGGAATTTTTCCTTTCCTTAATATATCTATATATCTTATACATCTTTCTATGCCTGTAAATATTGTTTTATAATTGTAATAGAGTTTTACAGAAAAGAAGCAGCAGCAGGATCTCTCTCTCACTTTCTCTCTCTCTCTCTCTCTCTTCCCCTCTCTCTTTCTCTTTCTCTCTGGAGATACATACATACACACACAAACACACACATATATATACACACACATGTCTATATCTATATTACATATCTACATCTATGTATGTATGTATGTATGTATGTATGTATCTATCTTTATATATATATCTCCATAAATAGGAACATATTTATTTTCAGGAATTGGCTCACCTAATTGTGAAGGCTGGAAAATCCAAAATCTGCAGGTTAGGTATGCAGGCTAGAGTCTCAGGGAAAAGTTGATGTTGCAGCTCCCATCTAAACACAATCTGCTGGCATAATTCCCTCTTTCTCTTCCTAAGACGAGGCCAGTCTTATTCTTAAGGGCTTCAATTGATTGGATGAGGCCCATCTTCATTATGAGGAAAAGTTGATTTACTCAAAGTCTACTGATTTAAATGTTAAGTTCATCTAAAAAATATCTTCACAGCAACATCCAGATGTGTTTTACCAAATATCTGGGCACCACAACCTAGCCAAGTGGATCCATAAAACTAAGCATCACAATAAATTACCTTTAATGGGTATACATATGCCATTTTATAGATGAGCTGTAGTTTAATCAATCCCCTAAGACTGGACATTCAGGTTGTTCATAATTTTTACATGCATATAGCCTATCTTTGCCTATTTGACTCATTTTTTTTTTCCTTTAGGAGAGATACATAGTGTGTGGAAAGGAATGCATATTTCTAACTTTTAAAAGATTTAACTTCATACTGCCAAATGGCCCTTATAGTCTTCACCCTTTGACCTGCAACTTGAAGTCTTAAGAGGGAGAATGATGCCAGATCCACCTTGATCATGTCCTCTCTTTCTCAGCCTGTCGGTCCCTGGGAATTGGCATGATGCTGAGTACCTGGGCCACCTCCTCAATTGAAGAAGTGGCAGAGGCTGGTCCCGAGGCACTTCGCTGGCTGCAACTGTACATCTACAAGGACCGTGAGATCACCAAGCAGCTAGTGCGGCGGGCAGAGCGGATGGGCTACAAGGCCATATTCGTGACGGTGGACACTCCTTACCTGGGCAACCGCTTTGACGATGTGCGTAACAGATTCAAGCTGCCACCACAACTCAGGTAACCATGATCGCGTTGGCCCTGAGCTGGTTTGGGTTGGAAGGGATCATGTCTAGGAATGAGAGTTATCTGGTTCTTACAGATGGCATCATTGTTAAATATCCAGGTAATCTCTGGCAAATTACAGTTCTTTTGTGGGTGACACTTCTTTGAGCTAAAAAGCAAAGATAGTAATTGTGTATATACTTGTAAAAGTCAAGTAAATTTTTGTACCAGAGTGCATTAAGTGTTTTGGGAAGGATTAGTTGACATGCAGATGGAAGATATTTACCCAAGCAACAATTTGTTATTGAGATCCTGATACTTCATTTCTTTGCTGAAATCAAAGATCCACCTTTGAATTTTATTTTTAATTGCATTTGGAGTAGCTAAGGCTAAAGAAATTGAAAAAAGAGAAAAGAGTGGAGGTGAAAGAAGCCGCAATTTTGATGCCTAGTCTTCTACTTCCTCTTTCAGCAATATTCTTCTTTCATTGTCATTGATACATGGGTCAAGATTCATTCATTCACTCACTCATTCATCTTACCAAAAACAATGTATTGAATAATCTAAAACTGAACTATGATGGTTTTATCAGGTCATTCATCCATCTTGTCCATCAGCAGTAAATTGTTGTCTCTTTCCTTGTAGTATTTTATGATTAGAATCATCTTCAGTCAAAGCTGGGAAGTCAGTGTAGTTTGCTGAAAAAGATCTCAACCTTCCTAAGCTATTCAACTCTTTTCCCCATCACTTTTTTTCTTCCTTCATTTCCCAAGTGTGCTCTTTGGGGTTTTCATATCAATTCAGATTTGATATGCAGTAGCCCTCAGGGCTATATGTATTTGAACAGTGATTGAACTCTTAGTTTTAAGGAAGGATGTTTTTGTGTTGGAACCCCCAAAACACCCATAAGAGTATGAGAAACCATGAGGGATTCCTTCCTGGGCCCCCAGCCCTCATTCCATAGGCCATTACATACTTTGTGTTTTAATTGTACTTGTAAAAACTGGGGCTAAGAAGATTCAAAAAAGATAGACAAGATAAAAGAAGCCACATGTAAACATACTGCTGTGTATCCTTCTAAAAGATTCGAAAACTAAAAGATTCAAAATCAAATCAGCATTCTACATAAAGGCAAGAAGAGTAGTGGATGCCAGGAATTTCATATATATTATATTCAGCTTGAGGTTTATCTCAACCGCCACAGAAGTTGGTATATAGTCTTGTATGCATGTCATGTAATTGCCATATTAGTTCTGTCATGGATATACCTGCAGTGGGGCAATGACAAAAAAGGGAAAGTTTTTTTCCTGCCAGGTGTGCCAACACAGCCCCACGTATTCCAGACGCAGGGTTACCCAAAAGCCCTGTCTTTAGTTTTTAAAATTTTATTTATTTTTTTAGTATATAAAAGTTTAATTTGTTGATGCTGGTATCTTTCTTTTTTAAATTTATTTCAGAATATTATGGGGGGAAAATGATTTGGTTACATAAATTGCTTTTGAAAGCCCCTGACATAGTCTTATACCTTGCCAAATTCATCAGAAAGCTGATGACTTCAAATTTCCCTTATATGAAATCTATATTTACATTATTTCTCTATTTTGATTACCTTACTTTTTTTTTTCAACTTTCTAAAATAATTATTTTCCCACTATCTAGACTTCTTACAGGAAACATTCCTCATTGTTTCCCCTTGGCCATTTGAAAAGGAATTTGCTCTTCCTTTTCCTTGTCCTCTTAATACTATTACTACTAACAATAATAAATACAGGGAGGTTTTTTTGGTTTGTTTGCTTTTTTTGAAACCTAAGAAGCACTTTTTTGTTTGGGACAGCAAAATGTTTTGAGGGGTATCTACCTAGGTGGGTGAGATGGCACCGCTGTTAATGCAGCCGGTACCTCCTGTCCCTTCAGTGCCGAGGTCACCTGGTGAGTGGCGGGAAGGTTGATTTGCTTTTCCCCTTTTCTTTTGCTCCTGGGCTCCTGCCCAGATGACGTGGAGGGCCATAAAACAAAGACCCTTTTCAGCTGTAGGTGTGCACAGGGCTTGCTGCGGTTCCCTGGCTTGTCACATGTCCGGTCTGAAGATGATCAAATCATGAGCAACATATCCAGGTTATAGGGAACATGGGAAACACCCCGCAGCAGGGTGCACCCCAGCCCCCCAGAGTGCACACTGGCGCTGTTTGTCCTGGTGGACTCTGGAGCAGGCTAGCACCTTCTGGTCGGTTCCCCAGCAGCCCGCATTCAGCTTGAGAAGGCAGAGCGCTCTAATGGGAGGTCCAGGCTTCCGCCTGAGGCCACATACACCAAAAAGCTCATCTGTTACACTCTGATATGAAATTGGTTTCTTTCCGCCACCGACCTGACTCATAGAAGGTGAAGCCTGGCTTTTCAGAAGTGAGGTTTGGCAGGCGAGAGAGGCAGGAAATCCAGAGGAGAATGAGTCTGTAATGCAGTGGCTCCTTCCAGCTTTTGCTACTTCCTCTTGCCCGACTCTTGGCATCTGTGACCAGCAAGAGTTCAGAGTTTCAGTAGTCTCTGCTTGGCCCATATGCAAAACACATGTATGTGTGTGTGTACATTATTAATGACATGGAGGTTCCTGAAACTGAGAGGGAGTGAGGAGAGTTCTCATCTGCTCTCGGAAGAAGCAAGGAATGAAGCCAGTTGACCAGACTGATTCCTGAGGCTTTGAGGCAGGGGTCTTTTCTTTCTTCCTTCCCCATGGAGACGGGTGGCTCCCTTCTCAGGGTTAAGGTTCGGCTCTTTAGTTCAGTGCCAGGGCAGTTTAAAGAGGAGAAAAGTAATTTCTGATCATTGACTAATATCAAGGTAAACTACGGTGCTTACCCTTTCTACAATTTGCCCAGTGACATGCTTTCTTAAGGCCAGAGGTGATTTATTAATAGATCACCCTAAAGCACATCAGGCTGTCACTGTCTTCCCAAGTCTCTGAGGGTAAAACAGGCCTCCCCGGTGCTATGTGCGTGGGCCCCATTGTGTCTCTGCCTTATTGCCCACAACTCCCATCCTCACTCACTCTTTCACTCTGGCTGTGCTGTGCTTGCCACATGCCACATGCTTGAGCCCCGGGGCCTTAGCCTTGGCTGTTCCCTCTGCCTGTAACATTCCTTTCCCAAATCGTTGTGAGCATAACGTCCTCAATTCCTTTAAGACTAGACGTTAGAGGTGGATCTACATGTCTCTCTGTTGGGAACCACAATAAAAATCAATGATACAGACCAGGACAGGGACATCATAATATGATCAGGGGTGGGGCAGGGGCTGGTAGCTGGAAGAGAGAGCTTGATGGAGGACTTGTTACGTAGCCCAGTAGCCTCGAAACACCTTGGTTAGGAAAACGTTCACATTGATAATTGCGGTAGGACAAAGATGTCCATTTCCTAATCTCTGGAACCTGTTACTTTACATGGCAAAACAGACTATGCAGATGTGATTAAGTTAAGGACCGTGAGATGAGTTAATTGTCCTGTTTTATCCAAGTAGGCTTAATGTAATTAAAAGAGTCCTTATAAGAGGGAGGCGTGAGTGTTAGAGTCAGAGAGAGATGAAATGATAGAAGTGGAGGTTGCAGGGATGGCCAGAAGCCAGAAAAAGCAGATGGTCTCTAGAACCTGGAAGAGACAAGGGAACAGGTCTTCACCTGAATTCTCTAAAAGGAGTGCAGCCCTGTTGACACTTTGAGTTTAGTCCAATAAGACCCATTTTGGATTTCTGAGCTGCAAAACTGTAATATAGTACATTTGTGTAATTTTAAGCTTCCACATTTGGGGCCATTTGTTACAGCAGCAATAAGGAACAAACATAATAACACCACTCTGCTTATTTCCTCTTCCAAGTAGCTTCCCAGTAAACCCAGCCCTGGTTACCGTATTTGAAATTTCAACTTGAGGCTCTGGCAACTCACTTTCCTCTTATTCTGTCCTATTTTTTTCTTTCTTTGTTTATTCCTTATTTCTTTTTTTTTTTTTTCTTGTATAAAGAAAAATATGGTTGGCATAGTACTTATGTTCTACCATGCTTCAGAATTTACTTATTATATTTCCTAGGGTTGGAGATTTTTGACTTTTATTTACTAGTATACCCTAAATATCTGAAATACTGGCATGGAATAGGTGTTCAATGTGTAATTGTTGAATCAATCAATAAAAATGTACTGGAACATGTGAGATTTTCCTAATATAACATGACCAGTAAGAAATTCGTGCCCTGAATCTTTCTTCTGTCTAGCCACATTGAGGAAGAAATCACCAGATCCATGTTCTCAACACAAGAATTAACAACAGAATTAAAGGCTGGTGGCCCAGGCACCGATCCCTATATGGATTATGGACATCTCTGTTTCTTTTCATAATGTGTTGATATTGTGGGTTCTACTGGTTGCTTTATTTTTTAGTTACCCAATATAGAGACGTGTGGCTTTATCTTTAATGCCAGGTTATCAATATTTATAATAAATAATATTGCATATTACTCAATACTCAGTGTTACTACTGGTTGATTAATGTTAAACTTTATTTAGTAGTTGTACTATTGTTTTATTTTTTTGATGATAACTTACTAAAAGCTAAGCCAATTTCTTCATTTGATTAAAAAGCATATCTGAAGGCCACTCAGGTTCTAAATAAGTGCCCTACAGAGGGGAAATCTTGTCCTGTGCCGTTGCAGCATTAAACAGATCGGGATTCGGGGAATTAAACCCTAAGTATGTTGTTATTTTGATGTCGCCCCTTTCCTTCCTTACGAAATGGAATACTTTGGTTATCAGAAGCCGCTTTAAATACTTTTTATATATATGTCATAATCCAAATAAAAATAGCATTCATGGAGGTTTCTTTCGGAGCCATTGGTAAAACACTCCGTCGTGGGTCTCTGTCAGGATATCTGAAAACTTTTTCTTGGCTTCTGGCTTTGAACAAAGTTTTAGAGTCACAACAAGGCTTCATTGTGCACTGAAATTTCTGTAAGGCAACATTCATTCAAGTGTTGATCTGCATTTCACCGTCCAAGAATAACAACAGTTATTTATATAATTTTATCCATGTTTCTGTTTTTTCCTATCCATTTCACCCTTTCACCCCACCCCTGCTGAAACACTGTAGCTTGTTTGGGATGGGGGTGGGGTGCCATGCAGAGTATACGCACATACAGATGTTTTTCTTTTTCTTTTTCTGGTCTTGTTATGAGATAGACAGATTGGACTTTTTCTTATTAAGAATATTATTTAAAAACTTGGAATTTAATGTCATCTAATATTATTTGTAAGTAATGAACTAGGTCTCCATAATAAGAATATATTTATTGACCAGAAGATTAGCTTAATTCACTTCAAGTTAGAGTGACCACAGAAGACCAGAGCCTGTGATAAAATGTACAACCCTAAGTGATTTGATTGGAAAAAGAAAATGCCGAAGCATGTCAGCTGAAATCCCTACCATAGCCCCCGAATTAGATGGGTATCCATCCATATGTCTCTCACTGGAACTTTCCATGATGTTTAGTGGCCAGCTGAGTCCATGAAACTCTAGGACTAACTATTCAATCCTCATTAAGAAAACTTTGTCAATAGCTTTAATTGAGTAATGTGGGATATGGATGTTCATGTCCTTATGATAACATATGCCACCTAAACTATACAGTCTGTTACATTAGCTAAAATACACTAAAATATAAAAACATCAAACATAGTTTTGTTTGGTCCTATTAAAGGAAGTCATGATTGTGTAAAAATATTTAAAAAATAAGGTGGCTAAACCAGGTGCAGTGACACATGCCTGTAGATAGTCCCAGCCACTCAGGAGGCTGAGGTGGGAGGATTACTTGAGGTCATGAGTTTGAGGCCAGCCTGGGCAACATTAGGAGACTCTCGTCTATTATAAAAAAATAAAAATAGCATGCCTGGATACTTCCAGGTTTATGCATACATTTGTATAGTTATGGCTCCAAGATCTTTTCAACATTCAACGGCAGAGCTGGTGCCAGGGAAGGTAGAACTAGGACTAAGTCAGACATCTGTATACAGCTCTGCTTTTACCGAAACAGAGATTGGCTGGCAGGGTAATTAATAACATGCAAAAGAGCAACACGAATCCAGGTCATTGTCATCATTCAAAGACACCATTTCAGGAAAAGAGTTCCCAACTGGATTTGGGGCTGAGGGCAGCCAAGTCACAGGGATGATTCCATTCTGTGTCCAGATAGCCATCCATCCAGCTAGCGGTCAGAGGGGTAGGCAGGAAAGTCTTTGCCCTAGTTGGGGGAATTGCCAAAACTGAGTCAGGATATTAGGCCAAGAGAAAAGACTTCTGGCATAGGGTGAGCCAGCCAGCAGCAGAATCTTAGAAGTGTGTTAGTGAAACACTGGGCTAAGCTGGGTCCACAGAGTTAAACACAGGGGAAGGCAGCAACTCAGTGGTGTTGTGTCTGGGTTTGGGTTTCCCTAGAAGCAGACTGTGAACCTGTGATTTAAGTGTAAGTAGTTCATTTTAAGGCGAAAAATGGAACAAAGGAGGGAAGGCATTGATCAAAGGGCATGTTATCAAGACAACTACAACTGTGGGCAACTGCAGCTTGATCCTGCTAGAAGATTCCCGGTGTTTATGTAGAATTCATCTTAGAGACAGTCTACCTAGGTGCGAGGGAGCTGGGGCATTTACACTTCAACATCCCTGGCCCTTTCGGTCTGCTGTGTGGGGGTTGACTCAGGCTCCAGGAGCAAGAAAAGGCAACATGGCCGCCAACACCCCCACAAGAGCAGGACAGGAAAGCGACTGCAGTAGCAACAGACAGAAGATGTTAACACACGTTACTGAAGTTTCAACATCCTCTAGGATTTTCTACAAGGGCATTGGACGTTTCCTGAGGTTTTTCCAAATGCTGCCAGTTGTGAATTTTATTGTTAAAATTGCACCAACTTGTGGTGCAAGTCTGTTTTTATTTTCTATTTAAAATGGGAATTGTAGAGCATCAAATTAATTTTTTACAAGTTTTTTTGAAGAAAATGTTATAATGATTTTGGTATATGAAAGCCCTTTGTAAATTTTAAGGTGCCATACAAATGTTTTTCATAATGATTAATTTGCAATGATGGCAGAAAATAGCATCAAGTCTATTATCTATATCTATAAATGGCTTAAAAAGGAGATATTTGTATCTAGCCACATATTTTTCCTTGGAATTGATTTGTTTGTATAAACACAGCCTGAATTATAAAATAAGCTGTGGGTGACCAATTAAGACCACTATATTGTTACATTTAGCCTAGAATTCTGTATCAAAATGTGGAAAATATGCATGCAATCAACTTAAAAATGATTGAGGAGTGAACAGCCAATTGATTTGAAAAGGGTAACTTCTTTTTTTCATTGAGTGAATCATTGTAAACATATCTCTAACTTTGGGAAATTTTTCATTTTATGCATCTCTTTATTTCAGGATGAAAAATTTCGAAAGCAGTGATTTAGCATTTTCTCCTAAGAAAAATTTTGGAGACAACAGTGGACTTGCTGCATATGTATCTAAAGAAATAGATCCATCTATCAGCTGGGAAGATATCAAATGGCTAAGAAGACTGACATCACTGCCTATTGTTGCAAAGGGAATTTTGAGAGGTTTGTTTATTTTTCTATTTGAATCCATACTGATTTTATGATCCTTTGTGGTTAAGGTCATGATATTTTTAAGGGAAAATAACTAATCAGGAAATTTTAACATGGAAATCAAAGGAGACTTTCCAACTCTCAATTCTGTCTTTTCATGTTATTGAGTAAATACCTCGTCTTTCTTAGGCAATATTCTGAAATAGAATAACTTTCATGAAATAGAAAGTTAGCTTTTTCAAAGTATTATGATGCCATTGCTTTATTTCATAGCTATTACTGAATCTTGGAGCTTGGCAAGATCTTGGTAGAATGTTATGAGTTCTTTGTTTTACCTAAAAGCTACAACAGATGCTTTCAGATCAAAGACATGTTCCAAGGATGGTATTATGATAGTCAACCTGTTTTAAGAGCTTTTTCTCTTTATCTTGTGCTCCTTCCAAGTACCAATGGCTAGGACTAATTTTTGAATGTGGTCAAACCCACATTGCCTCTCTGTAGAGAATGGCTGACTAGGATAGTAAAATCCTCAATTATCAAGCCACGGATAATAAGAAACTTGACTGTTTCCCCAACATCCAAATATATTCAAATCCCTCAGGGAACGTACCGATGACAATAATAATTTTGGAGTGTGAAAGTGTTTACCCACAAAAATGTTTTCTTGCCTTTGAAAAACCTTTTTTTTAAAATAAGTATGGTTATATAGATAACTGCCAAAACATTTTTTTTTTTTTAAACTGAAGTGTTTCAGTGAGTGACTCTGGGATGACAATCTATTAACTTATTTCAGGGTCTAACAACAACTTTGAATCAAACCTTTTTGGTTTTACTTGAACATGTGTGAGTCACGTGGCCTCTATTTATATAGTTCTAGGCATGCTGCCTACTTTGACTATTTAATCTTATATATGCAGAAATGAGGTCATAAGAGTAAAAGAATGGACCTAGTGCAGTCTTTTTAAGTAGTGGAGATATGTTTAAATCCAGAACTATCTTATTATGTGATTTTTTAAATTTAGTTGTTTTAGTTGACATATAATAATTGTACACATTTATGGGTCACATAGTGACATTTCGATAACATATAATGTATAGTGATCAGATGAGAGTAATTAGCATATCCGTCATCTCAAATATTATTCTGTGCTTTTAAGAAAACATTGTTATACCGTTTCCTATTGATCATTGTCGTGATTCAAAATTCTGTGGATTATAACTTCGGTGAGTACATTTTGGTTTACAGACACCTTTAAACAACCGTTTCACTTACCTTCCTTGCATCCATATGGTCACCACCCATGGTTATTCATGCTATTTCTTGTGGCCACACCCAACCATATATACTAAAAAACATTAACCTATAGGTTCTGTGCCATTCATTCATTCACCCATCTTTTTATTCACTCATTCATTTATTCCATAAACAATCATCACACTGCATGCTAAAATTGTTTTATGAAATAAAATCATTTGAAATCCTTGGCCAAAAGGAGAGTCTAGTAGGAGACAGACATATAAATAAGCATTCTAGGTGCAATACAATGTTGAAGGCACTGAGATAGAAATCTGTATAAGGATGTGGCTTAGAAAAAGGGTGCAGACAATTATAAGAGTGGGTTAAGCTTGGTGTGGTGGCTCATACCTCTAATCCTAGCACTTTGGAAGGCCGAGATGGGAGGATCCCTTGAGGTCAGGAGTTTGAGAACAGCCTGAGCAAGAGCAAGACACTATCTCTACAAAAAAATAGAAAAAGTAGCCAGGTGTCGTGGCCTGTAGTCTCAGCTATTCAGGAGGCTGAGATGGGAGGATTGCTTAAGCCCAGGAGTTTGAGGTTGCAGTGAGCTATGATGATGCCACTGCACTCTATGGATTCTAGCCCAGGTGACAGCAACTCTGTCTCAAAAAAAAAAAAAAAAAAAAAAAAAAGGGTGGGTTAGGAAATTTTTCATTTCAGAATACAAGATGAAGGGGGAGAAAGTGTGGTCAGGGAGGACATTTAGGAGCTGCTGCCCAGGAAAGAGCCAATTGTAGGCTGCCTTAGAGGAATGGTAAGGAGGGAGGGGACTGAGAAGATCTAATTCTAATTAAATTAGAACATTAAGACAGTTAATGACAGAGATGGCCCAGGTGGACTGGCTTGAAACACTAAGGAAGGACACATTTTAGTGTGGTCCCATAATTGTCAGTTAATAGGGAACACATGTAAGAAGGGAGTGATTTCATTTTCAACCAACTTTTCAAATTAGGATTTCTGATTCATATCATTTTCTGCAACTTTGTCCTCTAGGATATGAAGCAAATCCATTGAATTAGATTTACTATCATGGGTTATGGCATGGATATTTTGGCTTCTAGAACTTCATTCTGTGATCACCTTACCTAGGACCACCACCACCACCACCTCCCTTTTCTTTTCATCCAAATGGAATATATGGCTTGTTTCTATATGTTTTCATATGTTTTGCACGTAGTAGATAGCCCAACTCTTTTTTTAAAATTATTTTTATTTTTTTTATTTTGGCATATGATGGGGGTACAGATTTTAAGGTTTCAATAAATGCCCTTTCCCCTCTCCCCCCACAAGTCTGAGTCTCCAGCATGACCATCCCCTAGATGGTGCACATCTCACTCATTATGTATGTATATACCCACCCCCGCTCCCCTGCCCAATACCCTATTACTGTAGCACCTATGTGTCCACTTAGGTGCTGCTCATTTAATACCAGTTTGCTGGTGAGTACATGTGGTTCTTGTTTTTCCATTCTTGGGATACTTCACTTAGTAGTATGGGTTCCAGCTCTAACCAGGAAAATATAAGATGTGCTATATCACCGTTGTTTCTTAGAGCTGAATAGTACTCCATGGTATACATATACCAATAGCCCAACTCTTTACCAACAAAAATTCTCAGTGAAAACTATGTTAAGTCTATATAATTAGATGGAAAGGCAAAAAGCAAGAGAAAGAAAGACATTTGGAATTTGAAAGGAAATAGCTTATTTATACATGTACAGTTTACATTGTCTAGTTTTCTGTAACTATTTGTTTCATTTATTTAACAAACAAGAATGATCTCTATGACAACAATTGCATCAAGTAACACATATGCTCAATGTGGATATGGGGGCAGGAGTGACAGGGACAGTTCTAGGAAACCCAGTCTTCACCATTTCGTAGGTCTTCACGAAGAAGTCCCATGCTCTGACTGAGAGTCATTCATCCTGTCTCAGTTTCATTTTACCAGAAAAGTTCAGATTGTGTTTGTAGAAACATAAAATCATGAGCACCTGGGAAGACCTAGATGAAACATCCCATCCTCATCACCATTTTAAGAATTGAATTTGTATGGATGCAGATTGGAATGCAAGATGTAATCTCTCACTGTGGTTAAACTGCCCTCAAAGAGCTTTTGACACAAGCTTCAAACACGTACTTAAGACAGGATTTGGTCTTCCTCAGAACTCACACTAACAAACAAATGTCTTTTATGGGCAAAGGTATAATGCTTTTTAGAGTTTCTTTTTTCTTTTTCTTTTAATTTTTTTTTAATCTTAAAACTATGTTGTCTCACTTGTATTGTGGCTTTCTGGCTCTGAGAAATTGTTCTCTAATTGGCTATTTTCATATACAGGCATATAGAATTTTAGTATTGGAGATATTGTGGGTTCAGTTCCAGACAGCCTCAATAAAGCAAGTCACACAAAAGTTTTGGTTTCCCAGTGCATATGAAAGTTATGTTTGTACTATATTATACTCTGTTAAGTGTGCAATAGCATTATGTCTAAAAAACAACGTACATGCCTTAATTAAAATAATATTTCATTGCTAAAAAATGTTAACAATCATCTGAGACTTCAATGAGTCCTCATCTTTTTACTAGTGGAGGACCTTGCCTCAGTGTTGATGACTGCTGACTGATCAGTGTGGTGGTTTCTGAAAGTTGGGGTGGCTGTGGAAATTTCTTGAAGTAAGACAGCAGTGAAATTTCCTGTATTGATGATTTACTTTTCTCAAACTCTGCTACTTTTTTATCGACTAAGTTAATGTAATATATTAACTTCTTCGCTGTCTTTTCAACAATGTTCACAGGATCTTCACCAGGAATAGACTCGCTCTCTCAAGAAACCATTTTCTTTGCTCATCCAAAAAAAGCAACTTCTCATATGTTAAAGTTTTATCGTAAGATGGCAGCAATTCAGCCACATCTCCTGGCTCCACTTCTAATTCTAGTTCTCTCATTATTCCCACCATGTTTGCAGTGCTTTCTTCCATTGAATTCTTGAACCCCTGAATGTCATCCATGGGGGTTGGAATCAACGTCTTCCGAACTCCTGTAAATGTTTATATTTTGACCTCCTCTCGTGAATTACAAGTGTCCTAAATGGCATCTAGAATGGTAAATCCTTTCTAGAAGGTTTTCAATTTACTTTTCCCAGAACCATCAGAAGAGTTACTATTTATGGCAGCTATAGCCTTATAACATGTATTTCTTAAATAATAAGACTTGAAATTCAAAATTATTTTTTGATCCATTGGCTATACAATAGGGGTTGTGTTCACAGCATGAAAACAACATTAATCTCCTTGTATATCTCCATCAGAGCTCTTGGGTGACTAGGTGCATTGTCAATGAGCAGTAATATTTGGAAAGCAATCTTTTTTTTTTTTTTTTTCTGAACAGTAAGTCTCAACAGTGGGTTTAACATAGTCAGTAAACTATGCTGTAAACAGATGCACTGTCATCCAGGTTTTATTGTTTCATTTATAGAGCACAAGCAGAGTAGATTTAGGATAATTCTTAAGGCCCCTGGGATTTTTGGAATGGTAAATGCACATTGGCTTCCACTTAAAATCACCAGCAGTCTTAGCTCTTAACAAGAGTGAAATCAGCCTGTCCTTTGAAGCTTTGAAACCAGGCATTGACTTATCTTCTCTGGCTATGAAAGTCCTAGATGGCATCTTCTTCCAGTATAAGGCTCTTTTAGCTACGCTGAAAAATCTATTGTTTAGTGTAGCCACCTTCATCAATCATCTTAGCTAGATCTTCTAGATAACTTGCTACGGCTTCTCCAGCAGTAATTGCTGCTCTACTTTGCATTTTCTAGTTTGGAGATGAGATGGCTTCTTTCCTTAAACTTTATGAATGCACATCTGCTGGCTTCCAACTTCATCTGCAGCTCAAACTTTTCATTTGCAGCTTCCTTGCCTCTCTCAGCCTTCATTGAAGAGAGTTAGGGCCTTGCTCTGGGTTAGGCTTTGGCTTAAAGAATGTTGTGGCTGGTTTGATCTATCCAGACCACTAAAATTTTTTCCATATCAACAATAAGGCTGTTTTGCTTTCTTATCATTTGTGTGTTTACTGGAATAGCACTTTTAACTTCCTTCAAGAACTTTTCCTTTGCATTCACACTTGGCTGTCTGGCACAAGATGCCTAGCTTTCAGCCTATCTTGGCGTTTGACATGCCTTCCTCAGTAAGCTTAATCATGTCTAGCTTTTGATTTAAAGTGAGAGATGTGTGACTCTTCCTTTCACGTGAACACTTAGAGGCCATTGTGGGGTCATTAGTTGGCCTGATTTCAATACTGTTGTGTCTCAGGGAATAGGAAGGCCTGAGGAAAGAAAGAGAGATGTGGGAATGGCCAATGGAGCAGTGAGAACATACACATTTATCAATTAATTTCACTATCTCATGTGGGCATGGTTTGTGGCATCCCAAAACCATCACAACAGTAACATCAAACATAACAGATACAATAACAATGAAAAAGTTTGGAATATTGTGAGAATTACCAAAATGTGACAGAGACACAAAATGAGCACAGGCTGTTGTAAAAATGGCACCAATAGACTTGCTTGATTCAAGGTTGGTTGCCACAAACATCCAATTTGTAAAAGTAACAATATCTTTGAAGTTCTTTAAAGCAAAGCACAATGAAACAAGGAATGCCTGTATACACTTGCTCAGGATACTCTCGTAGAATATTCGCTCAGTGGTTGTGTTCAAAACCTGCTGCCATGTATCTTGGATTTAGTCACTAAACTACTATAAGTCAGAACAGAGTCATAGGTCAAAAGCTCCAAGGACTTGAGGATAAATCATGAGTACTTAGATTTTGCTTTGTTCTTTTACATTAAATATGGAAGTAATATGTTAATAAGAGAGCAAACAGTGCTATTGCCTGTTGACTACTAAGTTCCTCAAATGGTTGACATGTTTAATGGCAAATTAACCAATGTGGAATGTCACACCAGTAAATGCTAGGGAATAATGAAAATATTAAAGATTCATGAACATTGTGCTAAGTAAGAACATTTTGGCTCTCTCATTAATGCAAAATTGCTTTTCTCTCTGGGTTGAAATAAAATGAAAAACTGTGGACAAGGTTTCATAATTAGCTAATGAAAGGGACTTATATCTGTTCACAAATTATTCTTATTGTGTTTGCTTTGCTTTTCTAGAAACTCAGGATCCTATCCTCTAAGTAGACCATTCTGTCATTCTGTTATTTCCTTCTGTATTCCCAGCACTGCCTGGAGAACACGAAAAACCACTTGAAATGATGGAGGATAATTGTTACTTAAGTAGCAATTACTTCAAACGGAAGGACCTTTATAATTGAAATCCTGACTAGGCTGAAATATTATTGTTACAAACAGAACTCAAATAGATTTGCCAAAATCATACTGCAAATGCATTGTCTTCTACCTACTCCTCTTCTTATTTATACCACCTGCACTGTCAGAGGAAAATAATAATAATAATAGTTAATATTTATCTTAGTACTCGACATGTGTTAGGCACTTTCTAAACAATTATCCAATTTATTTAATCCACATGCTTATTTTATGTGTATTATTAATATTATCCTCATTTTATGGTTTAGAACAATGATGCGCAAGTTAAGTAACTTGTGGCTTGCACAGTAAGCAAACAGCAAATGTGGGATTTAAGTCCAGGCAGTCTGATGACTTAACCCTAAGCAGTTAATCACTTCATACTGTATAGGATTTATTTATTGATAATATTTGATTTCTCAAAATGCAGATTGCAGCTATATAGTGGCAGACATCCAAATATAAATTGGAGGACTGCACACATGCTCAGTTATGGGATTCATAAATACCATACTAAAGATATTTTTTTTAACATTTGACTTGATGTTTAGAATCATGCATGCAACTAGATAACCAGAGATAACAACACCAATTCAGGATATAATTTTATATTGTTTATTAAGGTTATTTATGGGTGTATTTAGTTTTAAAAAAATATCATACTACATGTCTTTATTAGAATAGATAAGCTCATGTAAACACTGAAGCTGAGCTGTACAATATGGCAGCCACAAGCCACATGTGGCTATATAAGTTAATCAAAATTAAATAAGGGCAAAATTCCAGTTTCTTAGTAATACCGCCACATTTCAATTACTCAATGGCTACATATGGCTAGTAAGCACTGTATGGAACTGCACAGATCTAGAAAATTTTATCATCACAGAAATTTCTATTGGACAGCAGTGCATTAAGGCCATACATTTAAAGAGACATTCTTCAAATATGTTGTAAATGATAATGTATACAGCTTTTGTTTCAAAATGATAGGGTGAATTCATGGATACCCTCTTATCAAACTGAAGACCACACTAAAATTAAAGCACAGAAATTCAAATATATTTAAGCCAATGACAGCAAAGCAAAGGCAAATGAGGGGCACAACCAGGAGAGAAGTTTTGAAGAATTTATGAAAGAAACAAAATGCGTGGGAGTATGTTGATAGGAGGAAAATGCAAAGAAAACTGAATGTTAAGATGGGCTCTTGGAGAACCATAGAGGAGGCAAGGGCAGATTATATAATGCAGTACCTGAGAGGCTCAGGGTATAGTCTGCAAGTGGAAGAGGGTGGGGGGTGGAGAATGAAAGCAGTAGGATTAATAGAAAATCTGTTTGGGAAATTTTTCTACAACCAGCAATCCTTTCCCATCCCACTGCTTTGGAAACAAGGGGCAACCTGGTGGTCAGCACTCAATAAGGAAGCAGCATGATCCTTTCTAAAGAAATGAATGGATGGCTGGGATGACATGAGGGTGGGTGGTATTTCCAATATGACATGATGCTGTCCTCATTCTAACACTTGAGTACCTCACAGCCCAATCCCCTCTTAGTTGACATTTCCTGCCTTTTCCCACATGGAATTTCCACTCCAGGCAAAGAGTTGGCAGGCATGAAACTGATTGACAAAACAGCCCAGGAATCTTATTGCAGCTTCTCAACCCTTTTCTTCCTTAAATATTAAATGGAAAATTTAGCATCATAAGTCATATCAGAAACACCAAAACATAAAAAAACCAAGACAAATCTATAGAAAAGCTGATCCCCCAAAAAAGAGATAAAAAAGAGAAAAGAACTTTAAAAAAAAATCCAGATGATTGTTTCAAAGATGTAGAAAATATATGTAAACAAGAAGAGTCTGCCATGAAAAGAAAATTAGAATATAAAAAAGAGATTCCAATGATTGACACTGGGAAAATATGACTTCTGATTTCTTTAAAAAGGAAAATTGGAGGATAAAAAGGAGCTCTCAAAGATTAAAGACATGATTTCTGAAGTTAAAAATGAAATGATTGAATGGTTGAACAGTGAAGTTAATGACATTTCCCCAAATGCAAAACATCAACAACAAGATAAATGGAAAGGGAATATGAGTAAATGAATGAGGAACATGAGGACAACTTTAACATGTCCAGTATCCATCTGATAGGGTTTCAGGCAGAACACAAAAGAAAGAGACAGGGAGGCAATTGTTAAAGACTAGAAATATATGAATACTGCTGATATAGGTTATTAGACTGAGAAAACGAATTACAATTTATCACATTCCTTATGAAATTTCAGAAACATAATGTGTATAAAGAGAAAAAATAAACATAAAACATTTTACTTATAAAGGAATGTGAGTCAAACTGGCAGCAGTAGACTTCACAATCTCAGTGGGTGTGAGAAGACAATGGAGTAACATCTTTAAGGTTCGGAGGAAAACAGAATGTTCTATCCAATCCAGTTATCGTTCAAACACAGGAGGAGCTATTCAAGTGCTCTATAAGTTCACCTCTTTGGGATTCTTTTCTAGGAAGTTACAAAAGAATGTACTACAAATGAATGGTAACAGAAACCAAATGAGGGCATGTGTCAGGCTACAAAATATTCAATCCAGAGAGAACAGGAGCAATCCTATAAGATGAAGGTAGACAGTAGGTATTGAGAGTAGCTGCAAGAGAGCAGAGCAGGAGGGGAGAGGGCTCCAAGGGTTTGTCCCTAGGAATAAAATACGATAACTTAAATAGGTTAGATAGGTTAGAGTGAATAAGATAGAAATATTTGAAGAATTTGAGGATATTCAAAAGTCTCACAATGAATGGAAAAGAAAAGAAAAGAAAAGGCAATTAGAAATCCAGGAAAAGAAAGCCGTGTTATAAAACATGTGTTATAAAATATGAAATAACAATAAAATATAATGTATTAAGCAATTAATGGGGTGGGAGAAAAAGTCATCTTTCAATCTAGAGGCTTGGGCCTTTTCCCCATGAATGGCTCAAAAGTTACCAATGAGATTTCACAAAATGTAATGCATGCTTGGATTAAAACAGACAGCCAAAACAGTCTCATGGGAACATTAGCCCTTATATTCAATATAAAATAAATATAGATTGCCAACTACATATGGAACCTATAACAAAATGTATAACAAAACACCAGGCTACAAACAAATAGATGAAATACAAAGCAGTGGGTACACGCTGGCAATTCATTTATCAGATAATCTTTCATACCATTTCATTGCATTTTAGAATTTGTTGTGGCATTCCTTAAATGTGGATTCTCAAATAGTAGTACAGATAATAATAGATTATGGTGTCTTAGTTAGTTCAGGCTGCCATAACAAAATACCATAGACTGGGTGGCTTAAGCAACAGAACTGTGTTTTCTCACTGTCTGAAGCCTGGAAGTTTGGGCTCACGGTGCCAGCATAGACAGTGTCTGGTGAGGGCTCTTCTCCTGGATTGCAGACTGCTGCTTTCTCTCTGTATGCGCACATAATTTCTTCTTTGTGAAAACACACACAGAGAGAGAAAGAGCGTGCTCTATAGTATCTCTTCTTATAAGGGTATGAACCCCACCATGAGAGGCTCACCCTCATGAACTCATCTAATTCCAATTACCTCCCAAAGATCCCATTTCCAGATACCATCGTGTTGGTGGTTAGGGCTTCAACATAGGAATTTTGGGAGGATACAGACAGTCCATAACACATAGGTTTAGCATTTTCATATAGCAATTATTTTAGAAGAAAATTATTATTATCATGATTTTTTTAAATGGGAATATTTCAAAACCAATATTCCATGAAACACAGTTTGGAAAATGGTATTTTAACATGAAATTTTAAAAACAATAAGAATTACAGGTTTTCCTCTGTAAATTTCTAAATTATTCTTCCTCAAGTCTGCTTTGATCTCCATTGCTGAATTTATAGATATGTACAATATTCTGTATGCATTTGCTTAAGTTTCCAAAGTTTGATTTTTACTGTAAACTTGAACCTGTTGGTTTTACATAGTATTGCATTTTGAGTGATAAACTTGAGAACTAGTGTTGTTTTCATGATTCTATTAGCAAATGGTTTATTACTGGGAGCATGGTGAAAATAATACTTTAGAATATAAAATTTTTTTTAAGATTTTGGATGTTGATTTAAGAGACTATTAATCTATTTTAAAATTGAACTTTTGGAACTCAATATATTTTGGAACATGGTTATAGATGTAGTGTAGAATTTTAATATTATTTTTATATATTTCAGTGGGCAAAGTACAATTATAGAACAATATAACTTAAAATAGTTACTGAAGTTATAACAACTTCATATTAAAGAATGTTTTTTTTTTTTTTTTTTTTTTGAGACAGAGTCTCACTTTGTTGCCCAGGCTAGAATGAGTGCCGTGGCGTCAGCCTAGCTCACAGCAACCTCAAACTCCTGGGCTCAAGCAATCCTCCTGCCTCAGCCTCCCAAGTAGCTGGGACTGCAGGCATCTGCCACCATGCCCGGCTAAATATATATATTTATTAGTTGGCCAATTAATTTCTTTCTATTTATAGTAGAGACGGGGTCTTGCTCTTGCTCAGGCTGGTTTCGAACTCCTGACCTCGAGCAATCCGCCCGCCTCGGCCTCCCAGAGTGCTAGGATTACAGGCGTGAGCCACCGCGCCCGGCCTAAAGAATGTTTTTGAGATAGATTTGTTCCTTGCCTGTTACACTTAAAGTACTTGCCATTCATATATTCTTTCATGCCATCTGTATTGCAGAGGAATAATTCTGCTAACTGATAAATTGGTATGATCATATTAATTAAAAAAAATACTTAGCGACCTTATAAAGATAAATATAAATGTTTAAACTTCATGTCAATTTACTATTTGCTGATAATTTTATTTCATAATTAAATTGTTACAAGTGCTAACTTTTATGGCCAAATAAACTACCACTAATATTCTAGATCTAACGCAGGGGTATATTTTTATGCTTAAGAGTATTGAGAAAGGTGTACCTGTGTCTGGAATGCAGAGGCCTCTGAACTCAAGTCTTCAGTTAACATGCAGTTCCTATAAGGTGTTCGTCTTGTTATTTTGTTCTTTCCAGGTGATGACGCCAGGGAGGCAGTTAAACATGGTTTGGATGGGATCTTGGTGTCAAATCATGGGGCTCGACAACTTGATGGGGTGCCAGCCACTGTGAGTTTCAGCAAACGCTGGGATTTCTGTTTGTAGTTCCCATTTCAATTGCAGTTCTATCTCTGTGTCTGCCTTGTGTGTGTGTCTATTTTTGTGTGATCACTCAAGCTGCAATATATGGGAGATCTTGGATTTTGAGTTTGGCAGGGCATAACTACCCAAATTAACTAGTATATTTATGTTTAGTTAGCCCAGTACATTTGTTTTTAAACATATAAAAGTCCCTATTAAAAAATAAGTCATCTGTGGGCAGGGATTATTCTTGTATTCACAGGTGCACCAATAGACATAATGTAAACTGGAGTATGAAAGAAAAAATTATGCCATGGGAGTCCAAAGAAGATGAACTAACAGAATTGGGGGCTTACCAAAGGCTTTGGTAAAGTTTGGGATCAGGGTACAATTGTGACAAGAAGTCAGGAGGAGGGACAGATTGGAATTTCCTGTGCATTTGGGGGTTGCAAAGCTGCAGAGAGAGGATAGTGGCAATAGGGAAAGAATAGGGCTGCACTAGGCTACTCTGGTTGAGTTGTGAACTATCTGGGCTGTGCATTGGAATTCCTTGGGGAACTTTCAAGAATCCTGATGCTCAGGCTCTGTCCCAGATCAATTCATCAGGATCTCTGGCAGGGAAGTGGCGTACACAGACACTGATATTTTTATAAAGTTATCCAGGGGATTCCAACATGCATCTATGGTTTTTTATTGAGTCAGAGTCTCACTCTTTTGCCTGGGCTAGAGTGCTGTGGCATCAGCCTAGCTCACAGCAACCTCAAACTCCTGGGCTCAAGCAATCCTCCTGCCTGAGCCTCCCGAGTAGCTGGGACCACAGGCATGTGCCACCATGCCTGGCTAATTTTTACTTATGTTTTTAGCTGTCCAATTAATTTCTTTTTATTTTTAGTAGAGACAGGGTCTTACTCTTGCTCAGGCTGGTTTCGAACTCCTGACCTTGAGCTATCCAACCGCGTCAGCCTCCCGAAATGCTCAGATTACAGCATCTATGGTTTTTATACACTTGCATACACTGTGCTGGGCAAATCAGGGTCCAGAACCTAGATATAAAAGGGAACTAAACTGGCCTGATGTTGTGGGACTGAGTTAGAACTGTGATGGAGAGCAATTAGCTCCTAAAAAGGCCCAAATCCAAGGAAACCAGCAGAGGTGCTGGGGCAGATTTTATGATCAAGAATTGGTGGACCAGAAGTGAATCAAAAGCCCATGGAGACAGACACAGGTTTTATGCATCCAGGGTCCAGGATAGGGCCAGGAGCATAGGTGGGTTTTAAAAGTGGTTCCCTTACATGCTCTCCCCTTGTGGAGATTTGGCCGAGATTCTTGTAGAGGAGGCAATGATGCCGTAGCTACCTTTCACCTCTGCTCTGTCCCTATGTGACCCCTGTCTTTAGGGGTGTGAACAGAAAATGTGAAACAGGAAGGAGTGAGATGTGCTTGGGGAATACCAAGCAATTCATTTTGTTTGCAGTATCTGGTGGGAGTGAGTCCTGGGAAATACATCTGTCTGGAGAGATAAGGGAGGAGATTCTTGAATACTATGAGTTGTTGGCTATGCAACAGAAGAGCCTTGGTTTAGTAGCAATGAGTCTCCTAAATTGGATTTTGGCATGACAAGAGGCAGGAAGACCAATTAGGGGGCCTTAATGATTACCATAATTTAGCCATCAAGGAAACTAAAAAGGAGTGCCTGGACCACTGAGGGACGGGGGAATTGATTTCCACTCTGAACCTTGGTTTGCTCATCTTTTAAAGTCACAATGTGATGATTTCTTTGGTGGCTTTAAACTATAATGTTTTATAATTTGATTTACATAGGCAAAGTCAAGTAGCATCATATAACAAAACTTAAAATATATATATATATATATATATATATATATATATATATATATATATATACTTACTAAATACTGTGGATGAACTTCCCAAACCACCACCTCTCTCTGAACTGGATCATCATGTGTGTGTGTGTGTGTGTGTGTGCGTGTATATTTCTCCCCTTTTATCAAAACCATTCAGTCATAGTTACTGTATGGATGGCTGTAATTGGGATGACCAGTTGAATTTATCTGAACAACTGGAAGAAGAGTAGAACAAATAATTTAGCCAAGTAGTAGTGGATTATTATTTCATTGAACTCACTAGCAGGTTGATTTAGCTACATTCATAGACCAGTTTTGTAGGTCTTATGGCAAAGCAGGGAATGTTGGGTATGCATATTACATATGCAGTTTTTTTCTAAAACACTAAAGGTAAGAACCAACCAAGTCTTTGTCCACTGTAGGATTATATAGTCAAGAATTTAACATCATGAACCTGGAAGTTGTCAGCCCTTTCCAACTCAGCTTTGCTCCCAGAGACACGTCTTTTCAGGTGATATTAAATGTTGCCTGCAGGTAAATAGAGGTGGAAAGTGAAGCCCTCCTCTGAGGAGGGTGGAGAAGTTGGTCACAGCTCAAGGCTTTTTCTCAAATTTATACCTCACTTGTGTATGAAGACATAGACTTAGTGTGCAGGCCAAATTAAGTTTGTTTTCTAAAAATAAAATATAAATCTACTGAAATCAAATCTAACTAAATTTTAAGGGAAAAATATCTAAATGGTGTGGTTTATTTCCCTCTGGCTGAGGGGATATGGAAACATCTAAAAGGGCTTTTTGAGTTGTGGTCTCTGAGACTGTTTTTAAAAAAACAATAACCCTCCCCTTTGCGTGCTGTATGCATGGGAGGAGATACTTGCTTGAATTTTGCCTCCCACTTAAGAGCAAATTTTAGGCTTGCGATGATGAGAGAAACGTGAGAACAGATTTGGTTTATGGTGAAGGGTGTCTTTCCCCCAGCGTGTGGGTTTTGCAGTGGGTGGCAAAAGGCTTGAGGGAGCCTGTGGTGTGAAGCTTTTCAGTAGCTGCACAGAAAGACTCACTGTCCGGCAGATTCTGTTACATCATAAGTCAGAGCCACAGAGGCAGCATGAGGTCATGGGAAGAGCACTGTCTTGGGTTCGAGCCCTTGTCTCACCGCTCTTAAGGGGTAAGAGCTAGGTGAGCAAGTCAGACTTTTCAGCTTGAGCCTTTTCAAAGTGCTGTGTTGGTTTCAAAAAGAAAGTGAATTATATGATTTCTCCTTTTCTATAAATCATCGAGTTCCATTGTATGGGGGAAATACTTATCATTAAGAGTTATAGAATAGGAATTTAACTTCAGTTCATCTTAATACATAGTTTCTGAAAACTGCTGCCAGGCCTCTGCTCTACCCAAAAGGAATTAAAAAATAAGATCATGTCATGGTCTTTGTCCTCATGATAATAATGTGACCTAGATTGGCCTTGAAGTAATTAGAGAATAATGAGATAGAATCAAATTGATTTCTAGATATTCTCAAACTAGAGTTTAAAGACATTATCAGGAGTGTTTGAATCCCAGCAGTATTTTTTTTTTGTTCAATTTCACATTTTTATTTGGATGCTAACTGGACCTAAACTACCTCAAGCTTAAAAATGTGATGTTCTTTTCCAGTGAATATTTCCAACTGCAAAACATTTTCACAAAATAAGCATTTGTGTTGTTAAGTCAGTCACTGTTTCTCAAATTGAGTCCTTTGGCATGTTCTGTGAGCTATAAGAGATTTTATTTGTCTTCATAAAAAGGGTTCAATGCAATTCCATCTTTGAGAAACATTTAATTTTCAGTTGTCTTTTGCTGTGCAACATACTGCTCTGACACTTACTGGCTGAAAAAACAATAGCCATTTATCCATTGTGCGATTTTGTGCACTGGCGATTTGGGCTGAGATCTTCTGGGGGATTTTCTGATCTTGGATGGACTCACTCATACCTGTCTGTAGTCAGCTGCTGTGTCCACTGGGAGAGGCTAGGGCTGGATGAGCTCAGCAGGGACAGTTCTGCATTGTCACATGTCTCCTGGCACCTAGGTGGGCTTGTTCTCTTAGGTGTCATGTTTCCTAGAGCATGAGCAGAAGTATGCAAGGCCTCTTGAGACTGACACATTGTCACTTCTCTCACATTCTATTGGTGGAAGCAAGGCACATGCCAAATTCAGCTTCCAGGAATAAGGAACAGAACCCTCCTCCCTTACACGACACACCCCTCTCCGGTGATGCTATGAGGAAATGAAGATTGCCATTGCAAACAATCAGCTAAATGTATATGAACCAGTGATTTTTCTAAGTGTGCTTAGTAGAAACCACCCCAGGTCTGCCTAGTGAAGTGCGATGGGTGGGGTGGGATAGAGTCCGGGGAGGATTTATGAACAGTGGTTCGGACTCTGTCTCCTTCATTCTTGGCTAAGCAGCTCTGTTTATTTATCTGCTTTGGTTTATGTTTAACTGCTTTCATTCGCACAAAGGTTTGCATACCTAAAATGTCAGAAATCAAGAGTATACCAATGGGTGCTATGAGATGGTGGAAAGGTGAGAATTTCCTGTGAGTATAAATTTTGTTTAGGGGTGGGGGTGGGAATGCATCCTGGAAGAGGGTGACTTCAACAGGAAGGAGAGAGAGGATTCCCTTTGAGAGTCAGATCGCTGTGAGATTCTTCTCATGTCCCTGAACCTGCTTGGCATTAGTGCCTTGAATATATCAGGCCCTCAACCAAGTGTTTGATAAATCTGTGAATAGAGCGACAGAGGAGCCACACTACATAAGGATCTTACCATATTTTCTGAAGATTAACTCCATCGGAGTTTAATGAGTTTTCTCAAGAAGCACTAAAGAAAGAAATAACAACTGAAATGAATGATCTCACAGACATGTAGCAAACTGAAAAGAAGGAAACAGAAACAGAGCCATAAAGTGATGGGTTTGTCTACTATATTTATTTAATCTGTTCTGATCAGAATTATTTTGCATAACATATGCCTACTAACACTGTAGCCCCTGAAAGAAAAAGGGAAGGATAGAAATGTTCAGCAGTGGATAAAAGATCTTGTCCATGGACCTATGAAACACCAACCTGAACTCTGTGTTTCAATCCAGGATTCACATTTTAAGTATCCTTTTAGTTTACTTTTTAGGTCAGGTGAGGCATTGGAAATAACCTAAACAGACTTGATTTGCCTGACTTTGAAAACGTGTATTGAACCGAAGCTACCTAATATTTTTCTTTGGTTCTGGTTTCAAATGGGGAAATATGCTTAATTATAGCTTGCATCATCGCTTGGAAATTGTAGCATTTATATGTTGATGTAACTTGCCTGAATGTAAAAGGAGGACTATGTATAGGTAAAGGGACATATGTAAATGGATCCAAAGCATGTTTGGCAAGGCAGAGAAGCCAAAAGGAAAAGGGGAAAATCATATTACCTGCCAAACATTTAGGGGCACATGCCAAGTGTTGCCTTCACTTCCTCTAAATCTGTACTTGTGTTTGGTCTTTAGCCTTTTACATAAAACTCTCTTTAAGTTTAGCCTCTAAAATTTTAGAGCTGAAGTGGGAAAGCCTTTGAGTGATTTCAGCATAATTATTTCTGGAAAAAGTGTACTCGATTGTATGGTAGCTTCTTCTGTATACATTTTAAATGAGAACTAGACTTAATTTTATATTTTAACATTTTGGGATGAATGTGGATCATTTCTACAGATTTTGATCTATATAGGTTACCTTGTGAATTGTTTCTGTTCTCAAATGCAAAGATCTACATCAAAGTAGCCAATTGTGTCACCAACTGCTACATGATGCTATAAAACAAACGATCCCAAATTCAGTGATTTAAATCAGTAATCATTTATGCCCATGAAAGTTTGTGTTAGCTAGTGTCTACTGATCTAGGCTTGGTGCTAGCTAGGTGGCTGTGCTCCAAGTTTCAGATCCAGCTGCATTTGGCTTTGATAGCTGTGTTTCCTAAATATTTATCCTGGGCCCAAGCTGGAGAGGAAACATTACCTAGAGGATGCTCTTCTCATGGCAAGTGGCAAGTTGCAAAAGAGTAAATAGAAATATATGAGGTTGCTTAAGGCCCATGCTCAGAAATGGCATTCTGCCATCTCTGCTCACATATTATTGGCCAAAGTGGGTGGCATGGTCAAGGTTAAAGCCAAGGAATGGGCAAATGTGCTCTGTTTCTGTTAGTGGGAGAAACCGTGAGGTTGCCTTCGAAAGGGAGTGGATTTTGAGATGCGTGAAGGATCAGGAACAATAATGCAATCCACCAAATCCACCTCTATGAGGATGTTGATTCTCTAGTGCTAACCTGAGCCCATCATCAATTGTCAATGAAAACCAAGATCTTCAAGGTGCATGTAGTCACACTGTTGGTGGGACTGCAAATTAGTACAATCATTATGGAAAACAATATGGAGAATCCTCAGAGAACTAAAAGTTGACCTACCATTCAGTCCATCAACCCATTACTGGATATCTACCCAAAGGAAAAAAAAGTCATTTTATAAAAAAAGACACATGCATCCAAAGGTTTATCACATCACAATTGCAAAGATGTTGAATCAACCTGTGCCCATCAATTCATGAGTGGATTAACAAAATTTGATACACATACACACACATATCGTGGAGTACTACTCAGCCATAAAAGGGATGGATTAATGCCTTTCACAACAGTTTGGATGGAACTAGAGACCATTATTCTAAGTGAAGTATCACAAGAATGGAAAAACAAACACCACATGTGGAACTAACGATGAGCCCACTTGTGCACAGAGGAATGTAAAACTTAGAAGAAATTAAGCCGGGGTTGCGGGGGGGAAGGGGGGAAGGGGTGAAGAGGAAAGGGTCAAAAACCTAACTAATTGGTACAATGAACACTATTTGAGTGATGGGTACACTTATAGCTGTGATTCAAGGCATTACAAAAGCGATCCGTGTAACCAAAAACACTTATACCCCCTTAATACATTGAAATGAAACAAAAAATAAAGCAAAAAAAGTATTTTTGCAGAGAGTTCTCTAACATATGGCTGGATACAAAGTATACTGGATGAGGAAGTCAGAGTCTAAGTTTTTTATTACTAGCTGTGTTTGCATTTTTTGTACATCACTGCTTGTACTATTTTCTGAGTATGAATCTTAACAATTGATTTGCAATGAGTAATGTTAAGAATAATTTATATCAACAAGATACTTCATTTATTTTTATGCATTTTATAAAAATTGCTATAAAAGATAGAATGTTTTAAAATTATGTTTCTAATTTTTTTTTACTATGATCTTTGAATTTGAATATCAGGAACAGAAAAAACATTCCTTGGATTGGACTTTGAAAGAAACATAAGCCACTCAATTCCAAATTTAGTTTTTCTTTTTTTGTTTTTGTTTTTTTTTTTTAGTGCTAGCCTTTGTACCTTTTCTTCTTTCAGAAGGAAATAATTCTATTGCAGACACCAAACCCACTTAATTTCTTCAACTCCAGGCACTAGTTAGATGCATCAGTGGTGTAGGAGGTAGAGTTGAGTAACAATTCAATGTTAATAGTGTTACAGTATTGACCTCTTCTCTCCCCAGATTGATGCTCTGCCAGAAATTGTGGAGGCTGTGGATGGGAAGGTGGAAGTCTTCCTGGATGGGGGTGTGCGGAAAGGCACTGATGTTCTGAAGGCTCTGGCCCTGGGTGCCAGGGCTGTGTTTGTGGGGAGACCGATCATATGGGGCTTGGCTTTCCAGGTAATTAGACAAAGATAAATGTATAAAACAGGATGATTGGACAGTGAAACAAATGAATGAAACAAGTCCGGCTGACTTACCCAATAGTTCTTTATCTTTTACTTGGTTAGGGAGAGAAAGGTGTCCAAGGTGTCCTTGAGATACTAAAGGAGGAATTCCGGTTGGCCATGGCTCTGAGTGGTAAGCTCGTCATTCTCATTTACAACTTTCTTTTTCTTCTGTGGTCTGTAAGTTAGGCTCCTTGCTGGAGAAAAGTGAATTGAAAAGGGAAGAGGATGGAATCCTTTGGGGCATATTAAATTTGAAGTTGACTCTGTATTTATAGCTCCAGTGCAGAGCTCTTTTGAACTAAGAAACTCTACAATGTGCACATCTATGAGCAGTCACTTAGCCTCTATCTTTGATAGCCATATTAGGAATATTTTGGTGAGTAGAAGTACTTAAGGGTAGATGGTACATCATGCTCTTTCTCATCTCATAACACATGAACTCATAACTCTTACTGCTAATCAACACCTCACTTGGATGTCTAAGTGGTGTCTCCAACTTGACCTTTTCAAACGTAAGCTGGTAATATTCTCCATTCAACCTGCTCCACCTGTAGGCTCTCCAGTCTCTGATCAGGTGAAGCCCGTAGTTTCAGTCACTCAGGTGGAAAATCTTGAGTCATTCTTGATTCTTCTTTGCTCTCACACCCTTACATCCATAGGGGCTCTGTCTTCAAAATATAATCAGAATCTGACCACACTGGAGCCATCATTAGCTCTCTTCCTGTGGATATCGTGGGTCTGCCCCTCTGTTCTTGCCTGCCTCCTGTCTCCTGGATCTATTCTGATCATGGCAGCCAGAATGAGCCTTTTAAACACGAATTCAGATCGTGTTACTCTTCTGATCAGAGCCCTCCCATGGCTCTTGGTTACTCGGAGTAAATGCCATAGTCATTGCACTGGTTTACAAGGCCATCTGTGGTTTGAGCCCAGTTATTTTTCTGATTGCAACTCCTGCTACTGTCACCGTTCCCCCCCCACTCCCGACCCCCAGGCCACATGTGCCTCCTTGAATTCCCATGACTATACCAGACATGTTTCAGCGTTGGGGCTTTTGCATTCTCTGTTCCCTCAGCCTGGATGCTCTTCCCCACGCTTCATAGCTACATGAGTAACTTCCTCATGTCCTTCAAGCTTTTGCATGTATTGTAGGTACTTTCTCAAAGGGGCTCACACTGACTATCTAATATAGCAATCATTCCTCCACTCAGCTATTCAATTTTCAGTTTCTTTCTCTATTTTATTTCATTCTTTGTCCATAGCACCTATCATCTTCTATATATCATCTATCATATAATTTATCTTTTAAATTATATATACATTATGTATTATCTGTCTTTGCTTTAAAATGTAAGATGCCTTTCTTTGTTGCCTTCACTACAGTATTTCCAGTGCCTAACACAGTGCCTGGCACACAAACAATAAATATTTGTCAAAAAAAAATAAATAAATCAGCTGTGCCATTATTGCTAGTGAATATTTTGAATTTTACTCAGAATGAACCTCTAGCTGCAAAGAATGGCATTGAGTTAATTATCAGCTACCCTATTTTTGAAGGTAAAGAGGGTTTCCTTTTCTGTAATCCCTATGATCCGGATTGTCTGCGTAGATAGAACTCCCGAGATAAATGGTCTACTCACTACTGTGCGGGGCCCGTGCAAACAGAGCCTCAGTGAGAAGAATGCCATTCTGTGAATCCTCACTACGCATTTTAATTTGCTACAGACATATCCTAAAAGAGAGCTTTCAGCCACTGACTCTCTATTAAATGTGGCAGAAAGAATATACTCTTTGTGTTAATAAAAATATGTGCCAGTCATTTTGTGTTAAGGGCTGTTTAGGTAATAAAAATGGTCTCATGCCACATAAGATTTGGCAAGCCTACCTTGAATCATAAACCTTACATTTGTCAAATTTTACATTCCTTGGGAAAATGATTACCTGCCTGATTATTATTGCATTCATTTCATATTAAATGTATGCATTATTTTTTCAGGGTGCCAGAATGTGAAAGTCATCGACAAGACATTGGTGAGGAAAAATCCTTTGGCCGTTTCCAAGATCTGACAGTGCACAATATTTTCCCATCTGTATTATTTTTTTTTTCAGCATGTATTACTTGACAAAGAGACACTGTGCAGAGGGTGACCACAGGCTGTAATTCCCCACTTCAATACAAAGGGTGTCGTTCTTCTCCCACAAAATAGCAATCCCTTTTAGTTCATTGCTTTTGACTTTTCAATGGGTGTCCTAGGAACCTTTTAGAAAGAAATGGACTTGCATCCTGGAAATATATTAACTGTTAAAAAGAAAACATTGAAAATGTGTTTAGACAACGTCATCCCCTGGCAGGCTAAAGTGCTGGAAAACAAAAGATAGCCTTTGGTAAAATTGGAGGTAGTGAATGCTTAGGTAAAAAGATAACGATCTCACTGTGTGTTAACCGGCATTGTGTTTAGACTTCTTTATGGCAGTGGTTCTTAAATTGTAAGCTCAGGTTCAAAGTGTTGCAAGTGCCTGGTTCACACCATGGAGAAGGTATCACTGGATGGAACTAGAATGGATGGTGGTGATTTGTGATACTTCTTTGAATGTAGCTTTCCAATCACATCTTCAATGTCTGACTGTTTTATGATATATATTGCTTCTTAATCAGAAAGAAATAAAGGATTGTTTTGCAAAGAATATATCTAGTCCATTTGTAAAAATATGGAATTCAGCCATTTAATGTCTAAATCCTAATTGCCTCCCCATTCTCCTTCTGCATATCCCATTAATTCTCCTATACCTCCTTGTTTCTTTTCTTTTTTGTTTCTTTCTAGCTGGTAGCCCATGAAGGGACAGCTACATAATGTGTGAGGGCTATGCTAAATGAAAATGTGTGCCCCTTGTTCAGAAAGCAGGACAACACCCTTTTCTGTCTTTCCATAGTTTTTCTCTCAACCTGTTATGATGTCTTTTATTTGCTATTTCATGTCACGCTTCTGTGGGTATGGGGAAATCCAAAGGGCAAGAGTGTACCCTCCCAGGTGCCTGGTGTATTGCCCTGCGACTTGCCTCAACTCTACCTGTGCCCATGCCCAGAACCATGCCAGGGGGGGAGAGACAACATCACTGAGCAGGGGCCAGTAGCTAAGGGCTCACTCAGGGGACGTGAGGAGGTGGCAGATGGGACAATGTGTGATGCTAGGCTCCAAACCCCCAGCACAGGTTCTATTGTCAAATTGAGCTCCACTTATAAAACACAAACTCAGTGATAAAAATTATTTAAGAATTTCAAGCCAACAACCACAGCACATCAAACCCCAAGCCTGAGGCCCGTTTCTAAGTGTGGATCCCTGTTGACTGCCCATGAAGCCCTGGATATGTGGCTTTCAGATTTATTCCCAAACCAAACATTTGAAAATTGGAAGTCAAATTCATAGGCAAAATAATTCTGAAGTTGGATTTCTCATCACTTCTCTGGTTGTTCAAATACCGAGTGAAACAATTAAGAGAATCACCACTTTAAAGTGTGTTTTTTTAACGGTTTATTTTATTATTATTATGTTCCTTTATTCTCAGATCTCTCTCTTTCCTTCTAAATTCTAGGGCATTCCTAAATACTAACATGGACACAAACATATATTTTCTTTTTGAAATTATATCTAAGTCTGATAAAGGAGAAAAATAGTTATCCCTTAACTTTTTCTCCAAATGCACAGAGGAAATATCATTATCATATCATGTGATTGTTTTATGCTTTTCTAATTAATATTAACCAATGAATAGGTATACAATAAGCACCTTTTGATTCCCCCAACCGATTCAGAAATGACTTTGCTGTTGGCACAACATATCCATTTTGGCTACATCATAGTGTGTGGCTGGGTGGTAGCTTGCTAAAAAAGTTGATAACTTCCCAGAAAATAAATATCTATACATGGTGTTTTATGTAAGTTTTATACAAATTACAATGAGAATGGGGATTATTGGTCTTAATTTATGAATTTTTCATTTTTGTGATTCTCCTGAGCCATCATACCTCCCCCAAGGTAGATTTTCATTTATTTCTTCAGAGTTGGAATGTATCTGAATGCTTTCTGTCTGATTGTTTTACCTACAATCAGAAAGATATACAACTGTTTGTATTTACTTTTGTTTTTAATGAGTGGCATGCATGTAGTTGTAACAATACTAAAATCAAAGGTATTCAATGGTTAAAAGCAGAATGAAGGTGTGTTGTTTGCACATGCCCTTCCCCAGGAGTACTTACACTTGGTAGATGTACTTTGAGGAAGCCAGTGGACTCTTCTGTTTCTGAGTTTCTTGAAATATGTTGAGGAGCAGTAATAGGAACAAATGGTTTAATATAGGCTGAGTCTGCTTTTCTTGTATGTTATTTAATGTATATAGTGCTCTAGAGTAGTGTTTCTCGAACTGTAAGAGTGTACCAGAATTACCTGGAGGGCTTGTTGAAACAGATTGCTGGGCCCCACCCCCATAGATTCTGAACCAGCCAGCCGAATGAGCCAGCTGTTGGGTGTGGGCTATGGGCAGAGGCCATGCCTCACCTTGAAAGGCCAGATGCGCCTTAGCCAGCTGATTCTTTTTGTTAAATTTCATTTCTTATTGAAGTATAAAAGGCATGCAGTGAGGTGTGTAGAGTGCTCAAACCTGTGTGCATAGGGTGGATAAACTTTACATATACACCCATATGACTATCACCAAAATCAAAATATAGAACCATTTTTCCATCATTCCTCCAAGTACCTCCTCCACCAGAAGTAAACCTGTGCTAACTTTCATTGTCATTGATTGGTTTTGACTGGTCTTGAACTTCATATATGTGGAACAATGTAGTATATGCTTTGGTATTTGGTTTCTTTTGCTTAACACATGTGAAATCCATTTATGTTGTTGAAGAAAAATCCATTTATGTTGTTGAAGAAAAATAAATAAATGTAGTAATCCATTATAGGAATATAATACAATTTATCTTTCTCTTCTATTGTTTGATGTTTGGGTTGTTTCCAGTTTTTCTACTGTTAGCGGTTTCTAACTGATTTGGGGGAAAATGCAAACTCAGTGTTATTTTAGTACTTTTCATAAAAGGCACAACATCTAGATTTTTATGTGAAGGTTTATAATGGTGGCAAATATTTAATGTTTTGAACATTGAACAGGTCATGTTAAACACGGGTGTGGGCCACATGCTATAACTTTTCAATCTCTGCAATGTCTTATCCTCACAGATGTTTCCCTCATGTCTAAAATCACTCTTATGCCCTGATGCAGAATCATGCCCGAGACCTGTACCAGCGAAGGGTGCTTGCCAACAGAAATTGTCAGAATCTCCTGTATTTAAGCTTGCTTATAGTTTGCTACCTGGAAGAATGTGAATGTGAAATAAACTTTCTTCTCTCTACCAGGCCTGGGGAGCACAGGTTCCTGGGCTTGTAGGAACAAATTGAATGGTATTGATGCTTCTTAGCGTGCAGTTTGCAAACTACATTTGGGTCATTGCTGTGTTATTCATTCGCTTGTTTATCTTGCCAAACCATTGGCGTTTGTGAAACAGCTTTAGAAGGCTGTGGTGGATTAGGATAGCATGAAAGGAAGTTGTGGCTTGTTCTCAAACAGAGAGAAAAGACTTTTCTCTTCATTGTAAAATCCATAATTTATTTACTGTCTGATGGACTATGTTGCATGTCAGTTGCATAGCAACAAAATAAAGTTTGTCTGTTTAGGAAAGTCTGAAGATTTCTTTTAAAGAAAGAGGAAGCTTTCTGAACTTATATTTGCTTCAATGTGTACTCTGTCACATGCCAATTATAGAACAACATCAGGATGAGAGTTTATTTTAGGTAATATAAATGTTAACGGAAATGATAGAAGGCTATTATTATGTTTATATGATGGGAAATCTTATCTATTTTAAAAGATGCAATTTCCTGTCCTTACTCAAGTCTAACTTGAGCAATAGGCATCTTCTTTCCTCCTTAAATGTGGTTGCCCATAGTTTGTGAGGGAAAATAAAAAGATACATTTTTTAAAAATTCAGTTATCTGTTTGCTTCTCCATTAATTTTTTCTGAGCGTAGATAATGAGCATATGTTGAACTGTAAAATTTCCAGGAACTTCTAAACAGCAAGAATTGTGTTACCCCAAATGATGCCAGAATAAGGCTGGAATTCAAGTGAGTGTGCATTTGATTTTGTTGGTTCCCTTTGATTCAGCATCACTTGGGAAAAGAACCTGGCTTGGTTTCCTACCTACATTCACTGGTTAGATCATCTATCTTTAAAGCTGATTTGTTTTCCATTACAGTCAAACTCCCAAATCTGGTTCTGGTTGTGGGATCTTCTTATTGATAGAGTCATTTATGGTAAGATCCTTAACATTATATGTTAGATGTTCTTTACTAACCTCACTCAATGAAGATCAAGGCTAACCCCTGTGGGAAAGCACTGGATTAGGAGCCTGAAGTTCTGAGTGATTAGCCCTGTGAACCATTATTTAACTTTAGGACCCTCAGATTCTCAGCTGTGAAAAGAAACACAGCAGTGTCTGCCTACCTCCCGGCGTCATTATGAATTACATAGCATGGTGAGATGCGTTAGAATGTCTGGTGAATTGTAAATCAACATTCAAAGGAAAAACTCATTTTTCTTTTTTTAATTATTATTTTATAGATTTAGGAGTAAAAGAGTAGTTTTGTTACATGGGTATATTGGGTAGTGGTGAAGGCTGGGCTTTCTGTGTAATCATCACTTGTACTAGTGTACATAGGACCTATTAGGTAATTTCTCATCCCTCACCCTTTCCAGTCCTCAGTGCTTAATATTCCACTCTCTATGTCCATGTGTACACATTATGTAGCTCTCACTTAGAAGTGAGAACATGAGGTATTTAACTTTTTGTTTCTGAATTATTTCACTTATGACGGTGGCCTCCAGTTCCAACCATGATGCTACAAAAGACGCAATTCCATTCTTTTTATGGCTGAATAGGATTCCATGGTGGATATATGCCATATTTTTATTATCCAGTTATCCATTATGAACACTTAAATTGATTCCATACCTTTGTTATTGTGACTAGTGCTATGATAAACATTTGAATGCTGATATCCTTGCATATAATGATTTCTTTTCCTTTGGGTAACACTCAGTAGTGGGATTGCTGGATCAAATAGTAGTTCTACTTTCAGTTCTTTGAGAAATCTCCATACTGTTTTTCATCGAGATTGTACTAATTTACATTTCCACCAACTCTGCATCCTTGCCAGTATCTATTATTTTAAATAATAACCATTCTGATTGGTGTAATATGGTATCCCATAATGGTTTTAATATGCATTTCTCTGATTATTAGTGATATTGAGCATTTTTTCATATATTTTGGGCATTTGTATGTCTTCTTCGGAAAAAAATGTCTGTTTATGTCCTTTGTCCAGGTTTTAATGGGGTCATTTGGTTTTTTTGTATTGAGTAGTTTGAGTTCCTTGTAGATTCTGGATATTAGTCCTTTGTCTAATGCATAGTCTGCAAATATTTTCTCCCTGTAGGATGTCTATACTCTGTTGATTATTTCTTTTGCTGGACAGAAGCTTTTTAGTTTAATTAAGTACCATTTATTTATTTTTGTTTTTGTTGCATTTGCTTTTGAGGTCTTGGTAATAAATTCTTTGCTCAGGACAATATACAGAAGAGTTTTTCCTAGTTTTTATTTCTGGAATTTTTTATAGTTGCAAGTATTACATTTAAGTCCTTAATTCATCTTGAGTTCATTTTTGGAGATGGTGAATGATATATTCCAGTTTCATCCTTCTGCATATGGCTATCCAATTTTTGCAGCAACATTTATTGAATAGGGTGCCTTTTTACCAGCATATGTTTTTGGCTACTTTGTTGAAGATCAATTTGTTGTGGGTAAGTAGCTTTATTTCTGGGTTCTCCATTCTGTTCCATTGATCTATGTGT
The DNA here is from genome assembly GCF_040939455.1 of Microcebus murinus. NCBI lineage: Eukaryota > Metazoa > Chordata > Mammalia > Primates > Cheirogaleidae > Microcebus > Microcebus murinus. The sequence goes on from NC_134119.1 coordinate 22,972,822, forward strand.
CTATTCTTATCTCAGTATCATGAGGTTTTGGTTATTGTAGCCTTGTAGTACAGTTTGAAGTCAGGTAATGTGATTTATTTTTGTATGTACTTTTTGCTAAGAATTACTTTGACTTTTCAGGTTCTTTTTTTGGCTTAATATGAATTTTAGGATTGTTTTTTCTCATTCTATAAAAAATTACATTGGTATTTTCATAAAAATTGCATTGAATCTGTAGATTGCTTTGGGTAGTATTGTCATTTAAAAAATACTGATTCTTGCAGTTCATGAGCATGGAATGTTTTTACATTCATTTATGTCTGCTAAAATTTCTGTCACCAGTGTTTTATAGTTTTCTTTGTAGATATCTTTCACTTCCTTGGTTAAATGTATTTCTAAGTATTTTTGCTGTAGCTATATGAAATGAAATTGAGTTTTAATTTGGTTCTCAGCTTGTTCATTACTGGTGTATAGAAATGCTATTCATTTTTGTATGTTTTGTATCCTGAAATTTTATTGAATTCATTTATTAAATCTAGGAGTCTTTTGGATAAGTCTTTAGGGTTTTCTAGGTATAAGATCATATAGTCAGCAAACAAAAGTAATTTGACTTCCTTTGGGAGGTTGTATATTTCCAGAAATTTATCTACTATGTTTTGTAGTTTGTGAGCATAAAGATGTTCCTAGTAGTCTCTGATGATATTTTGTATTTCTGTGGTACCAGTTGTAATGTCTCCTTTTTCATTTCTGATTGTGCTTATTTGCATCTTCCCTCTTCTTGCTTAATCTACCTAGTGGTCTATCAGTTTTGTTTATCTTTTCAAAGAATAAACTTTTCATTCATTTGTTTCAATTTTTCTTTGTAGTTCTGCTCTGATTTTTATTATTTGTTTTCTTCTAATAGTTTTGAGTTTGGTTCTTGTTTTTCTAGTTCCTTGAGATGCCATATTAGGTTGTTAAATTGTGACTTTGTATCTTTTTGATGTGGCATTTAATGCTATAATCTTCCCTTTTAGGACTGCTTTTGCAATATCTCGGATGTTTTGGTATGTTGTGTCTCCATTTTCATTCATTTCAAAAAATATTTAAATTTCTGTCTTGATTTCATCATTGACCCAAAGATCATTCAGGAACAGGTTGTCTGATTTCTAAGCAATTTTATAATTTTGAGAGTTCAAGGGAAAATGTTATTAAGGAAATCTTATTAACAATGATTATTATCAGGAGTGATAATATAACAAATTCCCATATATATTTTATTTTTTAGTATTCATTTAGAAAAAGTTAATTATTTTGAAAAATATGGTTAAAAATTTCAATCAATTTAACAGAGTAAAAATAAAAATCACCCTATATTTTATCACATAGAGATAACTGTTATTTATATTAAGTGAATTTCATCTCAGACATTGCTATATACAAATATGATCAATAGAAGTTAGATAGATAGAAATATTTTTACTAAAATAGGACTCTATAAATGTTTACCTGAATGTTACATATAATTAAAATATTCAATTTATTTTTACTTGAATTTAGTAGAAGAGAAGATAAAATTGAGGAAATTCTTAAAATTAAGGTAAATGCCTCTTTTCAGAAAGAGATATAGCTTAAAAGTGCTTGGCAATGTATTTTAAAAATTATGAAAATGTAAACAATTGGAGTAATTGTTGATTTATGGCATATATATGTTTCAATTTTAGCATCAGTTAACACATTGCTTTAGAAAATTAAGTAATTAGCCTCTTACATCTACTCTCTTTTCTTTGTTTCTCTCCTCTCCCACTTTTGTTAATATATATTATTTTTATAATATCACCAAAGCATAAAATATTATCTTCTGTATCAATGACTTCCAAAATTATTTAATACTTGCTGTCATTTAAATGGGTTGAGTACATATTATCATCTTCATAGCTTTCCCTTTCTCTGGTTCTTAACTTTGAATCACCTTTTGGTTGTATAGATTTCTTGAACTGTAAATTCACGAATGGCCAGTGAATAGACACATCATCTTGAGAAAATAATCTCAAACATTAGATTTCATTCTTTAGGTGAAATAGTAATATCACTACTCAATAAGATGTAATAATAAATAGGGATGTGCTTTCAAACTATAAAAAATGATGTTTGTGTAAGCTATTATACAAATAATAGTAATAATATTTAGAATGTAATATGATGACTTATATCTTGGAAATCTGGAAAGAATGAACAAAGCTGGTTAGACATAGTGAAATGTGTCCAGAAGAGTGAACAAAGCCCTTTATCCTAAATAGCAAACAGGCACCAATAAGGAGTCTTTCTCTAAGGAATTTTGGCATCTTCTTGATCTAGGAGCATAGGTTTCTTTACCATATGAACAAGTAGGGTTGTCCAAATGAAGAGCACGTTTTTGGTTCCAAATTTTCTTTATTTTTTGATATTATGTAATCTAGTTTCAATATTAATGAGTAAACCTCTCTGATTTTTTGAAAATTTCTGAACTGTAGTAAGCAATAGCTTTCCTCTGGTCAAAATTATAGTGTTCATTCAAATTTTTGTTTGAATATTAGTTGATACTATAGCCATACTATCTAGTTTAAATATTAAAAAGCAATATCTATCAGCCTTTTTTTTAGGATTTCTGAATAACAGTAGTTTAATGTATAATAATATGTATCATGGCGTGAATTTGTTTTAGTGATCTTTCTGCTTTAATGCAATAAAAATGCAATCAGGAAGAAACTCTTTTTTAAAAGTTCTTTAATCATTTGACTGAATAAAGCTAAAATTCACTGTTTTCCAGATTCCCAACCACATATAAGATAAAAAATAAATAAACACTACCACCACCAACAGATGGACAAGGCAACAAAAAAATATTTGAAGACTTAAGCATTTGTAAATTGTTAACCTATCATAAAAAGAAAAAAAAATTCATGCAACTATTAAATATTTCATGAATATGGGCAGAGCAGTGTATACAAAAGCCAAGATCCATAAATTTGAAAAGACAGTCATTGAAGCAACTGTTTTGTCTACACAACTGCATAAACAATTTGCCTACTTTCCACAGAATTGACCAAATGCTTTGTTGTCATGTAAACACAATCTAAATGAAATCCACAGATTTCTCCCAAAACCTTATTTTAGCTAAATGTTTCTTGGCTAATCTTATTCTCCCAAAACCTTATTTTAGCTAAATGTTTCTTGGCTAATCTTATTCCAGGTCTGCTAACAATTTAACTAGAATCATTTGATGGGCTTTCAACTCTATTGCTACCTCTCATCCATTTTTTATTGGGCAGGCAAATGATAAATAAAATGATGCAAGTGCAAACAAATAAACAGAAGGAAAGATTTTTAGAAAGCAAGACACTCCTCACAGTTTTGGGCCTTTTTCAGGAAGGGAGTGGTTAAAGCAGCAGTCCCCCAACCTTTTAGGCACCAGGGACTGGTTTCATGGAAGACAATTTTTCCATGGACCAGGAGCAGGGGGATGGTGTCAAGATGATTCAAGCGCATTCATTACATTATTTTGCAGTCAAACCTCTCTGCTAATGATAATCTGTGTTTGCAGCTGCTCCTCAGTGCTAGCATCACTGCCTCAGTTCTAGCTTAGATTCTTCTAGGCATTAGATTCTAATAAGGAGCTGGCAACCTAGATCCCTCCTATGCGCAGTTTACAGTAGAATCTAATACTGAGGTTGATCTGACGGAGGTGGAGCTTATGTGTTGATGCCAGTGATGGGGAGTGGCTGTACAGAGAGATGAAACTTCTCTTGCTCCTGCTGTGCGGCCTCCTACCAGGCCACAGACAGGTACTGATGATCCATGGCCCCGAGGGGGTTGGGGACCGCAGAGTTAAGGGACATAGTAGGTTAGTATCCAAACTGTCTCCTCATTGGAGATGTTCTTATCCCAAGAATTCAGGGACAAGAATCTCTTCCCTTTCTACAAAGCATCATCTTTGTTAACAATCTTACTTCCAAAGTGTTTCAAGTCTTCAGGTAAATAAAAAATAACATCAAATATTTTTTAATGACAATTAAAAATGATATATGATTTATTAATTTAATTATTTGGTCTCTAATAGTTTTCATGAATATTCACATTTTTATTGCTTATCCAAACTTTCCTGATGAGGAAGGTTCAAATGATCCTACAATGCTTTTTACCTTGCCCAATAGAGGGAAATGAGAGATGATACAGCTGCAAAAATAGCAACATCGTCAACAAAATAAGACCCACACTCTGCAAGAATGGAACTTCATATCAATTTCAGTTAATTTTGTGTACTCCTAACCTTGCTGACTTTTGGACTCTTGTTCAGATATAAAACATAAATTAGGCATTCTTAGTAGTCTATCGAATGTAAGAGCCAGCCTGATTTCTCAATGTAGATTCATTTATATTTTTGCTTCCATAAAACAAAGGGTTGGGAATGAAACTCAGAAATATTGGACCTTGTCAGAAAATGTTCATAACCAGACTTTGTCTACACTATTGAAGCATTATACTAAAATGAATAACAGTGTCTGTGATTGGCTATCACATAGCACATCAGTTACTAAAACATAGTATTTTAAAAACCTTTTAAACAGTTTCAAGTGGAAGGTGAGAGAAAGGGATAGTGAGGGCGAAAATTTTGGATATAACCTTTAATTTTCTAGAGGTTGTCCAGATGCCATTAGATATTTCTGTGAGCATTGAGGTCATGCCATGGTGGGTACTGGAGTAAGAGGTCATCCAGGTCTTTGGGTTCCTGACAGAGAGCTCTTTCTGTTACAGCACGTCGCTTTCTGCTCTGTACTTCGGTGCTTTCAGTATTTATTTTGGGGATGGCAGAGCTCCGTTACCATGAACTTAATCCTTTAGTGCATTAAAAGAAACATAGTGTCCAGAACAATAGAACAAGTGCCCCTCATTGGTGTTCTATCTATTCACGTAGCATTACTTCCAGTTCTGGCCACTGTGAGCCCATTCAAGGATGAAGAAGTTCCTGGGAAAGATGCCTGGAAATCAAGTCATGCTTATAGAATATACCACAGTCTTGAGGTTGACATGTGATGATCTTTATTTTCTTACATGCTGTTAAATAGACATACAGGTAAACTTATTCAATGTTGTCCTAACAATATAGCAAACACCAGTATGGAAAAATTATGTAACAATAGTAGTAGCTGAATTGTCATGTCCATGAGGGGAGAAAATGTGCTTTGTTGCTGTATTACTAGCACCTTGTATGAAAAATTGTAGTTGTTCGATAAATATTTGTTAAATTAATTGATGAACATTTGTGACAGATATTACAGAGACTTTTTTCAGAATCAAATATAGCAAACACTTAAAAGTATGCCATAGAAAAAATTCAAAATAACAATATTTAATGGAAAATTCTAAGAACATCAATTTTATATGTATTTTATGATCATAAATAGCCATTATAAAAATGGGTTTGATTTTCAAAACAGAAACTAAAAGGAAATATTATAATATAAAGGTATATGATTTTCTCCAGTGTAGATTTCACCATAGAATCAAATTTCTTCGATCCTACTTTTACAGCTAATAACTATCTACTTGAAATTCATAAATCATCGAAATGTCACAAAGTCATAGAATTTTAAAGTTGCTTGGAATATGTCAGATCATGTGGCCAGATGTTACTCATGTGTATTTTATGAACCAATATGATAATCCACTCTTTGAAAAACAGATTCTGTGGCCATATACATTGGATGAAAGTTTGTGCTGCATCTCAATTGTGTAATAGTTAGTTCCTAAAAAGTGGTGAGTAATTAATAGCCCTTTAGTCCTTCTGAGAAAATTATTTTTTTATTTTAGCATCTCAGATAATGTTTAACTGAGATTTCATAACTCATGATGCTGTGTTGGAAAGAACAAAGTACAAGTTGAACTAGGTCAAGGAAAAGGAGGAATTGTTAGTATCCCACTGAATCATAGGGAGTGTTGAACCACTATGCCACAGGAAGAGTATGGATGCAACTGGGCCTTGGGAAACCTGGCACAAAAGATTTGAAAGCAACAAGGACTCTTCCTACTTTTTTTCCACTCCCCACCATCCCTAAAATATGGGCTTTGTGCTTTTTCAGTGTAGACTGGCATCCTCCTCTTAGTAGGGCATATGACTGCCTGTAGCTCCCAGAGTCGCATCTCCTGGTTCTACCCCCAAAAAGAATTCACTGTCTAGTTCCAACTTCAGTTCAAGATTATCTGAGAGCAAAACTCTAAGTGGGTCACTTGTCCATCCGTTAACCAATCAGACGTGGTCAGGAAGAAAGGATACTATATGAATATGGATATGGGGGCCACTGTGGGTCCTAAATATTGTAATGTGGACAAGAGGGATGAAAAGGGGTACTGTCGTTTCCAGAATAAGAAAGTTTTATTGGAAACAAAATAATAGGTGTCTCCTATGGAAACAAGAAATATTTTTTAGTATAAGTATATCCCATGCAATATTTTAGATATAGTTGACTTAAATAAAACTACTTATTGCTTATCTGAAATTCATATTTAACATGGCACCCTGTATTTTTTTTCTCATGTGTGGCTAAACAAGCAACCCTATCTGTGGGTCTCCTTAGAAACCAACTAGTGCTTCATGGTCTCATTTTCATTAAAAAAAAGGAACTTGGGAAACATTAGTTCTTTGACCTTAATCTTATAACACCTGATGGGTCCAGCACCACATGACAACTGGGAAACTAGATGCTGGCGGGGATATTGCCTCGAGTCCCCCTGTGAGTATTATCTTACTTCGTTTGCTGGACCACCCATCAGTGATCCAAAACCAGACTGTCAGTTTAAGACCACAGAATGTTTGATGGAAGTTTAACATGTTATTCCAAAGTGAGCATTGCCAGTTCATTCTTACAAATTTAACTTCTTGGTGGCTTTATTCTTGAAGTACATAAATTAATCATGTAAACTTAAAGTTGAGTCTTATCATTTGTTAAGACACATCTGCCTATTAATGTATCTTAAGTCTAATTGTAAAAAAAAAAGCTAATTACATTGTTAAACCAGGTATTTTCCATAAATACTTTGTGTATGTGTACACTTAATATAGTAAAGAATTAAAGTTCTGTGGAATTCTATGTGAAATACTAAAAATCTAGCACTTTCATCTATAGTTTAGGGAATTGACCCAGAAAAATTATGACTCACTCAAGGTCAGTTAACTAACAGTAGCAGAGCTGGAGATAATTGATAAAATTTTAATAACAAAATACATCAAGGTTTAATGCTAAGAAATGTAAAAATGTGTTTATGTAAATCCCTGTGAGAATTCTCCTAATCAGTTTAAATAGCATTTGTAGACTTCAGGTAATTGTTACTTCAAGAAATTATCAACTTTGTAGAGATACAATGGCTCTTCAAGGTGAGCAAACAGTGGAAAAGAATTCACCACAGAGGAGTTAGAAATCAGCTAGCATCACGGGGACCTCTAATCTATACCTGATGTGTTAAAGTTGTTGTTCTACCAAGGTGCTCTTCTCTAGTATTTGTGGACATGGACCACATGAAAGTAGTATTCCCTTCTGTGCTTTGTTAACCATCCTGATTCAATCAGGAACTGCGCATGCTTCAGTATAGAAAACCAACATTGGATAATCAGAACTCACCAAGTAGTATCTCAGAAGTAATGGAAATAAACAATCTAATCATCTAATCTTCTCTCTTTTTTGAGATAGTGTTGGCCCTGCATATAAGCAGACCACACAGTGGTTTATGTGATATGCTTTAGAAATCACTAAATTCATCAAGGAGACAGGAAGAAGATGACATTTCCCAGACAACCTCAGGAAGATGCAGGCTAGGTAAAGCATATTGATGATAATTTGGTATAACTACGAGCAGCAGTCAATAAGGTGCCATTAAATCTCCTCATAGGAATGCAAATTATTATCTAGAGAACAAAACTGCAGCCAAGATAAAAGTAGAGAGAATCAGCCAGAAGACTCCAGGTTAGGGTGATCATATACTCCAGTTTGCCCACTATTGTCCCAGGTTTGTACTCATTCTCTTAACGTAATTAACAATGCCTGTTTACTCTCAAAAGCTCCCAATTTGAATTATAAATTACACGGACCACGTTGATGAAGTAATATGAACTATACCCATGGTGGTATGCATCCACTGATCTGAAGTTCTCTTGTACTGTTGAATATTCTAGCTTTGTTTTTGAACCAATGAGGTATTCTTAGAGGGAAATTCAGTATGTCTAGAGAAGTCAGAGGGATGAAACAAAGGCTAGACTTCAGATAGTAATCTTTAACATGTAAATAGTCCTTTAAAAACAAACAAAAATGAGCAAATAAATCATTTTGCTTCCTCGTGTCCAAGCGCAAAAAGTAGACATTTGTATACAGGATTTTACAGGCCTTTGTTGAATCAAGTTACTTTGCCCCCTGATAACGTAAGAGTAATGAGTATCTAATTGGAGTACTTTTGACATTGTTATCTGAGGTCATTTGAAAAAAATTGAGTTTCATAGAAAAAGATCAACCATTAATTCTGCTATCTGCTACTTCTAGGTCAGAATGCTCAGTACTGGGCAAGGATTAGAGGGAGAGGAAATGTTTTCCTGCCTCTGCTAACTCTGCTGGCCTCCCAAGTGTCTCTGGTCACTCATGACAATCCATCTTTGCTGTCGACTGTCTATCTTTTCCTGCAGAGAGTCATTGCTTTTGACTCCTGCCCACAGCTCCTCATCAGGCTTTATTCTGGGGAGCCAGGAAGAGGGCAGCTCATTACTTGGCTCTGACTCCCATTCTGGTCCTGGCAAGGCGAGACTCCGTGTTAGAGACAGAGACAGAATCCAGCCACGAGTATCTGTTCCAGTCAGGATTCTTGCCAGTTCGGGATCAGGTCCTTATTTGAACACCTGAGACTCTTCTCTTCATCTCTTTGGTTTGGTGGTTTAGACAATTATTTCCCCTGTCAAGTACAGGTAAGATGGCTAAACCCAGAAAGCATAAAGAACAGTGATTATAAGAGATCATGATCTGCAATAGTGATTTTAAAAATTCAGAAACAGAGAACATTCCCAACAAGATTTTTCCAAGTATGACACGTGTAGTAATATTTCTTACAAATGATCTTCATGTCCTAAAATCACCCAATTCACTCATAATGTAGATAACATTTCTACAGAGACAAGAAAAGACCAAATGTTGAGCTTTGAATATAGCACATTGATGAGCAAACTCAAAAGGAGAATACTGTACATTGACACATTTATCCCATAGCTATGAAAACGTGTTTTGTTTCTGTTCACAAACCACTGGGGATTGACTGATTGATTAGCTGTTGGCTGTTTGTTACCACACAGTTTCTTGCTTCCATTCACAACTCACCTTCGACTAAAGTTTTATTTGAGTAAAAGACCCTGGAATATGAAAAGATTCCAGATTCTAAACCATTGATTTATGGTAAATCTGGACTACAGAAAGATCAACGCCATCCAGACCCTATGGCAGGCATAATTTTCATTTTTTTATGTATCAACCTTGAGGACCTATTTGAAGTTTTCTTTTCAAAAGTGTTTTCTAACCTCTCTCTCTAACACCTGCCCAGATAATTAATAAAACAGTAGAAGCAGATAAAAGCTATGCTCATTTTCTCTCTACTTCACACAACAAATGTCTCAGGTATCTGTCTAGTATTGGAAATAAAAAAGTAACCTACAACAGTCATGTCCATTGACATATACTACCAATATTTTGAGCTGCTAGCAAATTTCCCTGTTACGTCAAGGCATCTGAAAGTTTAAAGCTTGGCAAAGCAATGTTTTTCTTTTTCTTCTTTTATAATCCCAGGGTAAACATTAAGCAGACAGCATTTCTGCTTTGAGCATTAAAGGGAAAAAAAAAAAAAGACTGAATTTGAAAAGCCTACTAGTACACATTGGGGATTTCGGAAAGTGTCCTTTGGCTGGGAGTTGAGTGGAGAAGCTGCCATTCCGTAGATGGGAAAGGAGGCAAGCCGCACGGCCTCATTCATAACTTCACAGCTACTGCAAATATCAGCTGATGAATATTTATGTTATCCCTGGCTTAGACCCGAAAGACAAACAAGGGAAAAAAAAACGAAAGTTAGGAAAAGGTCGTCTGAACTCTGTGGGATTTTTTACCAACACTTTCCATGCGCGAGCAGTAGCCCTGAATGAAGTCATTCTGTGCAGGGGCCCGGCACAGGAAAACAGAGTCTGTTCATTAGCGCCCCGCACTTTGTTTGAACCTTGTACATTCATGGGGTCCTGAAAGGGAAATCTTTTTCCTTGAATCAAACACACAGGATGTAGAGCTACCTTATTATTATTATTATTATTATTTTGGTAAATTTTTGCAAATTGCTCCTCATGATATAGTAACTTCAGTGATTCAAAGAAAGAGCAACTTGGAAAAGAACTTTCTATATATATGTGTGTGTGTGTGTGTGTGTGTGTGTGTGTATGGATACATATATATATGTGTGTATATATATATATATATATATACACACACACACATATATTTTAAAAACAGGGCAATTCCAGTCTAGGTTAATATTGTATAGAGTTACTGTTTTAGAAAAATATTTGAAAATATATAGAAACAATATAATTATGTAACTCAATTATTTATAGTAAAGCCAATTATTTTCTTCAAATGTACTAGAGATTGTAGACTTATTTCAGGAAAAATACCCTTTGAGCCCCACTGTAGAAGGAATGATCACATCTTGATCATTTGAGGTTTATTATTTAAATTCCTTACTCCTCCTTTTACTGCTGCTTTGCCCATCAGTGCTACCTTCACCCTCTGCTGTGATCAGTGCCACCTCCAGGTTGACCTAAAGCTATGGAAACAAGAAAATGGAACCCACCAAGACCAGAGCATTTTTCTATCTGCCCATATCTCTATTATCAGTTTCAGTTCAGGAGATGAGGCTCAAACATTTGGCTAAAATGAAATGTACAACTCCTCTGTGGATTTCAGTGAGAAACATATCCTGCAATTTTCTAATTCTCATGGAGAAGCGGGTATCCTCAGGGGGATTCCCTAAGAGTGTTTCACTGAGTTGAGGATGGGATGCATGTGACTTACGAAAGAGGTACTTCCAGGAGGCATGGGGCAGTGAGAGGGACAAAACAGACACAGAGTGGAAGATGCCAAGCAAGGAAAATTCCAGCCTTGGCTGGATCCTGCAAGGAGCTCTGGGGCAGTTTTACCTGTGAGTTTGCATCAACTTGAAGCAAGCGAGCTGGGCTTTTCATACCCTGCACAGTCTCATATTTGCTAATGGTTGTCCATTATTGGTGTTGAGTGACCAACCATCCCGAATTGCCTGGGACTCTTTTAGCACTACAATTCTCGAGAAAACCTTCAGTCTGAAGCAAACTACACTGGTTGGTCACTCTTAAGAACTATAAATTCCCAGCCACTTCTGGCTCTCCAGTAGCCCAAGGCCAGCCTTCCAAATGTAGTCACAGGGGCAGGGCACATGAAACAAAGCACACTGAAGCTTGTGGATAGGCACTCAGACATGACATAGGGAATTCAAGAGCTTCTGCATGGAGCTCAGCCATATTCCGGTAGCAGGCACTATCCTGTACTTGGTTTTCTAAGAAACAGCTTGGTGTGGATGGAGACTATTGCTGACGTGTGATTGAGGGCAGGAATTGCAGATGTGGGATGCATTTCATCCTCCACGTCAAGCTCTTAGTCATAGGGAAATTAAGGACTATGGCGTACAGGTTCAGGACTCATCAAGACTTACAAGCAAATTTGTGAAGAGGGTATTACCACTTGGATGAAGTTGGGTACCAACCCAAAAGTGTGAAGTTAACAGAATGGACTTGAACAAAATCTCTATAGATACCATATGAGCATCAGTGAGTTCCCTTCCGAATGTTTCCCAGGCCGCTATGATGTTTAGTTTTGAAGGTGCATGACACAGATGTAGAAAAGATTGAGGGTTAACAATCCCTAGTACTGCCCAAGATTGGCGAAATCCCATATTTCTTTCGATTTAACTTTTAGGAGTTAACAATAATGACCCAAAGTAAATAGTGAATAATCTGTAAAATTCACCATGTTCTTGTAAACACACAGTCCAGACGTTTTCTAGGGTTTCTTTCTTGGTGCATAAAAATAAAAGAGAGTGAGAAGCTCATCAATTGACTAGCTTGGGCAGGTATACTTGGTAAATGAGTGTCTTTAACATTGTATGTCGGCAATGACAACTGCTTCATGTTTCGCGTTTGGCTTTTTCACTGTTTTGCTCAGTTTTGCAAGCTCCTTATGGAGCAAGCTCACTTGGAAGATTTATTATAGGAGTGTTTCCTTCTGCCTGAATCAATACATTATCCACATGAAAGAATATCTCAGACAGCCCACCCTGCGTCACTGCTTAAGAGAAATGAGGACCCAAAGAAATAGTATCCAACTAAATAACATCTGGCAGAATATTATAGGGGCATGCAAAGAAGAGAAATTTTCTTTCCACTGTTGCTTAGTTCATTGAGAAAACAATCAAGACGTTGGCTTTTTGGTAATTCTTAAACTCTTAAATGTCAGCCAGGTTGCTCTTTGTTCACGACTATTTTTGAAGGTCAGGACACTCCTTCAAAAATGGTACCTCAGCCCATTGTTTAAGTCAGTTCCACCATTAAACATCAGAACGGTCTTTGGAAAATCAGAGGAGAATGACACTTGCAATAAAGAAGAGGGGAAAAAATAAGAGCAACAAGGAGAACAATATCAGGGAACAAATAAAATATGCTATATCTGAGTTATTTATCATGAATATTTTGGAAGGGCAATGGTTGATGGTTAAAGATGAACAAATTCACCAAAATTGAGAACCATAAAACTATGACTAAGCTATAAAAGTTAGAGAGAAGTGAATTCATGGCATGCTAAAGGAATAATATTTATTGAAACCCTATCTTTTAAAAATGTCACAGATCAAAAATAGGACTAGGTGTGCAACATTTTAGCCCTGGTTTTATTATAGGTTTTGAGGTCTGAGGGAGAGCTTACCTCAGCATTTAAGCTACTGGTTAAGTAATTTTATGTATATCTTCAGGCTTTTATATGACTGATGAGAGTAATTACTCAAGTGCATGACATAAATGAGGATTTTGAGAGTATGGCACATTGTGGGCACTAGATTTGTTGAATGAATGAATGGTTTTTCTATGAATGATGAACTTCAGTGCAAAGAAATAGCAAGCCTAAATGTTAAAGATGCTTCTGTTACCGGAAATTCATAAAAAAGTAAGAGATTTCTATCTATTTCTAAAACGACATCTATCAGAAATCAGTCTGGTCAGATTCTACCTCCAAATGCTTAGTGTCAGGACTTACAAAGTTTATGAAGACTAACATTGCTTTTTACTCAATTGACAACATTCTGCGAGAACTAAGTTGTCTAGAATATATCCCCAGTTAGAGACAAAGTAATTCTATCATTTTGGGATAGAATTTTCTCTAGACAAGATTAGCCCCCTCTGTTTTTGATTAGCACCATTTGGGTTACCTCAATTGGATATCTACAAATCAATTAAACAGAGATTTGAAATTGTTAAAAGTTTTACTGAGTTTTCATATTTTCTAAGCATAATCTTTATCATGTGGTAAAGCTTTAGTTATAAGATTATATAAAGCTAAAGACTCCTAAACCTTTAGGGCTTTGCTCATATTTTCTTCTCTTACTGCTTATTTCCCCCAATAAATCTGGTTAATAGACAGTTAATAGGCATCAACCAGGTTAATGCTCATGCCCTCATAATTTTTTTTCCCCTACTAACCATGCTTTCCCTGCTTTGGTGACCTTTCCTTTCTCTTTTGTGTGCCCGAAGCTTCCCATCATAATTCTGCTTCTATTGTACCATAATTTCTGATTTCATGCATGTATATACCCTACCTAGAATGGTTGCTTTAGGACAGTTTCTTTGTCCTTCTGTCCTCCACAATACCATGAGTTTGTTTCCAGCATAGGACCTTACCTAACAGACATACAAAAAATAATTATTAAATAAATGAATTTTAATAGCCCAAAATCTCACCAGTGGATGAAGACACTAAAGAGAAGCAACAGTAAGATCCCTGATGAGGTTATTAATGGTGTGGCAAAAGGGCTTTTGATACTGTAAAAGTTTTCATAGTTTGTCTTCCTTCTCTTACTTTGGTTGGCCCTTACTCCTGGCATCATAAATCCAATTCAATAAATGTTTTGCCTATATGCGGCGACGTTTGAACTCTTCTCTTTACAGCAGAGATGTCACCTGGGTTGTAAGAACAAATGTATGGCTATATGAAGGCAGATAAGAATGTAATTTAGAGCATGAAAAGATAGAGAAACCATTCAGAACCATGTATTCACTTATTTGTGCTATGTTAGCCACTATAAATAATTTCTAGAGGCATTTCACATGGATAAAAATTCAGATTAAAAGTACTCAAAAAGTACTATTCAGCTCTAAGAAACAATGGTGATATAGCACATCTTATATTTTCCTGGTTAGAGCTGGAACCCATACTACTAAGTGAAGTATCCCAAGAATGGAAAAACAAGCACCAGATATATTCTCCAGCAAACTGGTATTAACTGAGTAGCACCTAAGTGGACACATAGGTGCTACAGTAATAGGGTATTGGGCAGGTGGGAGGGGGGAGGGGGGAGGGGGGCGGGTATATACATACATAATGAGTGAGATGTGCAGCATCTGGGGGATGGTCATGCTGGAGACTCAGACTTTTGGGGGGAGGGGGGAAATGGGCATTTATTGAAACCTTAAAATCTGTACCCCCATAATATGCCAAAATAAAAAAAAAAAGTACTCAAAAATTGTATTAAATGCAAGCTCAATCCAACATCTATAATAAAATATAAATGGATATATTATATTTTAAAATATGGTTAATGTAACTGTTCGGGTTGCACTCAAAACTTACCAATTAAGATTCTATTATTTTTAAATGTAGGATATTTGAGGCAGGAGCCAGTATTCATTTCATCTAGCAGGTGTTTTCTTTTAAGAATTAATTGATTAATATAAACAAATAGTGTGTAAGTGTACAAAATACTTTTAATTCCATATTTTTAAAAATATAAATCATATACTAGATTATAAGCTAATTACTTTTTACATTTTTTATTGTTATAATTTACATATAATGAAATTCATTCTTTCTAGTGTATGGTTCTGAGAGTTTTGACAAATTCATATAGCTATTTAATCACCATCTCCATCAAGATATGAAACAGTTTCCTCTCCCCACCCCAAATTTTCCTATGTTCTTTGTAGTCAATCTGTCCCACTATGCCAGCCCTAGCAACCACTGATCTGTTTTCTGTCCCTTTAGGCTTTACTTTTCCAGAATGCCATTAAAGGGAATAATACAGTATGTAGCCCTTTGAAACTGGCATTTTTAACATAACATAATGCATTTGAGATTCATTCATGTTGTTAGGTGAATCAGTAGTTCCTTCATTTTCAGTGTTGAGTAGTATTCCATATGCCAGAGTTTGTCTGTTTACCCTTTGAGAGAACACGTTGTGATGATTACAAATAAAGGCACTGTCAATAGTCATACTAATTTTAAGCATAACTTTTCATTTAACTTGGCTAAATACCTAGAAGTAGGATATCTGTGTAATACAATAAGTGTATACTTAGCTATAGAAAGAAATTTTCAAACTGTTTTCCAAAGCAATTGTGCCATTTTTTATTCCTACCAGTAAATGATTTTCAATCATTTTGCAAAATTTAAAAATTGTAAATACTCTTATAGGTGTACAGTGGTACCTCATTGTGGTTTCAATTTCCATTTTCCTTTTGAGTACTAATGTTAAGTGTTTTTTCTATTCAAGTCTTTTGAGCATTTCTAAATTCAATTGTTTACTTTCTTATTACTGTATTTTAAAAGTTCAGTATATATGCTGGATATAAATTCTTTATCAGATATGGGATTTACAAATATTTTTTTCTCAGTTTATAGCTTGTTTTGTTATTCCCATAACAATGTCTGTCAAAGAACAGAAATTCTTAATTTTTGCTAGTGTCCATTTATCATTTTTTTCTGTAGTGATTGTGCTTTTGATATCATATCCAAGATTTCTTTGCCTAAGCCATGATCACAAAGATTTTCTTTCTATGTTGTCCCCTGGAAATTTTTTAGTTTTATGTTTTTATTTAGATTTATGATACATATTTAGTTAACTTTATGCAAAGTGTATAAAGATATCACACCAGGTATGAAATATAGGTTGAAGCGACATGTTTTTAGTAATTGTTTCAACATAATTTGATGAAAAGATTATACTTTATTGCATTGCCGTGGTACCTTTGTAGAAATATAACGGACTCAATGTGTGGGTGTCTGTGTGGAGGACTCTCTATTCTATTTCATTGGTCTATATGTCTATTTGTTCTCAGATCTCACATCAGGCTAGTTATTTTTTAAACTTTTCAAATGCAAAAATGATTTTCCTTATAGTTAGGAGAACTGAGAGTCTTTTACACCCTTGGTGAACAACTAAACATTCTGAGCTCTGTTTCTTTACCTGTGGAATGGGGAATTTTATCAACAGAAATTTCAATTCCTTTTCTTTTCTCTTTTTTTTCTTTTTCCTTTCCCCCTACCCCAAGCCTTCTCAGCCCTCTCACCCTTTCTTTCTCCTTCCCTCCCCCCATAATTTTTCCCCTATCTGGTCAGTAGATGGTGCTGTGCTGCAACACATATATTTACTAGGTTCTTAAAACTTTTAAATATAATATTATGTCATCTGTTAATTCTACACCTTATGACTACACTTTGAGAAATGATCGTTAGATTGTTAATGAAACAATGATGTTCACACCACTCCCTCTTTGAGAAGTGGAATCCCAGGCATGGGTCTGGCTACTTAAACTGGGTCTACTCCTTCATTGGAAAAGAGATAAATGCTTTTGATTAAGAAGGAAAAATTTTAAAACAGCAATGGTGGGTAGTGACCCTGAACACCCACAATGTTGTTCAGCCTTGTGTGACATTTGAGTTGGTGTTTGTTTATCCAAGAGCAAAAATATGGATGGCCAAGGAGAAGAACATAGAATAGGAAGCCCCTTTGCTCAAAATAAAATCCCAAGGTTAATTTGTTTGTGAATCACAGAGCCAGTTGGCTGTCCTGGCTCAGTATGACTTTTGTGGTGACAGCTGTTTCTACCAAGACTTGTCGGGTGGGAACGAGGGCAGAGCTGGTGGTTGAGAGATGGGATGGAAGTGGGAGATGGATTGCAAGAGTGGACTCTGGTTTCTTTAAAAAGGAAATCTATGGGTTTCAGATATTCCCAATTGAGCTCATAGTTTTTCTAGCTGTACATAAAGCTCTTCCTGGGTGAGAAGAGGGAGTACATGGTCAGTTGTTACTTCATGTCCCCTTAGGTTATGATTTAATGGTGGATGTTTCACTTTTTTAAGTTTAGCAAACTGCGAAGGTTTCCAGAAAGGGCTCTATGTTTGCTTATAAAAAGAAATCCAGCCTGTATTCCTCTGGCCCCCAAACCCTGAGGGTATTGTGGACTCATGTTTCCTATAGCCTGGTTTTCTAAAGGCCCACTGAAAGGCCCATCTTGGAGTTGATGGCATTGTCCTGAGACTTCCACCTATAAATAGTAAAAATGCTCACCTGATAGTGCTTTATGGTTTTGCAAAGTAATTCTACAAACATAGGTAACTATGTTCCTTTCCTTAGAAAGAGGAGATTGATTCACATTAGGGCATTTGAGGTCAAAGCTGGAGAAGGTCAGTGAGAAAGAAACACCATTAGTTAACAATGGCCTCTATCCTCATTTAGGTCTCTGCTTGAGTATTTTGACTTAACAAATCCAAAATTGAGCTTCCATATTCATCCCCAATTAGCTCAGTTTCCTGTTTTCTCTATCCAGGTAAATGACAATGCCAGCAGCCCCCACAAACTTTGGAGTTGTCCTTTACTCCCCTCTTACTCTACACTTGATCTACAAGCAAAACCTGGTGGTTCAGTGTTTGAAATACGGAGTATTCAGAATCCGAACACTTCTCATCACCTCCCTTGGTTCACCCTGATCTGATACACTATAATCTCTTGCATGAACTAGGACAACAATTTTCTAATAGATTTCCCTGCCTCAACCCTTGTCCCCACTTTGATCTAATTTAAGCATATTAGTCATGGTGATGCTGTTCATAGGTAAGTTAGACTTTGCCAATCTTTTGCCCAGAACCATTTAATGGCTTTCCATCTCACATAGAGGAAGACTGAAGACCTCACAGTGGCCTACACAACCCTGTGTGTAGGCGACACACAGGGTTGTGTGACACCTTCTATCGTTTGGGAATCTGTTTTATGTCACTCATCTCCTCACTCCACTTCAGCCACCCCGATATCCTCCCTGCTTCTCAAACTTGCCAGGAACATTCTTAGGATTTATTCCCTTGCTCTTTTTCTTCAATGCTCTTCCCCCAGATATGACTCTCACTCTCATTTCCTTCAGATCTTTACTCAAGGTTACCTTCCCATTGTGGCCTTCCCTGGCTACTGTACTTATTAATAAAATTGGACCCTTTTTAACACTCTCTAACTCTTCCTAACCTTTCCTGGTTTAATTTTTTTTCTCCAGCACTTATTACAAACATAATTTGTACTCATTTATCTTACTTAACTTCCTAGAATATAAATTCCATGAGGGCAGGGTTTCTTGTCCATTTTATTCATGACACTATTTCCAAAGCCTATGGCAGTATTCACCACATAGCAGGCACTCAATAATGAGGACAAAAATCAATGAATGAATGATGTTCTCCACCTTACTTCCATGGTACCTCCAAGTACTTTTGGTGGCAGAGCCACCAAAGGAAAGGACTAATGCCCAACTGAATTCCTGCAATGGAAGACCTTTTGGTTAGAAAAACTAGAGCTTAAACCTTAATGTTTTACTGTCACTTTGTGAAAAATAGTTTCACCCATGGGTATTCTGATTCCATAAGTCTAGGAAGCCATAATTTTATGTATTCCTTAAGAAATGTTTAGTCTTAACCAGATCTGGAGGCCCATGGGCCTGGAGAACAGCTTACCTTTAATTCAATGAATATTTTTTGAACATCTTCTGTATTTCACAAATTATGCCAGGAAATGGCCCGAGACTGAAGCCTGATCAGAGAGACAGATGTGGAAAATCACAGTTGCAATGTAGCAAAATCAATGTTTTCCTGAGGCATTTACTAATTGCAGGGGTTGCAGAAGACAAAAGAAGAATAGATCTGGAATGGATCTAAAGAATTCTCAGAGGAAATGACTCATGGTGAAGAGGAGTTGAGATAGCAGGTAAGGGACAGAGGGCCTTGGAGACACAGAGCACATCTTGGCCTCTGAGTTCAAGGCAGGTGCTAGGTTCCTGATACCTGCTTAGAGTGTCTCAAGGTCATGCCTTATGCCCAACAAAGGGGGCAAAGTTAGGCAGCCTTCCATCTTTCCAATAAGCACCTACTTTTCTTTTTAGAACCCTCTCTTCCAGGTGTCTAGGATTCTAACTGTCATGAGATACTAAAAACATATTTCTGGCTTGTTTATCTGTGTTTTCTTGTTTTAAAAAAAGGGTATGATAAAGTCTTTCCTAATATGGAATAACTAATGATTTTCTGGGTTGTTTACATTTCAACGAAAACAAGGCAGGCTTTAATAATAAAAACAATCAGGCAGGCACCAGTGAACCAGCCAGCAGGGAGATATTCTTTTGGGATTTAACCCAAATTAAAAATTTGGGTTAAAATTGGAGAATTTTTCTTGTGTCCCATCACATGGGGGGAACCAGAAGGTCAGTGCTGGAAGTGGTATCTGATGATTCTCTGCCAGTTGATCTCTGTATTGGGGGAAATGATAACCACTCTTGTCTATTCCAAGTTTTGATATAGGTCTTGAACTGATTGCCTTTATATTTTTTCTGTGCTGCAATTACTCAATTTTTTTAATATCATATTTGTATAGAGTACTGTGTTTTTCCTATTTATCTTAGTCAAGGTAAGTTTTGTTAGCTGCTATGAAAAACAATCACCAGATCTCTACCTTAACACAATAAAGTTTTATTTTTTGTCCATGTCATGGTCCAGTGTGGGTCCCAAGGGAGTGGGATGGGCCTGTTGTTTGGGGAGGGTCCTCTACTTCCTGTATCCACTCAGAGATCCAAGTTTTTTCATGATGGACCCCTGCTTGACCCAATCAGGACTTCAAAATTGGCCTGATATCTTTTAGATAACAGATAAGAGGAGAGAGTGGAACAGGCATTCAAATATAATATTTCTTAAATCAAGGGTCAACACATTTTTTTTCTGTAAAGTAACAGACATTACATATTTTAGTCTTTGTGAGCCACCTAGTCTCTGTTAAAACTACTCAGTTTTGTTGTCATAGTTCCAAAGGAGCCACAGAAAAAAATGTAAGTGAATGGGGGTGGCTGTGTTCTAAGAAAAATTTATTTACAAAGACAGGTGATTGGCTATATCTGGCCTGCAGGCTATAGTTTGTGGACCTCGACATTAAGCCAAAAAGGATGTCTTCCATCCACATTCTATAGGCAAAAACCATTGTCAGGTTCCCACCTAGATGGAGGATGATGGGGGATGTAGTTTGGCTCTGTTCCCAAGGAAACTGGTGAGTGTCTAGTCAGGCTCTGATGTATCCTGTATCAGGGGTAGAGTGTTCATTGATTTTTTTTTTTTCTGAGATAGTGGACACACTGCTGTCTAGTTCCAACTTGTTCAGGTCAAGAATATTCCTTTACAAAACATGACCTCACAAGCCTTCTAAGCTTCTTTATCCTTTATTCTGGGGAATGGTGAGGGTGGTTTGGTTAAAATGGTCTTGGGAGATCCTATGTACATCAGGTGTGAGGCTTTATTTCCAGGCAAAGATTAAGTATCATCCCAAGTAGATGACTTAACTACAATATGTAGTCTACTGGTAGTAAGTGGCCATTACTGGATGGCAAGGATAAGGACCACTACTCTGTGTTAACTCAACTTCAAACATCAACTGGGAGCTGAAGCTCTTCTATGTATTGCTTTCCTCTCTTGACTCTTTCCAAAGTCTCTGGAGATGGGTAAAAATCTTGCTCTACAAGTGTGCTTCCAAAGATCTAATTATACTGGCAATAATTTAGCTTTTGGTAAAGTATCTGTAGTATCTTTCCTTGCATCTCCAAAAGCCTCCCATTTAGCCTAATGTGGACTCAGAAATAAAGGATTCTTTCAGAAGAACTATGAATTAAGCAGAGAAAACATTTGGCTGAAAATAAAGTTGGGGAAGGCTTCCTAGATAGGATTGTGAAATCCCAGCCCTCAAACTCTCCTATTGTACAATTGTGTGCTAGATTTAGTGCAGTAATGATTCCAATTCTCCACTGCTTCCCTTGCATCTGGCCCAGACAAATGTCTTGTTTTGGCCCATGGAATGTGGTGGAAGTGATAGTGGAGACTTGCATACTCTGCATTCTCTCAAAACCCTGCTCCTCCCATGTGCAAAAACCTGAGCTATAGCTAGCTAGCTAGATGGAAAATGAGAGAGAACATAGAGTGGAGAGAAGTTGTCCCAGTTAAGGCCCTCCTAAAAAGGCCAGCCTGCTCATGCCACCAGACGCTTGGAGAGCCCAGCATAAGCTTGGTCCAGGTCAGCAAGACTGCCCAGCTGACTTGCATAGTTGTGGGGTCATTTGTTACTCAGCCATAGCTAACTGATAGTGTGTTGATCAGGCATGATTTTAGTTGTAAGAAATGTCTTGATCATATGGGCTTGGGAAGTAAGAACTTATTTTTCTTATATAAAAGGAAGGATAAAATTAGGTACAGGGCTGGTATAGTGAGTCAAAATGACACGAATAATCCACTTATCACATCTTCCACAACTTAGTTTACTGGCTTTCATTCTCTTGTTGATAACAACATGGTTGCAAAATGGCTAGTTTATCTCTAAAACTACAATGATGTTCAGGGTGGTTTGAAGAAGGAAGGAAATGGAGCAAAAGAGTATGACAGCTGTCTCTATTTGCTGGAGAAGTAAAGGGTTTACTTGAATTCCCATTTCAAAAGATTTGTGCTTATGTGCCATTGGACTAAATCATGCTACATGGTTATCCCTTGGCTGGAAGGTGTTTAGGGAGGAAGAAGTTCTGTCAGGCACAAGAATTCAACAGATAGGTGATCCATTGGCTGTTCCCAGGGAGATATTTTTCAGGAAAAGCCTCACAGAGGCAGTGACTTTGGGCATGACAAACGTCTTCTCAGGTAGACAAGATGGGAAGGGCATCCTCAGGGGAGGGGAGCTACACAGACCAAGGTACATAGTAATGAAGAAACACCTATTTCAGAGATTCAGAATCTATAACTGAGGCACATAAAAGGGCAAGTATTTGCCAAAGGTAATAAAAGTTAGAGATTAAATGAGCAGAACGGAGAGGCACATCTTTAGATCTGTAGTTCAGGGTCTTGCCACACCTTGCAAACTTGAGGGAATTCCTAGGATTTCAGAGTTTCTTGTTCATGTCCCCTTTTTGACCTTTATCACATTGAAATATAGTCATCTTTTTCCTAAAAGATGTGCCTGAAGGCCACAATGTTATTAGCTGGTGAACTTGTGCATAGTACTTAACCTTTCAGCCTTAGTTTTTTTCCCCTAAAATACTACTAAAGGTATTACTCAGTTACTCAGAAAAATCACCTCTGATTCACCCTGTCTATAGACACAAGGTTTCCTACATCTCTTAAATTGCAGAAGTCTGTTCATTTCACATAAGCAATCTCCCACATTCATGCCATTGGAGTCAACCAGTGTAAACCTCCATTACCCTTCAAGGATCTAGTGCAATAAGCTAAACATCTGCCTGTTTCCTTGGGGCCCCTGAAATCCAGCTTGCATATGAATTCTGTGTAGCTCCTTCAAAAGCTCAGTTCAGCCAGGCACTGTATAGCTTGAAACCACCTGTCTCTCCACTGCCTCTCTAAGTACAAATGCCTGAAAGTCCTTCCAGGAACCTATGTAACTTTACTTTTAGGGAGACCCCCTCACATCCAGGTTAGCCTGGGAAAGTCCTCGTTTCAGCCTCTTATTTTGTTGCTCTGTCCAGTGTAGCATTGATCCTGACCCCTTTCACTCTCTAAGCTCAACCAGTTGAGAGAATAAATTACATGACACCCTTAACTATTTCCTTTTTCACAGTCTTTATCATTCTCTGAAGGTACCAAGCTATTTCTTTGAAAGATACGGCATATTCTTCTCAATACCTGAGTTTCACTCTTGTAAGATTTAAGTGAAGATGAAAGATGCGTGTTTGCTTGTGGGGAGAAGGGGGTGAGAGGCGTGAAACAGCAAGCAGGAAATAATTTTAAAACTTTTACCCCGCTGAGGGAGACAGTGCACTCACTTACATCTTATTTAAACTGTGATTGGGTTGCTGTTTGCCATTTTTACTCCACTTGTTGCTCCTACTGTTAGATATAAAGAAGGGCTCTACGTTTCTTGGTCAAAGGAGGAGTGCTTATTTGCTCAATTCTTTGGGAGGTTCAAAAAGGAGACAACATGATAGAAACAATGGTAAAGGAGAATCTTTTTACTGGTTTTCTTGGGTGGCAGGTGCAGGCTTGTTCTGTAAAGTCACCTGGAAGATTTTTGCTAGCAGGAACTCTCACTTATTCTCATACTTGAGAGAGATAAATCTGCTGAAACATATGTCTCAAGTCATGGAGCATGACAGGCATTCAAGGATAAAAGTTTCAGGGACCCAGGTTATAGGAACCCTGGCGTCCCCAAGGACGCCTCTTATTACATGCAGTACTTGGAGTCCTAATAACCCCTGCCAATTTCCCCAACAATATTATGAATCACAGAAGGCTAACTATGGTTTATCATTATACAAAGTACAAAATGCACGCCCAGTTCCAGTCAGTGGACTTACATGCATCCCTGAGTAGTGTTTACCCCAGCACTGATGTAGAGGATGATCTAGGTCTCAAGTGGGGGTCTGTGTCTATTTTTGCAGAGGAGTGCACCCTCCCCATGCAGACAAGCTGGAGACATGTTCGATTATTACTCCAGGACAGGTTTGAACAATGACCAGGAAGAATCAGAATCACACCTGGTATTGGAAGTCCTCCTAGACCTTAGAAAATTAAGAAATTTAGAAACTTAGAAAATTAAGTTTGAATATGAGTTTAGTGGTCTCCTTAGAAAAGTGCTGGTGGGTATCTGATTAGAAATTCCTGCTTTTTCCTGCTTCTGGCATCTTTTCTTTTCTTTTTATTCATTTATTTTTGAAAGGAAAAGGACTCTGGATAGCCGGAAAACAGATACATAGGAAAGGGAATTTACCAAAGGTAACAGATGTTTTTATAAATTTGAAAAGGTATAAGGTGGAAACATGCCTTTCAAACCTAGAGATATGCACAGATTATTACTCTCTGTGGGTTATGGGCGCTTGGGGATTACTTGTCTATTTAATATTTTTTGAAGTATAATATCTCAGCAATGAAAGGAAACAGAAGCAGATAATTCTGAACCTAAGGGTTTTTTTTTCCTGACCTCTTGGTACCTAGGCACAATAGGGTGAGTTCAGGACTGAGTTAATGTCTTAACTCCCTATTTCCTGTCTTTTGTTAGTTTTAATCTGACACTTAAACATACTTCAATGTGGACTTTTGTGTGGAAATGCCTTTGATTTTTTTTTCCACTCCCAAGGAATGCCAGCTAAGAGAGGGAGAAGAATAGGATAAAGTTTTAATCATATCTAATAGGTATCTTAAGAAGTGATGCAGTGCTTTATTTTTTTTTTTTTAACCTGAGCGCTAGATTGGTGAACTTCCAATGCCCTTTCCTTAGTGTTAGAGAGAATCTGAACTTCAGTCTTAGGGATGAAGTGTACTCTTGGTCCTATGAAGCATGCATGTTTCCATGAGAAACTCATGCTGCACAGGTAATGAGCCACATGGCTTCTGGGACCACATCCTGTCTTTGTTCATAAAGGCTGAAGCTGTGGTCCTTGGGTTTGGGAAAGTGAGAGCTGTATAGTAAACCCTTCCCTTGAGCTAGCTGACCCACTTACCTGGTCAGTCATTTCAGTGGATCATCAGTTCACTATGAGTAATGGGACATTACATTTTGAACCTTTTTGCTTAATGTGGTCTGTTTAGCTGCCTTTATTGGGAAAGGTTCTTATTTTTACTTGAATGAGTAGGACTATGTCTGGCAGTGGGGATGATACATAGGCTTTAGTTAGGGAAAATGATGGAAAAGCAAATAACAGGCAAGGGTGAGTAACGATGATTAAAAGAGTTAAGCAACAGAGTTAACATTGTGCCCTTATGACCACATGTTTAATAGAGTGTGATACATACTTGTGTTACAGAAACCTACAAATTTGAAATTATTGTATGGAAAATATACTGACTACAATGTGTCAGTTACATTTTAACACATATGTGTGCATATGTGTATATGTATTATATTAATATATGCAATATATGTGTGTCTAACTTGGTAACCATCTGCTTTAAAGGGCTCTATTATATTATTCTGTTCGTATTTTAATTTAGTGTTATGATTTTAACAGATATATTAATTTCACTTCCATATTGCCTTACAGCCATAATTTTAGTTAAATAGAAATCCTTTTCTATAGTCTATTAACACACACTCAAACCTATGCTATTTGGTAGTTATGCAAAGACACATTAAATAAAAATGGTCTATTATAGTGTTAAAGCATAATTTTCAAAAACAATAAAATTATGACTCCCTTGTAAATATAACATGAATGCATGTCAAAGATTTTATATAACTCATAAGTAAATGAGGGAACCAGTAAGGTGTTAAAACAGGTTCAAATGAGATTTTGACTTGCAGGGATTTATATTTGCGTTGCTATGGACAGGAATCGTTCACATTGCTATTCATTTCCTACAAATTAACAGCCACCCCTAAAGAATTTTAAAATAGCCAAGAAATATTTTTTTAATCATTTTCATGTCTTGGATAAATTTTCCTGACAATAGTTTCTATTGCCTTCTTCATTAATTCAAGTATTTTTAAGGGTTTATTATGAACATATATTTAAGACCAGTGTATGCAGGTGAACTTGAGAAGGTGGCTTGCTGTTTTGGAGCTCAGTATTTACGTAGGAGGGAGGAATGTTGTCAGATCACTACAGTCCATTTGTTACATGCCAATAGAATCTTAATGAATCAGTCTCTTATGGAGAAGCATGCAAGTTTCTCTAGAAGAAATATTGTTTGAGCAAAGTCTCACCAGTTGGTACAGCAAGAAAAAAGGGGTGATGGTTAGGGGGTTGAAAGGCAGGCTTTTCATTCTCTCTAGTGAGAATAGAATATGAAAAGACTCAGAGGTATGAAAAAGCAAGGCATATTTATGAGAACTGTAAGTATCATTAAAAAAACAGGGCACTGAGGAGGGGTGTGGCTGGGAGGTAGATGTCCTGAGGTAGGAAAGGCAGACTTAACTAAGAAACCACATTATGCTAAAGGAGGTCGAGGACTAGTCCTGAATTTTAAGCAGGAGTGGACTATTTACTTCCATATTCAGATTCACATGATGAAACAATGTAAATGTGTATGAGAAAAATTAGTTAAAATTGTTACCACCCAACCAAGTTTATTGACTGCTGAGACAGCAGGGGTTACAGTGGAGAAAGAGTGTAATATCGCAAGCACCACGTGAAGAGATGGAAGGAATTCCTCAAATCTGCCTCCCTGAGAATTTGGGAGAAAGAACAGTTTGGTGGGTAAAGGGCTAGGGAACTGGGTCTGCTGATTGGCTGGGGATGAAGTCACAGGACTGGAAAGCAGAAATTGTCTCCTTATGCTCAGTCAGTTCCTAGGTCACAAGACCAATTGAGTTGGTTCCTTGGTATGGGCCATTGGTCTGGTTGAGTCAGTTGGTCCACTGGATTTCAGGGTCTGGACGATATCTCAAAGACCAGCCTTAGGTTTCACAAGGATGATGTTATCTATGGTTGCAATGAAGAAAGCTAAGAATCTTCTTGACCATCAGCGATATGACTCCTGAGTAGTAAGCAATTATAGGAAAGCAAGCTAGGGAACAATGCCTAGTTATATATTAATATATTTTAACTATGCTTGTACCTTTGCAGAGTTCAGGCCCCTACCACCATTCTCACTTCACAGTCTTTTATTAAATGTATAAAGGGTGGTTTCAAAATGTTATTACAATAGACCAGGGGAATAGACCTGCCCACAACATTCTAACACTTTGAGTGGCCAAATTATGTTTATTGATTTTTTTGAAGAGTAGTCTTTTTCTTCCTTTCTGCCCCATTTCCTTGCCCCAATATTCTCCCTATCTTGCCTCTCCTTTCTTCATTTGTCCCTTCCTTTTCCCTCCCTCCACCTTTTCTCCCTTTTTCCTTTCTCTCTTGCTCTCTTTGTGACCCCATTTCCACTAAGTTCAGTGGCCTAGGAAACACCTGCTGCATGTCTTAAGTACTGTGATCCCTCGTGTAGAATCAGAGTGATCCTGGGTGGTGCTCTGATTCTCAAGACAGTCCTGGACAAACAATGATACATTCCTACTCTCAGATTCTTATTTTAAAATCAGTTTCTAAAGCACCATGACATCATCTTAAGGAAGGTAAAATATGACTGCAAAGTTTACTGCTTTGTAATTATGACACACCTGTCCGGTTTTCCTGAACCCTCTCTGGACTAGAAACCCTTTGCTCCATGGAGGAGGTATTTACAGGTCATCTCCCAGGATGGATTATTTCTGCAGATGACTAACTTGGTTTGTTTCTCTTGACTGGTGCTAATTTCATTCCAAGAGATGAGATTTTTCTGATCACATTATTTTCTTTTCCTTTTTAAGTGGTGGGAAAAGATGGAGGAGAGAGTCAGAAGAGTATTTCTGTTAATATGTAACATCCAATATTCTACACTTACTATAGTTCCATAAGAACCCTGATTCATTCAGTGAGAGTGATTTTATCCAAGTATTTGGATGAATTTAATCCAGTTAAGACATTTCATATCAAAGTATGAAATGATCAATAACAAATCCATATAAGTTTGATGTTCCTTTCAACGTAAGTGATTATTAACCAGAAAAAAATCTAAAATTGAGTAATTTTGGAGTATTATATAGCAGGAAAGAACATAAGGCTACTTAACAGGAAGATGTATGATCACTTAGTGCCTATTGCATTAAGAAAAAAAGAGAAAGATTGCTATCACCCTATGACAAGGTAAGAGTAATTCTGAGCTAGTCTAAAACAATGACATCATGGTAGCTGTGAAATTGTTAGCTGCGTTATAACTATTCTAGGCTCAGTTTGTAGGATCTCAAAATAAGGGGGCTAGAAAGTAATATGATAATATCTTTCTAAGGTATTAGAAAGGTATTATCATATTACTCCCTTAGAAATATGAAAGTAAATAAACACATGAAACCCAGCCGAAAAAAGAATGCAATCACTCCATGCTCATGTAAAAATGGACACACTAAATCAAATGATAACAATATAACATTCGATCATGCAGAGCATTATAAGGTAATAGTGGAATTTGCCTTCTACACCTTTAGGACCCATGGTCCCATTCACTTCTCAGAGGTAATTAAGGTCAATTTCTTGTTTATCTTTCTGAAGATATTTTCAGGGCATTGTGTTAGTTAAGGTTCTCTGGGTTTCAGGCCACAAAAATAAACTCTGGCTGACTTAAAGCCACAAAAAAGAATTTACTGGAAGGATGCTGGGCTGTTTGGCGGAATTGAGGCAGGATTAAACCCCTCAGCCTTTGGAAAGGGTAATCTAAAGGAAAGTTGCAAGACATCCTAGCACCATGTGTCAGACAATTGCCATTAATGAGACTTGGCTATAAAGATCCCCAGCCTCTGGTATTTCTGTTTTAAATGTTAAATATGGTTGGCCAAGCTAGACTGGGCCAGTGAACTATAGTGTGGCTGGATGTCTGGGGGGTGAAGGGCTTAGGGGGTGGCAAATCTCATAGTATAGAAAGTTTTTGGATAGGGTGAATTGTAATTTGCAGGACAGTAATCTCATTTCACTCACATGCAAAACACATGCTCATATTGTTTGTATTTGATTTTACACAGACCATTTTTTTCTTTCTCTGTGGCTTGTAAAATAGTGAAACTTCTCTAGTTTGGCATTCCAGTAACTTATGCACAGGTGGGAAAAATACTGTTTGTTCCTTAGCCAAGTGCCCCTTATAGGAACGTTATTAATAGAATTGCATACCTGGCACTGTATTTAGGAATTCCCAAACTAAAAACTGGAGCCTGAAATTACCTTCATAGAAAACTTCTTAGCCATTACATCTAAATTAATTATTATATAAACACTATAAAGCTTACTTTAGGAGCAAAGTACAATGTTGGGTGCTATGATTTTGAATAAAAGGAAGATACTCTAATAGCCTCAAGATAACTACGATTTGACTCCATGATTTTGAACTTCTGGCCTCCAGAACTATGAAAGAATAAATTTCTCTTGTTTTAAGGCGTGATGTTTCTGGTAATTTTTTATAGCAGGTCTTGGAATCTAATACATCCAGGGAGAGGTTGCTCACCCTAAGAGAGGTCACGCACTGTTTTTAAAGCACAAAGCATAATGAGGTTTATGGGCTCTTCTTTGAGATCTGGTTTTGGTAGTAGAAGGGTCATAATGTGTCTGAAGCTGTGAATCTTTAGCAATTTAATTTACCAAATACAGCCCGAGTTTCTGTTAAATCCATAGTTGGCGACAATTTTCCTTCTGGCTAAGATGGATTAAGGACTAACTGTATTTACCTGCATACATGAAATAACAACAACAACAACAACAAAAGAGAGACACAATACAAGGGAAAAAAGAGTTTTTAAGACATCGGTCATCAGGTATGACAGAACAAAGATACTTGAGAGATGACAAACAATTGTGGGAAGCCCTGTAATTGTCCCAGCTTACTGCCTTATGAGAGTTTCCAGGCTGTCAGTCAGGGAGGGAGAACATGGGCTGAGCTTGGTGGACAACTTGAGTAGAGGAGACAGAGCTGAAGGTCTGGGGAGACCAAGGTGTTAAAAGGACAGAATGCTGGAGAAGAAAGGAATACATACATGAGAACCATGCACATCATGCACGTAGCTACAGTGCATTAATTTTCATGGAATGTCCTATAGTCTACTTCTATGTCCAATACTTCATAGTAATTTTTCAATGTTTAGGGATTTCTATTTGAAAAATCCTTTGGAATCTATGACATATTTTTTCATATCACTTTTACTTAAGACCATGCATGAACCATCATTGTAATGACTAAGAAGCATCCCTTTATGCCTGTTTCAGTCTCTCATATCTGCTGCGGCATAAATAGGACTCTGGACCCCTTCAGTTCTGCCATCTGAGGAGGGTGATTCCTGTCCTCCTGGCATTTGTGTTGGAGAATGAGACCATGACCCTAGAAGGTACCTGGGAGGTGAGAGTAGGGAAAGGATTAGCAAAAGGTAATCAATCCATTGTCATAACAAAGCCATGAAGTGGGAAAGGGCCAGGACAATGTCTGGAGCGTAGGAGGCTTAGAGGGGAATATTCTCTTGCTATTTTGAAGAACATAACTTGGGAGTGGATTGTATGTTTGTCAGTGGATGAGAGAAAAAGAGGGATTTTTTAAACAAAAGTATTACTAGAGATTCTCTGTCCTCTAAAGGAGTTCAAAAAATACAAATAGAAAATTTCAGTTACTCAAGGGTTCATATTTTTGCATCAACTGTGGCCATTTGATTACAGCACTTCTCTGAGGCTGAAATCAGAGAGGGACTCAGAAGAGCATATAATTCATGGGATATAGTATGCCATATTGTGAGATTTTTAGAGAGCATTGAATTCTACTTCAGGTGACACATCTTATTAGAGAAAGAATTATGATAAGGATTTAGATTCTTAGGGGATTCTCACTTATCTCTTTCTTCTGTAAGTCATTTCATCAACTCAGTCTTAACTCATTGAATTAATGAAGTTTTCCTGCAGTCACTTCCATTTCCTAGTAGATTTTGTTATTAAGTT
This sequence comes from Microcebus murinus, assembly GCF_040939455.1. Classification (NCBI taxonomy): domain Eukaryota; kingdom Metazoa; phylum Chordata; class Mammalia; order Primates; family Cheirogaleidae; genus Microcebus; species Microcebus murinus. The sequence goes on from NC_134119.1 coordinate 23,003,897, forward strand.
CTTTGTTCCCTGATTACTTCCTTTATATCCCTAAACCGAGACTGTTAGATAATCGGCCTGCAGTGCTCGAACACCGTGCCACAAGGTCTTTGGTTTGCCGGAGTTACTCTAAGATCAATCTGTCTGCAGGGAGGATGGCATTTGAATGCTCAGAATCTACACATGGGGAAAGATTGGAGGGCACATCTCATCCCAACCAGTTCAAAAGGGAGGAACAGACTTACTTGAGCCTGGTGGTTATGAGTGTGTCCTCATCTCCTCTATGAAAATTTGTGTCTGAATATCATTTAAAACTAAATATAGAGACTATTTTTCCAAGACCCATTACATGTTACAGGTGGGCAGTATTAACAAATTATTTATATTAATAATTCAATGTTATCTCTCATAACGAATATGCTGCAAATATTGAGCTGGGGAGCAGCTGCGTGGCTGCTCATATCTGAAATAAACAAAGAGCTAGTGTTTGTGGAAAGAAAGAGCTCAATTCATAACAAAACTGCATATATTCCTAATATAGGAAATATAGCTGCTGTGCAAAGTTCTCTCTAGGACAGTAGGAGACGTTATTTTACACACTCAGCATTCACCAGTTTTAACTTTCTAAACAGGACCTGTTTCAAATATTTTAGAGATTTTGTTCTGTTTTGTTTTTACTTTCCTTAACTTGGATGGCCAAAGACTGCCTTCTGGAGGTCAAGAACTTGATTGACAGCAGAACTCTGGTCTGAGCAATCAGAAGGTATCAGACAATGGTGCAGACAGGACGAAACAGAGAAACATCAGGGAGGAGCAGGCCCTGGGCCCCGGGATTGGAAGTCTTGCTCTATGTCAGAGGTAGGGTTTGAGGAGGTGGATGAAAGCCAATGGAAGGTGCATGATGGTGGGAGGTTGCAAGGGGTATAGAGGGAGCTGGGAAAGGGATATACAGAGTCTTGGAACTGTCTTGGGTAAGACAGACTTTTTCTGTTGGGGTCTGCATGCAGAAAACCTGCCAAGGCTCTGTCCCAAACTTAAGTAACCAGGTTGGTTTAAGGAAAAACTATGAAGGAGGTAAGGATTATTGCCAACATTCTGCCTTTGCTTTTCAACACCCTTTAGCTCTTTTGGCAGATTCTCTCCACCCAGGTGTTCAGACCCCCACCCTTCCTCCCCCTGAACTGCAGCTTCCAAGGTTGCCCACATTGTAGTAATCACTGGACACCCTTCCTACACCAAACGTTTCCCTTCTAGTTTTTCTGCTTCCCCCAAATCTGGTTCCCTCTTTACTGTGCCCTTGATCCTTGCTGGAGTGAATTTGACAACTGATTGGAGATGAGATGACAGCGACTGATAACGTCTCAATGTTTCCTTCCTTTCTGAGCCCATCTGTGCTCTTCATAGAGTAAAGAGGGGATTCCATTGGAACTGGGCAGGAAAGAGGCCTTTTGTTGATTCCGGCAGACTGCATCTTATCACCTTGCCCATAAGTAAGGACTGTGGGGACAAAAAAGGTATTACCTTTTCCTCACCCATCACAAGGGTCATGGCTGACACTCCTATAACAAAAGATGGGTTAGCAAGAGAAAAGCATAATCAACGTATTGAATGAAGTTTTACATAGTAGCAGAGCCTTAAGAAATGAAGATCTGAAGCCCCAGAGAAAGCTGTGTGCATTTGTGCTAAGTCTAATGAAAGAAGTGGACAATTGTGGAGAAACATGATTGAGGAAAAATGAGGGAATGGACTGAGGGAGTGGGGAGGGCCTAGCAAAGCCTATTTGTTCAGATTCTTCTTGGCTTCTCTGTGTATCATTCCATCCCCCCTGGGTATGGTGCAGGACCCTCTAGAATGAGGGTCTTATGATTGACTTTCAGGGGAGGTAGGTCAGAGAGCAACTTCTCTAGGTTTTATGGCTTCTTTGGGGGAAAACAGTTCTATTTTCTATGACCCACATTCAGAGAGAAGGATTCTGGTTTCCATGATATGATTTTGGGAGAAGAGGGAGTAGGAGAAGGTAGGAGAGACCTTAAAATCTCCTTCAGTTCAAAGCACTCTGCAGGCCAAGGGGCCATACTTTGTGATATGGCATTTTGAGCCCAAGCAGGTCCAACCCTGAGGGTATGAATTTAGCTATTTGAATTAGCTGTGTTTAGGAGAAGTAGAGGGAAGGATGGAGCTTGCTAGAGGGAAGAGTCAATCAGAAGCTTGATGAAGAATAAAAAGATCTGTGGGTCCAGGTGAGGGCCTGACTAAAGAGTGTCTATGGTTAGCTTTGGGGGATAAATTCAAAGTATTCTAAGGACCAGGTGAGTGGCTAAGGTATTTCTATAAGCCTTTTTTATTTTTTTTAAAACCATGGCTTGAGCTAGTGGATTTCTCTAGGATGGTTTCCCTCTTCTGCTCTGTGAGTGGAGCCCAGCCTTCCATTCTGCTAATGCTCATTGGTTCTGTTACAGCATCTGGGGATGGAAAAGGTTGCTTAGGTGTCAGCCAAGACACTCCCTCTGCTTGGGGCAGAGCGAGCTGCCAGCCGACTCTCCGCTTCCTGCCAGCTTAAGGAGCTTATGACTCAGATTCAAGCAAAACACTGAACTGAAGCAAAAAAGAGAGGGAGGGAACCTCAGCTCGGGTGAAGGCTCCAGAGCCAAACTGCATCACTGAAACATTCAACTCAGGGAAACCCATCAGACCAGAAGGCTGTGTGATGCTGTGCTTGTCCTCTGCTTGGAGCACACACACACGTCTGCATACGTACCAACTCCCTTTTTCTCATACTTATACAGATGTATTTCCCCCTGAACTGAAATCCTGAGGCTGTTTCTCCCTGCTGTAGGAAAAACTACTCTGGGAAGCTGGCATGATTACTAAACATGTCTCAGTTTCTGTGATAGCAAAAATGTCTCCACCAGATGTTATGATTCAGCTGGTGTGTTCACTTGTCCCTCCTTGCCTTGTGTCACCCTAGTTTCCATTCCTCCCAGAGAGAGATGTTGGGGGAAGACTACAGACACTTGTTGGGAATAACAGCGAAACCCAGACACATGGGTTTCAAAGTCCACTGTGATTCCAGTAGCTTCCTGGATATTGCTGTGGTGTCTGAGTTGCTGCCAATGTTGACTTGCTGGTCATTTGAAAGCCAAACTCTACCCCTGAGGGAAGGTACAGGATGAATTAGAGAGATCCCTATTCTGCCTTTTCCTTCCTCCTTCCATTACTCATGGACATACCCACATCCCCCCACCCCTTCCAGTTGTCTTTTTGTGAGTAAACATTAGTCATTTTTCTCTAAGTGCCTTAACTCCATCCACTGAAGAGGAATGTGTAATCTCTTTGATTGAAGTTCAAAGCACCAGACTATATACTTTTGTGTTAAATATAGTTTATAGTGTGACTCCTTCATGCATAGCTGTCTTTAGCATATACAGTCTTCCTAAAATTCAACTTTTATCTATGTCATTATCTTTTAAGACATTCTAAAAAGTTTCATAGACAACCATATAGGACCAGATGCCTTTATGCCCTTTGGAAGTCTTCCTGAGCAGGATCCGACCGACTTAAGCTTCTCGTCTCTTCTTCCTTGGCATCACCCCCCATTAGATTGGCTGGGCTGGTCTACTTAATCCTCCAGCCCAGCTTAATCGCTCCTCTCTTTGAAATGCCTTCCTCTGTCTAATCCCAACCATTTTTAAACTCAAGCCCATGTCAGTTCATTATCTTTATTGGGGAAAAGGAATTGGGGGGTGGAGGAGATAAGAATTAGAAGCAAGAGGTAGATGGAGAGATAGAATAGAAGTACTGAAGTTTGAGGGAAAAGAAGCTCAGCTGTGATGGGTGGTATTCCTTGGGAAAGTCTGGCCTTTATTAAAGGAGTTCAACATAGGAAGCCCCCTTTTCCCTATAACATTTGGAGAAGCTCAGAATATAGATTTATCAGTGCACCAAGAGCTGTCAATCCCAGTCAGAAAATGTATTACCTTCATTCTGGAGGGAGATCATGTTTTCCATGCATGACCTGGGAAGTCAAACTAGAGTCAGAAGGTGGATTAGTGGGCATGGGTACTCTGAAAGTGTAGTTAGTTGAAAGAATTAAGTTCTGGTCACAATTTAGCCAGAAGGTTATATCTCTTCTATCATTGAGGACCTTTCTCAAGGAGTGCTTGTGGATCTAAATTATGCTAGAGACAAGTTTTCAAGGTCATTATTTCTGAGCTTCCAAGGCTGACCAATGCTGCTCCAGCCAAACACATTTCTTTCTCAAGTAAGCTAACACTATCCATCTGGGTATTATTCAGGCTTAGATGGATATGTGGGAAGATATTTTTCAGGCTTAGATGGAGGGGGTTCTGCCTCTTTAAGATGATGCTATATATCTCTACTTTGATCCATACCTGTGTGAGCTTCACTGTTTCATAATATTCCCAGTTATAGGAAGGAACACCACGCACTTACTCCATCGTTGCTTTTCAATGAGGCTGTAATACTAATCAGTTTGATGTAGTATTTTGTCTCTAGTGGCTTTTCAGTAAATATTTGCTGGCTAACAATTAGTTTGCCTCATTCGTTAGAGTTGTATATTCCTTCATCTGGAATGGGAAGCCAGGAGTTTAATTAGTGATTCAGAGTTAGTGGCTGAAATTTTCCAAAATTCCTTATGTCAAGAATGAGACTGTTGGAGAGGGGTCAATGGGTAAGGCATTTTTGAACTTACGTATAAAATATAATTAGACAACTTATATTTTTATCTTTGATGAAAATGACTTCAGATATATAGAAAAAAGTCACCACTTATTTTATAGATAAATTGACTAAAGAAGTAATTATCTTCTTTTATAAGTAAATTAACTAAGGCTCAGTCAAGTTGATTGTCTTATTCAAATTTAAGAATTGGTCAGTGTCAAAGCAGGACGGAATCCACATCTTCTATCTTCCAGCCAAATGAAAATCATCCTATTAAACTATAGTTTAATTCCGGAGTCTAATCGAGGATGTAGTTACTTAATCTTTGTATTTTCACGATGGTCTCCCAGGAGCCAACAGAACAACAGCTACCAGATTTAGACAGTTTCATTATTGTTGCCAAATATTTATATCCAAAGTTCTTTATGTTCATTATACTAGTTAGTAATGAAATAAACATTGCTATAGTTACTATGGAGTTAGACTAAAATTTCAACATATGCTGCTTGAAGGGATTGATCCAACCTCTTCAGATGTAATTTCCAAGGTAAAGATTGTGGTAAGGGTGACTCCTAGGAAGGAGTCAGCTTTGAGAACACTGGGCGTACAAGTTGCAATGTCATTTCATACATTTATTTATTCTGGGCTGGGTGAGGTTTGGAAATATTGTATGATTAGACTGACTGATACACTGGAGGCAAAAGAAACAGTCATATATTTTTTCCTTCAGGGTAATACAGTGTGTACAAAACTAGTTTTATAGCATTTTAGGGGTAAATGTTTCTCTTTGTGTCCAAATGTGAATCAGTTAAAGAAATATTAGATGGAAACATTTTGGAATAATGCTAACCTCACAATTTCAAAAATGATAGAATTCACTTGATACTGAGTCATATTTGCTTGGTGAATTTTTTATAGATAAAAGAATTTTGTGATAAAAGTTGAATTTTGAAAAGCTTAACTTGATTATAGTGAGTACCCAAGATGACAAAGATGCATTTTGTGTCCTTTCAGTTGTTTTCAATATTTTGTTCTGCTTTTTTTTTGATAGACTTTGTCTTTATGCTTATAAAGACAAAAGAAAGGCATAATTTTATTCACTATATTGTTATTAACCTTATTATTAACTTGGAGAAATTACTATTTGTAATACCTCAGTAATTTGTGTAATTTTTGTAATAAAATACAATTTTATTTTTGTAATAAAATAAAAATTTTGTAATACCTTGAACTGGCATTATTTTAAAGAAGATGTCAAGAATATTTTTTAGTTGGTTTTATCATTGTAGATAATACATTGGAATGGCAAAGTACTCATAATGCCAAAGGATGCTTCAAAGAAATAGAACAATGAGGATAATTCCTATATCTCTATAGCTAATTAGACTACATATAAATCCCCCCAATCCCTCTTAGGCAAAGCTAGGATGTACTATAATATGTTTCTAATGAGCATATTTTGTGTCCTGGAGACCTGAATAATAGGTTGGCTAATAGGATAGAGCAGAGAAATACAGCTTAGTAAACTACCGACTGACAAGTCACCACAATGGCACCGGGCATGAGTCATTTGGGTACTGTAAGTATTATGTCCTGCATGCTTTATGATGCCAATTCTAGGAGAACACATATCTGTGAAATATTTAGTCTGGTTGGTAAAGTAGAGTTAAGTACAGTTTGTGGGATTTAGGATTTGGGCTTCATATGGCTAATTGCAGCAGTGAATATAACAATGCTTTTTGAAATAGAATAAATTTTATTATGTTACGAATTTGTTTCCTATCATTTTTTATAAGATCATCAGTAATCTTATAACATAAATAAGTTCAGAAGAAGTGTTTACACAACAAATCCAAATTAAATGGAAAGTATAAGAGTAATAGAATTCTCTGAATATTAAAAACGATGTGAATAAAAAAGAGGGGCAAGATAAAAGTATTTTACTTCTACAGATAAGTGTGAGATTAAAGGGTAGGTGAAAAGTGCTTTGTAGTCATTATTTGAATTTTTCAATAAATATCTAGATCCTTGATACTCAGAGTGTGGCCTCTGAACGGGCAACATAGACATCACCTAGGAGCTTGTTCAAAATGCAGAATCTCAGTTTCCACCCCGGATTCAGAATTTACATTTTAACAAGATCTCCAGGTAATTCATATGTGTGCTAAATTTTGAGAATTGCTGAAATATAGAGCTTTAAAAAAAAAAAAACAGTACTGTTCAACAGGGATTTGGGCGAGGGAGACCCACATCTTAAGGAAGTGGCGAGCATTGTGGGGGGCAAGGATTACCTCTATCCTTTTTTAGGGAGAGGTGAAGATATACATTATAACCAAAATGTCTGAAAAAAAATCTGTAATCGGGAAGTGGGCAGGGGGAAAGGGGGAGGAGGGGAAGGGTATGCACTTACACGGTGGGTTGGGTGCACGCCACCCGGAGGCTGGACACGCTAGAAGCTCTGGCAGAGTGGGGTGCCCATATCTTAGGGCAAGATATGTAACCCTAACAATATCTGTACCCCCATAATATGAAGTATTAAAAAGAAAGGAAAAAAAAATAAAAGCCTATGAAGGTAGATACATGGAATTCCTCTGTTTAACGACGTGATGAAATAAAGTGAAACACCTCTCTTTTAAAGGAGCAAAGCAAACACTCAAAACTAGGGGATCAGAACCAAGTTAATAGAAATTCCTGGTACCTTTTTTGTTTTCTACCTTTTCAATATTTTCAAAGATGTTATACATGGTAAATTGTAGGTAGTCCAAATATTACAACATAAATTTTATTTAAAATGCACATGAAATAGTGCTGTTTATGATTATCTAATGATATTTTAATAGGAAAAATCATAAGAGGTTATTGTTTTATAAATATTTGTTGCCACATAGGCATCTATAAATAATATTTTATAATTGATCTCTTTTCTTATTTTGGATACTTTTTATACCAATTACCAACTTTTTTTTGCTTATTACAAAAATAATATGTAATTTTATTTTAGAAAAAAATCAGACACATAGATAAGTAAAAGTAGGAACAAAATCAACCCAAATTCTACCGCCTATACCAATTATGTTTATACACACACACAGAGGCACACATGCGCACACACATTTTTATGAAAATAGGCTCTTATATATTACTTTGAAATTATTTTTCATTTTAAATAAAAGACCAGTAATCATATTTTCATGGCATTAAATGTCTGATATTTATTTTACACAATACTAAAATAGTTATTTATAATTATCAAGTTTTTTAGAGCATTTGATTACTGAAGCATCAGTCTTCCTTAGGGTGCTGAGGTAGAGAACATAACTTTTGTTTGGAAAAGTGGAGAAGATGCTTGAAACGTAAAGAGACTGAAACATTTGTTACTCCACTGTTCTTGATGTCTATTTGAATGACTATTGCAATTCTGAAGATTCAAGGAGGCTTTCTTGAATGCTCTGGATGGAAGAGTTAAACTCTTCATACTTCTCTTGCCTGTCTTGCTTCTCCAACTTCCCTCCCAGTGTTTTCTGTCTGGGGTCACCTCCAAAATAAACTGCTTGTATGGGAACCTACATGAAAGCATCCAGTTTTGAAAGAATATTTGGCATAAGAATAAGAACAAATTATAAGGGTTTCTTGGAAATATGTTCACAAATGGCAGAAAGAAAATGGAACTCCTATTGTGAATTAGTCTTCTTCATTAAGGAAAAGGTTTTTCTAAGTGAAAGTAGACTGAATAAAGTAAGGGATTATAGAGTGTTTGAGTGAGTTTGAGACCTAAAACCTAGATTGATTAAATCTTTTTCCTTCATTTAACATGTCTCTAAGCAGTGAGTATATTATGCCTTGGACTCTATTTTAGGCATTCTGGTTACCGTATTGAGAAAGGCGGACAAAGTCTATATATCATGAGAAAGAGTAGATGAAGAACCACAAATAAATTGAAAAGCAGATGACCTCCAGAGACTAAAATGTTATATAAGAAAATAAAACAAGATAATGGATTCATGCATCTTTTAAAACTTATTTCTTAATTAGTTCATTCATTCCATATATAGTTATTATCTACTAGTATAAAATAACTGTATTTTAATTTTTAAGAAATATCAGAGAATAAAATTTCTGATAGGAGTCTAAATTATGAAAATTATATATTGGCTTTCAGAAATGGTAATGATGACTTATCATGGTGATTATTGTCTTTTCTTTTTAAGGTTAATAAAATATTCCAGAATGAATTAGAATGCATATAATTTATAAACCTTTGGAAGATAAAATAGATAATCTCTAGGAGCTAACATACATTCATTCCAGACAAATTATGCCAAATTCACAGGATTTCCCATTTGGTTAGAATGTCTAGAGAATCGAAAATTCCACAGATACAACACATTTATATTATTTCAATGACATTGTTGCATCTGAAAATATTTTTGCAAGAATATCATGGTTAGATAGTGGATCAAATGGTAGAGCTGTTGATATTTAGTGCCTTAAACATATGCCTGCTATATGTTGGTAAATAGCTGTATAGTTTTCCAATGGAGTTTGACTAGGCCATACTCTTGGCCCTGTTAACTCAACATTTGTATTGATAATTGTGATGGAGTTTTAGAAGTGTGGATGCATAGATAGAATTATAAGTGACAGACTCAAGAATAAAAGTGATGTCAACTGGGCCAAAACCAGTGAAATGAGATTAAGCAGAAACAAAATTTGAAGTTCTGTTTAGGTTCAGAAAATCAGCTGTATGAGAGAGAGCTGGTTTGGCCACAGTACAGATGGCAGTGTTCTGGGATTTCCATTTGATGACAACCATAAAATAAGCCAATGGTGTGAGATTGCTGTTAGAAAAATAGACTAGCACAATCTTAGGCTGCATTAATGAAATATTGTGCCTAGCACAACGGAGGCAATAGAAAAGACAATTTCACCAAATCCTGTTCTAGCAAGATGATTTATGAAATAAAGTATCAAACACCTTGCATTACATTTTAAGACTTCTCCAGTTTGAGTATGTTCAGAAGAAGGCACACAGAATTCTGAAAATCATATCTTTTTAGGCAAGGCCGAAAGTATCAGGATATTGTTTTCCTGTAGGAAAAAAGACCAAGAAGTTATTTTTAGAATGCCTTTGTTTATATGGCAAACTTTCATGTTTAGGAAGCCAGAGAAGGTTAATCCAGAATATTGGTTTGAAGTTAAAGAGATAAATGTTTTGCTCTAACACAAGGAATAAAATAGCATTATCTAAAACATGGCTAACATGTGAGGTGGAATTCCTTTTACTAGAATCATTTAATCCAAAAGATTCATCCCAGAGTGAGGACTTGAATCAGATGGTCTATCAGTTATGTATCCCTGTATAAAATTACCCCAGCATTTATAGGGTTAAAACAACAATTTCATTTCACTCATTTTTTATGGATCAGGAACTCAAAAGGGCTTGCCTACGTAGTCCTCACTTGGGTGTCTCATGCAGTTGCAGTTATGTACCAACTGTACGTGTGATCATATGAAGCCTTTACTGGGTCAACCGTCCAAGGTAGCTCACTTACCTGGCTGGCAGGTTTTCCTGGCAGCTGGATGAGAGTTTTGCTGGGCCTGCCAACTGGAGCATATACATGTGGCCTCTTTATGTGTCCTTGGTTGCTCCAGGGTCACTGTGCTTCTTACATGGCAGCTCATGTATACAATGGAATATTACTCACTTATAGCAAATAACAGTGATCTAGCACCTCTTCTATTGTCCTGGATTGAGCTTGAGGACATTATCCGAAGTGAGGTAACACAAAATCGGAAGAATAGGCTCCACTTGTACTCGCCATCAAATTGGTACTGACTGATCAACACTATGGTGCTCACATGGTAGTAATATTCTCCAGGGATTAGGGGGTTGTGGTGAACATTGTAGAGGGGAAGGGCATGCCTCTAACCCTCGCTAGGGAGAGGCAAAGACATAAAATGTAACCAAAATGTTTGTACCTTCATAATATCCTGAAATAATAATAATAAAGTATATGTCCCAGTGTACAAGGCAGAAGCTGCATTTCCTCTTATGGTGTGGCCTCAGAAGTCATGTGATATTACTTTTTTTGCATTATAGTATTTGTGAGTCAGAAGTGCATATAGACGCATGAGAGAGGGACATGGATCCCACTTTTGGTAGAAAAAGAATCCAAAATTTGTGGACATTTAAAAAAACTGCCATAGATGACCTCTTAATTAACTTCCAATTCGAAATCTCTGATTTTATGAAACTTACTGGCTGACGGTAAGATTTTAAGGGAATTTTGATAGTGTCTTCTAAAAATTGGGGGTTAGCGTGATGCAGTGGCTCATGCCTGTAATCCTAGCACTTTAGGAGTCCAAAGTGGGAGGGTAGATAGCTTGAGGCTAGTAGTTCAAGACCAGCTTGAGCAACATAGTGAGACCCTGTCTCTATAAAAACTTTTAAAAATTAGTCAGGCACAGTGGTGCATGCCTGTTGTCCCAGCTACTCAGGAGACTGAGGTGGGAGTATTGCTTGAGCCCAGGAGTTTGAGGTTGCAGTGAGGTATGATCACGCCACTGCACTGTAGCCTGGGCAACAGAGTGAGATTCTGTCTCAAAAATAAATAAACAAATGAATAGTTAAATAAAATAAAAATGAAAATTGAGGGTTGATATCTGAGTTTTTTTGAAATTATTTATTGGTACTATCACTTAAAAGATTTTTAGTTTGATTTTACACACACACACACACACACACACACACACACACACACACACACACACAGGATATTATGAGAAAGGCATAGCTAAAATTGTCAGTTCGCTCAAGTAATTTATTGGAAATTATGAATATAAATAATAAATAAGGCCATAAAGTAATATGATAAGTGAGGAGCATGCAGCTAGTTTAGGTCATGATAAGACAAGCATTCAGTTGATGAGCTCAGACAATTTGGAGCTTCTACACTTGCTTTGTTACGTAGAAATATCTCCTGGAAATAAAAATGTTTGAATTCAGTCACCGTGTTTGGTGATAGATAAACTTGGAGTGTTGTGTCTTACAGGCATATGGAGTTATGTTCATCCAGCTGTAGACCTAACCCTTAGCTGAATCTTGATTCCAATAGCTACTGAAGACAGTGTTCATGTGCTGGTTCTTCTTACTCATCTTTTTTTTTTTTTTTTTTATCTCCTAAGGGCCTTGATCTAGACCTACCTATCACTCTCATTTGCCCATTAGAGTTTTATGTGCCCTTTGGGTTCTCCTGACATCTGAACCTGGACATACTCTAACTCTACTTCTGCTACTATAACTAGGTTTTAGCATTTTTTCCTACTACTTAGTGACGTCAGACCCTTGACCCAATCTGGATTTGTCTTGGTGTCCTAAAAGGTGCGGACTGATGTGCATACCCTTAAATTACCCTTTTGAAATTTGAGTAAAAAGACTTCCCTTCTTACAGTTTTTTCATCAGTTGAGGAAGAACATCTATGTATTCATAGAGTAGCCCGTGAGCAACCAATTATCTGATGAAGCTGATCAGACTTTAAACTTTTCTTCATGTTTCCCCCTGTTCTTTTTCTCCTCTCTTATGAGAAAAGAAAATAGAAGCAATAATTGAAGACTTGCCTTTTTCAACATTTATTTTTCCTACAGACTCAATCTTTCATTATCTCCTTTCACATTGATTAGTGGGTTTTTTTTTTTTGTGTGTGTGTGTGTTTTTGGAAATATTTGCAGAATATTATGCAGAATTCCTGGCTGTTGCTTTACTGCTGCAGGACTAAGTCAACACTTACTTGTACCTCTACCTCTAAAGAGGATTAGATAGGACTTTTAAAAAAGACCTTGTTTCAAAAATGTAATCTGTCATTTGTTTAGTAAATACTTTTCATATTTTGACCTTTATTTTATTTCAAATCCCACTTTCATTCAGTAGACCAAAATAGGAGCCCTCTTATGTGAAAAGAAGCACCAGCTATAGCTTGACATTAGCAAACAAAAATAACAACAAATGTTTTTTCTTCATAAAATATTAGTTCAGTCGAACTGCCTTTTGGTACCTAAGATGCTTTGAAGAGTTATGAGAGCTAAAATGACATATCAACGGCCACATGGATGAGAACTCATAAATGGTAATTTGGATAAATAACGTGCTGGTTTCCAGGGATTACAATGAGACTCTTATCTCATTCTTTAACCACTTTTTTCCCTTTAAAGAACAGAAACAAAGTTATTTACAGCAAAGATACAAAATAATTCCAGCAAGAAATGCAAATCTACTCTTCCACCAACACTCTTCCTGGTGAAGTATTTCCGCCCCTTGCTGATTTTAAACTTTTTCCAGCCTTTCATGTAAGGCCCAGTTTGCAGTAACCCAATTGTGTCAGAGGTATCAACCTGTCCAGGTATAAGCGCAGACCTGAGGCCAACATTTGGCCAGTGCCTGCAAAGTCCAGTCAAATAGATTATTCACTTTTTTGGAAGCTGAAACAGAGCTGAAGTATGGTTTGAGTTTTTACACCTAATGTTTTCTTGAAACATCAGAGAATTTTCTGCTGTAAAATGCCCAGTGATGGAGTAAGGAAGTAAAATAAGGCAGCCCGTTCTGCAGGGATCTACTATAACTCAGTGTCACATACGCTGTGTTGTTCTTGACTCCTCACTTGTGGCTGTGACCATCGTATCACCATAGCCTAAGGGATGTAAGCAAAAAGGATGCAGAGCAGGTTCTCGTGAGGTCATTATTGTTTGATAAGTTTGGGGTCCTCAACTGGTCTCTAGAATTGCTACCTGAAGACTATTTGGTTACTTTGGACAGATAACAACTTGCTGTTTCATTGCCCCAGAGTAGCAGTCATGGATCCAGAACTTGAGTGGTGGACCTGCTTATGGCAAGAGGTAATTTGAAAAGAAGAGAACAAACATTCGACTTTCTCTTCCTGGAGACTGCGTCTGAACTAGTGGCAACATAAACACAATTGTCAGAATGCTCAGATGAATTGAAACAACCATAACAAAAACAGCATGTTAATAACTTTTATGTACCCTATAAGAGATTATAGGAAGTGTTGTCATATTTACTAATGGAAAAGAAAAGAAAAAGATATTTATTTTCCAAAAGTGACAAATAACTTCCTGGCCGGTAAAAAAAAAAGAATTCTTCTAACAAGGAATACATATTCTTTGCAGAAAAAGCACACAAAGAAAGCATACACAATAGCAAAGAAACCAATCACAATACAAGTAAAAACCAAGCAAACCATGATACTAGATTAAGTAACTACTGATAAAATATCTATAAACTATATGTACTTCTAAGAGTTTTTATGTATGTATCTGGATATATGATATTTTTAAATATTAGGTAGATCTTATTGTGTACTGTATCTTGTACATAGTTTTTCAGTTAATATTTTTCATGCCACATTTTTCTAAGCACATTATTTCCATTGGTTATATTTCATTTTATTATAAAAACACAGCGACTATCTTTTGAACAGTTGTATATTTTGGTTTCTTTAGCATTTGAAAAAATTAATAAACACCACTATGGTACACAAGCTTGCAGGTTAAGCTTGACATAACTACATAATTTTTCTCCTTGGCAAAAATTCCTAAAAGTATAAAGCATCCAATGACTCCCCATTGGCTATGGGATAAAGATGAGTTTTCTTCCTCTGGCTCATACATTTCTGACTTAGCTCTAGTCACACTGGACACATGATTAGTGTATTCAATAAGTATTTCATTTTTTTTCCCTCTGGGCACCTGGTAGGAGTGCATTTCCTGGGTCCTTTTATTGAGATTATGTGACTAGTTTGGCCTTTTAGTTTTCTCCCCTTATCATAGAGATTGATAATATTCTACAGAGTGGCTGCTTTAAAAAAGACTGAGTTCCAGAGTAAGAAGAAAAAGGGGAAGAATTGATTAGAGCAATGTCAATTCACAATTTTTATAATATGAAATGTGGGTGAGGAATAACTCTGACAGTTCAAACCACTGTGATGTGAGGCTTATTTGTTACTGCCGCATAGCGTAGCTGACCCTGACTGATACACTGGCCTTAATAGTCTGCATTCTTTTTCCTTCCTTATGTTATTTGCACATGTTACTACATTTTCCTGACACTTCCTTCCTTTCCAGTAAACATTTACTTACTCAATTCTTTGTAGCTCAGTGCATCCTAGGTGATTTGGCCAAAATTCTAGGACTGCTCAATATACCTTTATTATAGGTACTTATAAGCCCACATAAATCTCCTTTAGTGCTTAATTGCAGTTTTACATTGTTTACTTTATTAGTGTGCCTATCTTTTGTAATATGTATCTGACTTTTGCATCAAAACCACTATGAAAGGTAGATATTTTATAAAGTGCTTGGCACATAATAGACACTCAGTAAATTATTTTCTTAATCAATGAATAAATGACAAGACACAGTTTTAAATTTTGTCATTTTCTAGCCAAATTAATCTCTGGAAAGATTTCATAACATTTCATAACCATTTCTCTTAACCTTTATTAACAGCTCACCTATTTTAGAGGTAAAAAGATCTCCTTGCTGATTGTTTTAGTTTTAATTCTTTCAAAAGGATACGATATTTTCATTGCTTCACTGGCCATTTTTGTATTTCTCATGGCCTATTAATATTCTTTGATCAATGTGAATTGGGTTTCTATAACTTATAATTGAAAGGATACTGAATAATGTAAAATCGTGGGTAAATTCAGCTTTGATCTGCCCTGTAGATGTTGCATTCTCTCTTCTCTCTGGGCTTCTGGCCCTCTGTGTCTTTCTCCAGAACTTTCTCTAAGGGCCCAAATCCCTGAATTTAACAACATTATGGCTATTGGGCAGCTAGTAATAAGGTTATATTTTAATTCCTATTCCAGTAATTTTCCTTCTGCAGAGTGTCTTCAGGAATCCTATGAGGAGATCCAAATGACTGACAGGACAATATCTGGACGTTCTATAGGTTATATCTGTGAAATCATAATTAAGTCACTAATTCTTTATTTTTTTTTTTTTTTTTTTTTTTTTTTTTTTTTTTTTTTTTTTTTTTTTTTGAGACAGAGTCTCGCTTTGTTGTCCAGGCTAGAGTGAGTGCCGTGGCGTCAGCCTAGCTCACAGCAACCTCAAACTCCTGGGCTCCAGTGATCCTTCTGCCTCAGCCTCCCGAGTAGCTGGGACTACAGGCATGCGCCACCATGCCTGGCTAATTTTTTATATATATATCAGTTGGCCAATTAATTTCTTTCTATTTATAGTAGAGACGGGGGTCTCGCTCTTGCTCAGGCTGGTTTTGAACTCCTGACCTTGAGCAATCCGCCCGCCTCGGCCTCCCAAGAGCTAGGATTACAGGCGTGAGCCACAGCGCCCGGCCTCACTAATTCTTTAGAATGCTAATGCAACACGTCTTGTCTAGCTGTGAATTAACTAAAGTAAATAAACTCAGTCATGTAAGTACAAACCAAAGTCACAAAATAAGAACACAATCTCTGCAATTATACTTAAGACATGGTGTTCCAAGAATTAATTTCAACCTAATTGTTTTGTATTCTTTGGACCTAGACAATTCATAGTATGAATAAACTCATTCAAAATAAACGACTTCATCCATGCTCTGTGGTTCCCAGTCCTTGTCAAATTGTATTCTTTCTTTCCACAAGAGTACCCTCTGTAAAAGTCATAGAAAGATCAGTTTTTTTTATTATGCTTTTACATCTTCAGCCTTGTAATATAAATCATGTTCTCTTTGGATTTGTAGTGAAATTTAATTTTAGGTGCATTATATTTCCTAGTAAAAATGCTATTTTTTTAAAATCTCAAAATGTATTCCCACACCTCTACTTCAAAATCCCAATGTAACACAGCCTCTGCAATGCTGAGCTTCATTGCAACATTGCTCTCCAGGAAAAAAAAATAGTTTTTCTTTTGTCTAACACTTGTGATCTTTCTCTTCAAGAATTTGGGTTTGTTCAATTGATTGCACTGTTTCAGTAAAGTAAACTGCATTTCCAGATTTAGACAGTGCAGTCTGTTATAGAGGTATGTTGAAGGAATTATTAATAAATATCTCATATATATTGTGCCTCGTTTCAGAAAGCAGATACCTGCAGAGAGGACCAACACCAGTGTCCACCGGATTCATTGAGTTGTCTTGGAGCGTGAGTGACTTTGCCTGCCTTGTAGCAATCACTATATCCTTTGCTGCATGTTGGGCTGGCCCACAATATATTACTGTTCTACATACCACACACATGTGCCACAGATGGTCATTTGTAACTTCAGAACTCAACTGTAATAAATTCAGCACATTAGTATTTGGCTAAGATTAAGTGTGGGGAGGCTATCATGGAAAACCCATCAGTCAAGTTCATCTCTAACCAGGCAATGGTGATGCCATTGCTACAAAACAAACCTTTGTTATGCCTTCTCCTCAGCCTCACCCTTTCCCTTTCTCAATGAAAGAGATGTAAATCTAATTTATATGCTAACATTCGCTTACAGGCTGTGCAAAGGAACTCAGGGTTTTGGTATTTGGTTAAAACAGACCTTTCTGGGAGACACACTAATAGCTGTGTAAGTCAGAGTAGGTCCTGGGTTTCTTTTTGCCCATTATTTGGACTCTGAATTTATTTTACTTATTTTATTTAATTTTTTTTTTATCAAATCAGTGGAAGGCAATCAAATCAGTAGCAGCAATTCAAGTGGAATCACTGGATTGAGGGCATGATACAAGGCTTAGTGGGAAATCTGATTTCTTTACTCAGGCAAAGAAAGAAGACAATGTCCTCAGGTAGCAGGTGATAGGAAAATACCAATGCAATTGGACAAAACAATCACAAAGAGCCCACGAGACTGATTTGTGATTGTTAGATATGTGAGCGAGTGAGAGAGGGAGACTGAGGACCAAGTGAGGTAGGTATGAGTAGGGTTATAGGAAAAGATAAACTCTGAGGACTTTGAGAAGAACATTATTTAGGTTAGGAAAAGGCATTCTCACTATGAATTTCTTCTCCCTCCTTGCCTGGAATGTAATCTGTAATTCCTCAGAGTGTACTTCTTTCCCTGTAACACTCTCAAGCAGAGACATTTCTTCCCTAATCCCCATGTGCCTCCGAGTTAGGAAGTGGTATTGGTGTCTGTGTTGCTTCTCATTGCCACTTGGAAGTCATGCTGTCCTGGCTGGAACCTTCTCCACCTTCTGACTTTCTCATCTACCCAACTCTTGGCCACTCCCCTCATTTATCAGAGACTCTGGCAACTGGCCCGTAGATTTCTTCCTCATCATTATTCTTCGACATCCACATATCTTTGCTTATACTTTTCCCTTTCAAGTTGCCTTCACTGCCCTTTCCATAGTCATGCCTTGAACTTTGTCAGGATGTAGAACTGCTCAACCTTCATGATTTCTCAGTAATACAGTCAAGCACAACACTCTCTCTTTCCCAATTTTCTGTTTAACCTGAGCCATGGCCCACTCTCATTATTCTCTTATCTTCAAAACTTACATCCATTCATCTTTTCTTTCAATCCATTGTTTTTTTTTTAGAGATGGGTTCTTTTTCTGTCACCAGGCTGGAGTGCAGTGGCATGATCATAGCTCACTGCAGCCTCGAACTCCTCAGTTCAAGTGATCCTTCAGTCTCAGTCTCTGGAGGAGCTGGGACTACAGGCATGTGCCATCATGCTTGGCTAATTTTTCTTATTTTTTTAGAGATGAGGGTCTCACTTTGTTGCCCAGGTTGGTCTTGAATTCCTGGCCTCAAACAGTCCTCTCACTTCATTCAGCCTCCTGAGTCACTGGAATTACAGGCATGAACCATCATGCTGGCTCTCAATCCATCCATTATATTCTTTATTTCTCTCCACTTATAGCTTATATTCCCAAGTTCATCATTGCAATAACATTCTTGCCAAGAGGCCAAACTACTTGCTCTTTTATTCACATTTACCTAGTGGTAAGTGTGATTAAATCTTAATCCTTGTTCACCCTGTTTATTTACCTTTTAGTGCTTATATTTGAACAAACAAGCATGGCAGATGTGTTATGCTATTTCATGAGTTTCATATTCCTGGTTATCTGTCCCAATAAGTCTTCCATTTTCCTGGCCATGGTGTTATAGTTTATGATCAGCTCACTCTTTTACTCTCCAGGAGGACCATTTCAGACCATCTCCACTCTTCTCTAATATCTAACCTCTCCTCTCCCTTAGTGTCAAATGATATTACCTCCAATTAAGTCCTATCCCTCCACCTGGCTTTTGTATTTTATCTCTTCTAATCATCTGCTTAACTTGGGTTATTTATCCCATTATCCCTTGAATATTTAGCATGTATCCTTCTCCTTGCCCTTTAATTATGCTTAGATTTCCCACATTAAATATTAATTGAAATATCACCATCCTTCAGCTGCGAACTTGTTATTTTTTTTTTCTTTTCATGATCTGTAATTGTTAATTTAAGTGTTAACTTGGCTAGGCTACGGTAATCAATAGTTTGGCCACAAACTAGTCTAGATGTTGTAAAGGTATTTTATAGATGTGATTAACATTTATAATTAGCTGACTTTATATAAGGCAGATTACCCACTAAAATGTAGGCGGGCCTCCTCCTATTAGTCGAAGCCCTTACGAACAAAGATGGAGGTTCCCCAAAGAAGAAGGAATTTTGTCTCTAGCCTGTAACACAGAAATTATGCCTGGGTTTTCAGTCTTCAGAGTCAAGACTGCAACATCAACTTTTACCTGGATTTTCAGCCTGCCCACTTATTCTACAGGTTTCAGACATAATCCCTACAATTATGTGAACCAGTTTCTTAAACTAAAATCTCTCTCTCTCTCAATATTATAATTTTGAATTAGAAGTTAATTGGTCTATTTTTTCTAGAGTAATATGTTTTTTCTAAGTGTTAAGAGAGTGGCTTAGTATTCTATTTTCAAACAGAGGGTCCCTCTGGAACTTCTTCATTCATGTTACATGAAGAACCAAATTGCATATAATTCCTGCTTTATTTTTTTCCTTTTTTATCATGGATTTTTCAAGAGCTAAAGCTATTCTAATTTGGTCTGCAGGCATTATAATTAGAAGAACTCAATGTGCTGATCGGATACTGATTGTATTGAGAAAAGCTTACACGATTACTATAGTTTCTATAATCTCTCAATTGATGCCTTTCTGCTTCTTGACTTCAACCAACCATGATTTGAGGGTGCAAGTTAAACATACATTAAGAACTGTGGTAGATTAGATTATCATTCAGAAAATATTTATTCCTATACCCCTGCCTTCTACCTGTGGTATTTCCCCACCATATTGATGTTCTGCTTAGTCTTACCACATTTCATCTTCCTGGTGAGTGAAGTATAATGTTCTCTCCCATATGGCTTGCTTTGGCCAATAGGATGTGAGTAAGCAAGATATACATAGAGGCTTGCTCGGCATGTGAGTAGCTGGGTGTCTATGGTGCTTGGATTCTTGTGCTCCTCCTGCTTCTAAGAACCAGAAAAAAGGTATTATGAGATAGAAAGAGGCAACCTCTGGCCAAGCATGTGGAGAGAAAGGGAGCCTCTAGACAGCGGCAGGAAGGAAATGCAGAGTTAGGAACTATAAGATCATGGATATGCTCGTGGGGTTTTGTACTCTGATGGGTAAAGAAAAGTCAGATTTTTAAACTTTTGATTTTTCTAACCACTTTATTGAGATTTAATACACATACCATAAAATTCACCCATCTCAAGTATACAATTCAGTAGTTTTTAGCATATTCACAGTTTTATAACCATCACCACTATCAAAATTCATAACACTTTTATCACCCCACAAAGAAACTTCTGTATCTATTAAGAGTCGATACCATTCTTTCCCACACCCACCAATCCCAAATCTAGGCAAATTCTACTTTACTTTATGTGTCTGTGGATTTGACTATTTTGGACTTTTCATATAAGCTAAATAATCTAATATATATATATATATATATGTCTATTGTATTTTTTATGCCTGACCACTTTTGCTTTGTATGTTTTCAATGTTCATCCATGTTACAGAATATATCACTACTTCATTATTTTTATTGCAGAATAATATGGTATACAATTGTATAGATATAACAAATTTTAGTAATCCATTCAATGCCTGAAGGACATTTGGGTTATCATAATAATGCCAACAGATGTGCTGAAAACTGTCCTAAGGTATCAATTACCCTCACTTGAATTGTTTCATGACTATTTGAAAGTCCAAAATCGTCTGATTATAGTATTGTGGGTAAATGTGTGTGTGTATTTACCCAAACAACTAAAAGAAAGGAATTAAAGACTCATATCCAAAGCTTTTACATAGTTAAGTGTGTAAATAGCCAAGGGTTTCCAGGGAGTTTTGGGGCACTATACCTCATACTTTGAGAATTCCCACCAGATGATTTGTGAGCATGTCTAGTGTTCACTTGTAGCATCAGAAAGATCAACATCCATGAGCTTATATTCATAGTCTGGACAATGCTAGGTGCTTGTCAAAATCTTGGCCCCAAATGTAGTTCCTGGGAGGTACATATTTAGGAGACATCATTGTGTTTTTCCAGTATCCATGGACCAACGTCTGTTTCACAGAGCCAGAGACCTGGGAGAGCCCTGTGTCAACTAGTGAATCCATTTTTTCCACAGCCACATCTAACTGGTCAACCAAAGACAGATGAGAACCATGCCTGTTCTGAGAGCTCTCTGGAGAATATTTCGCAAACGCAGTCATTCATTCTTGTACGGAGCGACTCCCGCTTGTTAAGGAATTCTTCCTTGTGCTTAGCCTGTGGAGTCCGAGGCTATGCCTGCGTTCACTACTATGCCTTAGTGGAGATGAGAAAAAATCTAGTTACCTTATAATTATGGCCATTAAGCCCCTTTCACCTTTGTCTCAGGTGGTTTACAAACTAATTTCAGGTTCTTTCACTTTCTTTGATTGACATATATCTGTTTTTATCCTTTCTTAGTGATCTTGAACATTCTTATATTTTTGTAAAACAAAGGTTTACTGTTGGGAAAGGAGTTTAACCTTTAGGTTTGTTGACTCACAGGCTAATGTTCTTTTTGCTTACCTCAGTAAACTGCATTTTAGGTCTCTAGAACAACACCTAGCATTTCTAGAACTCAAAATTTAGAAAAGTAAGGGTTCAGAGTAGTACGGTTATTTGAGGAAAGATGGTAGTTGTTAGGAGAAAAGAAAATTGATTTATTATTTAAAGACTTGAGAATGAGAATCAAAACAATGGTGGGTTTTCCATGCCTTTGACTCAAGCCTGTTCTACACTGCCTATCATTCTCTAAACAGGAGTGTAAACATAATCGAGTTTATGGTCATTTCTGGTCTTGGTTCAGGGTTTTTGGTGATGCTAACACTAATCATCATGGCCTTCCACTGCTGATTCCAGCACATTATTGCTGGAGTCATAAAATCTGCTGGCTTCAGCTCTTACCCTGTGAGTGTGTCCTATAGCCCTGGCCAAAGAACACTCCTTGCTTCCTGAAACACTTACTCTGTATTTTTATTTATAATAAAAACAGAACAAACACTTATTGGGAGCTTATAATATGTAATGTATTTTTCTAAGGATCTTACATCAATTACATAATTTAATTCACTCAACAATGCTACCAGGTAGGTACTAGTTTTTTCATATATTTAACTGAAAAGAAAATTGAGACATAGAAACTTCAGTAACCTTCCCAAGGTC
Organism: Microcebus murinus; assembly: GCF_040939455.1. Taxonomy (NCBI): domain Eukaryota; kingdom Metazoa; phylum Chordata; class Mammalia; order Primates; family Cheirogaleidae; genus Microcebus; species Microcebus murinus. The sequence continues at coordinate 23,026,279 of NC_134119.1, forward strand.
AACATCTAAAAACTATCAAGGCTGAGTTTTGAATCTATGTTCGTTTTATCCACAGCCATGAAGCCTTAGCTTTTTCTTTCCTTCTGATATTTAAATTCTTCCTGTTTGTGATGGATTGATTATAAATAATGGTCCCAATTTTTAACCCACCTCTGTATGTGCATCCTTTGCTAAGTTACATTGTAGCTTCTTTCATTAAGAGATAGGTTTAATTTCCCTACTCTCCTGGCCTTATGATTGGTTTTGGTCAACAGGGTAGTAGTTTTAAGCCCACAACTCAAGAGATCTTATATGGTTCTGCTCTTTCTCTTAGGGACCTTCCTAGTTGCCAAGTGAACAAGCCCAGATTAGCCCACTAGAGAATGAGATACATGGTGGAAGACAGCCCAGCTGTCCCATCCAAGACTGTTCTTACTCAGCCTGCATCAGCCCTGTGAAAGGGTCCAGCTTAGACCAGTAGAACCTTATGAACCTGCATGTGACTATAGGTACATGGATGAGCCTGGCAGAGTCCTGAACTTCCCACTGACAACTAGAGAACAATAATGAATACATATTGTTTTAGGCTGTTGTATTTTGGAGAGTTTCATTATGTAGCCAAGTTAACAGATGCATCATTCTTGAAGTCAGTGGGTCACATGACTGAGCTCCCATTCAATCCCTCCAATTAGATTTAATCCTTTACCTAACATCCTTTTACTCTAATAATATGTTATTTATACCATAAGTTTTTTTTATGCAACTTATAGATTACTCTTGGAACTCATGGATTTAATATTTATTTCAACTATCTGAAATAATGAAACCTCAGACAATGCTGTAATATCTATAATTCTTCTATAATGCTGTCGGGGCATTATCTGAAATAATATGTGTAAAATATCCTAGTATCACATTGAACCAAAACTGCATAACCAAGTGTAAATCTGGTACAAATTTTGGAATCTGAATCTCAAGGAACATATTCATCAAATTAGGAAATATTTGAATGCCTCAAATTGTATCTATTCTGAATGTCACGGGTCTCTGATCTTTATTATTTATATAATTTCTCCATCCTCTTTGCTAGAATGTAAATTTCTGGAAGATAAATCCTCTGTCTTATGTATCTGTGCATTGCTCATGCATTAAGTACTCAAATTTTGCTTGTCTCATTGTACTGAATGAGCAGCTCTCCTCTTTCTTATAAAAATGTTTTTATGCATAGATTTAGATAAAGCTAGCTTCTAATTTTAAGATAATATCAAAAATGTCATCCTTAATATGACATTTTTGGTCATTACGTACAATCAGAAATATAATCTGATTGTAAAATTGGAATTACAATGTGTACTTCTCCACCGCCACCAACATCGAAAGACATTTGGTTAAATTTGGTTCCTTAAAATCAAAGTCTGAGATGGAAATACTTTTTTTTTGTGGATAGAGTCTTACTCTGCCACCTGGGCTAGAGTGTAGTGGCATCATCATAGCTCATTGCAATTTCAAGCTACTGGGCTCAAGTGATCCTCTTGCCTCAGCCTCCTGAGAAGCTAGGATTATAGGCAGGCACCACTACTCCCAGCTATTTTTTCAATTTTTGTAGAGATCGGGTCTCATTCTTGCTCAGGCTGGTCTCGAACTCCTGAGCTCAAGCAATCCTTCCACCTCATCCTCCTAGATTACAGGCTGGAACCATTGCACCTAGCCAAAATACTTTTTAAAACAACTTATTAAGGAAGGACTTTTAGGGGAAGGTAAGTAAGGGAAGCAGGATGGGGCGAGGGAGACAGCTAAGCAAATGTGTTGTCTTAGCTGAATACTAGTTTTGGCCTGATCTTATGGGAGCTCTGGATAATGAATTGCACTATAGCGCTGGTTCTGCTTTGAGGCAGGTGGCTGGAACACTCCCGTGCAATTGCCTGTGTGTGTGTGTGTGTGTGTGTGTGTGTGTGTGTGTGCGTGCGCGTATGAGGGACTCCAATGAGCCATTGGCTCTCATAGCATCTAGGGGAGGGCACATTGGTCCAGTGAAGGGACTTGGCAGGGCACCTTTAGCTTTTCCTGAAATTTAGTTGAAAAAAAGTAAAATCATAGACTTTTCTTGACCTACTTACAAGGTGAAATAGGCCTGCTGCCTTCATGTAGCCTAGGGTAGAAGAAAGAATCAGCAACAAGAATGTGTTTGTATGTAAAATGCATATAATAGAAAAATTAAAGAAGGGTATATAATACAAAAATATACAACTGTGTATATAATATATAACTGTATATATAATATATAACTGTGTATATATTATATACATGTGTATATGTATATAATGTACAGTTATTCCTTGGTATCCAGGAGGGATTCATTCCAGGACCTCCCACAAATATCAAAATCCATGAATGCTCAAGTCCATGATATAAAAAGACATAGTATTTGCATATAATCTATGCATATCCTCCCATGTACTTTAAATCATTGCTAGGCTACATATAATACCAATTACAATGTAAATGTTATGTAAATAATTGTTATACTATAGTGTTTACAACATAATGACAATAAAAATGAGCCTAGACATGTTCAATACAGATGTGATTTTTTTTTCCAAATATTTTTGATCTTCAGTTGGTTGAATCCATGGATACAGACCTCACAGATATGGAGGGCTGACTGCATATATAAACATAAAAAAATATACATATACATGAAAATATGTAAACACTACCTAAATAGACACACAAAAACACATATATCTGTATATGTATAAGATAAGGTCTGGAAAGAAATGCAGCAAAATATAAATTGTGCTATCAAAGACTTGTGGGATTAAGATATTTTTGTTTACTTTGTGGTTTCCTTTCAGAACTTTCTTAGTTGAGCATGTGTGGATTTAATAATTACAAAGAACAAGAAAAATGTTGGAGAAAGTAATGTAGATTCCAAGCATGCAAAGCGGTTTAATGTTTTAAAACTTTTTATATACATTATCTCATGCACTGCCCTATTGGAGTCACAAAACTCCCTCATAAATAGATAAGGTTTTGCTTTAGAAGTCCTCTTCCTCTGAAGTCTCTGTAAATACCAGTTTGATTTAGGGAAAAGGCGAGTTTCCATGAGAGACAATTCTGGTTCCCATAGTAAGTAAACTTGCAGGCAGCTCTGTATAACTTTAAGCAAGTATAAAGAGTGTTGGGCAGTCACTTAAACTTTTTATTTAGATTGTTGTTTTCTTACATGTAACATAGGAAGTTTGGACTAGTCTTTTAAGACTTCTCTAAACCTCAATATCTGGGATCCTGAGTTGATACAAATTCCATTATTCCAAGGAATAATGGATTCAAAGATGAAGGGTAAATGAGAACCTTCAATTTAAGTCCCAGGAAGCACCCTAGGAGGAAAGAGTCACAGGGCAGCTCAATTTATAGTATAGAAATAGTATGCTATTTCTATAGTATAGTATAGAAAAATTTATAATATAGATTTATATTATAAATCTATAGTATAGAAAATCTATAGTATAGAAAAAGAAAAACTTTTCAGTTCATACCAAAAACTACCCTTAGTGTTTGTTTTTTTTTTTTTCTGCTATAGTTAAAAACACCCAAAACAAGAAGGGCCTGTTTGGTGGCTTTCTGGACAGCTTGAAGGGACAAATGGATATTTACCCAAACAGACACAACTTTATGAAGAAGACAAAGCTAGAAGGTAAAGTGGGTAGAAAGCACTCAGATTGAGAGGTCAATGATCCAAATTCTTAGACTCTGAAGGAAAATAGAAAGCTCTGTGTGTGGAGATGTTTTCAGAAAGATACATCTACATTGTCTTCCAGAACATAAACCCATCTATGGGCTGAGAGTGTTCAACTTTCTGTCTTTAGGCCATGTGTTTCCTATAAGACTGAGATTCAAACATCCAATTATCCATTTAGCATTTCCACTCTGAGGTCTCATAGTCATCTCAAGCTTAGTATGGCCAAAATAAAGTCCTTAGTTTCCCCTTCAAGCCTGGCTCTCCCCAGCCTTTTCCATCTCTGAAAACAGCACTACCGTCAACCCAGTTACCATAGCCAGCAGCCTGAGAGTCATTCTTGACTTCTCCCTTTCCAGCATCTCCCACATCTAATCCATCAGCAAGTCCTGTCAATTCTCTCTCCAAAATATACCTCATGCCCATCTATTTTTCTCAATCTTGAGAACTCCCAGTCTATCTAAACCATCACCATTTTCTCTCAGACTTCTGCAATTGTCTCGAGATGGGTTTCTTCATTTCCACGCTTGTCTCAAGAATTTATTGTCCACATCACAGCCAGAAGGATCTTTTAAAAACTTAAAATCAAGTTAGGCCACTTCTCTACCCTAAATCCATTGTTCTTAGAATTAAAACTATGCTCCTACCCATGACCTACAAATGTTCTTATGATCTGCTTCATTCTCCTCATCTCCAGCTACCGTTCTCTCTTTAGAAATGTCTACAAGGTCTGACTTCTTTTTAAGTCTCAAAACACACCCACTTATTTAGGCTTAAGGCCATTCTCTCTCTTTCATCTCCCTTTTGCCCCCATGGATTAAAGCTTACTGGGGTTTGCCTTTTCTACCAGTATTCAGCTTAAATTTCATTTCATCCAAAAGGGTGATCACTTTTTCCAATGATCAACCTATTGGAAATTGGACCTTTCTCATTCTGTTCCATAATGCCTCATTAATTTTTCTTATAGTACTAATACCTATCAGTTATTATCTGTTTATTGATTTATTTAACTGTGAATGGCCAGTCTCTTCCAGTTGAATATATACTCTAAGAACACAGGGACTTTGCCTTCGTTGCAGCATGTAAAACCCTTTCACAGTGCCTTGCTCATAAGAGACACTTGATAAGTTTTTGTCAAATGCATGCATAGATATGTGAGCTGGGGCCTCAACCGGTAGGAGATTCAAATATATTTTTGACCATGGCATGATCACAGGATGGAGAATAACATCTTCAGAAGTTGACTACTTGGAAGATTCTTCTCAATTTGATGCATAATTATTAGAGAATTTAGCTGAAGAAAAAATATATATCTTAGTCCATTATCAGACCTCCTTCTGTACATTATCTGCTGATTGGAGTGGATTCCAGATCAGTAGTGACAGCTCATACTTTGCTGGCATATTCTCAGAGGAATTCTTGGTCCCTCATCCTGTTCTTGAAATCTATATTTCAAATAAAGACCCTCTTCCAAGCCTGTGCATGAAATTCAAAACACAGTTCAAAATTCAGTTTTTCCAAAAAATATTTGTGTGACTTTAGCACTCAATGACTTTCCAACTTTTAATTTTCTTATCTTTAATATGATGGAGGGAGGGAAATTTGGATATATCTCTCCCCAGTTTCCCTTTAATGCTAATGTTCCCTGATTTCAGAAAACAAATTTATTTCCTTTAGCCTACAAGTTGCAGGCACTAAGGTATAGCATAGTTTTTTCAAGCACATATGTCCTCTAGTTTCTTATCATATACACTTGCCATCTATAGCTGATCAACATCTTTCTTTAAACTGACTCACTTCTGTTTTGCTTACAATATCACTGATATATATGAAGAAACAGAATTAATCATCATAATTAAAAGTAAAGTTAAAAAAATATAAAAACATGTTAAAACTAAGTATAATAATTATTTTTATAGCTTTAATAATAATTTTTATCCTGGAATTCTCATATAATAGAAAAACATACTTTAAAAGTCACAGACTTGGGTACAAATCCAAGTTGGGAGATTTTTGAACTTTAGCTTCTTCAGCAGCAAAATAGGAATATAGATGAATATAGACATACATATAGCTATAGCTTGATTCCACAGAGGGGCTAAACTGGCAAAAGAGGAGAATACAGAGTTAATCACTTTCTTCTTGTGTTTTAAACCCTGCTTATTGTCTGGGGCAGAAAATCAAACTGACAAAAAAAACTCTGCCATACCTACAGGAAAGCATGTTAAGACATTCACTGAACAAATGCCCAACAGATTCATCAAAAATGTTCCATGTGCAAAAGCAAACAATTAAGACCTTAAAATATTGCAATGCCATTGTGGCTGTTTAAAAGAGGTGCTTATTAAAGTTGTTAGTACTTAGTTTGGTTGCACCTGTTCTATTTAGCAAAAAGAGGGATCTAAAAAAAAAAAAAAACAGATACAGAAAAGACGTGAGAGTCTTGTCCACTGCTGTGGTTCAATTTTAACCAAATAATTTTCCTCTGCCTCATATTTATGGTGCAAACAAGCCTAGCTCCTAAGTCTTTTACTCCAATACTTAGTTAGCCATTCAATTAGTATCCTTAAAACTCCAAGGATTGCTTGTTAAAGTCTTGAGCTATGTTGAGCCTGGCCAAAGGTCCAAAGCAAATGTTATATATTCTACAGGAAGCATCGGCTGAATTTCTCAGCACACATTGCTGAATGTCCTTCCCATTTCATGTTTGCATTTTAGCCTGTAGAGTGGTCTTTGCCAATGATGTAGAAGTTTATAGGGATACGAGAAACTTCCTAATTCTATCTTGTGTAATTTCAGACCTAGGAGAGAGTTATGTTACAATAGACTTTCCCTGGATTCACAAAGTATATAGATGATTTTTATCTTGAGGGTTATTTTGCTCATACTTGTAAATAAGTAACGCCTCCAAGGCATAGTCAAAAGAGCCTCCCTTTTTGCTGTTATTCATTCTTTTCTCACTCTTCACAGCAAGCTGGAGTCTGAATCTCAACCTAATTGCTGAAATCTTGGCCCTGTTAATATTTTCTGTCTGGTAAGTTACATTCATCAGAGTCAACTGAATTTGTAAGTCCTCCTAAATGACCTCTGGAAGAAAACAGCTCCTGGCAATTAAGAAAATAATAATTTGTAATCATCATATATTGACTAAGGTTGGTCATAATATTTATAAATAACCATAGAAACACATGACTAACAGGATCTACACAGTTGCTTCCAAACCTCCTTCCAACACCAGGGAGTCACATAACACTTATAATCTGAAATGCCAGGTGATGGCAAATATTACTTACATGAAGATAGAGAAACTAGACCTGCTGGAGTGATTCCTTAATGAGTTCCTTTGCAAACAGCCCAGCCACATTCTCAGAGTTCTGATGAACGATGATCAATGAAACCTCAGTCCAAACATGCCTGCTGAGCTGAGAAAAGGGATTTCAGCAACAGTTGAAATATTTAAAACAGAATTGCTTTATATTCCATCCTGTAAGATAGTAGAGGCAACCTTTGCACCTGGAATGGAAGCCATTCATTTAGGCTCAAAACGAGTGTGGTATTGTCTTGGATAACCAATTAAACCAAGGCTGTGTGAGCATCCTGTCACCAGACAGCTGTGGAGCCGAGTGTCAGGGGATGGGTGCTGTTTGGGAAAGTTGTTTCTGCCTAATTAGGCTTGACCTATGAAGTCACATTGGGAAATGCATTGTCCCACATCATTTACCCAAGGATGACTTCAGGGGGCTGGAAATAAGGATTGTCTGGCACTGGGATGGGATGAATGCAAGTTGGTTTTTCACGATCGCAAACGTTAGAACTCCTGCCTGTTTTGATGCCCTGACAAGATCTCATCTGTCTTACCCTTCATTTAATCAACACTTTTCCATCAAGTTTCACATATCCTGCCTCCTAATTTAAGCATTGAGGCTATTACAGTGAACACATTCAATGGTCTTGGCTTAAATATGAGGGTGGCTCCTTTAAGTTAGTTGTTTCAGATAATTGGCTTTATTGACAACACTGTAAGTATTAGTGAAGTGGTACAGACTTAATTGCTATGAGTCTAATGATTACTTAGGAAACAGCAACTTATGAATAAGGTGCCAAATTAGAACTCTTTGTTATTTATTTATTTTTTATTTTAGTCTTTCACAACAAGGTAATTCTATTTGAGATGTGTAGAATCATTTAACCTTAGATAGATCCTCTATGTTTTAGGTCATGTTCAATTTAAATTGAAACACTACATATGTATATTACTCAAGGGTAGGAATTCTGAATATGAATCCTTTTAGGCTTCTAATATATTAATACTGGGCAGGCATTAAATAAACATTAGGCAAAATTAAACAAAATGGATCTTTTTCCTTACTTTTAGAATGACATTCCTGACTCTGTATTTTCAATTTGACACATTTAAAAACTGTCATGTGGAGACTAAATTGGTGTTGCTCTTTGATTTAGGATCTTTCAAAGTCAGGGGAAATAGATGTATTGCCATTGCATGTGTGTGCATGTACATTTGTACTTATAAGCATGCTTATTTCCTCCAGTATTTGAGAGTAAGTTGTAGACAAGATTTTCCCTTACTTCTAAACACTGATGTGTGTGTTCCCTAAAAACAAGGACATTCTCTTATAACTACAGTACAATTATCAAAAGCTTTGGAGTCAACATGTGTACAGTAATATCATCTACTCTACAGATCTCTTCAGATCATGCCGACTGCCTGCAGTGTTATTTTTTTGGCCCAAGATTCAATTCAGGATCCCACACTATCATGGCTTTCTGGTGACAGTTCATCTGAAACCATTTGGGACCCTTCCTATTCCATCATGACCCCAACATCTCTGGAAAGCACAGGCTGGTGGCTTTGCAAAATACCCTTGATTCAAGCATGCTGTTTCCTTATAATTGGATTCAGACTGGCAGGAATACCACAAAATCAATGCTGAGTCCCTCTCGGTCCATCATATCTAGAAAGTAGGTTTTGGAATTAGAAAGCACAAATATCAGGCAGCATGACCTGGGAACAATTATATAACGTGTCTGAACTTCAGCTTCTTCATTTGTAAAACAGGAATATTAATGTGAACTTCACAGTGTTGCTAGAACATTATATAACAGAGTAAAGTACTTAGCCCAATGGCTGGCACATACGAATTGCTCAACAAATGTTAGTTGTTATTGCACTCATCTTAGAAGGTGGACATAAGTAGGTCTTGAGAAATTATGGTAATTGATACACAGGTTCCTTAGTACCACCCCAAGAAAGCAGCAGAATCCTTGTGATTTGTTATTAGTTTTGGCTAAACATTCGGGAGGAGGCCGAGGTGGCTGCAATTGCTGTTTTATGTGAGGTTTAGGATTAACTGAATCATTCAGTTCAGCAGACTAAACCTATCCATGATAACTCATGGAAACCTGGACTTCAAGTCATAATCCAGCAACACAGTCAACCTAAAATTCATTTCCCATCCCCCATCTGCAAGCCCAAATTGGATGAAGGGAAAGTGGGAGGAATTGGGGTTTTATTTGAGGGACCAACTAAAGGACACGAGATATATACCTAACTACATTTGTCTCATCCAGTGGAACTTTATTTATTTAATATTTTAAGGGTTGAATTGTCTCCTGAAGAGGTCATCTTAGTCTAAGCTGTCTGGTGTTTCTTTTTTTAATGGACTTTATTTTTTGGAAGAGTGTTAGGCTCATAGCAAAATTAAGCAGAAAGCACAGGGATTTCCCATAGATTGTCTGCCCCCACACATGCACAGATTCTCCGCGTACAAAGGTCCTGCATCAGAGTGATATGTATGTTATAACAGATGAACCTGTGTTCACATGTCATTAATACCCATAGTCCATCATTTACATTAGCGTTCATATTGGTTTTTTAAATTATTATATGGGCTTTGACAAATGTGTAATGGCTTATGTCAACTATTGCAGTATCACACAGAGTAGTTTCAACACCCTAAAAATCTTCTGTGCTCTGTCTGTTAATCCCTCCTTTCCTTCAAACCCTGGAAACCACGGATTCTTTTACTGTCTCCATAGTTTTGCCTTTTCCAGGACGTATAGTTGGAATCATATGGTCTACAGCCTTCTCATACTGGCTTCTTTCAATAATATGCATTTAAGTTTTCCCCTTGTTCTTTTCATGGCTTCATAGCTCATTTCTTTTTAGCACTGAATAATATTCTATTGTCTGGATGTACTGGTTTATTTATCCATTCATCTACTGAAGGGCATCTTGATTGCTTCCAACTTTTGGCAATTATCAATAAAGCTGCTATAAAAATTTATGTGAAAGTTTTTGCATGGAGTGTAACACATTTAGGTAAATACCAAGGAGTGCAATTGCTGGTTCATATGGTAAAAATATGTTTAGTTTTATGGCAGTTAGAACCAGTCAAACTGTCTTCCAAAGTGGCTGTACCATTTTGCATTCCCACCAGCAATGAATGAGACTTCTTGTTGCTCTACATACTCACCAGCATTTGTTGTCAGTGATTTGGATTTTGACCATTCTAATAGGTGTGTAGAGGTATCCTATTGATGTTTTAATTTACAATTCTCTAACAACACATGATTTTGAGCATCTTTTCATATTCCTATTTGCCATTTGTATGTCTTCTTTGGTAAGGTCTCTCTTCAGGTCTCTTGTCCATTTTTAAATTAGGTTGTTAGTTTTCTTATTGTTGAGTTTTAAGAGTTCTTTTTATATTTTGGACAAATTTCTTTTATCTGGTATGTCTTTTGCCAGTAATTTCTCATAGCCTGTGATTTGTCTTCTTGTTCTCTTGACATGTCTTTCACAAAGCAGAAGTTTTTAATTTTAATAAAATCCAACTTGTAAATTATTTTTTTTCATAGATTGTGTCTTTCATGTCCTATCTAAAAAGTCATTGTCATACCTACAATCCTCTAGGTTTTCTCCTATGTTATTTTCTAGGAGATTTATAGCTTCCCATTTTACATTTAGGTTTCTATAATCTAGTTTGATTTTAGTTATTTGACACATATACGGTCTATGTTCAGATTCTTTTTTTTTTTTTTTTTTCTTTCGGGATGTGGTTGTCTGTTCGTTTTAGCACCATTTGTTGAAAAGGCTATCTTTACACCATTGTAATTGCCTTTGTTTCTTTGTCAAAGATTAATAGACTATATTTACATGGGTCTATTTCTGGGTTCTCTATACTATTCCACTTATCTATTTGTTTACCTTTTGTCAATATCATACTATCCTGATTCCTATAACTTTATAGTAAGTTTTGAAGTTGGGCGATTTCAATCTTCTGACTGTGTTCTTCTTCAATAATGTGTTGGCTATTCTGGGTCTTTTGCCTTTCTATATAAACTTTAGAATCATTTTGTCAATAACCACAAAATAACTTGCTGAGATTTTTATTTGGATTCAATTGACTCTATACATCAAGTTGGGAAAAACTGATAACTTCACAACTTTGAGTTTTCCTGTCCATGCACATGGAATACATCTTCATTTATTTATTCTTTTATTTATTTCATCTTCTTTGATTTATTTCATATAGAAACTATACACATTTTTAGATTTATACCGAAGTATTTCTTTTTTGTGTGTGTGCTAGTGAAATTGGCATTGTGTTTTTAATTTTACATTTTTATACTAACCTTGCATCCTAACAATTACGTTGTTATAATTACTTACTAGTTCCAGGAAATTTTGTTGATCTTTTTGAATTTTCTGCATAGACAATCAGGTCAAATGCAACCGAAGACAGTTTCATTTTTCTTTTTGATAAGTTTATCTTTTCTTCAAAGATGCTCTTTTTTTCTCTTTTAGGAAAAAATAGACATGCATAGAAATGTCATATGGGCAAAATGAGAGAAGGGTAAAAAGGGAGAGTGTCATCAGACTGCAGGCTGTGTAAAAATCTACTAGGTGTCAGGATATGATTTGGAGAGCTGTCATGGTGTGGAGGAACTGGGGATAATTCCTTCTGAGTCTCGGTTGTTTGAATGCCCTACATCGATTTAGGGGGCAGGCTGTTGAAGTGTTTCCTTTAAAAATCCTATACCACTTGTGTGGATGATGTTGGATTTTCTTGTGAATTCTTAAAACTCCCTGTATTGGCTATCTATCTATTTCTTATCACTCCCTGCATCATTTATCTGTCTTCTGTCTCACCACTTCCTATGTTAGTTGTATCTATCCATTGCTGTGTAACAAACCACAACAAAACTTCAGTGTTCTATGACTATTTGAGTTTATTGATCACATGTCTGGAGCCACTTAGGAGCTGTTTGGGGGGCTTTGCTGACCTATACTGTACTTACATGTCTAGGGTTGCCCGGCTGTTGCATGATCTAGACTCTTTTAGCCCAGGCACCTGTGTAGCTGGAACTACTTGGCTCTACTTCACATGTCTTTATCCTCCAACATGCCACCTCTGGCATTTTCCCATGGCAGTGGTGGAGGTGGTATAAAGCAAGACCCAATGAACAAGCCCATTTTAAGGTTCTGCTTGTGTTATGCCTGCTAACATCTCATTGGCCTGAGCAAGTCATAGGACTGAGCCATAGTCCAGGGACAGAATGGGTCACCGCAACTATAGGTGGAGGTCCTAGCAAGGTTACATGGCAAAGAGTGTGGATACAGAGAGGGGTGAAAAATTTAGATAATCCTTTCAATCTTCAATAGTCTTCTACTCCAGACTTCTTGCTTAACTTTTTATGAAACAGTTTGATATGGTTACAATTCCTTTCTTTTTTTTACAATCCACTGCCGGCAACCTCTTTCCTAGAAATCTTGCATGCTATTCCCTCTGCTTAGGGTGTTCTTTCCCCTCTTCCTATTAATCTTTTAAGGTCTGGTTGAAATAATAGCATGTACAACCCCTCCCTATGTATAATAATTACTTGCATGCAATGCTGCATACTAATCAAGAAATCAAAGGTAGGATCAGTGTGTCTTTCATCTCAGCATAACCCATTGCGCTTTGGACAAATAGAGTCTTGAAAAGAGCATTGCTCATTTTATGAATAGAAGGCCTTGTTAAGAGGTATACAATTGATGAAATAAGTAGTAAAAATATGAACTAGACTGAAAATTTTTTTATTTCTTTTATGAGTTAAAAATGAAAATCTGCAGAAGAGGAATATTTAGTTAGGGTTTAGATGATAACCCATATAGCACTGGGAGTAAGGGTGGGAATATCATATATTTTGAAGTCAATACAACAACTTTCATTCAAATCAGGATAATTTCACTTCATTATTTGTGTAAACTTAGGTTATGGTCTTTCTAAGGCTGTAATTTTTTCCATCTTTTTATATATTTATTGTGAGAATTAAATGAGACATCTAATCATATATACAATAATATAAATTATTTTAACATGTGTGTGTGTAATTTTTAGGGCAAATGACATAGTACAGGCATTCAGAAATGTTAACTTACAATTCCTTCTCTTCTTTCAAAGGAAAGAAAGCAAAATAACATAAATTAACTTATAATGTAATCTTTCCTTTAGAAATCCCATGTACTCAGTATGACTCACTTCTGACCTAGTTTCCTATTCTATCATTCCTCTAATAATCACTAGAGTATCTTGTGGCACACACACACAAAAGAATGAGGCACCTTAACCTCTGACCACCAGTAATTTTTGCCAGTGGTAGTCAGCTCATGTAACATCCTCTGTCTGAAGTGTCTGTCACACAATCCAGGTGGTTGGCAAAACAAAGTCTGAAGACCCTCTGCAAAGCTTTCTGTGACATCTGGAGATGTGGTGATGTTTGATGTCCTGATCCAATCCATCAAAGACCTGGTGGAGAAACCATGAGTCTGGGCTGTCGTCTGCACAGAATTCAAATACACTGCCCTTGGGCCAAAATAATTTGGCAGATTCAGAAGCAAGAAAAAAAATAAACTGATGGTGGCTCCAAAGTGACCCTAAACCTACCCTATACCTTGTTCTGACATTGCTCAGCTACCTGGAGGTTTGTTGCTAGTCTTGTAGAGACTCAAAACAACCCTCTAATGGCTCTATGAAAGTGATTTATGTGCAGTGGAGGAATATCACAATACCAGTTCTGTGGTCAAAGAGAAGTGAATTGTTAACCTTGGTGCTTTGGGTTTTGGTTTGTCAATTATGTAAAGAAGCTCCCTGCAGTATACTTGTCCCTCAAATATGAAACACCTGGCAATCTGCCACATCCTGTGGAGTCGACATCTTGCTTTTGATTTGAAAAGCAGCATCATAGTTGGGTTTCCACTTAAGTGACTTTCAGCTGTTTTTGAATTGCCTGAAGTTGAATGAAACTGTGTTTTACCAGGTGTTTTCCAAGCAAGAGTGCTCAGAAATCTGCCAGAGGAGCTGGGAACTGATTTGTTCATATGGGTAATCATGAATGGCCTCTTCAATCTCTAAAAACAAATAATAAAAATAGAAAGACATAGTAAATCTGTAATAAAACAGTTCTTTATATGTTATGAGAACAGGTTAAACATGTATTTAGGCTCTAGAAAAGCAAAGAAGTCTTCATGGCATTCTTACATTCTTCAAAATTAAATGCTTAATCACCCTGGTTTAATTACTCCTCATTCTATTGTAATTTTGATATGAATAGGTGAGGAACAGGATGGAAATTATTGGTTAGAACTCTACTCTAAATAGCACAACTCTTAGTAGCTGCTCTATGATTGTGCCATGTTATGGCTCAATGGTTTATTTAACAGTGAGTTGAGAATGACAAGTGGCAAAGCCATTATAACAAGTGTGTTCAATGCAAGTAGAGACCTCTTTTCATGGGCACTCTTTTGGTTACTAGGGATGTATAACAAACTGTCCCCAAATTTAGTGACTTAAGACAACAACTGTCTATGGCTCATGATTTTGTTGGTCAGAAAGTTAGACTGGATTCAGCTAGGGAGGTTTATTTCCATTCCTTAATATCTGAGGATGACTACACAACCTGGAGCTGAAAACTTGCAGAGTCACCTTTATTCACATGTCTGGCATATGGGCTGGGATGGCTCTAGGACTGCCAATTGGAGTGCCTATCAGTGGCTTCTCCACATAGCTTGGCTTCCTCAAGTATGGAAGCCACAGGATGACTGATTTTCTAACAGGGTAATTTAGGACTCCAAGCATGAGTATTCTAGTGGACATGAGGTCTTTCATATTCCTACCATTCAGCAACACACCTACCCCCTTAATCTATTGGTTGAAGCATTCACAAGCCTATCCAGATGCAAGTAAGTGGATATAAACTCCACCTTTGTATAAGAAGAGTCCCAGTGTCCCGATGTTTAAATTTGTCCTCATGTATAAAACAACAACAACAACAAAAACTTTCACAGATATCGTAAATCAAAATTAGCTGTATAAGAAATATTCTGCATCATGTAATCTAGAAAGAGCATGAAAAACTTAAGGGGTGGAGAAGCACACAATGCATTTTATCTCTTTTTACACTCATGACAACCCTGCGAAGCATGTCTCACGGTCCCAATTTTACAGTTTAGCCAACTGAGGACAAGTGAAGCTGAGGGACATAAAGTCTTATGGCTCATCTTCTTAAAGCTTGAATTGGAATTGTGGTTTTGGATGCTGCATCTCTTGCTTTTCCACTCCAGCATACTGAACTCTTTCTGTGCTATCCTGCAGAAGGTAAGAAAAAGAAAAAGAAGTAATTCATGTGCAATCTAGAAACAGTCATGTAAGTGAAAATCAAGTCAGTTGGTATGAGATATTTAATGTCTTTGGACTTCAGTTTTCTCAACACCAAATTGAAAAGATTTGCCATTTCTGAAGATCCATGCAATATGGCTTATGGGAGGCTTTTTGAGAAGTTTCATTTATTAGTCAAATAATTTTGAGAATCCCTGCATTTCGTATTTCATTTTTGGACAATATACTTAAGTATCTCAGCACAATTGCAGTAAAAAAAGAAACTTTTCAACTGTGTTTAATATAGCCTTTCCCAGATCTCTTTAATTATGAAATATTTGCCCAATCTCCCTCATACAATAAAAGCCCCTATTGGTTTGCCTTAGAATAATTTCCTATGGACTACATTTTGGACATAAAAAGTGTGATGATTTTGAAAGTGCTCTTAAACTCTAATGAAATCTTTCTAAGCTCTGACATTATCTAAGATTTTAGATCCACTTGGAAATTCACATCAAAGTCAGTAAACTAGAATTTCTCTTTTTTAAATTCAAATTTCAACAGATTTAGGGAATACACATTGAATACATTACATGTTTATATTGTATAGTGGTGAAATATTGGATTTTAGTGTACCCATCACTTGAATAGTGTACCTTGTATCAAATAGGTAATTTTTCATCCCTCACCCCCTCATCATGCGCCCTTTTAAATCTCCAGTATACATTATACTATTCTGTGTGTCCTTGTGTAGCCATAGCTCAGCTCCCACTTATAAGTGAGAGAATATGTGGCATTTAATGTTCTGTTCCTGAGTTATTTTATTTAGGATAATGGCCTCCAGTTCCATCTAAGTTGTTGTGAAAGGAAATATTTCATTCTTTCTTATGGCTGATAGCACTCCATGTTTTTGTTTGTTTGATTGTTTGTTTGTTTTTTAAACTACTTATCAGTTGATGGGCACTTAGGCTGATTCCATATCTTTGCAATTGTGAATTGTCCTGGGGTAAACATACAAGGACAGGTATCTTTTCAATATAATAATTTCTTTTCCTTTGGATAGATACCCAATAGTGGGATTGTAGGATCAATTGATAGCTCTACTTTTATTAATAGTTCTTTGAGAAATCTTCATACTGATTTCCATAAAGGTTGTACTAATTTACATTATAAGCAACATTGTATAAATGTTCCTTTTTTACCACATCCATGCCAGCATGTATTTTTTTTTTAGTTTTTAGTAATAGCCATTCTATATGGAGTAAGATTGCAATTTAATTTGCATTTCTCTGATGATTAGTGATCAGCATTTTTCATATATTTGTTGGACATTTGTATATCTTCTTTTGAAAAATTACTGTTCATGTCATTTGCTCACTTTTTAATGGGGTTGTTTGTTTTTTTTCTTACTGAGTTGTTTGAGTTCCTTGTAGATTGTGAATATTAGTTCTTTGTCAGATATATAGTTTATATCTTTCTTCCATTGCATGGAAGAATACTTTCCATGCAAAGAATACTTTCTTTCATTGCATACGTTGTCTATTTACTTTTTTGTTTATTTCTTTTGCTGTGCAGAGCGTTTTAGTTTAATTAAGTATTGTTTTTCTATTTTTGTTTTTGTTGCACTTACATTTGAGGTCTTAGTCACAAATTCTGTGCCAGTGTCCAGAAGAGTTTTTCCTAGATTTTCTTCTAGAATTATTATGGTTTCAGATCTTACATTTAAGTCTTTAATCCATGTTGAGTTAATTTCTTTTTATGATGAGAGTTAGGGATCCAGTTTCATTCTTCTGCATATGGCTATCCAATTTTCCCAGCACCATTTATTGAATAGGTTGTTCTTTCCCCAGTGTCTGTTTTATCTGCTTTGTCAGAGATCAGCTGGTTGTAGGTATATGGCTTTATTTCTGGGTTCTCTATTCTGTTTCATTGATCTGTGAGTGTACTTTTATGTCAGTACTATCCTGTTTTGGTTACTTGTAGTGTAATTTGAAGTTAGGTAATGTGATGCCTCTAGCTTTGTTCTTTTTATTTAGGATTGCTTTGGCTATTCCTGCTCTTTTTTGGTTTCATATAATTTTATGATTATTTTTTCTAATACTGTGGTAAATGACATTGGTATTTTGATATGAATTATATTAAATCTGTAGATTGCTGTGGGCAGTATGGTCATTTTAACAATATTGATCCTTCCAATCTGTGAGCAAAGCATGGTTGTTCACCCCTATAATTTCAGAAGTTTGGAAAGCTGAGGTGAGAGGATTACTTAAGGCCAGGAGTTTCAGACCAGTGTGGGCAACATAGTGAGACCCTGTCTCTATAAAAATTTTTGGAAATTTAGCCAGGCATAGTGGTGTACCTCTGTAGTCACAGCTATCTGAGAGGCTGAGGTGAGAATATCAATTGAACCCAGGAATTCAAGGATATAGTGAGCTATGGTCAGGCCACTGCACTACAGCCTGGGTGACAGAGTGAGACCCTGTCTATAAAACAAAATAAAAAATAAAGGAAATCTTTTTTTTAACTTAAAAACTCTTAATTGGCTATGTATCTTTAGAAAAGAGTTCAAGCAAAAGTACTGACTTCTGTAATTATGTAGTTAATTTCATGTGGATTGGAGTTACCATCTAATTTATTTTTATTTCAATCTGAACAACTCTCTAGTATCTCATTTAGGGCAGGTCTGCTAACAAATTATCTCAGCTTTTATTCATCTTGGAATATCCTAAATTTCCCTCTTTTGTTGAAAGAGAGTTTTGCTGAATATAAAATTCTTTGTTGACAACCTTTTTTCTTTCAGCACTTTTATGATGCCACTCTGGTCTTTTGTGTCCTTCATGGTTGCAATGAAAAGTCAACTGTTAATTTTATTGAAAATTATTGATGATAAGTCATCATTTTCTTGCTGTTTTCAAGATTCTTTCTTAATTTTTGCCTTTTGTCAAGTTGTCGATTATTAATATGTATGTGGGTGTGGATCTCTTGAAGTTCATTGAAATTCTTTAATGATTAGATTATTTTCATTAAATTTGTAGAGTTTTGACCATTATTTCTTTAAATACAGTTTTCTTCACTTTTCTCATTCTCTTTTCCTGGGTCTCTTGTTATATGTATGTTGGTATGCTTGATGTTGTCCTACAGGTGTGTGCAGCTCTGTTCATTTTTCCTTTATTCTATTTTTTAAATTTCTCAGACTATACAATGTCTATTGATATATATTCAAGTTAATTAATTCTTTTTCTCTGACACCTCAAATCAGTTTTTGAGCCTCTGAGAAAATATTTTATTTTAGTTATTATTCTTTTCAACTCCAGAAATTTTATTTGGTTCTTTTAAAATATAACTTCTATTTATTTATTAGTATTCTCTATTTGGTAATACATTATTGTCAAACTTTCCTTTAATTCTTTATACATGACTTACTTAGTTCTGTCAATGTATTTTAAATAACTTATTTAAAGTTTTTGTCTGCTCACCCAATATCTGGCCTTCCTCGGGGACTTTTTCTGATGGCTACATTTTTTCCTTTGTATTTAACACTCATTTCTATTTGTTTTGTATCTCTCATAATTATTTGTTTAAAAGTCAACATTTAAAATTATATATGGATATAACTCTGGTATCCCATACTTTATCACTCATATCCCACAGGGTTTATTGCTATTGTTGCTGTTTTCTTTTTTTCTCTTTTTGCTACTTTTCTGAACTAAGTATATTGATTCTTTTTTATCTACAGTGTTAGAACACTGAATCTTCTGCTAGCTTTATTTTTTTTAAGTTTTCATTTTTATTTTTATTTTTAAGGCTTGGCTTCCTAGGGATTACCACCATATGTTCAGTACAATTTAGTAATAAGACAGTGATTTTTCAAAAGATTTTCATAAATGCTCTTCCTTTATGTCTTTCAGATTTTGTTAAGGGGATCTATGAATGAAAGCCTACCTTCAAATTTCAGGAGGTTTAAAAGACAGATACAGGTTTTACTTCCTGCTTCTACAAGTCCTCAAGTTCAGCCAGAGGTGAATGTCTAAGGTCTTATACTTTCCCATGTTTTTACTATACACAGGACTGTGCATGCCAAATCCCTTTTAAATCCCCAGGAATATGTTGAAGCTTTTCAAAGTTCCCTATGGTTCTCAAGTTCTCCAAGAGTTCTTTAAAATTTTTGTGTATAGGATCTAGCTTTTCCTAATTCAAATCACTGCCTGAGGCATCTGCAATGTTGCTAGCAGATTGCTATTTTTCACTGATTCCCATAGTGAGGACTTTTTGTTTTTTTGTTGAGCTGAGCTCTTCATTAAAAAAAAAAAAATAGCTACACAAGTCTGGAAATGGAGATTTTCCAGGAAGCTACTCATTAAGACAAAATATTGACTGTGCTTTGAGGCTGGGACTTTTACTATAGCTCCAAAAGATGCCAATCCTCTCCTATGCTGTGGGGCTGTTGGCTTTTCATGGCTGCAGTGCAGCTGAGCTGGTGAGAGAGAGTGTGGTGGGAAATAGCCTCAAGTTAAAGGCCACACAATCTGTTGTCTTACTGAGATTTAGCCTTTGCTTTTGTACAGCAATTATGTTTGTTTGGCGGTTTTCTTTAATTTCAAGAGTTATGAAATTATTGGTATTAATAGTTTTTTCAGTATATTTTCATTGTTTTTGTATGGGAGCAGGTTCACAGACAGCCTCTTACTTCATCATTCTTTACACGTATCCAATTCTGAATTTTAAAACTTCATGTTGGGGTACATTGATGTGATTTTTAAATTGTATTTTATTACCTTTTATTTCGTGGGCTTTTCCAATTTAGAAACACATATTCTTTACCTCCAGTAATATTTCTCATATGATTTTTAAAATGTTTCCCTTTGTTTGCCTTTTTCTCTCCATCTGAAATGTCTATTTCTCATACTAATTTCCCACATCACCTTCTATTTATCTCATTTTTGTTTCCTTTCTTTGTCTTTCCATCTCCTGAGACATTTCCTTGATATTATCTTCTCAAGTTATCAAAGTTGATTTTGGTGATTGTTTACTTAATTTCTAAAAATTATTTATCCCCCATTATTTTTTGAAAACAACACGCTATTGCTGTTTTGTGAAATAATAATTTCTTATATTTTGTTGTGCAAACCAATGAGCATTTCTTATAAAGTTTTGCTTGATGTTTGCTAGGTTGCCTGTAGTTTCTTTCTTCCTCCTGCTTACTTTGGTCTCTCTCTCTCTCTTTTAAATTGTGAGCGTATTTCAATTTCTGGTGGTCCTTGGTTGTCTATTTCATATTGAAAGTGAGGAGCTAAAATTTATTGCCATCTTTATTTGCTTTTAGGCTGGTGGGCTTTGAATTTGAGTGATTATTCAGTTGTGAGCAGAACGTTTAGCTTGGGGACTCATGCTAGTATGCAAGAAATACTTTTTACTAGGG
This sequence comes from Microcebus murinus, assembly GCF_040939455.1. Lineage (NCBI taxonomy): Eukaryota > Metazoa > Chordata > Mammalia > Primates > Cheirogaleidae > Microcebus > Microcebus murinus. Next base: position 23,047,073 of record NC_134119.1, read on the forward strand.
ACATTAAGCTCCTTCAGAGAAGAAACTTTTTTTTTACCACTTTCATGGGACCTGGCAGTCTGGTCTGCATCATCCTGTATACAGACTTTTACTTTAAAAAACATTTTAGTTTTCAATTCCACACTTTGACTCTTCTGTTCAATTTAACCACCATATTGGTATCTCTGACTGCCATGTTTTTCTAGGGTTCTTCAGGGAAAATGATCCCTCTTGTTTTCCCCATTTCCTTCATGGTGACATAGCTGCATTTTTTCTGTATCTGGTAACTCAGTTACCATCCTTCATCTGCTTTCTGCCTTTCAACTTTTTGAAATCTCTTATCTGTTAATGAAGATTCTCTCTAAAAGAAGAGGAAAGAAAACATTTTTAGACAGAAGTCTTTTATATTTGACTCCATAAGCAAGACTTTTGAGCTATTTTCTATATTAGGTTTGTTGTTAACAATTATTAAATTACAGCATGTAGATGGCTTTTGCATTTGGGGTTGAGGAATATTTCACAAAATGTAATTTGTTATATTAGTGACATTTTGAAATTAAAATTGTCAATTAAGTTGTAACATAAGAAGTGTACAAATCATGTGGCTGATTAATGATTACATACACAGACATCTACTCTATTACCCAGAATAAGATGTATTCATTTATAGCATTACAGAAGGCTCTGCATGCTTACCAGGTAATACTTCTCTCAAACACATGTATGTAAATTTTATAGCTATATGTTAGCTATGCTTTTCTTGGACTCCATATGCATGAAGCCATATAGTATGAACTCTTGTGCATGGCCTCTTTGATTCAACATTACATCTATGAGATTCATCATATTGTTATGTGGTGCACTAATTAATTTTTTATTGCTGTATGCTTATTTGTATAAATATGCTATAATTTATAATTTTGTTGTTGATGAATGTGCTATTTTCAGAGTTTTTTTCCATTATGCATAAAACTTACATAAACATCTATCTGCAAGTTTAAAAAAAATATTTATAAGACCATTGGTATATATATATAGCCAGTTAACAAAAATTAAAATAGCATGAAGAGAGAAATTGATTTGATACAATGATACTAAGACATATGATTATCATATGAGGGAATTAGTGTGATGTCTTCCAGCTGGCATGGAGAGCAGAAATGTTTGGGCTTTTCAAAGATTTGGAAAAAAGCTATTGCCTAAAAATAGAAGAAAAAATATTATGAACCTGATAAATAATTTGAATTACTGCCCACTTGCTAATCTAGGTATGATCATGCAATTCTCTTTCCCTGATGCTCCACCTGCTCAAATTTTCAAGTGAGTGGTATGAAATGAACCAGATACTGCACGAAACTGATTATAATCTGTACCATTTTACAAGGGTTATAATTTCACCTAAGTGCCACATAAGTGGTTTGTTTAAACATCTCAGTTATATTTTATGAGTTGGACTTCATGTGTATTTGAGAGGGAAGTGAAGCCATTAAGACTTGCTCTTTGGCACTGTCACTGGTATTTCCATTAGTTTGTCAAATTAAAAATTATATAATGCTGTTAAAATGGCTAGTTGTATTAAACCAATTGCTCTAAGATGTAAACATGTAAAATGCTTTATTTATTCTGCCTGAAATGGTCACATCAATGTAGTCATGTAAGACATTGGTTCTCAAAGTAGTGTCCCAGTACTGAAAGCTGCAGCTCCAGGATCACCTGGGAGCTTGTTACACATGCAATGTGGGGGGCTCCCCCAAGACCTACGGAATCAAAAACCCCAGGATGAGGGCCCCCAAATCTGTATTTTAACATGTCCTCCAGGTGGTTTTGAATATACATTACAATTTGAGACTCACCAGCTTATGTCATTATTTTTCAATCCTGGTTGTGCATCAGAGTCACCAGCGGGACTCAGAAAATGCTGAGTCTGAGCCCCACCCCCAGGGGTCCTATGGGAACAATCTAAGGTGGCATGGACCTTTGGATTTTTGGAACCACCCGAGGTGATTCTAACATGTAACCAAGGTTGAGAACCATCCATTTAACCGATCCAAAAAAATAGCATCTTAGGTTTGCAAATTTTTGGTCATGTTGAACAAGAGCTGGAAGTTGTCATTTTGCATTTTGAAATAGGTCTTTGATACAGTTCTGAGTCTGATTAAGAAAATGTGGTATCTCCAGAAAGCAAGGGGACTACTGATTGTTAAAAGTGGCTCTCTTATCCCCATTTAGTAGAAAACTCTTCAGTTAAGGAAATAGAAGTAGCTCATTCAGTAGTGTGTATAAAAAGAGTATTGTAAAATGAGCTTCTTGGCTTAATGAAGAGCTTCATCAAGGAGAATCAATTCTGGATTTTGCTAGGTAGAGGGAATCTGGAGGGAGTGCTACTCTGGTTTGTAATTTTACATCTTGTTCTTCAAGGTGAGACCATGCTATGGGCCTATTTCATCCTCAAATCCTTCATTTAACATATTAATTGATATATGAGTTGTGTTGAATTCATGCTAGTTTTGAGCCTATGACCTGCAGTTGTTTTGTGAAAATCTTAATTGCTGATATTCGTATTGTTACAATTAATATTGACAATTGCATATAAATCACGCACAGAAAACAATAAAAAATAACAAACTTTTCATTAAATTGGAAAGGATCATTTTATTTTTGAAGTTTTTATTCTATTTTTGTAATAAAACACCATGGTCCCAAGGGGGAAAAAAAACTTTTTTCCTGTGTGGCAATGTGTTAAACCAAGACGCTTGCAATAACAACCTGGGATTCCTCTCTTTTTGGTTGTTTTGCTTTCTCATAAACCCCTGGCTTTAGAGGTGCTATTTATTTGTGAAGCATGGTGGGGTGGGGAGCCATAGATACTCTAAAAATCAAGATGTGCAGGAAGGTATTGATACTTTAGTATCAACCCATTGATATAATGCTAAATGGAATGTTGATACTTTAGTATCAAACCATTCACAGCTAATATTAACGTCACACAACAGCTGAGAGTTTACAAAGTGGTGAAGACCTCCAACTACAACCTATCTGAAGTAAGGGAGAAATTTGCCAAACTAAAGATATGTTCATTCTTAACCTGATAATATCTCCTGTTAAGGTGAAGAGAAGGGGTTGTGAACAAGTGTAACGGAAGAAGTTTTTCTCTAATTTACAGGAGCTTTATACAGATATATATTTTGCTGAGATAATCTTGGGACATTGTTGCCATTCCCAGGTAGCTACAAGCCACAATTTTGCAACTCAAAGGAGTCTGACATCTCTGTCCCAACAGCAACACGATTTCCTAAGACTCTGAAGGGTTAACACGTTCTCCTTTCTCTCCCTTCATGTCTTCACTCACAATGGACACAGCTAACTCTGCTAAGTCCCTGGGTGATATCAGATAATCAGAGAAACAGAATGCCATTGCCCTGCTCTGTGTATGATAACTTTGGTCTTGTGTAACTATCAGAGAACTAGTCTGGATCTTGATCAAAAAGATCCAATGACAACCACCTTGAGAATTTCTCTCTTCTGGGTTCTATTATCTCTTTTTGCTTATATTAATGATGAGGATCTAAGGAAACAGGACAGCTGTCTTCATTAGTTTTCTCCATTGGAAATTCAGCCATGATTTACCTGGGTAGTGGTTTTTCTCTGACCAGAGAGCCTCATAGTCATTCTGTGAATGTTTATAAGTTACATAATTACAAAACTGGTGGTCATGGAATTATTTATATAAGCAGATATTGGCTGCCTGTGATTATGCCAAGTTTCAGAGATATAATTTCTCACTCTTCACATGTTTAGTGGAGTTATTATAGCAATCCAGAAATTATGCTAATATAATTCTGTCAAATTCCTTCAAATGTGGGATGATCAAAGCTAGAAAAATTTTACCATAATCTTAGCTTACTACAACTAAATTCATATAAAACTCCACTGGACTTCCCCAGGAATTAGGGGCTTTTTCCTCACTCCCTGTCCAAGCTTTCCAGTGATTCTCACTTTTGAGTTTTATAAGAATCTCTTGGAGTAAAGGTGTTCTGACTCACTATAGAATTTGATAGGATTCAAATCAAGTCAGATGTGTTTTCCATCAGCATCTAGAAAATGTTATTCCAAAGTGACCTCAGATTATAAATCTTTGCAGGATTTTCTGGAAATGAACAAATTTGAAAGAAAATATCCTAGGCAGCAGGGCTGAAGTGTTGAATTTTTAGCTGCTTTGGTGATGAACTGGGAACTGAGAAAGAGAGCTGGATTTCCCTGGAAGTTCTAGCAGGAAGGTGGCTGCCCTGGGCTCTCTTATTTTTTACATCTGATTAAGCAGTATATCTGGTAAATAGTTGCTACATCAAAGTATCTGAGAGGAAAAACCCAAACATTTGTCTGTCCAACTTCTCTGGACTTCTTCATATTAATGTTGGAAGACTCTGGATGCATTTTATTCTAAATGAGAAGAGTCCTGATGTTGTACCATACAGTTCTCATTCATTCCCAACATTGTCAGTGTAGAAAAACACGGAGCCTGAGAATGGTTGTTTCTTTCTTCTTACCAGGAGCTGGGTGGTCCAGTCCAGACCATTTGTTAAGCATTACTGAAGGCCATTGAGTACGGATAAACACTTCTTGGCAGAAACAGGAGTCAGGTAGTGGAAGCTGCTATAGCCCTTAAATAAAAATGGATATTTATATCTTCATTTGAAATAGCCTGTTTGTAATGATCCTGTGAAGAGGACAAGAGGTTTCTCTCAGATGATGTCATGATTTCTGAAAAATAAATAATACTTCTTCTCTGGTTTCATTTATTTATTTATTTTTGCCCCAAATTTTTGTCCCTCAGAGTGCTATCAGATTGCTTAGGAAGGGGGTTAATGCGTGAGACACGTACCCCTGGGTGGCATATGTCTTTTACCTCTATGACACAGAATGTGGAGCCCTGTTCTCCTCATTTAGAACTTCTGGTTTCCAGCCCCAGCTCTGGATGAACCATTTAATGTCTCTCCATCCCATGTCTCCTCCAGCAAAATGAGGTGGCCAGTGACTCTTTTCAGTCTCTCAGAAAGGTAACAGTTGAGGGTGACACTTGAAGAAGTGGTGGTGGCTCTTTGAAGACAGGCTCTATGTAAACACCAGGTGATAATAATAATGATAAAAACTTCAAGCATTCTGTGTATGGGCAAAATTAATTTAGGATGAAACCACATCTGATAGGGATTTCTTAAGAGCTATTTCCTGTGCTACATTTATCTCTGATGAATCTAATCCAGCCTAATCCTCCACACGTGCAGCAAAATCTGCAGTGGCCCTGGAAATCAGGGGTAGAAAGAGTTAGGGAAGTGAGGGATTGGATTTTTACACATGCTATGGGTGTTGGATGGTAGGAAAAATATCATCATGGCCTTTGCCTTTCCCTAATGAGAACTCACTTAATGGGATGCTGCCCATATCAGAGGCTTTTATATTCTTGTGTTTATTATAGAATTATGATTATATGTGGACATGCTCCTATTTTCTTCTCGACTGTTCCTGGTATTAATATATAAGGAATATGCCTTGTTCATCATAGTGATTGCAGCATCTATCCAAATGTCCTCCATACAGTAGATGCTCAAGATGGGTTTGACAAGTGAAAAATAATGTTGGCTTCCATGTAAGAACCCAGGCTATTTGTTAGGTACATTTCTAAACAATTTTACAGGTGATAGCATGTGAAACCCCCACTATAGTCATGGATAAGCTCACCATCACCATTATGCAGTGTAGATATAAAAGACATATTATTGGGGGGAAACATATGAGGGCCATTGTGAATATAACGAGAATGATTAGTGTGACATCAATGTATCCTGGCAGCCAAGGAGAGTGGACTGGGATGTGCATGAGTGAACAATGATGACTTTACTATACTAGTCAGGGGGGCGCTAGACACTGTTGAGCGAGTGTATGTACAGTGTGGCCGCCACACTCAAAATGACTGAGCGAGTAATGAATCTGCATCAAATTTTGCATTACGCTTGAACAATCTTCCATAAAAACTATTGGGGATGATTCAGAAGGGTTCAGGGATGATGCAATGAGTGCAGCACAAGTAAAACTGTAGCACAAATGCTTCAAAGGTGGTAGAGAATCTGCTGAAAGTGATCCACGTTCTGGAAGGCCTGCAACAAGCAGAACATCTGAGAATGGTGAACGTGTATGGGTTAGGTTAAGAGACACTGGGAGAACTGTGTGAGGTCCCAAGGTGCCTACTTTGAAGGAAACTGAGGCATCATTGTTGTATGTACAACGTTTCTTGTATCTTGTATCTTCTTAAGTAAATGTATATATTTTTCATATTACATGGCTGGATACTTTCCAGACAGATCCCATATAGTCAGAGAAGTAGTAAAGTATGCATAATCCTCAGGCCCTCATGATACCCAGTGATTCTGTCGAGAGGAGTCCTGTCCCCAAAGTTCTCTGCATCAGTAGTTCCCAAGGTACATCACAGGTTGGCATCAGTATTACTTGAAAACTTGTTGGAAATGCAAATTTGGTCTGGCCAACGGCAGACTAACAGACTCTGAAAATCTGGGGGTAGGGCCAGAAACCTGTGCTTTATCAGGTCCTCCAAATGGTTCAGTGCACATTGGAGTTTGAAAAATTATGAGTGTACATTAGTGTGGTGGGAGTTGAGCTTGGGGGAGAATATGCAGGGAATGTTTATGGGATTATGAAACAATGGAAGTTCCCAGTTAGGTACATGACCACGTGGCCATGTGAGAAGTGGGTAGAATGAGGCTGGGGCTGGTATTAGCCTGTTCTTCTATTGAACCAACAAAGAGCTTCTGAGTCAGCTCCCTGCTAAGCTGACGAAAAAGGGAGAAGGAAAAGGGTCTTCATAGCCATCGTCATCATCCCTCATCATGTGTGTCCTACCCTCTTGGCTTTACAGGTATGGAAAATGAAACACAGATGGGTGTGTAACTTGACCAAGGTACCCAGTTGATGGTGGTGAATTCAAACCCATATTCAAACCCAATTCAAACCCATACAGTCTCGTTCTAGATCGATGGTTCTCAAAGTCGGCAGATATCAGAATCACCTAGGGTACTTACTAAACACAAAAGGCCAGGCTCTGTCCTACTTCAAAGTTGCCCTGTGTGCTGTATTAGCTCTCAGATGATTCTGAGCTTCTCCAGAGTTTGAGAAGTGCTGTTCTAGAGCATTAGTTCTTGACTCTTGCAGGGAGAATTGATAAAACACAAAGGCACAGTTTACAGCCAGGACAATTCCATCAGACACTCTCTCTCTCTGCGGAGCCTTGGTGTCAGTATCTATGAGAGCTCCCTGGTGATCTCAGCTTTAACCATGGTTGGTGACCACTGTTCTACAATCCATGCACCTGACCAACAGGCTGCAGCTGCCTCCTAGTGAAGGCAGTTTCCAAAGCACCTGGTGCAATGGTCAATGTTTGCTAATTTGAAATTTTCTTACACTTTCCAAAACTCTTCTTCCCAGAATGGGTCTTAGATAAAGTTTTGTAATTCTGAGGTTTGTTTCTAGCAACTGCTTGCCTCCACTTCCTTTTCATCTTCCCTTTCTTTATGGAATATCTTGCACTCAAGACTACCTATCACTCCCTGCTTTTTGAGGCTTCTTTATTTCAGCCAGAAACCCCTGCCAAATTCGTACATTACTCAGGTTTCTCAAATACTCCTATCCCTCAAATTAAGTGGCCCTCAATGGAGGCATGATAGTAATCACCATTAGTTTCTCCAAGGGTTGCCTGCAGACCACCTGTATCAAATGTACCCCTGAAATGCCTGGTAAAATGCAGATTCCCAATTCCTCTATAATTTTTGTGCATCAGAATATTTGGTATCAAGTCTCAGAGATTTGCCTTTTAACAAAATTTTCAAGTGATCCTTTTTCGTATCTAGGTTTGAGATTGATGCCTCTCAGCCTAGCACAATGCCACATAGATGGTAGACTTCACAGACATCTGCTAAACTTCCTAGAAGGAGCAGCTAATTATGCGTCTGCTCAAGTAGTGTCTCTTATGGTGTTAATGACTGATTATGGTAGGTGTGTAACTTTTCCAGCGGTGCTGTATGTTTAACAACAGCTGCTTAGAGCTACCGGCCTTGGTTCCTTACTACCAAGGATCACTGTACATGCTCATTCAGAAAGGACTCCCAACAATGCTCTTCAGTCACTTTTATTTATAACTATCTCCTATATAGATTTATGCTACAGCATACTCTACTGTCCTCCTTTCTCTACCCATCAGGGGTACTCAAGGACATAGCAGGTGTCTTACTTTTCCTGGCATCTGTTTATCCTCCACCTGCAGCCCAGAGACACTGGCTCCTGTATTTGTAAATATTTTAGAGTTTTCTTATTACTAGTTTCTGGGATAGCATAATAGGTAGGGCTTGCTCTATATTTGGAATTGATGGTTTTCACAGACTCGATTTCCAAATTAAATACCTAAATTGGCACCCAATTCCTAATTTACCCATTGATTCTCAAAATATCCCGTGAACTCCACCAAGTTGAAACGGGAAATGAACTAAAACATGCCATCTGCCTACCGGACGGATGCTATTTGAAGGAGTGGTTTCAAAATTTCACTCTGGTTTTAAAGATTTGTTACCTGGAAGAGGCCATGTACTTGGCACAATTTTATTTTGATGTGAAAATAATTGTAGAGTATTAGTGTTTTTCAAGAGAGTTTATTTTACTGAATCTTCACACTCACACTTTTGTTCTCAAATCTAGACAAATTTTTCTACAGTTGACAATGACATGTGAAGATTGACATTACATTTTAAGCATCATGCATAATTGATCGGAGTCAAGGTTCTCAAGCCCTTAACTCTTATTTTGCATCAAAATTAACAGTGAACATTTAAAAATTACTGCACCCCAATTCCCACACCCAGAACTTCAGATCAAATTGGTCTTTGGTGAGAGCTAGCTACATGTATTTAAAAGAAAACAAATCTTCCCAGGTGAATCAAAGGGATAACCAGGGTAGGAAACATCAGACCAGAAATGACCTGTTTGAAATGAATTAATCTGATGGTCAAGATAATATACTTTTTACTTTGTTATACAACTATTGGTGAAAAAACTTACTTCATTTTAACTTCTCCTACATTGTTTTACTTTTCTATGTAAATGTAAATAAAATCACCTTAAATTATTTTTAGAACAAAATGAGCATAAATGCTTAATTTTAGAGTAGAAATAAATAAAATATTCAAGAATTCTGATTTCTAATGGAATCAAGTGAATAAACTTAAGGTGGATATAGACAAGGCTAATGGAAGTTGAAAAAATCTTTTATAACACAAAAATTGACTAAAAACTTTAAGTGCTAGACATTAGGTTTGGGCTATTTGAGGTTCAAAAGTAGATGACATAATCCTGTGTTAGGTTTCTTTGGTTGCAAGCAACAGAATTCAATTTTCGTAACTCAAGCAGAAAATAAATTTATTAAAAGAGCTTAGGGGGTGGATGGGAAGGTATGGGAATGAAAGGAAAGTAAAAGAAGAAAAGGAAGAAATTTCAGAAAGGATGAAATCAGGCATTCCAGGGATCTCAGGAAGAGCAACTATATAACTGTTTTATTTGGGTTCCAGTCTTGGAATAAACATACTCCATTTTTTTTTTTTTTTTTTTTTTAGCTTTTAATTACTCAGTTCAAGGCACAAAAGTCCCAGGACAGAAAGTTCAATTTGTTGAGCTTAAGTAATGCACCCACAACATTGGCAAGGGAGGCCGGGCACCTTGATTTATAGCCTCACTAAACTGGACCTAATGAGGAGAAATAATTCCCCCAGGAGGCTGTTACCAAAAGAAGGATGCTGGACAGCCAAAAGCAATTCTTCTCCAGGTCCTCGTTAAATAATTTAAACTTGAAGGCAGGCACAAATATACAAGATGTGATCTTATAAGAGCCACGTAAATGATATTTACTGTGGGCGAATTTCACTCATTTATGCTCATGCAAGCCTGGAGAGGTAAATGCTGTTGTCCTAAGTTTTTACAAGATAATGCAAAAATCAAGGCACAAAGCCATTTTGTCAGTTGGCAAAGGTCACTGAAGTAACAATGTCAATGCTGGGGTGCAAGCTGAAAACTCTCAGATTCAATTGCCACACACATTTCCACCTACTCATTTCTAAGAAGTTTAAAAATGTGGGAGAGAATTAGTGAAAGACGGTAGGTGTCAAAGAAACTTTCTTTGGGGAAACTGGGAAGATCTTCAGGCAAGATTGGGACCTGGGGAAAAATAGTAGTCCAAGTGAAGCCTTTGGTAAAAATGTATTTTAGGGGGGAAAAAGACTGAACAAGGGCTCAGGGGCAGTTCAAATGCATCAATGACAGAAGTGCTGGTTATGTAAGTTAGGTGGGGTCTTGAGTTTGCATTGTATTTGCTTAGAAATAGGAAACAGTCAATGCTTTTTCATCAGAGGTAAAGAAGGGAAGAACAAGAAAATTTATGTTTAAGAAAAGTCCTTTGTGGCTATGTGGGGTGTCAATGGGGTTAGTGGGGCTCTGAGAGAAAGGAGCAGCTGAAAGACAATGGAGCTGATGACACCTGTGCTAGAGAGCTGCTGGTGACAGGGGAGGAGAACTCATGGGCTGTAGCAGCTGAGTGGGTGTCAAGGGTGGTGGTAGGAAGGAAGGAAATGTCAAACAAGTCTCAAAGGTTTTGAGCCAACAAGGCAAGCTGACGGTGGTACCATATCGTTGGCAAGTTAGGAAGAGGAGAAGAATGGAGATGGTCAAAAGCCTTTGTGACTATGGGACTGGTGCTTAGAAGAAGGAAGTATCCTAGAAAAGACATGAGAAGTTATCTGCATAGAAATCATGCTTGAAGACATGGCAGGGACCAGAGGGAGTGAGATTTTGGTTACTCAGTTGAAAAATAGTAAAAAGTGTACTAATACAGCTTTGAAATGCTCTCTAAAATTAATCTGATCCATCCCTGGTGGCATGTAAAAGTTAGAGCTAATTGGGAGCTCATTTTTATATGAGGAGTCCCCTAGTTTTTAAAGCAATCATTAAAACAATGTTATTTTGTGTCTTGAGCTTGAAGGATCACAGACAACATGCATATGTACCTTTCCTTAATTGGACCCACTATTCCTACATTGCATTGAAGTGTCTTATATGAGGATAGAGTAGATGAGAAAGAAAATCATCTTTGCTACAAGCAGGCCATTACTATAGAATGGCAGAGTTGGAAAATAAATATATCAGAGCTTTATATTGGTTCAAAGAGGCTTTGAAGATCAAAACTTTCAAAGTACAAGTTTTATTTTTATATAATTGTGAGGTTGTCTTTTCTATCAGAAAAAAAAAACATTTTGCAACTCTATAGGATCAATATCTTAACTAAGTTAACCCTGGTAAACTCACAGAGGCTGGCACCTAATCAAGTGCAAATAGCAAATCAAACAAGGTTTATTCTTCTAGACTAGCCCAGAGGCCAGCAAATTACAGTAGACCAAAATTCACTGGACACTTGTTTGTTCACTGGATACTTGTTTTTGTAAATAAAATTTTGGGGAAGAAAGCTATGCCCATTCATTTACTTCTTATCTATGATAGCGTTTGTGCTATGGTTACAGAGCTGAAGAGTTATGACAGAGTCACATGTGGTCCTCAGAGCCTAAAATGTGTACCATCTGACCCTTCACAGAAAAAGTTCTTGACTCCTGACATAGAGAATGAAATGATCTTTGGGTGGACTGTGAAGCAAGGAACATGAAATTGTCCTTTTGCCTATTTGTATATTTTAGATAATTTCTCTCAATAAGGGAAAGGAATGGAAACATTGACAATAGAAATCTTGTAGTATGAGAATAAAAAAAAAAAACACAAAAATCAGCAGAGTCCAGAGTACCTGTATAATTTGGGCAAGGTCAGGGGTCACATCATGAATCCTAGTTATGATTCTGTTTCAAGTATACCAGTTTCTTGTGAATATTCTGGTTGGAGGGGGGTTGAGGGCAGAGAGGAGAAAGAGGGAGATCTGTCTGTATCTTTGCCTCAGGCACCTGGTCTGAGTATATACTGCTGAAGCTAAGAGTATGGGTATTATTTCCTTGCTCCAGCCCTGCAACTCAGGACAGCCACAGAAAATGGGTTGGCTAAGGTGTCACTCTGGGAGCCAGAAGACCTACTCAGACAGAGGCTCATTGTTTTAAGATTTGTATTTACTTTGGGACCAGAGTGACCTGTGTTTTCAGCTCCTCAAACACTCAGCACCTCCCTTCTCAGAAATGGCCATGGAGATGAACCACATTTTCTGCCCACAGAAATGCTGAACTCAGGCTCAGAGTCAACCCACTTGGGAGGCAATGTGCCTGCCCAATTCTAGAAGATAAAACTGAGACTGGCTGATCCCTGCTTTTCCAAAATCTGTATTGTAGTTCCAATAGTACATTTTAATCTAGAAAAAAACCAGAAACGTGCTCTCTAACAAAATAGAATTACCACTTCCACACCTCTGGGACAAGACAACATTGGCTTTCCCAAAATGTAACAGAATAAAAATCCCTGGGAACATGTTCTTTTTTTCCCAACTGAGTGTGCCCTTGCAGATACCAAATATTATTACTAGCGGTACTATCGTTGTCACTGCTAGAAAACTATTCTCATTCATTTCTTTAAGAAAAATATTAATTAGAACCGTTTTTCTAATTGATCTTATTTTATGTCAAACTTGAGTTTTAACAAACAGACTATATTTTTGTGTGTTTAAATAGTTAAAATATGCCTATATTTCAGAACCCAAAAAGTAGAAAATGATATAGGATGAAAAGTATTGTCACCCAATGCTCCTCTTAAGAAGCAATCATTGTTTCCAGTTTCTTTGTATTCTTCTAGTAATAGTGTGTGTTCTTATAGGTGTTTTCTAAAATAATGCTATTTATGTAAACACGTATGCCACATTCATTTTCTTTTAAAAATCATCATAAAAATATGATGTAACAAAGGAAACATAGAATAGCCTCTAAAGTGTGGTGATCATGCACTATTGTCAGAATGCTTAAATGTGCCTTAATTTTTCAAATGTGAACTCTGAACGGAGGATACCAGAAACAGCCATAGTGATCATGGCATTTAGGTTCCCCAATATTTGAGTTTACACCAGTTGTACAATTGTTGAGTGAGCAAGCAAGTTGGGAATTTGGCTGTCATCTATCTGGGTGTTAAAAAATAGAGAATTTTGAAGCTTACTTAGAGAGATAGTTGTGAATGTCATCATATTAGTGACTATCTGCACCAAAGTAAATTCAATTGGGCAATAATAATAAGTTCACATAGTGGAAGTGATATGTTCATTTTAGAAGATTCAGTAGGGTACAACTCCATTTATCTTCAGGCTAATAATGGTAGATTCTTATTAGTAGAATGATCATGTAAGTTGTCATTGAATTGTCACATAAAGTCTGTACAAGATATTTATAGTTTAATCAGGTATAACTTAAAATCTATAATGGTTATATAGTCCCAAGAAGAAAGGAATATAGAAATGTTGGATTTATACCAAGATTAAACTCTTTATATTCAGAGAGAAGACATAGGTATACTTCTTATGAGTCAAATAAATTATGAAATACACTCTGTATATGTTCTAACACAGTAGCCACTGAGCCCTATGTAGCTATTGATCATGTAAAATATGGCTAGTGAAACTGAGGAATTGAATTTTTAATATAATTTAAATTAAAGTTAAATTGCCACATTTCTTGTGGTTATAGCAGCCACTGATGATCATTACCAAGATCCATTGTTTCATTAGGTATTGCAAAATGCCTACCGTCTACATCTTATCTTAACTTAATACAAATTTGAGTACTCATTTGTCACTTTATCATGGTAGGGCCTAAACTCTTTCTTTGAGGATAGATTTTCCTGCTAGAGTTTCACGTCATCTTTTAGCATAAACCACACTCAAAATACGGCATCCATGATTAACAGTTTCAGTTTGATTGAAGAGGAATGAGCCTTTTAAAACACTTGGAGGGCAATCTCTCTGCAGAATCCTTTTAGATCATTATGGCTCTTTGTACAAGCTTCAACTTCAACCAAGTTTTTGATGTCTCAATTTAATTGTATTATTCTAAAACATTCAACTTTGTTTTTATAACAATTCTTTTTCATTTTGAATGTAACATTTAATTAAATTACTTAATCACAGCATAAGAACAATTGATCCAATTAAATGTGGGAACAAATAGCACTGATTCTTGGTAAGCAAATTACAAGACAGATGAGAGCAGAAGTTCATGGGCATTATAGAGTAGCTCATGAGCCACATGTGTTCGTCAGTCAGTGTGCTTCATGGAAAAGAGAGCACTAGTGGTCCTGTGCGTTGGTTGGAGGGAGGCTGTGAAAGTTTCTCTTGAATCTGCATCATTTCCATCATTTCTTGAATCTGTCCATTTCCTGGAATATAGGCTTATATGAGAGCCCTTTTATTTTGTTCTACCTGGGTACATGATCTTGGTTGCTTTGGATCTGATTACCAATTTCAAGAATACAAGTGGCTTGTGAGTCTATAATGAAGTAAAAATACACTTGCTTAGTAACACTTGGCTGTGACCCACTCCAGAATCAAGCACTTCTCCAAGCTCCTCTCTACTGCCACCTCCCCATCAAGGGCTGGCATGCTCTGGAAGTTCTTTTAGGCCAAGAATGTATGCAAGAAAACATCTTGGCTTGCTGAGATCTTGTTAAAAAACACCATTTTAGGTATTTCTGTCAAATATCAAGCTACCAAAGTGTCTGTTTCAAGACTCTCCTATGTCCCATTGTGCTATTTTTATTTTTTATGTGACATCCTTTTAATGTCCATGTTTGCTGATTCCAAGGTGTCATCATTTTTTAAATGATCAATTATTTTAAGTATCAGCAACAAAGAAAAATGTTGTGAATTAAACATAAACTATCATTAATAATAGAATAGATTCTGATTTCAGAGATGTTAAAACATGATAAAATGAGGAAATGTGATAAAGCAGATTTTTAGTAAATCTTGAAATAGAGTTTTTGAGGTGAATCATTTTTCTTCAAATTAATCTTATGCATTCTTGGACTGTTATTTTTCCATGACTATTAGAGTATACCTGACAAAATTCACCAAAAATTCTTAGAGGATTTTAAATTAAATTGCATTGATTTAAGTAGAATTGCCTTATTTATGATATCAAGTCTCCAAGCTTATGAGTATGTTTCCATTCGTGTAAGTTTCAACAAATGTCTTTCAATAAAACTTTATAAAGATTTAATTTAGGGTATTGCACAATTCTTGCTATAGTGGTTCTTAGGTTTTTATATGTTTTGTTGCTATTGAAAACAATATCATTTTTTTAAAAAGTTATATTTTCTAACTGTTGTTGGAGCATTGGTTTTTGTCAATGTCTTTCACTAGTTCTAATTTGATGACAACTTACTTTTCATGTAAGCAATCACATGGTAAATAATAAACAGTTTTGGTTATTTCTTTCCAATCTTCTTACCTTTCATTTTTTTCTCTTTTCCTACTTCACTGCCTTGGATCTTCAGACAATGCTTGATAGAAATGATGATAGTACATATCCTTATCTTGTTTATATTTTCAATGGAATAGTTTTAATGTTTATCATTACCTGTGATTAAGTTTATGGTTATCTAGTTAAGGAGGTTATCTGCTAAAAGCCTTTTTGCTTTTTAATAAAGACTGGAGCTATGGTTTGAATGTTTCTTCTCCAAAATTCACATTGAAATTTAATCCCCATTATGGTGGTGGTGATAGGTGGGGCTTTTGGGAAGTAATTCAGTCATGAGAGCAGAGCCTTATGGATCAGGGTCTTGTAAGAGGGGTATAGGAAACTAGTTTAGGCCCTTGTAGGCTCTTTCTTCCCTCTGCCATGTGGGAGTACAGCCTTCAAGACACCATCTTAGAAGCAGAGACTGGGCCCTCATCAGACACAGAACCTCCTGGCACCTTAATCTTGGACTTTCCAGCCTCCAGAACTGTGAGAAATAAATTTCTATTGTTTATAAATTACAAAGCCTAAGGTATTTATATAGCAGCACAAATGGACTGAGACAACTGGGTATTGAATTGTATTAATATTAAATGCATTCTGTGAATCTACTGAGATTATAACAACTTTTTTTCCATAATCTGTGAATGAGATAAATAATATTATATATGTTAATGTTAAACTGGTAAAATAGATTAATATTGTATTTAATTTAAAATAGTTAAATAATTTAATTAATCATCTAACATTTAATTTAAATAACAAAAATTGATATAATTTAGTATACATTTTGCTAATATTTTATTATGATTTTATATTTGCACCAATAAGTGAAAATTAGCTTGTATTTTTCTTCCTCATATATTTATTTTCTGATTTTAGCAGAAAAACCACATAAAACAAATGAGATGTAGTCTTCCATTTTTGCTTTCTAAATGAATTTGGGTTAAATTTGTTCATAAACTCCCTGAGCCTGGTGTTTATTTTTGTGATTTTTTTTACACAAACAATTCACATACTGTAATGGCTATAGGTCTATTTAGATATTCTTTTAGAGTCAACTTTAGTAAGTTCTATTTTTGCTATTAATTTTTAATTTGTATTGTCAAAGTTATTGGCATAAAAACAATTAATGAATAAAAAGCTAAAAGTGAAAATAAAAATGAATATTATTTAAGGGACACAATTTAAAAACAAACGGTAAGCAGGTAAATTTAAATCCAAATATATTAGGCATTGCATTAAATATGAATGTTCTAAATACTCCAGTTTAAATACAAAGATGCTGCTTACAAGAGGATAAACCTTAAATATAAGAATGCAGAAGGGGTGAAAGAAAATATCTAATAAAAAGTATATCATACAAACATTAAAATAAAGTTAGTATAGACATACTAGCATCAGACAAAGCAAGAAGCAAAGATTAAGGAAGGTATTTAAGAAAAAATAGTGATATCACCAGGAAGAGATAATAATTTTAAATGTATACATACAAATAGCATAGTATCAAAATAGTTAATATAAAAAATAACCAAAATATTAGGAGAAATAGAAAAATTCATAATGATAGTTGGAGATCTTACCACCTCTCTCTCAAGGTAACACAAGGAGAAAAAAATCAGTAAGCACACATTAGCTCTAAATAACACAATTGATTATGTAATTTGACAACCAAAATTAATAAAGGTGGAATACTGTATCAACAACTGATATAAACATGTTTTCCTACACATATTAAAAATTCACCAAATAAGTCAAACACTGGATCATAAAACAAGTCTCAAAAATTTCAAATAATGCAACCATACAGAGTATATTCTTTTAATGTAGTGGAACTAAGCTAGAAAGTAAGTAAGTATTAAGAAATACTCTTTAAATAACATAGGTGTTAAAAAATAATCCCATTGGAAGTTAGAAAATATTTTGAACTCACTGATACTGAACACATCACATAACAAAACCTGTGGGATCCAGATAAAACCATAGTTAAAGGGAAATTTATATTTATTTGTTAGATATGAGGAACCACTTGAAATGAATCCAAGACCCATTTCATGATTTTGGAGAAGAAAGAACAATTAAACCCAGGATGGGAAAAGAATAACTAAATACAATAGAGGAAATCAGGGGGGAAAAAAAGAGCCGAAATCAATGGAATTAAAAAACATAATAGAAAGTATCAACAAAGCAAAAATACAGCTCTCAGTGAAGACAAATAAAATGAGGCCCAATTGGCAAGACAGGTAAATAGAAGAGATATTGAAAAAACAAGTAAATAATATCAGGGATGAAGAGGAGCATCATTATGGATACTACAGACATTGGAAAGATAAGAAAATAGTATTATGAATAACTCTATGCTAATAAATATAAATATACAGAAAATAAAAATATTTATAGGAAAACAAAATTTTCCAAAATTGACATAGAAGAGACAGAACATTTGAATATTTCCACATCAATTAAGGAAACTGATTCTGCGATTCAAACCTACTGGAGAGGTGGGAGACAACTCTGGACTCAGATGATTTCCCCAGTGAATTTATTTATATTTTTAAATTTTGAATTAATTATAGACTTATAGGAAGTAACAAAAATAATAGAATCCTGTATATCATCGGCCAAACTTTCTCAAATAGTGATATCTTACTAGTGAATTTTTAGCAAATATTTAAAGGAGAGAAAATATAACAGAAACCTTGTATAGACTTCCAGAGGATAGAAAAGAGTCATCACTTTCCAGCTTTCTTCCTGTGGCCAGCATCATCTTGACACCAATTCCTGATAAGGATAATGTGCATAGGGAAACTATAGACCAACATCTCTGATTCAAATCTTAAAATATTTTTAGAAAACAATATTCAGTGATGTATAGAAATAAAGGCATATCATGATCAGATTGGGTTCGTTCCAATGATGCATAGGTGGTTGACGATTTAAAAATCAGTAAATGCAATTCATCACATTAACAGAATAAAAGAGAAAAATCATATGAACATTTGATGAGAAAATATGTGTGATTAAATTCAAATCCATATACAAAAGAAACTCCTGGCTGGGTGTGGTGGCTCATGCCTGTAATCCTAGCACTCTGGAAGCCTGAGGTAGAGAGGCTAGGAGTTCTAGAGCAATCCAAGCAAGAGTGAGACCCCAACTTTTCCAGACTCCCCGCTACTAAAAATAGACAAAAAAAATCAGATAGGCATGGTGGTGCACACATCTGCAGTTCCAGCTACTGGGGAAGCTGTTAAGAAAGAGGATCTCTTGAGCACAGGAGTTTGAGGCTCCAGTGAGCTATGATCACACTGTAATCTAGCTGGGGTGACAGAGTGAGACTCTGCCTCAAAAAAAAAAAAAAAAAAAAAAAAAAAAAAAAAAAAAAACACTCTTTAATCTAATAAGGTGTATCTCCAAAATATCCCCAAATCTAAAAGGAACCATGCTGTGATGAAAGGTTGAAAGTTTTCCTTCTAAGATCAGAAACAGTGGAAAATATTATGCTTTATATTCTAATAGCTCTATATCAAGGAGAAATGACTATTTTAGGGCAGTTGGGCACTTTTCCCCAGGGAAGATCCGAAAACCTATGGGCAGTATTCAAAAGTAAGCCTGCCAACAGTAGTTTCCTATGAAGAAATCCATTGTCTTTTAAAGGAAAGGGTTTGACCAAAAAGGCAATGACCTAATCTAACTATTTTAAATGGCTTAATTGTATGTTTTGTTCTATTTGGATTGGAAGGTAACTATGAAATTAAAGATGATGCATTTTGTTAATGTTGAAATCTGGCTGGGCTATGATTAATGAGACTCCTCATATTCTAGTTATGCCTATTGCCTTAATCATTGTCCATCTATTTTTTCATATATTAATTACAACATAAATTTGTGTATTTTTCAGTATACTGACATTTTCTACACAAGGGAATGAGTTTAACTTAGATGAGTTGTTAGGAAAATTGTCTTCAGGGAACCCTCTGATACTTATCATCCATCTTCATGGATTTGGTATTATTGAGAAAAATGATTAAAAAGTCAAATGTATTTCACGTTAAGGTAAAACCTAGAAAATGTTTTGCTGACATGAGGTCAGTAGTGAATTTCCCCACATTTTGTATGACTACTTAAATTTTTTTGTAATAATATAATTTTTATGTTAAGGATTTTAGAATGTGTAAATGATAAACTTTTTCCCCGACACATTTTAATCAAACTTTGCTTGACTATAGCACACTATTTTAGGAGGTCTATTGTTCCACCGCTGAATAGCTAATTGGTGGGAAATTCTTCCTTTATTCTTCAAAAGATTCAGACACCTTATTCTTTATAGGTAATGACTCATGTCTAATTTATTGATTAATCAGACTTTCATTTTTTTCTTCTTACATCATTGCATTATGCTACTCACTGTCTTCAGTGTTCTATTTTGATTCTACATGTTTTATTTTGTTTTTTTTTTGTTTAATTGTATTTATTATATTTAGTTATTTATTCTTATTCATCTTCATCTTTTCTCTTAAACCTAAGGCTCCAGAATTGTTCCCCACACTTGGAAGACTTTCTCAGGCAGTAAAACTTATGGTGCACACACTGAAGAATATGGGTCCACGGGATCTTTTGAAATTATTCTTTTCTGGGAATTTACGATGGACACCCAAGCCTTTGTATTTTTCTCCTAAAAATTTTCATACATAAAATAATATGAAAAATTATCTTTCCCTTCATGGATTTATATCAATGCATATCAATGCAATTTATATCAATTTATAGCAATGCATATCAATGCAATCAAAGGTCATTCCAAAGTGTTTTACCTTCAAGAAAGCAGGAATAAATGTCTTTCTCTTTCAGCAAATATAATGTGTTTGTGTGTATTTTGGACATATAGTGAAAACTCAATACATTTACATAGAATGGATTATTGAGGGCCTTTTCTAAAACATATTAATGTCAGCACCCATGGGTAAGCCTCACCAGTCATAGATACACCAGGGACAGCGACCAAAGAAGCCCATCCTCAGTCAATTTTCCTCTTCTTTTTCATCCTCTTTTAAGCCTCAGGTGGGCTTCTTGGCTGGAGTGTTTAGTGAGAAACCAGAAGGCAGTGCAGGTCGCTGGCTTCCCAATCACCCATTGAAACTTCACCTCTTCTCTCTCCCTGGTCCAAGGTCAATTTTTGGTCCTTCAGGTTATTGTTCAATGCAGCGGGACATTTGACTTAGTTTTTAGGTAGTGACAAGTGATAATCATTTTGTGATGCTTGTTATGACCAGGTTTCTGCCATCCTGCTCTTGCAAAATCATTGATAATTTCTGCAAATCATTGAGTTAGTTGATATTAAAAATAGAAGTTTATATTGGGTCATTGATCACAATGAAAAGAAAGCAAAGAATTATATGCACAAAGATGTAAAATGTCCTCTGTAAACCAAGTGGTAAGTAAAAGAAATAAAGAAACTTCAATTTTTATAAACATTTATTCAAGAAATATGATGTAACTGTCTCACTAAGATAAGCAATTAATATTCCTGTAAAATAGAATAGTAATGGACATGATGATTTCTGCTAATTAAACCACAGAAGTAGTATGTATGATGTTTTATTTGACAACCACATTTGAGCCTCATTCTAACTTAGAATGAAAGTGTAGCCCAAATGTCTCTGCTTTCATAGTTCACACCAATGGCAAATTTGCCATATGATTTAAAAGTTTGAGGAGGTAAACTTGTAGAAATATCATCTATTTTTCCAAGCTTTCAAAAATACCTATTTGGATGTTCTAAAGGCATACTAGAAAAAATATTTGAAGACGATGCACTTTAAGAAGGTCTTTGTTTCAGAAAACTGTAAAATGTCCATATATAGTATGTTAAAATGCATTTTAACTAATGTCTATTACGGAATTGACTAATGGATTAAAAGTTAAATACATAAGGTGGTAATGACAAGAATTGGCACTCTGTTGACAAAAATTGCCAGTGCTACTCCTGCAAGCATTTCTTGATTATTCTTTCTTGGTTATCCTTTCTTGATCATTCCCCACTGCCAAACTCTTCAAACACACCCTAGGAAACAGCCCTCAGTTACAGTGAGTCCGTTGCTACATAGCTTAAATTAACTTGTCCTTACCTTTGCCACTATGTTGCAGGTTTTCTCTGAAGGACCAATTCATTACCTGAATATGTAAGAGAAACGTATGTAGGCAAAACCTACATATGTAGGCAAAACCACTGCAGCATCAATAAATCCAGCTTGACTCAGAAATTTGAGTCTAAGACAAACTGTGGTTTTAGTAGGAGTACAGTGTGTAGAATTGGGAGTTAGGAAAGTCAGGCATTCACAAGGAAGATGACAACAGGGTTTTGTTTTACAACCCAACTCTTTCTAATTAACGGTAGCTACATAGAGTGCTATGCTGAGAAGGATTCTGAGCCAAATTAGACTCAAGAGAAAACAGTGCTGGGAAAAACTATCAATAATTCTGATATACATGGGAAAGGCAGTGGGCAGCATTCTTATCACACATTTCCCATTCTTTGTTCCTATGTCAGTGATTATCAATGGGAACAATTCCCCACCTCTCCTCTCAGGTTGCTAATGTTTGGAGATGTTTTTGGTTGTCACAACTAGGGTAAGCATTCTACTGGCATGCA
This sequence comes from Microcebus murinus, assembly GCF_040939455.1. Classification (NCBI taxonomy): domain Eukaryota; kingdom Metazoa; phylum Chordata; class Mammalia; order Primates; family Cheirogaleidae; genus Microcebus; species Microcebus murinus. The sequence goes on from NC_134119.1 coordinate 23,069,231, forward strand.
ATGGATAGAGTCCAGAGATGCAGCTCCATGTCACATGCACAGGACAGCTGCCCACAATGAAGAATTATCTGACCCAAAATAATATCAATAGTGCTAAGGCTGAGAAAACTTTTCCTGGAAGATCTTTAAATGTCTTTGATTAAACTCAACAGCTCTTACTGCCACACATAACTGTACTGCCTTATTTTTTTCCTTCCCTTGCCCACATTTATAATTGCTTAGCACTCTAAGCAAAACTGGAAGTAACAGTTTTAGAAGAGACAATTGTTTTTCACTAAAATAATATAAGAAATGGTGATCTGAATTATTTGCTGAGTTCAAAGTACATAGTGTTGGAATTGACGTGGCATGATGGATTTCTGTTGTCTTTTGCTCATGGTCTGAAATACAGATCCCTCATAATAAAGCAGCTGCCTTCTGCCTCACTTCACTTGTATTAGTTCCTTGATATATCTTTGGATCCAATTGTTTTTCTGCATTTAAAATTATATTATATATCACATATATATTATATTATTTAAATTAAGACAATTTTGTGTCTTTCTTTCAAATCCTGTGTGTTATCTTTTGGCTGTCCTCTTGGCTAAGTTTTCTATATAACATGTTGAAGAAAATTATTGCAAGCACAGTGGTCATCTTGCTTCAGGGTCAATCCCAAATAGAGAACTTTCAACATTTTACTATTAAGCAGTGTTTGCTGTATCAGTCAGAGATTCTATTGGCAAACAGAACCCATTCTGAGTGTTTTAAACGGAAAGGATATTTATTAACGTGGGATATTTGGTAGCTTAGAAAATTTCCAAAAGGGCAAGATGGTCAGAGATAAGAGCTACATATCCAGGAAAAATGTACAAAAACTGTGGGAGTTGCTACAGCAAAGAATCTACTACTGAGTGGAAGGAGAGTGTCTAGCTGAACCCATCTTTCCACCTGTGTCCACTAAGGCACCAGGCATGTCAGCTGAGCTACCTTGGACCATTGAGACCAGAACAACCATCAGATGAACACCACCTAATTATCCCAGTCAACACTTCATGAAGTGGAAGAATCATCTAGCTAAGTCTTTTTCAAATCTCTGACCCACAAATCATGTGATATAATAATCAACTGCTCATTTCAAACTACTAAATGTTGGGGAAGTTTGTTACCTATTAATGAACTATTTGTATGTATTACTCTCTAATATCCACAATTCTTTCCATCTCACAGCTGCAAAATGCCCAAACATTAATCATCCCTGGACAACTACTAGGACCTGTAATTTATCAATCTTGTCACTCCTCTCCTTTATCGGATAAATTCAGGGGCCAATCATAACTTCATTCTCCTCTCTTGCTCTATTATTCAAAACCCCACTTTCTGTTAAGTCCATCTCTCCTCATACTACATACCTGCACCTATGCAAAGAAATATTCACTGGGAAAAAAAAAACCAAGATATATATATATATAATGGGTTTCATTTCAAATTTATCACCACTAACTTCAGATGTGTCTTCAATTTGTTCAGTGATAATTCTGTATTTTCCTAGATCATTCACTCTCCCACTCACACAGTTCTCTATTTACAACTTTTCCTGTATGCTCAAGCTTTACACTCAGCTGACAACTGTTGCTTCCTATTTCCTTGGGAAAACAGAAGCAATCAGATGGGAAATTGTGGAATTTCCCACAAATACCCACCTATCAACATCAGTACCTTTTTACTCTTCTATTTCTAGTAATTTTCTTTCTTTGCATCCAAAACAAACATTTCTACTTTTTTAGTAGATTATGCCATCTTTCACTTCTAACAGGAAAACTCCAGTGTTTCTTCCACCCCACTCCTACATCATCAGTTATTCCCTGTCTATTGGATCCTTCCCCCACAAAAATACTTCTGCTCTAAGTTCTCCCATTTAAAAAAAAAATCTTCTACTGATTCCATACCCCCTCCAGTTATTGTATCATAACTCTGCTACCTACTAGGGCAAAATCTCTGGAAATGGATGTCTACCCACTGTCTCAATTCTTCTTCTCCCCTTCTGTCTTGTATCCCCTCCATTCAAGTCTTTGCTGTCACCACTCCACTGAAATTCTCTTATCCAGATCACTACGGCTTCTAATCTCAAAAGTCCAAGTGTTGATTCTCAGTCCTCAACTGACTGGGCCTATAAACAGCATTGGCATTCTCTTCTTGAAATAGTTCTTAACTTGGTTCCTAAGTCACTTCTCCCTCATGGGTTTTCTCCTAGCTCACTGGCTTCTCCTTCTCCACTGCCTCTGCTTGTTCCTACTTTTTCTCCTTAAACTTTGAACAGTGGATTGCTTGATGCTTGCTGTCCTCAAGCTCTCTTCTCTACCAATAAAACCCTTTCCCTTAGAGTCCAATCTCTTGGCCTAAGCACCGTCTATGGGTTGACTTTCACATGCACATTTCCAGCCTGGGCCTCTGCCCTAGATTCAAGCTGTTTTATGTAATTTCCCACCCAGTATTTCTGTTTGGATATCTGATAAGCATCTTAAACTTAACATGTTCAAAATTTAATTCCTCATATTCTCTCTAAAATCTATGCCTCCCATGGCATTTATCATCAGTATAAATGTAAATTCTGTCTTTCCAAATGTTCAGACAAAAATCCTTGGAGTCATCCTTGATATCTCTCTAATACCCTCTATCTAGTCTATTAATAAATTCTGTTGAATTCTCTACCTATCCATAATATACTACATTTTAACATTTTTACTGCTACCACCATAATCCAAGACACCATCATCTCTTGCCTGAATTATTATAATAATTGTCAATTGGTCTGCTTGCTTATGTACTTGCCTCAGTAGTCTATGGTTAGGATAGTAGACAGAGTGATCCTGTTAAAAAGCAAGTCAGGTAGTAAAAATCTGTTGCAAAATATCCAATTTATTTCTCTCTTACTCAAAATAAAAGTCAAAGGACTTATAATATCATGCAACGACCCAACCATCTGCCCCTCCTGACTTCTCTGACCCCATGTTTCCTTATTTGCACCACTGGCCTGCTAATTATTCTTAAACATGTCAGCCAAATTCTCATCTTATTTGTATCTGATAGTTGCTTTGTCTGGAATGTTCTTTCTGACATGATCTGAATACTTCCTTCCATTACTTCCTTGAGATCTTTGCTCTAATGGCCTTCTCAGTAATGCCTACCCTGGCCACCATAGTTAAAACTGCAATCCTTCCCAAATCCTAGAACTCTATATCCCTTTCTTGTCCTACTTTTCTCTAGAGCTTGCACTTATTAGTTTATTGTTGATCTTAACACATGAACATAGCTCAATAAGGGCAAAGATTTTGATCTATTTGGTTTACAGGTGTGTCCCCAGCACCTGGAATACTTTCTGGTATATAGTAGGTACTCAGTAAATATCTGCAGAATGAATAAATTAATAAGTTAATCAGGCAAAGAGATAACCCAATTCCAAAAAATTGGAAGGAAAAAGTTAACTGACAACAAACAGAATTGCAAATAATTTGGATAAAAGTTAAAAATGGCTATTCAATCTATGAAAAGAAGCTCACATAGAGAGGGTTATATAAAAAGTTCCACTGATTTTCCTATCTGACTGTCAAAAATAAAACTGATAATATTCAGGGATAGTGGAAAATTTTTGTAATCTTTTAGAAAGGCAATTAAAGTGAGTTTATAATTATCATTTGTCATTTAGTAGGATCACTATCTGAAAGTATTTATAGGAAGAAAAATCTTTGGGGTAATGTAATCACATTTTCTGCCTTTGACCCAACTTTCAGGTTTCACTGAAATCCTATAAATAAAGGCTTCCATTTTTTATTTCAGGTGTAATGCAGATAGACTCTGTTGTAATTCTATTATTAGCATGCCAATCACTTTCCAAAAAATTAGATTCTTGGAAATACAGTTCTGTAAAAATGTTTTTGGGACATTCCAGGACACTGGGAGTCACCAGTACTGTTTCCTTTGGCAGCATTCTTGGGACAGATATAGGTGGCAAGACAAAGGATAGGAGTGATTCAGCCTGGTGGTCAATACACCCCATTTTAAATAAGGGCTGCCCACCCTTTTACTTAAAATATATTAAAATAATCCACCCATCTACTATTATCAGAGAGGGGTAAACGATGATAATATCACTTTTAGAAAATGTGACACAATCGTTTTTGTTTAATAAAATTAAAACATTCTATGGCCTTTTGGTGCATTTTTGTATTCTCAAAAGAATATCCTAATATTATGGCCCTTAGTATCCATTTCATGGGCAAGCTTAGAATATTATATACCCTGTGCTATTTCAATGGTGCTTTCCAATTTCTGAGAAAGGGACTAAAAAATATTTTATTAAGAAGACAAAAGTCTTGAGAAAACACACATCATGCTATGTTCTATTTAAATGTTGATCTTTTCCTAGGGCTGGGGGTCTGGTTTTATTTGGGGACAACATTTGAGATGTTTGGAGGTCACTAGAAGGCAAGCTATATTCTCATAGCCAAATTGATCTAATCCAAAGCGAATCTTGAAAATCTTCAAACTTGTATTCTTAAGTAAGTAAGTAAGTACTTACCTGTTTAGATTGTTACCTAATACAATTGCTGGAGAAGTTACCAAACATATATTCTGTGGTTATATTAAGCACAGACTTTAAGGGAACTGGTCAAAAAGTAGGAGTCAAATTGCCAATGAAACAGTCTCCATCAACCCTTAAAAATGGGTCTTTCCCACCTTTGCATGCAGTACTGCTATCAATGTGTGCAGGAAAAAGAAGTGGAATGAAAAGAGGGAAGGACTCCTGTAATCCTAGCACTCTGGGAGGCCGAGGCGGGAGGATTGCTCAAGGTCAGGAGTTCCAAACCAGCCTGAGCAAGAGTGAAACCCCGTCTCTACTATAAATAGAAAGAAATTAATTGGCCAACTAAAAATATATGTATATAAAATTAGCTGGGCATGGGGGTGCATGCCTGTAGTCCCAGCTTCTTGGGAGGCTGAGGCAGGAGGATTGCTTGAGCTCAGGAGTTTGAGGTTGCTGTGAGCTAGGCTGATGCCATTGCACTCCAGCCTGGGCAACAGAGTAAGACTCTGTCTCAAAAAAAAGAAAAGAAAAAGAGGGTAGGAAACAGGGAGAAATCATGTCCTACTCTTCTGTAAGTTTCAAGTGGAAGAAGAAGTGAGTACTTGAATGCAATCAAATGTCTACTTGAAGAAAAATAAAGTTGTAGTAACCAGATCATGCTATACATTGTAGCATTTAACTGTTTTCTATTGGATGGACTGATGCTCCATTAATTGGGGATTTTTTTTTTTTGTATTTTGTATTATCTAATTTTTTTCTCTTTTATTTCATTATATTATGTGGGTTCAGATATTGTTAGGGTTACATATTTTGCCCCTGCCACCCCTCCACCCCCGCCGTGCCAGAGCTTCAAGTGTGTCCAACCCCCAGGTGGTGCACACCACACCCATTATTGGTGATTTTAAATTTTCTTTCTAATTTTCCATAGTCCTGTGGGTGTGCTTGGGAAGATAAGAGAGAAAAAAAAAGAAAAGAAAAAAAGTGGACAGTGTTTATTACAGAAAATTAAAATATCCCTACTTAGTGCATCACTGGGCGGAAACAGGTCAGTCAAAACTTCTAACCTAGTTTAAAAATAAAAATAAGAAAACAGGATTTGTTTGATTTAACTCCCACTTCAGGAATTAAGGAAATAGAACAGTTTCCTTTCAAATAACTCCGGGAAGTTGGTGTGTGTTTGTGGGTGGTTGTATCTTAAATGTGTGAGAATGCAGTTTCCCATGTCCCTCTCTTTCCCTAGTGTCCCTTTACAAATCCAGCCTTCCCTGGAAAGCACATTTTCCCCCCTTTTATCTGGCTGCTCACAAATGCTGCCCTCTGCCTGGTGACACCTGTCGGGTTTACATCCACAGCTTTGATCCTCTCTTTCTACTTCCTGTATTGGGTGTTCTTTCATATGTTTTCAGGTCTTTTTATGTTTAACTTTCCAATTATCTCTGTTCTGAACTGAGAAAAATGCCTTGTTTGAGCACACACTCTGCACAGTGATAACAACAATTATTATATTATAATAATGTGCATTTCCGGAGTGCTTACTCTATGGTAGGTGTTCACATGTACCATATTCTTCCCACTTTGTTCCACTGCACAGGCTTTTTCCCTTTCCTGGGATGCTCTCCTCTACATCTTCCTGGACTTTCTTAACACTTCATTTCCTTCAGGTCCCTGCTGACTGGCAATTTCTCAAGAAATCTTGGCAAAGTCCCTCATGCCACTGTGAATTGCTTCTTCCTAGCTTACATCACAATTGTAACTTGGTTTTATTTGAGTGTAAGTTTTATGTACCCCTGCACTCAGGATCTGCCCTCTGTCCATCCTCCCACCAGCCCTCCACATCTCAACCAACCTTCTTTTCCCATTAGCCCAAGGCCATTGACAGCATGAAGTGAGGGGCAGGTGAGATCATCAGGCGAGGCAAGAAGATACTTCCCAAGACAACTCATACAAAGTTTGGGGTTTTTATGAGTGATGGGAATCCATGGAAAGTGACAGAAGGATAACCATCCAGGTGGTTGATTTGAAACATTCCAAGGATCCCTAGAGACAGAGCTTGCATGTAGCTCAAGCATGGACCTTAATTGGGGGCTGCAAAAGAGATGAACACCTGGACAGTAAGCCATTTAGTAATGGTTGGGGTGACCACAGGATGACCTAGAGAGCCTGTGTGACTACTCTGCACTATGTACAATCCCTGAGCCCTTCAAATATCATTGGCGTGAGGAGAGAGTGGGCACTGAGAAGACTTGATCACATTTTTCACCCGCTAGGCAGCATGGTATATACTCTAAGATACAAGGAAAAGAAAGAAATGTTTCACTTTTTGCACTCACATTTTTGGAGTAATATTCATACTGACAAAGGGAATAGTGGTGGCCCAGCTTTCACTGAGGAGATTTCAGGAAGCTCATATCTGAGTTGCATCTTGAATAAAATATTCTTAGCACTATCAAGGTGGAAGTGGTTGCATTTGAATTGTCTTCTTACATTATAGAGAATCCCTAAGACATACTGATGCTTGGGATGGATGTGGAGTTGGTGGAGAAGAGGCAAAGATCACTCCATACGTTATTAATCAATTCTTACACTGATACTCAGGCTCTTCCTATATTTTTTACTATTTTAAACTATTTGTTCTTTAATTATTTGCAATATAGTTTCTATAAATCATCAAATTATTCTATCATTCTTCCAGAGAGCTGTTCTTTCAGAAATTTTCCACCCCTTCCTACTTGGACCATTCTGAATTCTCATTCCCCTCTATAAAATTTATTTTTGCTTTTGTTTTTTCTTCTTCATGTTCTGTCACTTTATTCCATTGCTGGCATCAATTTTCATTAAATATACATGGAAATTTGTAAGACTTTTATCAAATAAATATATTCCTCTTTTGCAGAACTTGAACATAATATTCTAATTATTAACATGTTCATCAAGCAATAACTTCCTTGGGCATGTTTAAGTGGAGCACACATACAATGATCATAAAATAATAATCTATGCATCCTATAGTCTTGGAAACTCTTTAAATACACAGACAACATTCTAATTCTTTATTTTTAAAATTTGCTAGTATTCTATTTAGCATTTTCTAACTGGAATTTTTTATTGGAGTAAAAATACTTAGCATATGATCTATCCTCTTGACAAATTTTAAGTGCATAATACAGTATTGTTAAGCTATAGGCACAGGCTGTACAGAAGATTTTAGAAGGTGTTCATCTTACATAACTGAAACTATATATCCTTTGAACAGAAAGTTGCCCCATCCTCAGGCAAGTACCATTTTACTTTATGTTTCTATGAGTTTGACTATTTAAATGCCTTATATAAGTGGAATAATGCAGTATTTGTCCTTCTTTGACTGGCTTATTTCCCGTAGCATAATGTCCTCCAGGTTCATCCATGTTGTTCAATATAGCAGGAATGTAAAATGATTCAGCAGCTATGGAAAGGATGGGACTTCCTCAAAAAGTTAAAAATAGAATTACATAATATCTGGAAGTCCTAGCCAGAGCAATCAAGTGAAAAAAGGAAATTAAGAGTATCCAAACAGGAAAAGAGGAGGTCAAACTATCACTCTTTGCTAATGATATGATCTTATATCTAGAAAACCCCAAAGATTTTACCAAGAGATTTCTGGAAATGATAAATAAAGTCAAGAAAGTCTGAGGTTACAAAATCAATATACACAGATCAGTAGCATTCTTAGATACCAACAATAGTCAAGTTGAGAATCAAATCAAAGACTCAATACCTTTCACAATAGCTATAAATAAAAGAAAATACTTAGGAATATATTTAACCAAGGATGTAAAAGATCTCTAGAAAGAGAACTATGAATCACTGAGGAAGGAAACTGAAGATAATGTAAACAAATGGAGAAACATAACAAATTCATGGATTGGCAGATTCAACATTGCTAAAATGTCCATACTACCCAAAGTGCTTTATAGAGCCAATGCAATCCTCATTAAAATACCAATGTCATTTTTCCCAGATCTAGAAAAAATAATTCTACACTTCATTTGTGACCAGAAAAGAGTCCAAATAGCCAAAGCAAACTTAAGCAAAAGGAACAAACCTGGAGGCATCACTTTAGCAGACATTAAGCTATACTACAAGGCTATAGCAACCAAATCAGCATAGTATTGGCACAAAAATAGAGACATGGGCCAATAGAACAGGACAGAGAACCCAGATATAAAACCATCCACATATAGCCATCTGATCTTTAACAAAATAGACAACAATATACCCTGGTGAAAAGAATCCCTATTCAGGCTGTGCATGGTGGCTCACGCCTGTAATCCTAGCACTCTGGGAGGCTGAGGTGAGAGAATTGCTTGAGCTCAGGAGTTTGAGATGAGCCTGAGCAAGAACAAGACCCTGTCTCTACTAAAAATATAACAAATTAGCAGGGTGTTGTGAAGCACACCTATAGTTTCCAGCTACTTGGGAGGCCGAGGCAGGAGGATAGTTTAAGCCCAGGAGTTTGAGGGTGATGTGAGTTAGGCTGATGCCACAGCACTCAAGCCTGAGCAACAGAGTGAAACTCTGTCTCAAAAAAGAAAAAAATCCCTATTCAATAAATTGTGCTGGAAAATTGGATAGCCACATATAGAAGATTGAAACAGGATTCAAATCTCTGACCACTCACACAAATCAACTCATGGTGGATAACAGACTTAAACCTAAGAAATGAAACCATAAGAATTATAGAAGAAAATGTTGGAAAAACTCTTCTAGATATTGGCCTAGGCAAAGAATTTATGAAGAAGACCTTAAAGACATGGTTTTACTTCAATTAAAGAAATAGCAACAACAAAAATTAATAAATGGGACTTAATTAAATTAAAAAGCTTCTGCACAGCCAAGGGAACAATCAACAGAGCGAATAAACAACCTGCAGAATGGGAGAAACTATTTGCATGCTACACATCTGATATAAAGCTCATAGCCAGAATCTATAAGAAACACAAGCAAATCAACAAGAAAAAATATCAAAGAACCCCATGAAAAAGTGGACAAAAAGACAGAAACAGAAGCTTTTCAAAAGCAGATAGACTAATAACTAATAAACATATGAAAAAATGCTCAATGTCTCTAATCATCAGGGAAATGCAAATCAAAACCACAATGAGATATCACCTAACTCCAGTGACAATGGCTGTTATCAGAAAGTCCCAAAACAGTAGATGTCAGCATGGATGTGGAGAGAAAGGAACATTTATACACTGCTGGTGGGACTGCAAACTAGTACAATCTCTATGGAAAATAGTATGGAGATTTCTCAAAGAACTGAAGGTAAGAACTACCATTTGATCCAGCAATTCCATTGCTGGGTATTTACCCAAAGGAAAAAAAATTCATTTTATCAAAAAGACAATTACCCTCAAATGTTTATAGCAGCACAAATCACAATCGCAAAGATGTAGAATAAACCCAAGTGCCCATCAGTTCAAGAGTGGATTAATAAAATGTGGTATATGTATAGCATGGAGTACTACTCAGCCGTAAAAATATAATTTCTTTTGCAACAAACTGAATGGAACTGAAAACCATTCTTATAAGTGAAGTATTACAAGAATGGAAAAACAAACACCACATGTATTCACTATTAAATTGGAGCTCACTGAACAGCACTTATGTGCACAGATAGAAGTAGTTCTCAACAGCAATCAAGCAGGTGGGAGAGAGGAGGAGGGCATGCCTGAACTCATACCTAACGGGTACAATGCACATTATCTGAGTGATGGACACACTTATAACTTTCACTGAAGCAGTATAAAAACAATCCATGGAACCAAAACATTTGTACCCCTGTAACATTCTGAAATTAAAAAAAAAATAGAATTATTATATGATCAAGAAATCCCACTTCTGGGTGTATATCCAAAAGAAATGAAATCAGGATCTCAAAGAGATATCTGCATTGCTATGTTTATCATAGTACTATTCATACTATACGTTATGTGTGTATCTTGATAACAAAGCAACTATTCTACCATCTCCTCCATTTCTTTGCAAATAGAGTTTGAAAATACAGTGCAGCTGCTATAAATCATCTGGAAACCATCTGCATGAAGATTTGCATATGGCCTGTAAAGCAGGCAAATCATCAACTGTTTAATAGCTGGAAGTGTATTTAAAAATATTTAAGATGTAGGGAGATTTACTACATTTGGGACTTGATTTTTGGATCATAAACTGCCTTCTTTTCACATTTGACAATAATATCGTAAGAGTGGTAGGAGGAAATCTGAGGGAAAAAAATCTAAGAAGAGCAAATATAGGTAATAGGAATTACACTGAATGGGTAATTCTGCTTCTCATGAAGAATAGTATTATAGTCAAAGAGCACTTTTGTTAGCTTGTTGAACTTAACAGATTTTAGTTGTATTAATATGTGAGTTTCATTATATTTTACTGTTTTAAAATTTCAAACTTGACAAATAAAATACATATTGTGGCCTATAATCTTTGAGCTGTGGTAAGATTTACATATATTTATGTACATATGAACTCATTTTTCATAAATCTAGAACATAGACTAATTAATTTATTTTAGCAATAAGTTCAAACACATTTATGGAGTATGTGTGCTGAGCTAAGCATCTCACAATTGTGAGTCAAGGAACCCAGTTATTCACTAGGCAAGATTTTTCTCCCAAACCTTCATTTCTCTGGTCAACATAAAGAGGATAAAATGTAAAATATACAGCACTTAACTAAAAGTTCAAGTTTCATAGGCTACTCCTTAAAAAAAAAACAACTGTATTAAGAATCAAATCATTACCTTCCTTATCTTTAATAAGTGAAAGAAGAGAGTGAGCTGATGAAAGACATAGTTTTACTTCAATTAAAGAGCCATAATGTTTTAGAACTTCGGGCAGCCTATCAACTATAACCATCTAATCTAAGTTAAGGTTACACAAGCACATAAGTGTTAGTAAGAATTGTGAGCGCACAGTGAATTGTGGTTATTGAACAAAAGAGCAGGGTACTGACCAGAAAAGTTAAGACAAATTTCCAATTCCATCTCAAATCCGTATCTGGTCTTAACTAAATTTTTCTGTTTATTTTTGACACTAATGTTTTTATGGTCTTCATCAGTTGTTTAAAGTTTTTCAACAAGATATCATACTAGATAATCAATGGCACTACAAGACAAATATTTCCACCCCCCTCATCTTGTCTTCCTATCCATTTTTAGTAATGGGGCCGAAGAATTAAAAAACAAACAAACAAACTAATCAATAAAATATGTTGGCTAATTGATTTGGTATCCCTATCATGTAACAATTTTATCTGCTCACCCCTTCCTGCCTGCCTGCCTGCCTGCCTGCCTGCCTGCCTGCCTGCCTGCCTGCCTGCCTGCCTGCCTGCCTGCCTGCCTGCAGTGGTGTACTTAGAGCCCGCTTGCACTAGATAGCAAAATCTTATTCTGCACATCTTTTCCCACTTCTGCCTTCAGTGGTCCCAATGTGGTAGCTTGAAATTGGACATGATGAGACTATTTACACAAGAAAGTAGCAAATGGTATAAATCATCACCTCTCCTCCCCAGCCTTTACCACTCCCAACACACAGGGAACTGGTTGTTAAATATTTACAAGCACAGCATTGTTACACCACTAACTGTATTTGGGATGGGTTTAAAAATTAAACATAGTACAAAATAGATGATAAACCTGAAAATACTGGGAAGTAAACTAAAATAAACTATAAATTGAACTCAAACTTTAAAGAGAAATTTGATTTTAAAACCCTAAACCAACAAATTTGAGGGGAAAAAAACTATTTTCTTGCAAATGAACTGAGAAAGAACTACATTTTTTTCTTTAGCATTATAAAATCCACCTTTGAAATTGGCAATTTCTTGAGCAATTTACAAAGGCTAAAGTTATAATATTTTAAAGTACATTATACCGTTTATTTTTAGAGATTATAAAATATTATATTTCACTATATAAAACTTTTATTTTTATAGCTTCTTGAATTAAATGGTTAGATTATTTTAATATTAGTTATCATTAAAATATTATTTTCCACTGAGTATACATTTACAAAATTTTTTTTTTTTTTTGAGACAGAGTCTTGCTTTGTTGTCCAGGCTAGAGTGAGTGCCGTGGCGTCAGCCTAGCTCACAGCAACCTCAAACTCCTGGGCTCAAGCGATCCTACTGCCTCAGCCTCCCGAGTAGCTGGGACTACAGGCATGAGCCACCATGCCCGGCTAATTTTATATATATATCAGTTGGCCAATTAATTTCTTTCTATTTATAGTAGAGACGGGGTCTTGCTCTTGCTCAGGCTGGTTTTGAACTCCTGACCTTGAGTAATCCGCCCGCCTCGGCCTCCCAGAGAGCTAGGATTACAGGCGTGAGCCACCGCACCCGGCCAAAATTTTTAATAATTTTTTAAATGTACTCCTTAACATTTATAATTATCACTATTTTCTGAATACTCTAAAAGAGTTTTTACTTTGATTTTTTGTTTGCCCAGTTACTCATTATGTTTTTTTTACTTGCCAAGTAGTTTGAGTCTTAAATGTCATTCTTTTGTTATTCAGTTCTAGTTTAATTTCAGTATGATCAGAATATGTGGCCTGAGTAAGATTTACACTTCAGAATATGGGAATGATTTTTTTACTGCAGTCGAATTGGTTATTATATATGTTCCATGAACGTGGGTATGTTTATATATGTAGCTATTTAATCAGCTCATTTTTCATCTTATTCAATTTATATGACTTTTCTATATAATGTTTGTCTTCCTTATCTAGCATTGATGCAGTTAGATCTATGTCAAGTCATTGCAATTATATATATATATTTTTTTTTTTTTGAGACAGAGTCTCGCTTTGTTGTCCAGGCTAGAGTGAGTGCCGTGGCGTCAGCCTAGCTCACAGCAACCTCAAACTCCTGGGCTCAAGCGATCCTTCTGCCTCAGCCTCCCGAGTAGCTGGGACTACAGGCATGTGCCACCATGCCCGGCTAATTTTTTATATATATATCAGTTGGCCAATTAATTTCTTTCTATTTATAGTAGAGACGGGGTCTCGCTCTTGCTCAGGCTGGTTTTGAACTCCTGACCTTGAGCAATCCGCCCGCCTCAGCCTCCCAGAGAGCTAGGATTACAGGCGTGAGCCACCGCGCCCGGCTTGCAATTATATTTGTATCAGTATTTTAATATTACTTAACTCTAAGCATTTGAGTTTTATATGTTTGGAATGTTATCCGATGCCTAACAGTTTGATTATTACTTCTTCACTGTGAAATACACCTTTATCAATGTAAAATGTCCCACTTTTTAAAACTTTAATAATTTTGTGTAGCATGCTACATTTTCCTATGTTCACTCACTGCCTTTGTTACTTATTTGTCTATAGTGTCCTGTCACAGTTTGCCCGCTCGTCTGTTTTAAAAACATTGTGTCATCACATTTTATCATTTGCTCAAACAGATCTAAAAAAAATTAATGTAATCTATAAATCACTTTCTTTTAATTGATGTTAAATCTATATACATTTACTTAGCTTTCTCGTGAATTTCATTTTGTGATTTTTGCATTTATTGCTCCGTTATTATTTCTCATCTTACCATAACTTCTATTTGTTGAAATGTTGCTTAAATGTTCTTAACTCTTTTCTCCCTATAGTGATTTTCAGTTTTATGTGTTGTCTTTACTCTCTTTGATTATTTTCAAGTTAAAAATAATCTATGTTGTTAATTGAACTGTACACACTGTGATGTAGCTTTATCTCTGCTATGCCAACTTTGAGCTAGGTCTTTGCATGGGGAGAATATTGTGTATTTATTTCTTAAATTAATGAATAAATCAATAAATATCATTGATACAACAGTTGATTTACTGTATCTAAAGAAGAAGAGAAGCTTAAGAATAACTTCACTTCTTCCCTCCTCCTCACTCCCACTGTTACCTCGATTTTTTTTTAAATAAACTGATTGTTTCCATTACTTTATTTTTAAACAGTATGTTCTTTCCCATCCAAGAATTGCTTTTTGATATTTGTCAAGTTTCATAACTATGTTTATAACAGTTACTCAGATACCAGCTCTGTGTTGAGTTAATTACTCACTACCATTTCTTTTGAACTACACATCCCCTCAAATTGAGTTAATTTCTTGGTATTGATTCATTCCTTAGTTGAATGAAGCACTTCCTTGAGTAATTTTTTCAAGACAGATAAATGGGTAGCATACTTCCTTCCTGAGTCATTTCATGTCTGAAAAGTTTGTTTTTTCCTCACTAATGAAAGTTGACTTGGCTGAGGTTAGAATTCTTGGGTCACAAACTTCCCCCTGAAACTCTGAAAACACTTCTCCAATGCCCCATTTTAGGCAGTGCCAAGGAAGAAAAGTCTGATGGTATATGATGATGATCGTTCTCACTTTATTCTTTTCTGCATAGATGCTTTTAGAATATTCTCTTTATACTCAAAGTAATACAAAATAAGTAGAATCATAGTATCATGGTTACCAGAGGCTGGGAAGTGCAGTGGGAAGGAGTGGATAGGGAGGGGATGGTTGATGGATACAAAAATATAGGTATATAAAATAAATAAGATCTACTAGTTGGTAGCACAATAATGTGACTATAGTTAACAATAATTTATGGCCGGGCACGGTGGCTCAGGCCTGTAATCCTAGCACTCTAGGAGGCCGAGGCGGGCAGATTGCTCAAGGTCAGGGGTTTGAAACCAACCTGAGCAAGAGCGAGACCCCGTCTCTACTATAAATAGAAAGAAATCAATTGGCCAACTAAATATATATAGAAAAAATTAGCCGGGCATGGTGGCTTTCATTTGTTACAAAGAGTTTCAAACTTGCCTTCACATTAGAACCACCTAGGGATCTCTCAAAAATTCCAAAGCTCAGGTGCTAAGCTATTCTTAAGCCAAATAAACTATAATTTCTGGACTTGAGCCAGAGGCATTAGTATTTTTGAAGCCCTCCAGGTGATTCCAATGTGCAGGTAAGTGTGGAAACTACTATTCTAACATATAATACTCTTATCTAGCATTTAGTTTCCTTATTTGCAAAATAAAAGTAATAACACATTTACAAAAATGTGGATTTCAGGATTGAGGGATGTGAATACAAATTTCTAAATATCATATAATTATGGGCTCAGTGAAAAATAGTTTAATTCTACAAACTTAATTTTCTTTCAATGGATATTTTTAATGATTTGAAAGCATTTAGACAGGTTTGAGTTTTATTTCCTCTAATTTCACATTTTATATCCTCTTCTTAAAATCTTCAATGAATGAAAAATGTTAGTGCCCATAATCATATTAAAAATCATGATTTAAAAAATTTTCTCATATATTCTTTTGTTACTAAGAACATTAAACATGATTATCAACTATGACTGAAGAGTGAGCAATATGTTGGGTACTCTTTACGAAAGAAATATCGCATCACCCAGCGCACCATGCTTTATTGACGTCAATGTTCTGAAACAATTTGTTTGCTGAAAGTCTCGCCAAATCAGTGACAGTGAAAGTCTCAAGAATTTTTTTAAAATGTGGTTTGTGGCCAGTAGCAAAACCACACAATATCTATGAATGTCTGGAACCGTAATTGTTCATTGAAAATTGATCTGTATATGAAACAGGTAAAAGGACATTTAAAAAATATCAGGTACTGTTATTTATTTTCAAAACAGGCACCTTAATCATCTTTGGTTTTTAGCATTATGGATGTTCTATCTGTTATATCCACTTTTATGACATGGCACAGACAGGAATGTGAAGAAGAGAAGATAGACCACCTATAACCATGGAAAAGACACTCAATTGCTGCTAATTTCAAGGATTTAGGACATAAGATCTTTAAAGAACCTTTTAGCCTTTTGTAGGACAAGAACATAACATCAAACTGCATCTCTGGAGATAACTTGTTAAATAAATGGTTGGCATCACCCCAAATATGACATCACTTACTTCTCTAATTTCATTTAACAAAATGGAATTGATGTGTGCTCAGAATCAAATGAAACTCCCCTCAAACATGTCTTCTACAAACTTTGAAGGAAACAAATATAGAGTCACAATGTATCACTGATGTTGGAGGAATTAAAATAAATATCATTTGACTTAATATGCTGAAATGTGTCAAAGGTAAAGTAGGGAAGGGAACCACTGGTAGGAACTATTTTACATTTGACAAGATAAATAAGCTGTTGATGGATTTGGCTTAGGAAGCCTACAAATTCCAAGATGGCATCCTTCTGAGTTTTTAATAGGTCCAATATACACATATTGTAAAATTCTTAATGTGAGCTTGATAGAGAAATTTAGACTCCATTATTAGTGTGCATTTCATTATGTGCATGAGCTTTCTTGAAGTTAGAGTGAAACTATTTAACAAGAATTAGAATTTTTAACACAGGTGTAGGTTGTTTCTGAGGAAGTGAAATAGGCTTTTGAAATTTATCAGTGGTACAAGATTTCTCCTACCACGGTGACATTAGTTTTAGCTGCCAGATGGAGAAAATATTGAAAATAGATTATGCTTCAAAATTTAGAGTGAATACATGGTAAAGAATGTTCCACCAACCCCAAACACTTCTCTTGTGAGAACCTGCAACAACTCTTATTACTGCAGTGTCTCCTTTGAAAGCGATATTTTGCCATATTGAGAAAAATAAATAAATACTTTCCCATCCTTCTGGGGCAACAATTATCTAGGAATGGTTCACTGCAGGAAATGGAGTTAGGTGTGTTGGGAACTACAGAGCTGGGCTACAAGGTCAACAGAAATTCCCCCAGAAAATAGGCACTCAGAAAAATCTGCTTTCTTACTTATAGGTTTCCTCCTCTTCCTTTTTCATACTGGACATTCTCAGACCATGTTATTCTTTATGTTCTCATCTCATTGCATAGTGCAAAGCCACGGCGGGGCTCATTTTTCAGACAATGTGGGATGATGTTCAAGACTCGACACATAATCAACAGTAAGACCAGCTCTCTGGCCAACGGAGTGGAAATATTCACTTTGAAAAGGAATATCATAATCCAGAGTATGAGAATCACGTTAAAGCATGCATCTATAAAACACAACCTCTGTCCCCAAAGCTGACATTTGACCTGCAATACTTGCACATAAGAAATTATTTTCTGCTGCCTAAACATGTGTTTCAGAAATTGATCTGAGGAGAATTGGTGAACCTTTTCATATATGGATAGAATTTCAGAAAGCCATGCTTCTCTCACAGTTCACCTTCATTTATTCTCACCGATAAAGCTCAAGAACTAGAATTTTAAATCTTCGAGGAATATAATATCTTCCCTGTGACTTTTATCTTCGTGCCACAAGAGTTGGCTTATGCAATTGTCCTTCACTTGCGGATGGTGTTGAAGTCCACATATCAGACTCCTCTCCTTATTTTCCATTGTTTGCCATAATTAGTCTTCTTGCTCAGCACTTAAAATCTATTAAATATTGATGTACTGGAGAGGAAAATTAGACCATTTATTTTTATCCTATTGCTGCTTTTTATCATTCAAAATTATGTATGATGCATTGTAGAATTAGATGTTAAATAATGGGAAGCTCTTTTATTTCCTGTGGATCCTTCAGTCAATTGTATGATTGAAGTTTTAGTCAAATTTGTAGACTCTCTTGTCATACATCACTTGTGTCACCACAATATGATGTGAATAAAAATGACTGTGGCAACTAATACTCTGGACTTGAATGGCAGGTGCTTGTCCTTTAGATATATGGCCCTGAACAGTTTGTTCTGTCTTAGTAATTCCCAATGTTCTAGAGTGTAAAATGGGAGTGACAACCACTACCTACTGCAGAGTGTTTCTAAGAGCATCAGATGGGTGTGACTGAGATTTTATAGTCACACAAGTAAGGTGCAGCATCCTTACCTACATGCAGAAGGATATGAAGAATGTAGTCAAAATGGAGATGTAAATACTGCTACTTTGTGATGTTACTAATGCTGCTCTGTAAGCAGGAAGGGGTGCACACAAGTAGATTTGTGGTGATGTAGCTGATAACATGAGTGACCTGCCCGGGCTCCGTCAGTCTCACCACTGTGGTGCTCTGTGGCCCAGCTTCCCGCTGCCCTAGGGCTTTCTCCAGTGAGCCCCAAGCACAATTGGTCCAATACAGGCACAGCAGTCATGAGGTGCTGGGACATTAATGTTTCTCTCTCCTTTGCCCAGCACCCCTCAATCAAAGGTGAATGAGAATCAATGAATAAAGATATTAGCTGTTGCCCCCTTGGGTGAGATCCTTCCAAGGTGTGTGTTCTACACTGTATCCCTTGGTTCTGGCAGCTGATGAAGCTATAGTTGCCCACAGTGGTAACTTGCTGGATAACGCCTTCTTGATCAGCTGTCTTCCCTTCCCTGTGTCACATCTCTCCTGCTGGTGTTTTTTTTCACCTCCCAGTGGAACCTTTGTCTCAGGGTCTACTTTTGAGACACCCAAAGACAAGAGACTTCCACTATCCCTCGAGCCCTGGAGGCTTAAACCCTTCTGTGTCACTCTCTGCCTTTGCTCACTTCTTTTCAGTACCACAGATTTCTTTCAATTCCCCCAGTGTATTCAACCCAAACCTCTCTCAAGGCCTTTGCACACACTGTTTCCCCTCATTGGTCTGAGTTCTGCCCTGGATCACTCTCACAATGGTTAACAGCTGCTCATTTTTCTTATGTTGGCCCCCACATTTATTTTTCAGGGACCCTTTCCTTGACATTCCAGCCTATACGAGTTTCCAGTTTTACATACTGTCTTGCCCTTGTATTCTCATAAATATAATTATAGTTTATAATTATGCGCATACGGGGATATTTGACTATCTCCCCAACAGGAGCATTAAACTCTAAGAGGACAAAGATCATTTCTATCCTACTCACTATTTTCCCCTATTTCCTGGCAGAGTATTTGTTGACTATTTATTGAAGGAATAAGTATTATAAGCAATAGATTGTATGTATGTGTGTGTGTGTGTGTGTGTGTGTGTGTGTCACTGTATTGATTTATTTATTTAATTTTAGCATACATTCTGCTTCTGGATGTTGCACTTAGTAGCCCTTCCTTTTAGAACAAAAGACTCTTGGGTCTAAAATTCTCATATGTGCATTGTGACAAAAATGAACCTCTTTATGGGCAGAGCTTTGTATAGGATAGAGCTGACTCAGTAGGTTGTGGGCCCTGGAGACAGGAGCTGTTATAGCAGCTATGGTCGGCAGGTGGCTGGCAGGTGAGAAGGAAGTGACATAGACACCTGTTGCTGGTGAAGGATTCAGTCTTTGGGTCAGCTTGTGGAGTTGCTTGTGGTTGGGGTTGAGCATTAGAAACTAAAATCTCTTTTTCCATTTTTCTGGTGGCTTCATATGCTTTCCTTTAGAGGATCAGTTTCCCTTCATTACCCTAGAATTACTCAGTACATGTTTTCATTCATGTATCAGAATGTAACCATGTGAGAACTGTGTTATCTTACAGTTTCCTTGGTCCACCAGACCCTTCCTTTGCATGGTTCAGTCTGTATGTATAGACTGTTTAAAGGATATTGATCTCATGGAAACAGAGAGTAGAATGCTGGTTATCAGAAACTGAAAAGGGTAGGGGGAGAGGGGGATAAAGTGGGGATGGTTGATAACCTTCAAAAGTATAGTTAGATAGTTAGATAGGGTGCAAAAATATAGTTAGATAGTTAGAATGGATGACATTTATTAGCACAGCACAAATTTGATAGCACAACAACATTTGATTTGATAGTCAACAAGAAGTTATGATACATTTTAAGTAACTACAAGAGTTGAATTGGAATGTTCCTAACACAAAGAAATGATAATTTCTTGATATGATGGATATCCCAACTATCCTGATTTGAAGAAGATATATTGTATACCTGTATCAAAACATCACATGACCCTATTAATATATACAACTATTATGTACCCACAATAATTAAAAATAAAAAAATTTAAAACCACATAAGAACCTACATGAAAATGTTCTAATATTTTAGTGGAATACCAAAATTCCAAATAAAATTATTCAGTCTAAAATGTGAATTAAAATGTATCCTGAATGAATACTGTTTTAAGATATATGAAAAAATGCTCAATATCACTAACCATAAGGGAAATGCAAATTAAAACCACATGGTGTTAGCAGCCTCCAAACGGAGGTTTTTCCAGGTTCTTGGTGATTGTTGGGAGGAAAGAATTTCAAGATGCACCAGATAAGCCAAAGCGACAGTTTTTGTAATTGAAAGGTAGTACTGAAAGTGAAAGTATGTTCTAAAGAGAAGAGAGATGGCAGGCTGGAAAAGAGCATTTGCACCAAAAGGAAGGGGTTTTTGGTCTAATGAAGTTTCACCAATGGAGAGGAGGAATATTCAAGGAAGGGGCTAGGGGGTTGATGTTTACTAAGAATTTGGGTAATAAGCCCTGGATTTGGGTTGCCTCTAATTTTCATACTTTATATAGTTGTTTCCGAACTGTCATGGCAATTTTAAGGGCAGAGGAATTTGAAAACCACAATGCAAATAATATTGTAATTAGCCAAAGTTCATGTAAGGTGACCTAGATAGCTGATAAGCTGGTTGAAGTAAGTTCTTGTCTATGATTATCATGCCCCCTTAGTTAGACTTTAACAGCTGTACCCACTATGCAATCCCCCCATATCCACCTTCTAGCTTAGTGGTTTAGTTACCTTCCACTTGAGGGCTGCTCATTTCGACACCTGCACCCCTTCTGCAAGCCCCTGCATCTGGTCTGAGCCCTGTCTCTTACTCTAATGATAGGATATCATCTCACTTCTATTAGACAGGCTGTTATAAAAAAGACAAAAGATAAGTGTTGGCAAGGACATGGAGAAAAGAGAACTCTTGCACTCTGTTTTTGGGAATGTAAATTAATACACACATTATGGAAAACGATATAGAGAGTCCTAAAAAATTTAAAATAGAATTGTCATATCTAGCAACCTCACTAATGGATATCTATCCAAAGAAAAGGAAATCAATATATTCAAGAGATATCTGCACTGCCATCTTTATTGCAGTATTATTCACAATAGCAATGATATGGAATCTGCCTGTCTATCAACAGATAGACTGGTCAAATAAAGTGTGGTATTTATACCCAATGGAATACTATCAGCAATAAAAAAAGAAGGAAATCCTGTCAATTGCAACAGTATGGATGAACCTAGAAAACATCATGTTAAGTAAAATAGGCAAGGCATAGAAGGACAAATATCACTTGCTATCACTTACATGGGGAGTTTTAAAATGTTGATTGCATAGAAGTAGAAAGTAGAATGGTGGGCTGGGGCAATAACCACAGAGGGAATTGGGGAGATGTTGCTCAAAGGTTATAAAACTTCAGTTAAATAGGAGGAATAAGGTCAAAAGATCTATTGCACAACATAGTGACTGGAGTTAATAACAATGTATTGTATTCTTGAAAAATTCTAAGAGAGTAGATTTTAAGTATTCTTACCACAAAAATGACAACTATGTGAGGAAATACACAGGTTAATTAGGTTAATTTAGCTATTCCACAATGTATATTGCAAATTTCAAAATGTCCTGTTGTACATGATAGATATATACAATTTTAACTGTCATTTTAAAAACAGAATTTTTTAAAATTTCCACCAGATTTTCTTGGGAGGTAGTATTTAGATACCCTGGGAATAAAGAGTAAATTCCAACGGTTGACCCTTCTGGAGGCCTGAGTAGAAAAACTTCTTGTTAACTTTGCAAATGAGAGGTTGTCTTTCACCCTCCTTATGTTTGTACATGCCAAATTTGTATGGGAAAAAAATCTACTCAGTTATTGGGATAACACAATCCTCTTCCCCCGTCCTTGCCCCAGAAATCTCCAGATATTTGAAACAAAATAACAGAAGTGCTTCCTACTTTTCTATTCTGCTTGATAAATAACCTCATTCTTGACTTTATTTTGTGTGTGTTGACATAGTCCTTGTCTCTAAGCCTGTGGTCCCCCACCCCCTCCAGGCCTCACAACAGGAGATGAGCGGCCTGCGGGTGGGTGAGTGAAGCCCCACCTGCACCCACAGCCGCTTCCCATCACTCGCATCACCGCCGGAGCCCCACTCCCTGTCAGATCAGCTGCAGCATCAGACCCTCATGGTAGCACAAACCCCACTGCAAACTGGACATTAGAGGGATCCAGGCTGTGTGTGCACTCCCCATGAGAATCTAACGCCTGATGATCTGAGATGGAGCCCAGGCGGCGACCTCTCCTTCCCTGGTCCATGGAAAAACCGTCTTCAACTAAACCAGTCCCTGGTGTCCAAAAGTTTGGGGACAGCTGCCTAAGCAGTTGTCCATGATCAGCTGGACCAGTTGAACACATCACTCCCTTAGCTTGGCAGTCAGAAATGCTGGGGAGCTTTAGAATGAGCCCTGGGGAACAAACTCACATGTACAAATTAAATTACAATAATATTCAGCAGAGGGTACCTGTTGGTTTTTTTCCTTCTTTTCGTAGAGCAAAAGGAACCTTAGGGGAACTGAACACCTGGTGAAATGGTTTTCTCCAATTCACTCAGCAATTTTTTTTTCATTCCTATGGGGGAATTAGCAGTGTGTTAAAGGTTTTAAAGAATTCAGATGAAAAGCCATCTGTTCCCTGGGCTTTGTTCAATCTCAATTTAAGGATGGCTTTGGAGATTTCCTATTCCCTAATTAATTCCCCTAGATGAGCTTGTGGGGTTGGCTCAATTTATTTTTTGAAAGATGGAAAAAAAATGCTCTCATCAATTAGTCTTTTGTTATGTTGTGACTGAGATGGAAATAGCTTTTTGCCAAATGGAGCGAGGAGCTAAGAGATGCTTGTGTTTGCTGTGGCCAGGTGTCCTTTGTCATTAGGTCTGGCTTTGATGTAAGTACCATTCTCTGGGATTTCCAGATAATTGGTGAGAAAGCACCCAGCCTTGCAGAAATCTGAGTAATATTTAGCCTGGGGCACAAAGATAGGGAATCCAATGCATTCAGTAAGAATCATATTTTAAAAGGCATAATTGTTCTAACAATTCTTTCAATTATCACATGCAATGAATTTTACATGGAGGCTGCTTGAATACTGTTTTCTAGAACCAGGTTTTCTGTGTGGACAAGAACTAAGGGACAACATGAAGGTTAAGTCACAGTGTGGGGAGTGAGGGGGAGGGGAGGGGAATAGAGGGAGAAGAAGAGAGACAGGAGAGGAAAGTTGGCTGGAAAGGCCCCCCATCCCCAACAAGTGGGCTATGGATTTGGCAAAGTGTGGCAAAAATGTACCTGCCTGCCTACCTCAATTCTGTCTCCTCACAGATTAGAGCATCAAAACAAGGGCTTTTGCAGGAATGTCCATCCAGGAGGAGAAAAAAAGAAGTTCAGTGTTCTCTGCCCCACAGGCTGTAGATAGTGAGTCCACTTAAGTACATCTGCCTTGTGTGGGTTGTGGGAAGACATAGGGAACAGATGAGGACAGGGGAAAGCAGGTCAGATGCAAGCAATGTCTTCAAATTCCTGTCTTAAATCTTGCAGGGTGCTTTTCTCAAATCAGGGAAGGGAGAGAAAACAGGTGCATCTGCCTCTTTTCCAGTTTGGGATTTGGGGAAGATGCTGCCTCTCAGGAAATCCCAACAATGGAGAGATGCATATGGTTAATGAGCCACGTGACCTGCTGTGTGTGGCTGTGTGTGTGTGTGTGTGTGTGTGTGTGTGTGTGTGTGTGTGTGTATGATTGAACAACTAGGATGATATGGAAGCATCTGCAGTTTCCCAACTGGCCCTATTGTGGAGTGGAAATCGTTGTCAGTGACAGTTACACAGGAGGAAGGCTGCGGTGTAGGCACAGAAACCTCTGTAGCTGAGAGTTTCAGCACTGGCTGCCTGGCTGGGGGTCGGGTGGGAGCCACAGCCAGACAGATTGGAGTAAGGGATACAGATTGCCGGCAAGAGGCAAGGGGACTTAACTCAGCAGGAAGGGACATCGTTCTTTGACAAGGACTAGTGAGGGCAGAGCACAGGGTTAGGAGGCATAAACATCACAGTGATGCTAACCAGGCAAGCAACGAAAAGGCAGGTGCAGGACCCCATTGCCATAGTGGCACGTGGACATCCAGACAGCATCCCCTCCCCTAACACAGCATGACCCCTCCCCTAACACACATGCACACACACACACAGCACACAAATACCCTCATGTCACTGTTGGACACAGAATCTTCCCCATTGTGAGGAGGAGAAAAAGAGGAGATGGAACACAGAAAAGCTGAATAGATAGGAGCAGCTATAAATTACAGGGGAAGTAGATACCCCTTTATATCACATTTAAGTTGACACTTTTATCCAAGAAATATTTGACCAATTGTAAGGGGAAAAAATCACTTAAAATACTACATTGTCTCTATCCATCTGTATGCAGTATAAGGAAACTTGTAACTTTTTGGCACAGGACCATTTCAAATATTGAAGAAGTAAGATCGAGAAAGAAAAGTTATTTGGGAAGAGCGTTTTTTTAAAAAACTGAGGAATGAATCATTTGGAAAAATTTTGCTGGAAACTTTTGTTTACCTCTCAGTGTCTCAAGATGAAATTTGCATTTCTTTGCATGCCCCTCCAGACCTTGCAGGGTCCTGTCCTGATTAACCGCTATCTCCAGGCTCTTCCACTCATGCTGGATCCAGAGAGTCAGAACATTTGTCTGTCTGTCCTATTGCTTAGTGCCCCAGTGTTGCACACTCTGTCCCTCTGCCTTGAACGCCATTCGTTTCCTCCTGATAGACAGGTAACCTCGCTCGTCCCCACTTCCACTTGCAAACCCATGTGTCCCCTTGGCCCCAAAAACATCTACCCACTGCTCTCAAAGGTTCTTCCTCTTTTGGTACCATGGATCCATTTGGCATATAGTCTGATATTGACTTCTTCACAGTATAGTGTATTAAATGCCTAAAATACAGAATCTAAGCAAAAGGATCGAGTTCCATTGAAATACACCTATTAAAATCTTAGAGGAAATAGAATTTGATATATATGCTTCTTTATTAATGTTTTAAGTGACAAAATGTAGTGGTGAGTCCAACAACCTTTGTAGTTTTGAAGTGATGACAAGTAGAAAGGATATTTGGAGATATCTCCAATAATTGTGATGTGGTATGAAAATATCTATGGTTTCTATTCTGTGATCACAGGTACAACTAATGTTACTGTGGTCTGTTGTCTACAATCATTACAGAAGGAAATGCTAAGTTTCAGTTAGAGTTAGTGGAAATAAAGATGAAATGTTTTTTCTAATCCAAGTTCATGACCCTGGGTGAAGAACCCTGATATTTCCACTTGCTCTTTCTGACTTGAAAGCCTCTACTAAACTCTTTTTCTGCCTCCATGGCATCCAGAGCCACTCCTTCTACAGCGCATATCACTCTGGATTGGAACCGTCTGTTTATCATCTAAGAACTCTCACTAGGCCGTAAGTCTCATGAAGGCAGGTCTGTCTTTATTTTATGTCCTCACGTTCTGCAATATCAAAACCCAGGAGAAGGTTCCTCATATACAACTGTAGCATTAAATAGAACCTGTTTTCAGCTTATCATGTTTTTAAAAGTATAATAGGCCCTCAATTGTACTTGTCATCACCGTGTTTGTTAACAAACTGTGTTTGTTGATAGTTTTTGGACATTTAAATCACATTTAGAAGTTTATGTAAATAATGTAAATGATATTGACTCAATGACATCATTTATTGTCAACTCATTCATTAACACCAATCTGGATTACATTCAATAATCCATTCAGCCATCCTCCATTTAAAAGGTTTGTCTTCTAGGTCTGACATTACTAAAGGTGGGCCCTTGGCAAACAATGGCGGCGCAAACAATAGTGAAGCCGTGCTCACACACAGGCCTGCAAGAGCAGTGCTACTTGGAGAAACTCACCACCCCGGGGCCAGTAGCAGGTGTCCTTGAGCCCTCGTTATGTAGGGCAGTGACTTCAATTTGGCAGGTCTTGACTTCTGACTTTGCCAGAGGGATTCTGACTCTTAGGCTATGAAGCTCTGAAACTCCATGCTTAGGAATGCACTGGCCTTCCTTGGTGTGATCAGGGACCAGGATATGATGGCATAATGACAATGAGGTGACAGAAACTGAGCTCCATCCCTGTCCTGCCAGTTCAGTAGTTGTGAGTGGGAGTGGAGAGAGGCACAAGATCCTGTTGTGGTATAATCTGGATTCCATGATCTGTAATTGCAGCAGGATTACATGGGCAACCAGAAGGGTGTCCTTGGTTACTGAGCTAGCAGCAACATTGGTGTTCTTTGCTAGTGAAGCATGAACCCCTCTTCTGGCAAGATTGAGGGTCGGGGGAGATGGAGTTGGGGTCTAAACTGTGCTGTTGCCCACCATTGATGGGCTTAAACAATGGCCACAACAGGTTTCCCACAGGACACTGCCAAAGAAAAGTTCCCTTTCTGAGAAGCCAGGCTGCAGGGGTCAGTCTTGGACAAGTTAGCCCCTATCTCTCAATTATTATTTTATTCATTCTTAAACTTCTTCTCCTTTAAAAGTGGGGATATAATGGCACCGTTTCATAGAACTGTTGGGAAGAGTAAATTAAGTAATGTGCATAAAATCCTTGGCATAGTTCTCAGCAGATAATAAGAACTCAAATTTTATTATTATGTTGTAATTCTATGATAGTTAAAACAATATTATTGAAGACTTGCTTATGATATTTAAGAAAATAAGATTTTCTTCAAGTACTAAGATTCTTTAGACTACTATATCCATCTTCTCTTTTCTCTTTCTGAGACTGTAACTTCCTGAGTAGTATGTTTAGATTCTGTCAGTATCTATTACTCTTTTCTCTATTGGTTTCCTATGTGTGTTCTGATTTCTTAACTGGGCTGTCAAATTCACATCTAATACTTCTGTTGTGTCCTAGCCCCCTGGCTCTATACCTTGTTCTAGACCAGAGAACAAAGAAACTCAACAAATGTGTATTCATTATCAAGATAGTTATAAATCCCTTAAAATAGATTCCTCAAAGCAAGCCAATGAGAAACTGTGCTATACAACTTTAATATATTTACAAATTTTGAATCAATTTTTTGGAATTATTTGGTGTCTTAGTCTGTTTGTGCTACTCTAATAGAATATACCACAGGCTGAGGAATTTATGAAGAACAGAAATTTATTTTCTCACAATTCTGGAGGCCGGGATGCCCAAGATCAAGCTGCTGGCGGGTTCAGTTGTCTGTTGAGGGCTGGTCTCTGCTTCCAAGAGGGTGCTTTGTTGCTGCAACCCCTGCAGGGGAGGAAGGCTGCATCCTCATAGGGTAGCAGAGGGGTCAGGTAAGTGAAGCCTCTTTGATAAAGGCCTCAATCCCATTTATGAGAGGAGGAGCCCTTGTGAACTAATCATCTCTTAAAGGCCCCACCTTTTAATACCATCACATTGGTCATTAAGTTTCAACAGCTGAGTTTTGTAGAGGGGGAACAATCAAGCTATCGTAGTTGGTCTTTTTACTAGTTCCAAGTGGCTACAACTAATCTGTAGCATTTTCACAAATATATTTCTTATTATAGTTAAATATAGAGTGTAATGTTTAATGCTTCTCCAGAGATGTACTGAACTTGCTATATCCCTGTCCAGGAGGTGTCTACACTTCTGAACGTGCCATTTCCATGCCACTGCACCCCAGCCTACCCCTGCAGACTTGGATCTCACAACAGCCAGTTCTTCATTCTGCCTACTGGTCTGCAAACCAGTTCCTCCTACAGCATCTAATCTAAAGGAACGGTTTAATGTATCTGAAAATTTACCAAATACTTTCCATATGCATAATTGTTCATATCTTCTTCCCTCTATCTTCTGAATAAAACTAGTAATTCTTCAAGAGCTCTAGTTCCAGAATCCCGATTCTGCCACCTATTAGCTTGATGGGCATTAGCAAATTAGCAAATTAACTTTTCTGCAGCTCAAGGTCCCCATTTTTATTATAAATTAATATAAATATCTACCTTATGTCTCTGGAGATGAAATGAGAACATGCATAAAAGTCTCCTAGTCCAGTTATTTAAAAAATCATATTTAAATGTCCTCCTTGTACCCCCTCGGCCCTCTCCCCACTAAAATTTTTATGTCTTATTCAGTGCAAAATATACCATTGTGATTGGAGAGAATACATATTAGCTTTTGCTTTACAACTTGGATCATACTACAGGTATTACCGTATTCCTGACTATATTAAGATAATTAGTATAGTTTGCATAAAATCCCTAAATGACTTCATGCTTTCTCTCTCTCTACACTGCTTTCCCTCTGTTTCCCAGGGACAGAAAAGGGTTTAGCAAACATAATTGAAAATGAAAGAAGAAAAGTGTGGAAAGAGAGAGAGAGGGAGAGAGAGGAAGGAAGAGAAAGAGAAGAGGAACCCACACAGTATGAGCATGATGCTGAATAGAAAGAGTGTGTATATTTGTAGTGGAAGTTAGGGATGCAGGTGCGAGTTGGCAGTAATAAAGGGAGGTGAATAGTTGAGTCTAGGACGAGGCATTTCCAATCAGGTGATATTGCTGCTGCTGCTGCTGCTGCTGCAGCTCATCCGCAAACCACTCTTTGCAAAGTAAGGCTTTAGAGAAAAATAAAGTGTGCTTGTAGCAGTAGGGTACCAAGTGCTTTCAGGACCCTCAGGGTGACCAACAGTCCTGGTTTGCTGGGACTGAGGGGTTTCTCAGGAGGCAGGATAATGAGTGGTAAGCAAGGCGAGTTGGTTGTCTTATGTGGAATGGAAGTGCAATGGGCCAAATTCAATAACATGAAACTAAATCAGAAGGCAATGAGCTGGCTGTTTTGGAGAGTGGGTCCAGAAACTCAAACCACTGGTTATTAAAACATTTCTTAATACTAAAAGGAAAAGTTATGGTAAATCCCTTAAGAATGGAAGCCAAAATCATTTTCCATAAAAAGAGACGTGGAGATGGAAGGGGGAGCTCTCCCCGGCTTGTGGCCAAAGAGCCACTGTCACCTAAGTGTGAGGAACAGATGTACACCAGAGTGCCAGGATAATCAGGCTCGAGTCAGGTACAGTGGAGACCCAAGTCACTGTTCCATTGGTTTGTCAACCCCATGGGCCAACTACAAACAGGGCAGTCGAGGCTGTGAATTCTCTTCTTCCGGATCTCTGCCGTTGCTTTGGGGAAGCAACTGAATTAGTAAGTGTCAACCTGGAGCATCATCACTATATCAGGCCTTGCTGCAAATATTTTCTTCATATATTCTTGCTACAGATAAAATGAGACATGTTTCTGGAGAAGAATTTTGATATTTCTGACCCTAAGGCACACGGAAAAAGATTGGTATCCTATGAACCTGAAATAAGGGTTTTAAAATCCTCAAATCCATTGGAAAAGGAGAATTTTCAACTCTGTTTATTTATTTTTTCCATGAATGTTATGGTAATTTTTAAAAGGATTTTTAAAGTATGCGGTGATATCATCAAGTGAACAATCTGGAAAGCCTAACATTAAAAACCCATGGAAGGACCTTGAGCCATCATTAGTGCTGGAGCAGACCTGCTGTCTGCTCGAACTGCTCGCATTTGCTACCAGTTCCGAGGCACACTCACTTCAGTTTATTTTTTCAGTCTCAGAGCGCTGATAGAATTGGGAAAACCCAGATTCCTTTCTCTAAGTCACTGGCCTCCTGACAAGCTATATTAGACATGCCCTTGTGGTGAGGGGATTAAAATATTACTAGCTTTGTTTTGAAACGGTGACACAGAGTGTGTTTTTGGAATCTTTCTGAGGTGGTTTGGGCCCTTGACTTGCCTGGTAACCACAGCTTCTGGACTAATCCAACTCACAGTTTGGGAATTTCCAAAGTGACTACTAACAGGGGGGCTTGGTTTATGTAACGCTGATGGGTTTGGAGCTTGCCTTCTAACAGGTGAGCAGACTCTTTCTCTCAACAGCAGGTGGGGGACGTCTGTGCGTTTCACCTTTCACATTTGGTGAGCATCGCTTATGTGAGAGCTTCTCCAACTTTCATGTGCACAGAGATCACGGAATCTTCTGGAAACCTTGTTGAACAGTTAAGTCTAGAATGAGGCATTTCTAATCAGGTGTTACTGCTGCTGCTGTTGCTGCTAGTCCGCAAACCATGCTCTGTAAAGTGAGGTTTTAGAGAAAAATAAAGCGTTCTTGCAGCAGGAGTGTACGAAATGCTTTCAGGACACTCAGAATCTATGAGTCTGATTTGTCCTCGGGGGCCAGTGCAGCAATGTCAAGTTGAGTAAATGTCCTTGGCTGTAATAAACTTGCCTGAATTTATGTATTATGAAAACTCCTCTAGAGATCATTTTCTTCATGACATTTATGGTTATCTGTTAGAGTCTGGTAGTATCTCTTCTCTGTTGCTCTTCTCTGTTGCTTCACTGGATTGGGAGGTGTTGCATGTTTGATTTCTTTAGCTATATTTGCTGTTCTTGCTTATAACTGCACAGAGGAATTGGTGGTCTATGCCAAGGCCCAATACATGGGCTTTCTGATACACTACCGAGAGAAGAGGCATAGGTATAAAATGTGCATCCTCAGGTTAAATGAAACAGAAGGCTCCTATTCAAAGAGACTGTCATTCAAAAGGAACAAACATTTAAATAAGTGTGATTGTCAATGTGAAGAGAAAGCATAAAAATAAAAAAGTAAAAAGCATATATTCAAAGCCAAAGCTAAGGAATAGAAGACATTGACATGTTTCCCTTTAATTTCACCTGGTCTCATGAAGTAAGGGCCACAAGGATCCACTGACACTGACACCAGCCGCAGAGCATTAAGGCATAGGAATTGGGTTGAAATACCTTTGGATCAGAAGCAGAGAGTTTCAGTTGCAAATAATTAGAATGTATACACTTTATCCTGTGCTGGGAGGGTGTGTCTCCAACAGCTGAGTGTAGACTGACCAGACTTTGTCCTGTTTCTTTGAAACACATGATCATTTGAAAATTGTTTATATTTTTGTTCAAGAATTTAATTCACAGTTATTCCCAACAATGGAGGCCTGTCAAATATTATTGAATTTAAAGGAAGCTGTTAACACCAGTCTTCACCCCTCCTAATTCACTGTGGAAGTCAGTAGCTGCTTTAAGATATGCAGTTTTCGCCCAGGGTATAAAGGAGTGGAAATCTGCTTCCTAGCACAGCTTACTGCTGCATCTCTGTGTGGTTGTTAATCAGAGGATGAATGGACACTCACCAGACCCTTCCGTTTACACATAAAATAAAAGCCTTGTGGTCATAACTGCTTTTCTGCTAACCAAAATAGAAAGCCAAATGGGACAGAGAGCACAGGGACTGTTTAATTATATATCGTTACATGGTAAAGCTATGTGAATAACTCTTGAAGATGCATTGATTTTATATCTTCTTCACACAGAAATGGTCAATTTCAGTTTCTAAGTTTTTGTCATTCACTCACTAACTATTTCTCCCTTTTCCATGACCCCAGCTTCTAACTGAACAACAGAAGATTTGAATCATAAAAGAAGAGTCCAAAAAAACTTTTATTTGTTTGAAGGAAATTCTTTCCATGTGTCCCTGCTCCTTCCCTTGCTAATTTGGGTCATGTGCTTTGCTTTAGTCATCTGTCTCAGGCAGAGAATGGCCAGGGTCCTCCTCCCCTCACCACAGAGAGGTCTGGAGGTCTACAAGTGGTAACTGAAGACTGCTGGACTCACCACATCCTACAAAAACTGTAATAGCTGCTTTAGGCTGAGAGGTTCCACTGGAATTTGAGGCTAAGAACACAAAGTAAGCCAACAACTAAAAGGTCTGCAAGGCAGGGTGTGAGTTGATTGAAAGGGAGGAGGAAGGAGAGAAAAGAAGAACCAATATCAAGGGTAGAGAGGATGGACCAGTACAAAGCCAGAGAGCTTTATGTATGAATAACAGCTGTGTTCTGCACACCTGTAGAAAAGTGACTTCACTTCATATTAAGAATCAAAGTCAAGATATTGGTACAAATTGCTGCTCCTGAAGGTAAAATTGCATGTATGTTAGGTAAACAGAAGGATTGATCTCTAAGAAGTCAGAATTCAGCTAGGTTTGTACCTAGCTTGTATATACGCTCTTTTAAAGTTTTGGGGAAAGAGAGTTTTTCTACAATTTCCTACTTTATCTTTATGGTAAGTAGCAAATGGTTTCTGGAAGTTACACTTCCAGAAAGTTCTGGAAGTTATGATTACCTCTCTTCCATGATTTCTCCCTATTGATCTTGTGAAACATTCACTGCCTGTGCTACTTATTTGGCAGTTATTCAAGATGTATTCAGATATGCATCATTGTACTGTTTTCTGGTATTTTTTTCTCAGTCCTTGCATTCTTATTTGCATTTTGGTCTACTTCATTTATGTTGGTTTTCTCTGTGCCTAGGAGAGTCTGTTTTAAAGCATGGCTATGCATTCTTTTATGTTCTTACTTAGAGGCAGGCTACATTCCCCCTTCCATTGAATCTGGGTAAGCTTGTGACTGCTTCGATCAACAGAGTTGTACAGAGTTCTGCACGGAGTACAGAAAAAGAAGTGTCATATTACAAACAACACAGGGCTGTATGTAAAAACACAACTTACTTCCAATCTTATATCATGAAAGACCATGTAGATTCAGGCTTGTTTTCTGGTCAGATTCATTTTTGGTACCCTGAAATATGATATCCAAAGTTTGACCTACTTGAAACTATAATGCTGTAAAAGGTGTATTTGGGTATTCCAGTTGATAGTCTGTGCTGGGTCTGTCCTTTAGTTACCCCAATGCAGGCACATATCTGTGCAGGAAGAAATGTCTGAATATTAGAAGGAAGAATATTAGAAGAATGTCCTCCAGCATCAGCCTTTAGACTTATCCTAGCTGAGGCTTCATGTATCATACGGCAGAGAAGAGCCAGAGCTGCTACATCTCTCTGTGAGCATATGCAATGGTTGTGGTTTTACAGCACCGTGTATTTAGGTAATTTGTTATGCAGCAATCGATAACTGGAATGAAAGAGAAGAACTCATAAAAACTACATTTCTCATTGGCTTGAAGGTATAATAATTATTAGTGGTAGATTCTAGGGTGAGAGGAGATGATAAACCAAGGCATTTTTTTCTCTCCCTCTTTCTGTGTATCAGGCACAGAGAGTTAATTGTATCTTTTAATGGTTCCAGCTCCTGGCAGGTTACCCTTGAAATGGTTTCAGAAACTACCTGGAGATGCCAGCTCCTGGTCTCTGGGAATATCCTTTCCCTTCAACTCTCATCCTAGGGGCAGTCATAGCTTTCTGCTGTTGTTAATCTCTGAGTTGGCGACTATGTCTTGACTTACCTTTTAACCCTTTTTTAAAAAACCAATTCCTGATAGTAACTTTCTTCTGTTAAACTACTTACTTGCTTGACCAGACCCTGGACGATACAGGCTACAACTCATATTTCTTTATATGCTCAACTGGGCACAGGAAATATGCAACTGATTTTAGTTGATTGATTAAATACAGATCAGTCTGCAGAACATTCATCTTCATGGATAGGGTTAAATATTCTTTTGTAGCATCAGGCTGACTGTAATCCTACCAAACGTCTACCATCACCAATGTTAGCTTGAACTTGCACTTGGGTGTGATTTTATGGGAACTTCTATGTAATTGGCCAATTTCTTTGCCGGAGTAGATTGACGAAAGTTTTAATGAGTCTCTGTTTCATTTGGAAGAAGGTTATTTGAGCCACTGTTATCTAAAGGGTGTTTCCAGATTAACCTTTGATTTTTTTCTAAGGGCCAGAAAATGAGAAATGGGTTAGAAGCTAATGCAAAGCACAGGTTCATAACTGCTCCACTTGAGCCACAGGGCTTATTTATCTCATTGGTATATTTACTTAAAAAAAAAGGTTTGGATCTTATAAAAAGAAAATGTATCCATGCATCTATATTTGTATCACATAAAATTGTAGTTAAGACATATGACATCCATGGATAAATGTATTCCTTCTAACTTCAGCATATTAGCTAATACATGAGCATAACTTGAATGACCCATTGTCGTAGCACAGATTCAAGAGCAAATATCCTCTTTTATATCCTGTCCTGAGTTTGCTGTAGTGGGCTGTAGTCATGGCTGTGTAGACCTCCTGTGTCGCCATGCCTGAACCACTTAATCTTTTTGGTCTCAGAGTTCATATGTGTACAATGAAGGGCTGGACTAGCCCCTCATGTCATTGCAGCTGGAACATTCTGAATCATTCCCTCTAAACACCTGATTTCATGCTCTTTTCCAGGGAGCTTCTTTCTTTGACATTTTAAAAAAAATCATCATAAAATCATTGCTTCCTCATATAAATGAAGGGATGAGGCCACATGATACAGGATGCTGAATTACAAGCAGCTTTATAATAGCTGCATCCTACCGTCATCTGTACCTAAACCTGGTGTTACAGTGAATGATGGAGTAGAACACCTGCAGAGCAGGACATTTCTCTAACTGCATCAATTCAGGTTTGGATTGGAGCCTCATGTAAGGTATAGATCACAGCCAGTCTTTCTTGTGGACTATCAAATATATACAACATTGATTTTAAAGAACATGGTTTGTTTCAGGACTTTTCCATTGAAATTCATTGTAGCATTTTTATGACAGAAAAATGCAGTATGAGTGAGAGCTACATCTGTGTAGGTTAATGTATGAAATGAATTGATTTCTCCCATCTGATGCCTAAGACTAAGATATCAAAGCTAATTTCTTCCATTGATCATCAGGATACCCATGAAAAATTGGAAGCATGAAATGATTTAGTGTGACTATCCCACCTTTCTCTGAATTAACAGCCTTCACAGTGGCCCCAAAGTCATGGGTTTTGTAGAGTGTTTGAAGACTCAAGTTAATACTAGTGGGTATGTAATATTTTATTTGTCACTGTTTTATTCTTAGAGTGAGTGCTTTGTAGTGATAATTTCTAGATATCATATTTCTAGGCTTCATAAAAAGTGGGTTGGAGGCTTTTTCAAAAGGTTTGTGGATCTGTCCTCATTGACCAGAGGTTCAGTTCTGGAGTTCAACCAGTTGGGTTTAAGTCCTTATTTCTTCACTCAACCACAGGATAAGTTTTTTAAGCTTCCCAAACATTATTTTGACTTTTATTCTAGAATTTTTCATATGTATTATATAACAGATATACAACGCATCTAGCACGATGCTAGCTCATGAAAGACATCTGATCGTCATCATTGCTTTCTTCTTCCCCTTATTACCTGGATACTATTAATAGAAAATTCCCTCAGTATATATTTTCTTTGGGTAAGATATATAGTAAAACATATTCCCCTCAAAAATTACCATAATATTGACAGGAAGAGAGGGTAATTGAATGTGATGACCAAAAAGTTACCATTGTGTGAAATTTATTTTGGCAACAGAATTTTATTTATTTTTCAACTTTATTTTTTGATTTATTTAAATAAACTGTCATATATTTTTTTCCAGCAAGATGGCCAGGTAAATGATGAGACTTGAAATTGTGATTCCCAGAAAAAAACATGCTGATATCTTTGAACCCTGAGATTTTTTTAATCTATCTAAAAAAATTCTTATTTTCTTGATTTCTTTTTCGTAAATAAAAATTTTATTAGATGTTCTCTTATGACCGTGTGTGCCAAAGGTACTATATGAGGAGTTATGTGTCACACTAATGTTTTCGTCTTTATTTTCTTTTAATACTTAAGCACATTTCTCTTGAACTATCATTTGTGTGTTTTGAATATGCTAAAATACTGTAATACTATTCAGCTAACACTGGCAGGGGCTAAACTTCTGACCTAACTAAAGGTTTTTTATCAAAACACATTTTCAAACTTTGCTAAATGCCTCTTGGTGCTAAATTTATCAATGGCAAGAGCCTGGTCCCAGCTGAACTTGGGGCTCTGAGGCAAAGGCTTTGAAAGACTATAAAGCAAGCCTCCATGTCTGGAAATAGCAATGAAGCAACTCTGCTTTATACCCAAACTAAAGGATGGTGTAGCATTTAAGAGGTCTGAGAGACCATGTTCTAAAACCACAACATTTTATGTGTAAGAGCTTAGAAGCCTATTACATATCAATGGTAAGTTTATTAATGGTAGCAGACTTGGGTTCAAATCCAGCATTTGCCTTTTACAAGTTGTGGAACCCCAAGAAAGTTATTGAACATCTCTGAACCACACTTTTTCAAAGAATAAGGGCATTGTTCAAAGTTAGGCGGTGTAAGTTATTATCTGTAATTTATAACACAGAAAATAAAGTTGTATTGCAAAATTTCCCCTACCTTTGTACCCCACACTTTTTTATAACAAAACTGATACAGATGCATCCCAATATAATGAACATTGGTGTGGTCATTATAATATTTTTCATAATTCTTTCTTATATCCCACTCTGTGGGTAGTACATACTTCCTCACTCCATTGTCTTGGGGCCATGTGACTTACTGTAACTGATCGTATGCGGCTGGAGTGTCAGTTCTGAATAGAGGCTAAATGCTAGATACTGCCATGTCTACCTGAGAGTTCAAGTCAGATGGGGTGATAACAAGAGCATACCAGAATCTAAGATGTAGTATTTTCATCTGACAAGGATAAAGGTTACTATAATTTTAAGTCTGGTGTTAATAGGAATAAATATTACTCTCATTGAAATCTGAAAGTGTTGCTGCATGTTCTTGGCAGTAAGAAAATTATTTTAAAGAAAAGTCTCCACAGAGGCCACTTAACAAATCCTTATTCCAATGTACAGTTATTTTTGGTGAAATAAGAGAGCCAATGACCTCATCTCATCCAGTAAGAGCAAGTTGTTGCTCCCGTGACTTGTGGTCCATGAACTCACTAAATTTGTGTTCTTCAAAGTTGCATCTAAGCAGTGACAATTCTGGGTCCTTATGTTTATGCATTTAAACAAAAAAAAGAAAAACTCATGAAAACTGTTAAATAATTATTAATAAGTTTTGTGTTTAATGCCTAAAGTTTAGAAAATGTAAAAAGCCACAGAAAATAGTGAAACAAAGACACATGTAAAATACCCAGATTTAACAAATGTTACTAGTCTCATTCATGTTTTTTAAATAAAATAATTAGGGCTTTAAAAATAAAGCTTTCATTTTTCCCTTCCTAGTCCTTTTCTCACAGGCAAACATGAATGTGGCATGCATCTTTAAGTCCATGCTTTTATATTTTTCCTAGAGAGATTCATGATTTATTCATAAAAAGACATGGTATTAAATTGCATTTTTAAATGTACATACATGTTATCACATGTTGTGTATCGTTTTGTGACTACTTTTTTCAATAAGCATTTTGCTTTTGAGATCTCAAGTTGCATATATATCATATATATGTAAATTAATAAATGCATATTTTTATTTACTTTAAGTGTTTTATAATATTGTGTTATATAATTTTAAAACAGTATCTTTATCCATTTCCCCTTTGACAGACATTCAGTTTCAAATTTTCATTGCTATGCAGAACTTTATATTCTCCTAAAAATAAAGCATGGTGTCTGATACTAATGTGTTTTTATCACTTTTGATATTATGTAAAATCCAATTCACTTTTCTCTATATATTTATACTGTAAAGCATCTCACAGGTTTATTTTTTTTTCAGAAAGAAAATACAATACAATTCAAAATATAAAATGATATATCTGAATGAACCAACAGGAAAAAGAATGGCTGGACCTTAGCATTTGAAGGAATAAAGACTTTGTGAGTGTTCAGTGATGTTTTTCTGAATGAGATCCGAAATGTTCTGTCTGTGGGTGAGAAATGGATTGTGGTAAAGGATATTCTCGTGCAAGCATTTTAAGTACTTCACACCAGCTCATTGTCACTAACCTCAACAGTATGTTGCTTAAAATCATCCCTATATGGATTTTACTAAAATTAACTGTTTAAGGCAAGTTGAAGAAAAAAGATAGAAAAAAAAAAATTTAAGCAAATGCCCAGGTGGAAATAAATCATCACATTGACGTCCATGTCAAAACATGTTAACTGGTAATTACTCTATAGCAAGTTTAGTACCTAAGGAAAACTGAAAATACCTATTAATCTGGGAATATCCTTTCATCAATTTTAATGTCAAAAGTTGTATAAAAATTACACAAGAAGATACAGAATCCTCACATAAAAACCTAATGGGGTGATATTTTAAGCATGTGGGTAGATGGCTTTTATTTATGTCTGTAAACTAGGCCAGGAAATGCTATAAATTGATAGTTATTTAACCTTAGAGCTCACACCAAGTATTTTAGTTAAATGTATAGTAGCTGCCTTCGTGGTTGAGGTGGCAGAGAAACTCTTCATGCTTTTCCTTGATAAAATTAAAATATGTGCATTTTTTCCCTCCACAAACCTCAGAAATCATTATTGCCATGATCCCATAAGAATGAACCTTCAAAATCAGTGTTTCATTAAAGAACAGGAAGGAAATATTCCCCAAATTTTCAAAAAGTACAGATATTTCTAAAAAGTTATTTTAAAAATATTCCTCTCTTTTTTACGTAATTACCAGTTAACATGTTTTGACATGGACGTCAATGTGATGATTTACTTCCACCTGGGCATTTGCTTAAAATTTTTTTTATCTTCTATCTTTTTTCTTCAACTTGCCTTAAACAGTTAATTTTAGTAAAATCCTCCCTATATCGTTACTGGAGTTTTTCTATTTTAATATCCATTTTAAATAAGTTGTTTTTTTCATGGGAGAGAAGATGACAGAGGATCATTCTGTAAATTTTAATAATGAGGATCTTTCTGAACGAGGTATTTAAAAAAAAAAAAACTTAATGAGCATTGTATAGAACTCATATACAAGCCAGGCATGGCCTTAGATATTTTAGAAATACAGTGTTATTTAATCCTTATAATATCTGTATGACATCTCCACTTAAAGCATAAGCAAACTGAAGCAGAGAGATAAAATCGCTTGCTCAAAATGATCGCACGCGTCATAAGCGAAAGAGCTGGGATTTTAACTCAGGCGGCTCACATTTTTCATGCCTAGACAATGTATTGGAACAACTGTGGGAATGACAGTTCTCATAATAGACGAGCAACTCAGTGGTACATCGATTGATGAGGGTGTGCCAGATTTAGAGAAGAGGTTGGGTAACTTAATTTCTATAATATATATATATATATACACACACATATATACATATACATATATATGTATATGTATATATACACATATATATGTATATACATATATGTGTATATACAAAACAATATATAAACAATATATAACAATATATAACTATATAATATATATACTATATTATATATATTATATTATATTATATTATATTATATTATATTATATATATATAACAAGAGGA
The DNA here is from genome assembly GCF_040939455.1 of Microcebus murinus. Classification (NCBI taxonomy): domain Eukaryota; kingdom Metazoa; phylum Chordata; class Mammalia; order Primates; family Cheirogaleidae; genus Microcebus; species Microcebus murinus. The sequence goes on from NC_134119.1 coordinate 23,109,198, forward strand.
AATGTTCAAAATGTCCTTGAGAATAATTTTGGTTAAGTCCAAGTCAGCATTTCCTAGAAATTAGGGTCATAATTAAGGCTGGTAAAACTTTTTTTCTATTGAGTTTTAATGTGACCATTCCTGGAGGAAGGAGATAGATAAGATGCTTCATCAATATTAATTTTGACCTTAGGGGCTTTAAAATAGATGCCATCTTGGTATGTTCGGATTTTGGTCTGGGATCCTACTTTCTTTCCCTAAAATTTGCATCTACTTAAACTCTTGGGCTGCAAATATTACTCTAAATATCTCCCTTAAATGTTTCTATTTTGATGTTGCTTTTTAAAAGGACTGGACTTGGTTCTATTATCTTTTCCTAAAGTTTGCATATGTGAAGTAAACTACCTTAGATTCCTTTAGATTTAAACTCTCATGAACTAATTTTTTTTTCTATTTCCCCCAATATCTTTATTCTCATGAAATTATACACAAAGAGAGACAGAGAAATAGAGAGAAAACACATGTGAATAATTTGTTGATGGGCTTCATTTCTCAGTATGACATAGTTCCTGACAGAATAATACGGTTCTCAAGATCCAACTGCATTTGCAGCAGTGTCTGTATATTGTAAAATAATTGAACTGAAATTGGGGGTGGTAGTTTTGTCTGCCTTTGCAATAATACATTTGGGCTGTATCACATCTGGCTAAAACGCAGGCTGCTGGCTGGTGACTGGGTAGATTCTGTTGCATCAGGAGGCAATGTGCCATAGACACATGCTTACCAGTTGATCAGAATAAAAGGAAAACACAAGTCATTAATTACATAATTCTGGGCTTTTAAAAATGCAGTAAATACTTCCACCCGATAGCATAAACTTTTATCAATTAAATGCATGTAGGTCGTTGGTTAAGGTTAAGTTTTAGAGCGAGTAGTCTGGTTATTATTTTTTTCTAAATGTTTCAAACCAAATGGGGTATTTATTATCTAGAACTTACTTTAATGTATGCTTATTTGATTAGATTTGTTTGAAAATTGCTCTTTTACTGGGTAGCAGAAGAATATACTCTGTATAATTTTAATATTTTTCCAATTTTTTGAGACTGGCTTTATGGTCCAGAATATGGTCTCTCTTCACTGGTACTCCCTTTACACTTGAAAAGAATGTGTGTTTTCTTGTTGTCAAGGGGAGTGTTTTTCAAATACCAATTTGTTCACATTAGTTGAAAATGGTCATATCTGCAGTATTCTTACTGATTTTCTGTTCACTTGTTTCTGACAATCACTAATATTTGTGGCTTAGTTTTATTTTCCTTTTAGTAATGTTAATTTTTGCTCCATGCGTTTCAACACATTGTCGTCAGAGACATGAACTTTAGGGTTATTGTGTATTCTTGATGAACTGAGCCTTTCATCATTTTGAAGTGTTCCCTTTTTTTTTATCTCTGATAATATTCCCTGTCCTGAAGTATATTTTGTCTTATAGTAATACAGCTACTCCAGCTTTCTTATGATTGGTGTTCGTGTGATATATTTTTTCATTCTTTTAACCTATTTATGTCTTTTTAATTTGAGTGTGTTTGCCATAGAGAGGAATTATGTCTTTCTTTTTTTAATCAAATCTGAAAATTTCTGCCTTTTAAATGGAGTGTTAGGCTATCTACATTCACTATAACTATGGGCATGAATGTGCTTAAATCTAGCTTCTTGCTTTTAATTTTTAATTGTCATAATATTTTTGTTTCTCTTTTCTTTTTGTCCTACCTTATTTTAGCTAAATAAGTGTCATGTTTCATTTTGTCTCTACTATTGGCTTATTTGCTATACATCTTTTCTCTGGTTTTGAGTAATGGTTTTAATAGGGTATACAATTAGCACAGAATTCCTTCAAATAATGTTGTACTACTTCAAGTGTAATGTGATAACCTTATAAATAACATTCTTCCATTTCTCCTCTTCTTTGTATGACTTGTCATACATATTATTTCTACATATGTAGTAAACTCTACAATAGATTGTTGTTATTGTTCTTTAAATCAGGTGTCAGCAAGTTTCTTTTCCTAAAGGTCCAGATACTATATATTTGAATCTGTACAGATCATACTATCTCTATCAAAACTACTGAACTCTGACATTGTAGTGTGAAAGCAGGCATAGATGATACACAAATAGTGCAACAGTGTTCCAATAAAACTTTATTTACAAAAAGAAGCAAGGAGCCATAATCAGCCTTTGTTCTATAGTCTTCTAATTTCTGCTTAAACAATCAATTCTTTTTTCTTGACATTAAAACATTAAGAAAACAAAACATATTTACCATTTTTGACTCTTTTCATTTCTTTAAGTGGATTTGAGTTTCTGTTTGATACAATTTTCCTGTTGTAAGAAGAATTTTCTTTCATATTTCTTATCCTGCAATTGTGCTGTAAAACGATCAAATAAACAAACAAAACCCCTCAGAATGCAAACAAATAACAACTTTTCAGCATTTATATGTTTAAAATTATTTTATTTCATTTTGTTTTTTAAAAGATATTTTCAGGGGTAAAGATATTTTTATGTTGTAAAATAGTATTTTTTTCTTTCCGTATTTTAAAGATTCCTTTGATTTTTGGTTTGCCTTGTTTCTTTTCTTTTTTATTTTAATTTCATCATATTATAGGGGTACAAATATTGTTAAGGTTACATATATTGCCCTTGCCACCCCTTCCCTCCACATTGAGTCAGAACTTCAAGCGTGTCCATCCTCCAGGTAGTGCGCATCACACTCATTATGTAAGTATACACCTATCCCTTCCTCCCCATCCCACCTGCCCGCCATCCAATAAAAGTTATTTTTTTTATATTTTGTTTACATTTTATATCATTGCCTCTCCCTAAGAAGGGTTAGAGGTATGCCCTTCCCCTCTTTAATGCTCACCATATCCATAAGATGTGGGTCTACCCTCCCCCCCCAAATCCCTGGTGAACACTACCACCCTTTGAGCACCATAGTTTTAATCAGTCAGTACTAATTTGATGGCAAGTACATGTGGAGCCCATTTTCCTGATCTTGTGTCACCTCACTTTGGATAATGGGCTTAAGCTTAATCCAGGATAGTACAAACAGTGCTAGCTCGCTGTCATTTCTTAGAATTGAGTAATTTTCCATTGCAAACATATACCAAATTTTGATTATCCACTCATGAATTGATGGACACTTGGGTTGTTTCTATGTCTTTGCAATAGTGAATTGTGCTGCCATAAACATTCAGGTGCAGATGTCTTTATAATAGAATGTCTTATGCTTTTTGGGGTAGATGCCTAACAATGCTATTGCTGGGTCAAATTATATTTCTATTTCTGGCTGTTTGAGGTATCTCCAAATTCTTTTCCACAAAGGTTGCACTAATTTGCAGTCCAACCAGCAGCGTAAGAGTGTTCCTGTCTCTCCACATCCTTGCCAGCATTTGTTGTTTTGAGATTTCTTGATACAGGCCATTCTCACTGAGGTTAGGTGGTATCTCATCGTGGTTTTGATTTGCATTTCTCTAATGATTAGAGATGTTGAGCATTTTAAATTACAGACAATGTAAACAGATGGAAAAATCTACCTTGTTCATGGATTGGTAGAGTCAGTATTGTTAAAATGTCAATACTACCTAAAGTGATCTACAGAATTAATGCAATCCCCATCAAAGTACCACTATCCTTCTTTACAGATCTAGAAAAAATAATTCTTCACTTTGTATGAAACCAGAAAAAAAACTCATATAGCCAAAGCAATCTTAAGAAAAAATAACAAATTGGGAGGCATCAGTCTTCCTGACTTCAAGTTGTACTATAAAACAATAATAGTTTAAATCATCCTGGTACTGGCACAAGAACAGAAGCATCGATATCTGGAAGAACAGAAGCATCAATATCTGGAATAGATCTGAGATTCCAGAGATGAGACCATCAGCATACACTAACCTAATCTTTGATAAAGCAGACAAAAATATACAATGGTGAAAAGAATCTCTCTTCAATAAATGATGCTGGGAAAACTGGATAGCTACATGCAGAAAATTTAATCAGGATCTCTACCTTTCACCTCTCACAAAAATTCACTAGAGATGGATAACAGATTTAAACCTAAGGCATGAAACCTTAAGAATCCTAGAAGAAGATGTTGGGAAAACCCTGTCAGACATTGACCTAGGCAAAGAGTTTTTGAGGAAGACCCCTAAGGCAATAACTACAGCATCAAAAATAAACAAATGGGATCTGATCAAATTAAAAAGTTTCCGCACAGCCAAGGAAACTATCGTTAAAGCAAACAGACAACTCACAGAATGAGAGAAAATATTTGCTCTCTACACTTCTGATAAAGGTCTAATAACAAGAATCTATCTAGAACTCAGAAGAATTAACAAGAAAAAATCAAACAACCCCATCAAGAAATGAGCAACAGAAATGAACAGAAACTTCTCCAAAGAAGACAGAATAATGGCCTGCAAACATATAAAAAAAATGGTTTGCCTTGTTTCTGACAAAAGGCTGCTGACATTCTAATTTTTGTTTCTCTATAAGTAATACACCTTCCCTCCTCACACCTCTTCCCTTCCCTCTGGCTGCTTTTAAGATTTCCTTTTCATCATTACTTTCCAGAAATTTGATTATGATGTTTCTCGATGCAGTTTATTCTTCCTACTTTATTGTCCTTATCGGATTTGTGAGTTTATAATTTTTATCAAATTTAGATAATCATCAGCCGCTTTTTATTCAAAGTTTTTAATTTTTTTTCTGCTGTTTCCCTCTTTCTTTTTCTTCTAGGGCTCCCTGGTAGACTAAATAGTGGCCCTTCCCAAAGATGTACATGACCTAATCCCCAGAACCTAAGAGTACGTTACTTTGCATCATAAAATAGACTTTACAGATATGATTACATTGAGAATGTTAAAATAGGATAATTATCCTAGATTATCTGGACAAGTCCTGTATAATCACAAGGATCCCTATAAGAGAGTGGGTGGACAGGAGGGTCAAAATGAAAAGAAAATGTGATAATGAAAGCAAAAGTTGGAATGCTATGCTTTGAGAATGGAAAAGAGGCCAGACACTCAGGAATGCAGTGACTACCAGACGATGAGAAAGGCAAAGGACTAGATTCTTTCCTAGAGTCTCCAGAAGGAATGCAGCTCTGCCAGCTCATTAATTTTGGCCCGGAAGACCCATTCTTAGACTTCTGATCTCCAGGATGCTAAGATAATGAATTTGGTTTTTCAACCATTAAGTTTGTTACAATTTCTTACAGCAGCAATAGGAAACTAATACAGACTCTAATCATATGTATATTAGACTGCTTGACATAGGTCATTGTGACTCTCTTCATTTTATTGCAGTGTTTTTAATTCTGTGCTTTGTGTTTGATAGCTCTTCTACGGCTATTTCTTGAAGTTCACTTATCTTTCCTTTTATAATGCCTAATCATCTATTAAACTTATCTCATGACTTTTAAAATTTATATATTAATTTTTTTCTTTAGATATTCTATTTGATTTATTTTTATATATTGTGTCTTCAATCAGATATTTATGTTTTTCTTTAAATCCTTGGGTTTATTCATAATGGCTCTTTTAAAATCTTCATCTCTTGATACTGTTATCTTTATTTCCACTATTTCTATTGGCAGATATTTTTCCCTCTGTTTATTTGTCACAATTTCTTGATACTTTATGTCTTATTATTTTTATTAGACAACAGGTATTATAAATTTAATGTTTTTGAAAGTCTGAATTTTGTTATTTTACCTTTAAAAAATGTCAAACTTTGTTTTGGAAGGCAGTTAAGTAAATTCTGAGTCAGTCGCTCCTTTCCATGACTGTAAATTTTGTTAGGACATGTAGATACTATCCTTTACCATAGGGCTACTTTAGCCTTACTACTAAAGTTAACTTTTCTTGGCTCCCTACTGAATGTTCTACATCGTCACTGAAATCACTGCATTCTGCTAGATAGAACTTTAATATCTTCCAGTCCTGTCTAAGCTCTTAGAATTATTCAAGTTAAATATTTCTGAAAATTCTTTGCCAAGCATCAGGAAATACCATCCTCTTCATGCAGGTCTTAGAAACTGGCTCCAAGAGATTGCTATCCTGATTTCTGGAACTCTTTCTCTGTGTAGCTCCTTTGCCTGTGGTACTGTGCCCCACAAAATCAAGCTATCTCCATCTTTCCAAGCCTAACTTCTGTCTTCTTATCTCAATGGGACCTTGTAGCTCTGCTTTGGGCTTTTCCTTGCTGTGTAATATGTAGTCTGTGGTAAGTCTCAAGGTAAAAAGCCGGTAGATTTTAGGGCTCAGGTCATTTGTTTTACCTTCTGTAATATATCACAGTTATGCACTGATAGTAGTCCAATGTCTGCAAGCCACTCATGTGTGTGTGTGTGTGTGTGTGTGTGTGTGTGTGTGTGTGTGTATACACACATATATAGTTCAATCTTCTAGTTGTTTCCACTGGGAGGGCAAGTTCAGATCCAGTCTGGACTCTTTAACATGGAAAGTAGTGAAGATTTTTGTATTCTAACTAGTGACTTTTATTTTAGGTCCTTTCAAGAAAGATGTGGATTAACCAAAATTAATTTCACAAATTATGTCATAATTTATTTCTTAATTTCTAATTTCTATTTCTAATTTCTATATTTCTTTCTATTTTCCAAAGTCAAGGTGAATTTTATAAGAATGTCTATACCTTTAAAAAAAATCTTTGTGAAGAATTTCAATTTTTGGCTCAAGAATTTTCAGTAAGCTCATTTATAAATTTGCAACTCAAACACTTGAAAATGAAAAATGAAAATATATAATATTTTATGCATTGTTTTAGCAAGAGGGTTATCGTTGGTGTAAGAGGAATATTTTTTTAAAAGAGAAGAATAAATTTTTTGGCAATGTTATGCAAATACATGGCCACTTAATGAAATTTTAAATTTATTTTTAAAATGTAGGGATGTTTTTTGTTCCAAAGACAGGTTAATTCTTGCCTAACCGCCTTTTCCTCTCTTGGTAAAATAATGGTTAAAGATGCCATTCCTATCCCACTGTTCCATATAAATAACTTTCCTTTGAGGCCAAATGGGCACGATATGAGCATCACTTTTCTAGTCGCTGAATCCTTTTTGGTTGATCTGGGTCCCAATTTTCTTTGTGACCTGTAAAATTGCCTTTTCCAACTTTTTGGCAGCAGCTACTTGCAGGCTTGATGATGTTTCATGTGGCCAGCCCCTTTCCTTGGCTCAGCTCAGATCATATGTCCATCATCGGAAGTATACAAAATGTGGTCTAACCACGAAATAGACTTCCAAGACAAGATCATAAATAGAGATGCTTTAGTTTAGAAAGCCAAGTTATCTGTACCATCTGTGAATTCAGAATTTGCCAAAGAAAAATAAGTCGGAAATATATGGTTTTCCATTTCAACTTCCATATTAAAATGGGCTCAGTCTTTTACTGTGCCATGTCCTTTATATAGTATCTTATTTTATGCTTACAATATTAGGGGCTTAATGATGTAATTACTAGCATATCCCATTAATGACAAATATGAATTATCAAAAATGAATCAGCCTTGTAAAAAATTATGGCTCGAAGTATTAAATTTACACACTGACTGGATTAAGTCGAGAAGTGCTTGAAGTAATCTGGGGCAGGGAGAGGGAGAACTTGTAGAAGGAATACTTTCTACCTAGAAATTACACTACAGCTATTCATAACAGACCAATGGGACATGGCTAGGTATCTTGGACACTTTGAGCCTTTAGCTGTCAGGTATTTTTTAAAGTTAAAATATATTTTAAAATAAACAGGTGAGATAGCTGATAAAGCATTTAAAAATGTGCAGAGCAGTGCACTATATAAGAGTATTATACTGCATGTATTATTTCTTGCCAGAGAGAACAATGTAAATAAACTGCTGCTTAGAAAATGAAATCTTCTAAATAAAGACAGTTTGGTTGGTGCACCTTAGTTCACTCATATTTTAGTTTAACTATTTCATTAGACAAAAATCTAGACAATACAAAATGATATTAAAAGAAAAAAATTATTAGTGCTAGTTGCTATAACAAAAAATCCTTACAATGATTATTACAAGTCCATACAATCCAATTACAATGGTTATTACAATAAATGTTATTTCTTTCTGTATTATGGCCTACTATAGGACAAGTAGCTTTTCTTGTTGGCTTTTTTTTCAAGTTCCAGCTCAGCAATCCAGGCTTTTTTCTTGTGTCTCTGCTCTCTCTTAGGCCTCCTTAGAATCCAAAGCAGATTCCCTGCTTTCACTTGAATTAATGAGCAAAGATAGAGAAGTTGGAAAAGGCATTCTGGTCTCTTAATCATTTCAACTGGAAACTGACACACTTAGCTTCTGCTCATACATCCTTGGCTAGAACTTGCTATGTAACACATATCTAAGTGATGAAAGAGCGGAAAATATCTTTTTGTACATGAAAGAAGTTGAAACAGTGTTGGTGAGCATCTAACCAATTTCTGGCATTACTTTTTCCTTGACTTCCTAGTCCATAAGGCCGATAGGTATTCTTATTAGAAGAAAATGTATATTTGTATGTGTGTGTATTCATTTTTCTTTTCTTGAAACAAAAGTAGTATGCTAATATGCTCTTTCTACTATGCTTCCCTTTGTCATTTAATTGATGATCATTTAACATGTTGATCATTTTCATTTTCTCTGTCTATATATAAAGATATATATGTATATACACATACATATGTACTATGTAAATATATTTAATATTCTTTATCATGGCTGTAGAGTATTACGTTCTAGAAATATTCTATGCCATATTTAGCTATTTCACTGTTGATAGACATTTAGATCATTTTATCTATGAAATAATAATTTTAAATAGATAATGTTTTATTAGCAGTTAATATATGCCAGATAGTGAACTAATTGCTTCTCATTAGTTAATCTTGTTCCTTCTATTAGTTAATCTTTACTGTAATTCTATAATGAATTCATCTTATCCTCATTTTATGGTGGATGAGACTGAAGTTCAGAGATTCTTGGTAAGTAGCCCAACAAATCAGAGAACTTAGGTGGGAGAATTGTTATGTAGACCCAAAATGTTTCATTCAGAGTTAACAATCATGACTGTTATACCACACTACCCCTCAAACTGTACATAGTTGAGGTGTACAAATTACTACAAAATGAATCTAAAGTTTCCTTTTATATCCAACTTGTTAAGGCAAAAGGCCGCATTAGTATACTTACTGGAAAATAACTCTACACCAGTGTTGTCTGCTACCCTCATGATCCCTCCTCCAACCAGCTGAAGATTTTTCTGTGTTTGTGTCCTCTCACATGGACTGTGGAACAAATCTTCAGACTCTCCTCCACAATGCCACATGCTGCCTTTTTTGCCTGTCTCATGGGCCAGATTTAGGTTGAATCAATACCTAGCTGCAAGGGAGTGTTTGAAAGCAAATATTCCATTTCATTACATGAACATCTAGTTGCAAGGTAGTCTAGAAAATGTAGCACTAAACATTCCCTTATAGTCAAATGGTCAAGCAACAAATTCCTTTATTTTTTATTTTTATTTTTTTTTATTTCAGCGTATTATGGGGGTACAGATTTTAAGGTTTCAATAAATGCCCATTCCCCCCCAAAAAAATTTCTAATTAAAGAGATGCATGCAGCAATTCCTTAGTCACACCAACATTTGGTCTCTTTGGACCACCAATGGGCCCTTTCTAAGTTTTCAGAAAGGAAATGCTTCTCTTCAAATGTCCTGTAACGAAACTGAGAGCCTGTGAAACACACAGTGAATGCAGTCTCCCGTGATTTTTCTGGCCCCTTCTCATAACAGGTGGCATTTTGTTGGCTCAAAATTATTAAAAATTATTCTTTTCCCAGCACCAAAAATTGCTGGTCAACCAAGTCACTAGTCTTTTATTTTTATTATTTGACTATTAGCAGACCAGAAATGTATCCTTTTGCGAAAAAAACTGAAATCAAAAATGTTTTGAAATCTGATTTGTGGAACATTCAGAAACTAGCAACAGAAGAAAGCTATCATCACTCCTAGAGCTGAAGAGAAGGGAATAAAAAGAATTAACAAAGTCAGTTAGGATGAGCAACTGTGGAGGAAAGACAGGCAGGAGTAGAGGTTGCAGCTACTGCTAGAAATGGGTTGTTAACAATGGGAGAAAAAGGGGAGGAAATGGCTGGTAAGTACTTGCCACTGGCCAAACCCAGTTGGAAGCCCAAGAGCAAAGGAGCCCAGAGAGTAAACCCTGCAGCCTCACTGACATACAGCTGATCAGAGGGGAGTGAGGAATGGGTCTTGAGGAAGAGAGAAATCAAGGAAAACCATCAGAGAAGGTAAAGTCTCTTAGGGTAAAAGGCACTTCTGAGTTCTCCTCGAATATCAATATACAGGCAGAGCCCCACTTTGCATGACATAGGATAAAGGAGGGTTTGATATTTTTGTAAGTAGACTTTGTAGAACCAAGGCTCTGACTTTATCCCATACTTTTCAGTGTCGAACGCTTGTGGGGTAGATCTGGGTGGGCAACTTTAAAAGTTAGAAAAGTTGTTTTAACTTTTAAAAACTTTGTGGTAAATTAAAGAAGGTATAAGAAAATTATTTACTATTTCTCCTACTGAGAGGTGGGATTGATTTTTCCCTACCCCCTTGAATCTGGGCTGGAATTAGTGACTTGCAAGACGAATAAAACATTGCAGAAGTAATGTTTGGGACTTTGGAGGCTCAGGCATAGGAAGCTTTGCAGCTTTCATGTGGGTCTCTGAACATTTGCTCTTGGGACACTCCCTCTCCAACCACAGCTGTCATACTTTGAGAAAACTCAGCCACATGTGTAGCCCATACATAGGTGGTCTAGTCAACCTTTTCAGCTGTTGACGGCCCATGGCAGCTCTCAGCCAGGTGGACCAGTCATCTCGGACATCTAACTGGTAGAGCCTTCAGGTGACTGCGACCACTGTAGCCCAACTGTAACTGCCTGGGAGGTCTCAAATAATAACTTCCCAGCTGAACCCTGTCAACCCACAGAATCATTAAAGATAGTAATGAATTGTAGTTTTAAGCCACTAAGTGTTGGGGTGGCTTTTACTTAGCAATGATAAGTGACTAAAAACCTGAAGGCAATAGTTTCATAATTTCTGGAAAGTCCAAGGAAAACAGCCAGTGATTATTTCTCCTACCACTGACACAGAGAAGCAACTTTAGGATTTGGTTTCAAATTGATTTTTTTATCTAAAACTTAGAAAATCTTTTTAAACGAGAAGTTTGTAGACACTCCAAACCAGGAAAATTTTAGTTTTCAAATCATTCTTTATATGGCCATTTTTCTTATGAAATATCTCATGAGGTCTTTATGCAAATGATGATCTTTCTTTGCCTTCTGAAGATGAACTCAGGATGAAACTAAGCTTAATGTTTCATACATAACAACATATACTCTAGAGTTGGGAGGTGTGACCATGTTTACATGCTTAATAGAAACTCTAATGTTTCATGCTTTCAAGCTTCAATATACATATTTTCGCCCGGGGATCTTGTTAAAATACAGATTCTGATTTGTAGGCTTAAGGTAGTTCCTGAGAGTCCGTACTTCTCATATTTCCAGGTGATATCTATGCTGATGCTACAGGTCCACTTTGATGAGTGTGGGCTTAGAAGACCCCAAACTTGAAGAAAAGTAGAAATTCAACTAAAAGAGAGATGAATTTTACTCTTGAAGGAAAAGTAATTCACCAACAGATGAAATGATTATCATGAGTCAGATTGTACTACATCAAATTGGTCATTACCAGTAATCAATATAGCATTGCAAGTTTCTATGCTTCCTGAACTGGGCATATTCCTTAAATATCAAGGCTCATCATTATATCACACTAAAAAATATATACTCTCTGTGTTCAGCTTCAGTTTTCTGTAAGAAATTGAAGATTATGTTGAATTCAGAATATAGATGTATTATATTTTGGATCTGACTAGCATCTTCATACTCTTGAGTACCCTCTGTTCTTCTACAAAGAGTTTATAAAAACAAGTAAGCTTGTGATTTAATTAATGTTTATAAATTGCCTAGATGATTTTTGGAAAAGTAGGGTACTATTTATTACATAAAATCTATGGATGTATACACACAAGTCACTGATAGTAGCGCTAACATGGTTTATGATTACAAATCACTCTGGAAGGGTTGTTAACATTGATGGTCTATTTAAGATATAAAGTAACCAAATGAATAATTCAAATTGAATGTTCTGTTTTAGAGTTTCATCCCAAATTGTGGTATTTGTTCTCCCTGAATGCCCATCTCCATGCCCAACAAAATTTCCATTTTATATTTCACCTATCAAAATGGCAAAGATTTTTTTTTTAAGTTATAGTTAAAAGGTTGTAAAGAACTTGACATTCTCAAATGTTGCTAATGGAAGTTGCTATAAGTTCAATAATTGGGGAGAAGTATAGCAATCTTTATCAAAATTTAAATTTTCTATGCTTCCTTTCTAAGAACTTAAGAAAACAATCATGGATATATGTGAAGATTTATCAAGCAGAATGGTCATAACTTAATCTAGAAGAGTCAAAAATAGCCAGAGAGAACTGCTTTAAAAAATTGTGGTGCGGGCGACTTCCGGGGCCCCCGCTCTTGGGGCCCCAGAACCTCGTCCACGAGTGTATAATAAAGCCACGTGGTTTGGCCCCCCTAAAAAAAAAAATTGTGGTGCATCTATGTAAAAAGGAATACCAAAAGTTAATTGATAGGATAAATGCAAAACTGTCCAAAGAGAATAATATATTGCCTTGTAAGAAAAAAATTTAGTAAGCATATGTAGTATTTGCTGCCTGTTTGTTGAAATTCATATTTAAATTTCATAGAAAAATGCCAGAAATATATCTAAATATTTAAAGAGCTAGAATTTAAAGGATGTGGCTATGGTGATTTTATTTTTTTTCTTTGTCCTTTATATATATATACCTAATAATTTTTAATGAGTATACTTTATTAGCAATCACATTTAAAAATGTTTTTAAGAAACTTGAAAACACTACTTTAACATTAAAACATTTCTTCCATTTGATTTCCTATTGT